>NC_068294.1:15782091-16429591 GCF_025860055.1 Xyrauchen texanus
TCGTGGAATATCGCGATGAATCTCTCTAAGTTGTAAGAAAACTCTCGGAGTCTTGAGTTCCAGATGCCAAAATTGTAGTTTATTGAACACCAACAAACATGAGACCGGCCAGCTGTCCGTTCTGACTGTCTTAGTCCAAAACCTCCTCTTCTATACAGTTTGTTATCTGGCATTACCTCATTTCTGTGCCCCTTTGTTATTTTTGTAACCAATGGATACTATTTGCCACCATTATCTCACAGAGCCTTTTGATATCTTTTTACTGGTAGAAACTTGGCTTTAGTCTATCTTCAAGGTCCTTAGTCTCATTATTTTGTTACAGCTGGGTGCTCTTTGTGGCCTCTGCAGCATCAACACTTTTAGTAACCTCATATGCTCTCTCCTGGGTCACACAAAGGCCAGGAAACTCATATAAGTATTTTGATATATAAGAAACATACTAGAATATTGAAAAATATACTATATATTCCCACCTCTGAGACTTAAAAAAGTCTCACACTCTATTTCCCTCAAACCAGAGTGCAGTCACACAAGCTAGCCTGTCCCATTTCATCATGTAGCCAAAGTAGGCCACTCAGTCCACTATCCAATGCCATTTTTATGGGGCTGCACTCTGCAGAACTTGGGACCAAACCTCTCCATCCACACTTAACTAGGAAGGAGTAAAATATCCCAGTCCTCTGTCTAGCGCTGTGCCTGGGGGTGGGTGACAAAAATCAACTCATTTGTAATAAGCATGTGCATGCAACTGTAAAGCCTTTCGTGATGTAGAGTACAATTGATTATCCATTGAGTAGAAGATATATATATATATATATGCTTTAACAAAACACTATTAAAAGTAACATAGTAATATTTATCCTTTGTTGCCAGAGGAACTCACAGACAATTCCGGTAGCCTGAGCGCTATCTGGTGGTGTGTTGGAGCAGACAGCGGGTTTTTAAACCACCAGTTGAGTCTATTTGCTCTTGCAGCCAAGCACTGAGGTGCTCGTCGCTCCTGTCTTCAAATATAGCTCTTATATGTCTTCTCTTGGCAATAACTTCACATATACATTATATGGAACCATAATCATCAAAAATGCTACTTCTATTTGGTTAGATACAGTGTACTAAAGATATACTTCACCAATAAGTAATAAGTAATTGGTTACATTGATAATAGGGGAATATGTCAAAAATAACAAACAAAACACCCTCTAACTCCTTTCTTGAGATGCTACCTATTTTGTTATGTAAAATGAAAGTACAATAGTCTTGCTGTCTCCCTTACTATCAAAACCATGAGAAAAGTGTTCAAAAATAAAATTCCCCTTACATTGTTATTTTCTTGATTGCTTCTCAGTAAATCTCATCAAGTTCATCCAATCCTGGCCCAATGGTATATTGTCTGGTTGCTACACTTGTTTGCGTTGGCATCATTGATACGGTTACCATTTGCTTAGCCTCCGTTCTAGTCATAATTGATCTCAGAATGGGTATAATACAACATAACAAGAATGCAAATAGGGTCAATCCTACTACTAACATTATACCTATTTTCATTAGCCAAATCTTCCATGACCCAAAAGATCATCAAACCATTGCCCAAACAGCTGATCTCTCCCTGCATTAGATTTAACTTCCTTTCTCAGGTCATGCAGTTTCTTCATGGCCTGGGTAAAAGCTCCTTCTGGGGATGTATTATTTGGTATGTATGTATATACAGCAATCTAAATCTAAACCTAATCACATTATTATTAAAAAAAACATTTCATCATCTAAATGCCATATTACTGCACAATTGCCCTTAAATTGTCCTACATTAGTTTTTCCTTTAGTTTTGTTAAAGCATTCATACTCCAGTTGACGATTTATTTTATATGATAATGTGCTTTCTTTTTTCTCATTATCCACACGTACGTCTAATTTTCTGCCTTGATCTCCCCACCCTATCATCTTATACTATTTATCATATTCCAGATGACCCAAGAATGCCAAACATTCTGCTGGGCAGAACACTGTTCTCCCTGTTTTACCACAATTTTTTGGCATAATACTCAGCGCAATGCTTATAATCATACTGATTTGGGACTACTACAAATTTTTTCAATGGAGTGGGTGAGCACATTACACAGTTTGTCATTTTTGCTTGCTTAGCTGTATATCTGGCCCATTTATACCAGTCATTTTGATTTGCATATTGTAATAGTTCCTCTGTTCCTGCTGACTCTATGGGTTCCATATCATTTTCTAAATTTATTTGCTTTTTCAGTCTTTGGGTGATTATTTTGACAGGTGTCTTTTGAGGCAGATTCTTCGGTTTGTTCTGCTTAGCCAAATTGCTTATCCAGATTCTTTGCTTTTCGGGTTCACCTTTGTTTAGTGATCGCTTCTTTCTGATTTCTCGTGCTATGTTATCTAGTCTCTGCTTATTAGGGAGAATAATATTGAAGGTCTGAGATGTCAATTGTAGGAAATTCATCATACCATGGTCGTTGTGATGGTCCCTCACCTGGGGAGTCTGGGCCTTCCTGGATTTCCTCTCCGGTAGGCCCTGTATGGGAGGCAATACCTGTCCCAAATATGTTAGTAAGATCATTATCCACACTAGTACCTCCTTGAGCTTCCATTCTTTTCTCCATGTCCCACAACGCTTCATTGAATGACTGCGCTTGTTAGCCTGCTTCATGTCTTTCAGTTGCTTCTGAATCTGTTTCAGCAGGACGATCACTTTCTTCTTGTCTTTCTCCTTCACCTTCTTGGTCCTGTTCTTCTGTGACATGTACTTCCGTCTCACTTTCTATGCTTTCCTGCTCTACTGCGGCACTTCAATCCCTTTTTCTGCCGCAGTGTGCTCTTCCCCTACTTTCGCTTGTCCTTCTACTTCCTCTTCTCTTTCCTCAGATTCTGTAGCCGGTTCCTGCTGATCTTCTTCTTCCTCGGGTTCTTAGTTTTGTGCTTGCTGCTCTTCTTTGTCTGAATCTTGCCTCGTATTCATCGTTGGGAAGTCCATATTCATTAGTTCTTCAATACAGTCTGTCAAGTGCTCTGTACTTTCTTAATTCACATTCTGGAGTATTTCGTTTTAGGTCAGCTTCATTGGAAAGGCCATCCAAGATCCCCAAGGCTGATTGTAGGGAACCCACTCTGCAGTATGCTTTCTTAGAATTGTTCATCTGGTGATCCTGGTCCTTCTTGGGACGTTTCTCTGGTAGGCCCCATCATTGGGGGCAACACTTGTCCCAAGTATGTCAGTAATAACATCCATATTAATATGTCTTTCTTATTCATTGGTATTGTAGGCCGCAATTGTTTTCCACCTTCTCTCCTTCAGCGGGTCATCCTGTCCTAACTTGCTTCAATGATGGCAACAGCATGACTATTTCATTTTATATGCATAAAGAACACTGTAATCACCTCATATGGTTACATGTTTTATATTAACTAACAATCATTACTTTCTGCATTCATTTGATTAATATATTAAATGATTTCCCTTATTAGAGTCATTTGCTACACACACATTTGTTGCATCTCATTTCTAGCACTAAATAACACATGGGTCCTCTGCCTCCTCCAGGCAGGAGCCAGGCATAGCCTGACTTTGTTCCAATTAAAAACATTAGATCATCCCTTTAGTATCTATACACAACATTTTTCATGGTCATTCACAGAAAGGGTAATTCACAAAAGGCTATAATTCTCCACAGAGGAGGTAAACTACCACAGGTGTTCCTTATCTTAAAACTCCCTACTCATTCACTTATCACATACATTTCATTTCCTCCTGTTTCCCAAGGACTCTCAATGTCTGTATCACATTAATTAATTTTCCCTGCAAGCTAAGCTGTTTTTCATAGTTTCAGACTATATCAGAGTAATTCAGAGTATTAAATCAATAAAAGAATTATCAAATATATAACATATCATTGGAGGAATCAATTTCCTCCCAGTTTGGTCTTTCTGTTGCATTGGGCCATTTACATTGATCAGTAATTCATCTGGTTTTTACATAATTATTTAATCAGTGGTAACACACAATATAATATTATTCCCTCTCAAGAATTGTTGTTTCAATTATTATACCAATTGTAGCCAACCCTGCACCCTATTTCTTAATTAATTCCATTTATATTGTTACAAACAAACAAGACAAGCAATCCTAATCTTTAGTCACCACCATGTATCTTTTCCATTCCTCATTACTTTTAAAATGTACATGAGTTCAATTAAATCATAAGTAAAAGTAATATATCATCTTCCAGTCTAAATTCATTATCATACAAACATTCCCCATGTTTGTTTAATACTTCTATAAAATGTCAAGCACTCCTTTGTCTGCAACGGTTCTCAAAACTTTACCACCAAAATCAATCTATAAATAATCCTCTACACAGGGTATGATCCCCTGATAACACAGTGACAGAATGCTTAAAATGCAGTCGGGTTCAGTGGAACTTTAAAATTTTTTTTTTTTTTTTTTGGGCAGGTCTCTTCTAGACCTCCCCTTTTGATGCTTCTAATCTAAGAGCATTCATCCACTTCCTTAAATCCCTTTCAAACCTTCCTGTCAAGTCTTACCCGTCATTGGGTCGTCACCTCTTGCCACTGGTCTTGATGCTGCTCAGTCCTCAATCCTTAATAATTTGCTATCAGTAAACAGATATTTTCTTTTTCAGGGAGTATCACCAGAGAACCGACACAGCCAATGGAACATCTACAAATGCTTAAATATGGAGACAATTCAAAACATGGTTAAATTCAAAAAAGCATTATTAAAAATTCATCAATCTATTAAAATTGTCCAAAGTAAAAGTAAAATATGCTAAAATTGAACTCATTTATAGATAATTAATTTCCATTCAGATTTTATTTCTGCTACTTTAGCAAATGTTACACAAAACTATGTATCATGGTGGGGACTAACATCAGATCAGAGCCTCTCACGCTTCTAGGAAGCTTAATTTAAAAACATCACCTTAATTCAATAATGGTCTCTAGATAGTTTTTGAACCTACATTTATTCTTTCAGATGAATTTTCAACTTAATCTGTTGTTTTGTAGTATAAACCCTTAACTTTAGATTGCCCTCTTAATATATAAAATCTTTAATCAATGATGAGGAGAGCTGTTTGAACTCCTTCATATCACTCTATCTAACATTATTGTCAAAGCGCATCATTTTACATATAAAAATAAAATAAAATCAAAATAAAATGAAATAAAACAACTTATTGATATTTCTTCAAAATCTGCTCTTGTGTTTCTGTTTCAAGCAGACACTTATCAATTTTAGACAGAGTAAGAAGTGGGGCATTACACTGTTTCACAATAATACATTTAATTTATTCTTCAACAGTAAAAATAGTGATATTTATAATAACTGATTATATTAACTGCTTTCAAACTTTCTCATCTCACACCATTTAAAAACAAAAACTACTCTCATCAAAAACTACTCTCATCTTACTTACCTCTGTCTGTTCAAACAACACACAAATAACCTTTCTAATCTTTAATAAAACAGAACACAATGTATTTTTCGACATTCTCTATATAATCAATTCAACTTATGTTTAGCCTTCTGTTCATGCAGAGCTTTACATTTACAACACCTATCTTATTATTAATATATTATAATCCCTTTTTATTGTTAAGTAATAATTTGTTATTACTACTTTCTCCATTTCTTACACTTTCTCAGGTGAAGGAACTTCCATTCTATCTAATAAAATAATATAAATCAAGTTTATAAACTAACAGAAAAGTAAAAGATTAAACAGAATAAAGTCTTAAAGACAAACATATCTAAAAACATATCTCTTTTCTTGTGTTTTGAAATAATTGCTCAGTAAGATACACTACGTACTTTTAATTTCTCATGACTCTTACATTATTTTTTTATTTATTTATTTTTTATTTTTTATCCAAATGTTTCATCATCTTTTAACAGTTATCACTATTATACCTCTAAAATTACACTTTCATGTATTAACTATGGCAAACTAAAATAGTAGTAATAGAAATAGACACTCAATCAGCACTTTATAGCACACACTAAGCTCCTTTTTTTTTTTCTTTATTATGAGGGTACTCTCTGGAAAATTTGGGGGAGTAACCAATCCAATAGGTAACTCTATAACTTTGCCACATGTTTGTAATATTTACTCTTCAAATCAATAAATCAGTGGTTAGCTGCTGGATTTAAATTTAGACCCTCAGAACAATTTAGACACGGGCATTAAACCCCATTGATGGCATTCTGGAAAATCATAAAGTGATCGTATAAGACTGAAATAAACTTTTCCAGAGAAATTTTAATCCACATTATAAATGGCAAATCAATAATGATTACCAGCAGCAATGAGCGCAGGAGGATATATCAGATCAGTCACATCATTTTCAGTCTTCTTTGATTTCCTGATTTCCTCCTGCAGCATTAGTAACTTCTATAAAATCATCTTTCTCAGACGTCTGCAATTGTGAGAAACTAGTTCCAGAATGAGTTAGTGAAACAACACACATAATAATAACAAATGAAACACAGAATAGACACATGAATATGAAGTTATTAACATTCATATATGAGGAAGTTATGATGTTCAATTTAATCTTAACCTTTCTCCATGGGCTTCACCTGCCCCCAAGACCAATATTTAAATGATCCAAATCATTCTTAAATTTATTTTCCTTTAGTCTCAAATGCAGCTCC
This sequence comes from Xyrauchen texanus, assembly GCF_025860055.1. Lineage (NCBI taxonomy): Eukaryota > Metazoa > Chordata > Actinopteri > Cypriniformes > Catostomidae > Xyrauchen > Xyrauchen texanus. Next base: position 15,788,786 of record NC_068294.1, read on the forward strand.
TCAGTGTATCCATGATCAACCAAGACCTATTCTGTGTATACCAAACAAAAAATAAATAAAATAAAAACAAAATATCTATCTATCTGCTATCTGTCTTTTTCTAAAGTCAGGGCCCCTTTCTGTCTGTCTGAAGACATCAAGAGAGGCCTGTTTCCCCTCAAAGTCATCCTCAATGCCCTCATCAGACAGTCCCTAACAAAAATAAAAAATCTCTGCCTATCTTTTGTTGGTTGATCAAGTTTACACCGACAACGCTGCACTCACATTTAAATTGTTCTCCAGACATTTTTTAAATCATAGAAAAATCAAAAACAACTTTCTAGTGTTTAATTTAATAATGTTAAAATATTATTCTCTCATAAACTGGACCAGACAGAACATAAAATGGACACATGAATGTGAAGTTTTCACATTTAAGGTTTAACTTAATAAGATACAAAATATAATTTTCTTATTATTTATTTTATCATCATATCATTGGCCCTCTTTTGCCATTTGCTTTAATATAACAACACTTATCTTATATACAACCTTTGTTTAAAATCCATTTACTTATTTGACTTTAGTTTAACGCAATACACTCGACTCAAAGCTTTATTGTTTGTCCAGATAATGTGATTTCCCAAATACAATTCAATCGCTTTAAAGTGATCACTTTTTTATAATCGAAATATTCTTACTCGTCACTTTGATATAAAAGGAGTTATGATCTGACACATGTCCATTCAACAGCTGCTCCTGCTCAGTTTAGTTAATCTTACATCAGGCTTCATTCATGGCATGAAAAGAACAGCCCAATAATAAACATTGTCCAGTCCACTAAGAGTTAACTTTTTGATTTCATGCACATTTTTGTTTTACAGCTATTTGTTTGTTTATACTGTATTATATTTATCCTTATACATACACACACACACACACACACACACACACACACACACACTTACACAGACATACACATATATTTTTTATCATTGGTTTTCATTCTACAATCATAATATTTATTAAGTGCCCTCTTTGTTTTTAATCATCAGATCTCTTCTGCCTCTTATATTGATGAAAATAGTCTAAATAGATTTTCTTTTATGTAAATTTCATACATACTCCTCATTAGTTATGCAGCAAAGGATCAACCTCTCTATCTGGATGGATATTTATAGGGCTCATATAACATACACTTCCATACGCAATCACACTTCAGTCATACTTCCCATACTTTCAAACACAGATACTCTCACAAACACAGAACATTTCACACTTTTACAAACACAAGGCCTTTATAAACACAGAGCTCTCAAAAAATATTATACTAAAAAAAAACTTATTACTTCTGCCCCTCCTTTTGCTCTCCTCTTTTTATCCCTCTCCTTTATTTCCATAAAAAACACTCATTATTTACAGTGGTTGATTGTAAATAATCTGTTAATTATTTTTATATTAAAACTCATGTACTCACAGAGGTCACATCCATTTTGGGTCTCTGTTCAAGACAATTTCTACATTGGTGCTAATTCTCCTTTACTCTCCCTATTAAAAATCACCTTAACATTTTTGACTGTATTTAATTTGTTCATAACTCCAGAAATGATCACTAATTCCCTGTGTTTCTATTATTAATCTTTTTAATTCGATTTCTTTTCTCCTCTCAGTTAGTCTCCTCTCAAATTCAGTAACATCTTATTTCCACATTATGATTTCTGTTTCAGGAGGAAAACTGAGACAAGGAAAAAAAAAGTATTGTTCTGTTTCTCTGTGCGTGCTCAAAGCCCTCCCTTTACAGCTCCCTATTCTCACTCTAGCAGCCCCTCCCTTCTCTCTTTCCCAGCACTCAGTCTCCAGCGTACTGTAAGAGAGAGAGAATGAAAAAATCAACAACTGTGCTCATTTATCCGAGTCTTATCAACTACACTTCTGGATAACATCCAACTAAATAAACAAAATATTTATTACTACTAATACTTATTTATATATTTATTATACTTATTTTTATTTCTTATCTCTTCCCCTTATATTTATTTATTATCTTTTATTTCTTTCTTTTTACTCTTTTTGTTATCCTCTTTATTTTCTTAACTTATATTTTCTCTTATTCTTTTATTTTATTATTTGCTTATGTTCCTTCTTTTATTGCTTATATGGGTTCACTTTATTTCTTCTCAAAACCAACTATTTGTTTATTCATGGTTTATGTTTGTTAGTATAATCTTATTTTGTGATTTACAAAACTTTTCTTAAAACATGGTTATACCTCACATACTACTTATACATACATCTTGGGTACAAAGTCTAAACTGGATAACATGATTATACATTACTTATTTCTTATACATACAGCATGGTCACAAGTGTTTAAACTAATGCATTCATTTTTCTAATTATTTGCTTTATCATGCATTATACTTTCATTTTTGATTACATATTTATTTCAACATGAGCAATACATTGCTTTCACATAAGTAATGCATCATTATCTATGTCTATATTAGCAATACACACTTAAGTTTTGCATTCTGCTTTATATCATGCATATCTATGTTTCCCTATCCAAGTCTGCCCTCTTAAAACAACGTTTTCCAATAATGTGCCACTTCAGATTTCAAGGAATATTCGCCTCCTTGACTGACGCTTTCAAATGTCCCTTGTATATATCTATCTCATCTCTATGGCCTGTTTTACAGAGTGTAGTTATGTGATCCACAAATAATTTAGGATCTATGTTCCTAACCGCAACATCCAACCAGTTAACAAATGGCCACTCCTGTTCTATTTCTCCTAAATTCACCACTTCAGTTAAGGTTCTCATTAACTCCTTCTTTTTGCAGTTAATTTTCTCTTCTGCCCTGCGTAATCTATGTACTCTGATTCTTTCCAAAAATGATCGCTGATTCCCTTTAACTCTATCAGCGCTCTTTCCAATTCTCTCTCCCACTCTTCAGATCTGCATTGATCTCTAACTTTACAAAACTCGCTTGTCTCTGCATTTTTCTCTAGTCTTGTTCACTGTAATGGAAAACTTTTTGCCTTTTCTTTATCTTTTTCCCAATTATTCTATTTTTTTTTTCTTCTGAATCTCCCCTTCCCCTCACTCACAGAGCTGTCCGTTCAGCTGACCACTGAGTGAGAGCAAGGCAGGGAGATATCAGAGAAGCAGGTGCCATTTTGCGTCTTTATACTTTTTCAACAATTGTTTTATTCAATTCACTGTTTCAATTAGTTTTCCACTTTTGCTCTCATTTAGCATTTCCTGCTTAGTGCACCTGATTCTCAGTATTATTCTGCCTTTGCACACAATACATCATCAACCTTGCAATCATGCATTTGAATAAACACAAGAACAGCGCAATTAAAGCACACATGCACCAACAACATAGTTAGTCGTGCACATTATTCATTATCTCAAACATGCACATAGTTCAACAATTCCCCGTTTTCTGCACAGTCCGGGTTCCGTCAAACACTGCAATAAATAACTTAATCTAACACCTGGAGGAATTTTGCGCGAATTTTCACTTCTCCACCCGTGTTAGGATTTTCACCTGTACAGGATTTTCAGCCACTCTTCTGGCAAAACCTTGAATAAATGCACCTAACCGGGAATTTTCACGCGCGTCGCTTCTCGACTCACCCCCAGGCTTTTTCTACCTTCTTCAAATAAACTTTCTTAAACTCTCTTTAAACAATCCCACCCCCCTATTTTTGAAATCTGGAACTCTCCTCTATTTTAGCCAATTAGTTCAAATTATTCTATGTCCGGACTGGCTAAAGTCTTAGGGAAGCCACTTACCGGGACTCGCTACCACAGATCACACAAAAACACCTTAAGCAAAGATGCTTACCTCAGTTTCTGGCGCCGGTGTTTCTGTGCGATTCGTGCAAGCCGTCCCACCAGCGACCTCTGCCCCCTTGACCTCAATGCCAGCCCCACGTTGGGCGCCAAAGATATGTCGTGGAATATCGAGATGAATCTCTCTAAGTTGTAAGTAAACTCTTAGAGTCTTGAGTTCCAGATGCCAAAACTGTAGTTTATTGAACACCAACAAACATGAGACCGGCCAGCTGTCTGTTCTGACTGTCTTAGTCCAAAACCTCCTCTTCTATACAGTTTGTTATCTGGCATTACCTCATTTCTGTGCCCCTTTGTTATTTTTGTAACCAATGGATACTATTTGCCACCATTATCTCACAGAGCCTTTTGATATCTTTTTACTGGTAGAAACTTGGCTTTAGTCTATCTTCAAGGTCCTTAGTCTCATTATTTTGTTACAGCTGGGTGCTCTTTGTGGCCTTTGCAGCATCAACACTTTTAGTAACCTCATATGCTCTCTCCTGGGTCACACAAAGGCCAGGAAACTCATATAAGTATTTTGATATATAAGAAACATACTAGAATATTGAAAAATATACTATAGAACCACAATATAGCGACCATGAGGAGGTTACCTCATGTGACTCTACCCTCCCTAGCAAACTGGCCAATTTGGTTGCTTAGGAGACTTGGCTGGAGTCACTCAGCACGCCCTGGATTCGAACTCACGAGCCACGACTCCAGGGGTGGTAGTCGCTGAGCTACCCAGGTCCCCAAAAAAACAGCTTCTTAAATTACACCCAAAGGGCCAGAAAAGAGAGACAAACTTTTTCATGAAAGAACAGAATCTGTTGGTCTATAAGTCTGCTGCAAGGCATTTCATATACAAAAATAAAAAAATCTATGGCATGATAAATTATTGAAGACGACTATCAGTTTCTTCATGGTTGGTTTTCTCAGTAACCATGGCAAGGCCACATGCATTATTAACATGTACAGGAACACTGGTGGTGAAGCGGACGGTAACTCTCTCCATGGGAAATCATGGAACAAAATTGGAGCTAATCATTCTCTGCTACCAGTGAAACCTGGGGATTAAAACTGTCTTTTCTTTGAACAATGTAACACATTGTTTTCCCAATGGAGGGGACTTTGTTGACACCGGGGGATGGAAAGAGGCAGAAGAGGGTGAGGTTTCGAGTGGCCTCAGGGAATAGCGGGCGGGTTTTGAAAGAGATGTTTAAGGATGAAGGGCCATCAGATTCCCTGGATTCAGACTGCACCAGCAGTTCTGATGCAGACCGGGCCAGCACCCCATCCAACACCAGTGGCGAGTTTAACAGCCTCCTGTGTAGATATTTGGTGTCTGAGCTGGACGACAGTGGAAGTGAACCTGACAATTTGCTTGTGTTTGCAGGAGGGAGAGACAAGGACAGAGTGTTGAGTACCAGACGAGTGAATATCCTCAGTAAAAATGGGACAGTTCGAGGAGTCAAGCACAAAGTCAGTGCTGGCCAAATTCTCTTTGATAACTTGGCTAAAAACAATGGGGTAAGTGAGGGGAAGAGTTTAAGTGTCAGTTCTTACATCATCACAACCTTAAAATAATGTCAAAAATCTCCAAGCCTATGATGAAAGTTTGGGGCGGACTTGTTTATTTTTCATTTTAATGGGAGCCAAACCTTATCAGTGTTTATTTAATATTGACAAGTCACCATAAATCCTGCCAAACCAAAAGCTAATATTTCGTTTTTTATTATTTATTTGCATACCCAGCGGCTCAAATACTTCCAAGAATTGCTTTTTTATAGTGTCCTTAAATGTTCAGACCCCCTTTCACAGCCTCTATTGGTTACAGAGCCTGTCCTCTCAGGCTGTCCCACTGAGCAAGATCACTGTACAATTAAAGATTAATGATGCATTTCTTTAAGTGTTTTGGCTACGCTAATCATCTTAATATATTCTCAGGATCTCCGTGCATGAGAAAAAGTTGCTGAAAGCATTTGTCTGATATCAGATGTTATTCTATTCCCGTTTTAACAGCGGGCAAATGGGAATTAGATTGACTTTCACAAAAACAATGGTTTAATACTTAAAGTGAATACTTTGTCATCACTTACAAATAATGGGCATCAAGACAGATGTGAACACTGTGTAGATTTTAAATGAGATCATGCATAAGTTCAAAAATCAGCTCTTTATGCAAGGAAAATTTAGAGGGGCAATTATTTCATTAATATCTTTCAGGGATTTTTAGTATACATTTCCATAAAAAAAAAAAAAATCGCTTACAGCACCTTTAATCAGTTCTTGATAAGATTGTGATGCTTTCCAGATGAAACTCTTAAACAGACATCTCTGAGATGTACATGTGCTATTTTGGTATATTGTATTATATCACATTATCAAATGGCATCTCCAAACATTTGGTGATCGAAACCAAAGTTCGGGAGTTGCATGACTGCACGTTCAGGCCTAAAGTCTTGCATACCTCTATCCAGCAACAATTTGTCTGGCCACCTTTTTTATTTAATTTTTTTCAAGCTCTTGTAGTATGTATTATCTCTCATCAAGGAATCCAGAGGGGTACTTGAAGTGTGGGTCATGCGTTCAAAACCCATCATTGTTGACAGCAAGCAAAACCAGTTGGATAATTTACTGTTATCTCAAGATTATATGAACACGCAAACTGAAATAATGCTATAACTAACTTCCCTTTTCTTAGGCCTTTTAGCAGTTACTTTTAACCAACTGATTTCAAGGTCATTTAAGTGAGTGTATGACATCAGCTCCTCTCTAGCGGAGTAACCACAGGTGTAGTTCTTTGTTAACTATGGACAGGTTCCACTTACACTGTTGGCCAAAAGTTTGGAATAATGTTCAGATTTTGATGTTTCGGAAGGAAATTGGTACTTTACTTCACCAAAGTGGCATTCAACTGATCACAAAGTATAGTCAGGACATTACTGATGTAAAAATCAGCACCATCACTATTTGAAAAAAGTAATTTTTAATCAAATCTAAACAGGCCTCATTTCCAGCAGCCATCACTCCAACACCTTATACTTGAGTAATCATGCTAAATTGATAATTTGGTACTAGAAAATAACCATTATATCAAACACAGTTGAAAACTATCAAAGCTAATTGGTTCATTCAATTATGTTTATCATTGTCTTTGTGTTTGTTCTTGAGTTCCCACAGTACGCAATAGACTGGCATGTCTTAAGGTCTTCCGGTCAATATTATGCCAAAAATGGCAAAAAAGAAACAGATTTCCCTAGAAACTCGTCAATCAATCATTGTTTTGAGGAATGAAAAAAAAACCTGAATATTTAATTCAAAGGTGTACACTACAGTCTTTAAAGACAAAGGACAACTGGCTCTAACAAGGACAGAAAGAGATGTGGAAGGTCAGATGTACAACTAAACAAGAGGATAAGTACATCAGAGTCTCTAGTTTGAGAAATAGATCCCTCACATGTCCTCAGCTGACAGCTTCATTGAATTCTACCTGCTCAACACCAGTTTCATCTACAACAGTAAAGAGAAGACTCAGGGATGCAGGCCTTATGGGAAGAACTGCAAAGAAAAGCCACTTATGAAACAGAAAAACAAAAAGAAAAGTTTAGAGTGGGCAAAGAAACACAGACATTGGACAACAGATCATTGGAAAAGAGTTTTATGGATCTTAAACCCGTTGAGCTTTTGTGGGATCAGATGGACTGTAAGGTGCGTAAGAAGAGCTGACAAGACAGCCACATCTATGGCAAGTGCTACAGGAAGTGTGGGTGAAATATCTGAGTATCTGGACAAACTGACAGTTAGATTTTTTTCAAATTGCAATTGTAATTGTTCATGTTATTAATGCCCTGACTGTACATTGTAATCAGCTGAATGCCCTTTGGCTGCCAGTGTACATGTGAAAACCAAAAACAACAGATCTATAAATTAATTAATATAGCCCCGCAAATGTGTTTTAGTGAAATGTTTTGCTTGGAAAGTGTGCATGTACGCCTACTAATTGTCTAATTATAATAAATGTCACTTGGTTAGATATTTTGTTATAATGAAATAAAATTCAAACATTTCAAATGTAGAAATTCTATCTGAAGCCACTGTTTGTTACAGGTGTATCAGACAGCTATAGTTCCTTACGTCTCACTTCTTATTGAGTGAAGAGTCTATTTTAGTTCTTCGCTAAGAAAAACCTTCATGCTTCGTGAGACTTGCTCCTCTAAGGGCGAGAGAACAAAATCAATAACTGCTGCCATATCTTACCTGCAAAAGCTGCTGCAAACCATTTGTTAAAACACAGACTTAGACATCTAAAATATAGTTTTATTTAGTCTGTGTATAAAAAGGGAACAACTTGAAGCCTCTTTTATTATATATGAGGCTGTATTGTTAATAGCAGCAGATGAAATGTGTCATAATTAGTTTCAGTACTTTGAATCAGTCTGTCTCGTTTCTAATACCAGACTGCATTTTCTTTGTCCCTCTCAGCCAGAAATGACTCTAGAGTTTGGGCGAATTGTAATCTACACCACCAGTTTTCGGGTGGTAAGGACTACATTCGAGCGATGTGAGCTAGTCCGAAAGATCTTCCAGAACCACAGGGTGAAGTTCATAGAGAAGAACATTGCCTTGGACAGTGAGTATGGGAAGGAACTGGAAACACGCTGTAAACGAGTGGGTGAATCTCCCTCACTACCTGTGGTATTCATCGATGGACACTACCTAGGGGTCAGTGGTCAAACTATTGATCCATTTGGCTTAGTTTAGTAAAATAAAATAAACATATGTAAGAAAAAGATCTGATAATGTTTTAAAATTGATCCAATATGGAACATAAATGTCATTACTGTTATGAGCTGAAATCGACACAACGTCACTGTAAAGATCAGAACAATGATGCACAGTATAATAACAATGCTTGGGTGTCTTTACACATATATTTGAAATATGAATCATGAAAGCTCTTGTTTTGTACACTTCAGGGTGCAGAGAAAATACTTGAAATGAATGAGTTAGGGGAGCTTCAGGACCTCCTAAACAAAATTGAGGTAAATGTTAAATTTTGAGACTAAGATAAAGCGATAGCTTACCTAATAAAGATATTGACCTAAGAAAGATATTGATCAGGCAGCTCAAGTCAAAATTGGTTTATTGATAAATTCTTTTTTTTTTATTGATAATTCTGTAAAGGACAACAGGCATTCTTGTGAGACTAAAATGTTTATTATTATGTAAAAGGAACATTTATATATATATATTTAGTCTACACACATACAGTATATCATATAAATAAGTAATTAAAGGAATGTTCCAGCTTCAATACAAGTTAAGCTCAATGGACAGAATTTGTGGTATAATACTGATTACCACAAAACATAATTTTGACAGATTCTGGGTTCCAGTGAGGCACTTACAATGGAAATGAATCGGGCCAATCTGTAAACATGAAAATATGAACTATATCAAAAGCTAGCTAAAGAAATAAACAATATGCATGTTAACATGATTTTAGTAAAGGAACAGAAGACTTAACGTTTGTGCTTTTATTCAATTATAAGCTTAAAACTTCTACCTTTAAACCCTCCATAAATTCACCCCATTCACTTGTGCCTCACTGGAACCTCGATTTTTGCTTTTTTTGTGTGTGGTAATCAACATTAAGCCACAAATGCTGTCGATTAAACTTAACTTAATGGTCAACAGAATTTGTGGCATAATGTCGACTAACACAAAAATAATTATATTTATATAGATATAAAAAGAAGCAATGGAAGTTAATGGGGCCTGTAAATAAATTATAAAATACTCACTGTTTCAAAAGTATATCTACAAGACGTGAATATTATATGGCTTTACATTATTTTTGTAAGATAAAATTTACCAGAGTTACTGCTTTTACCAGATTACAGGGGATTATGTCATCATAATATTGAATATAATTTATATAGGGTTAGTAAGCTTTTTTTTATCTCACTAATATTATGTTAACATGTATAATGTTTACGTTTTGTGGCTGCACTTTTAAAACAGTGTGTATTTTAACATTGATGGATTGGCCCCATTCACTTCCATTGTAAGTGCCTCACTGGAACCCAGATTTTTAAATTTTTTATTTTTATAAAAGAGCAACAATTTGGAATTAGTCAACATCATGCCTTAAATGCTGTCGATTGATCTTAACTTGTACTGAACCCTGAACATTCTTATAATATGATAGTTGCATTCTGAAACTCACATAACCATATTCATTTTACAATTGTTATGAATTATTATTGCATTTTAATAGTGTATTCAGTTTGGGAGGGGATTGCATAAATTCACTTTACTGTACCTGAGAAATATGTACAGATGAAACACAATTTCATAAACAATAGTAAATGTCAATTATTTACAGACATCATCAACATAAGTCAACTGAATTTGTATTATTTTGTATTTTTATATGCTTTAATTTGTCAAAGAACCTGTGATAAATTATTATCTGTGCAGTGATATATTTATTTATAAAAAAAACATCTCCATTCTGCTGTGAAAGTTGCTGAATGAACCATGAATAATCCATTAGGACTCTGTCATCTAGACAATAAATGTTACAACTACACAATAACATTTTTAATTCGGTGTATGAACCAGTTTACATCTGTTATGTCTTAAAGGGCAACTGCACACAGTACAATTGTCTCATTCAAATTCACTCACAGGCTTTTATCTGTTTCTCCCCATAGAGGGTACAGCAACCCGACAGTTGCCAGACGTGTGGGGGATTCGCCTTTGTCCCGTGCCCTATGTGCCATGGCAGCAAAATGTCTGTGTTTCGCAACTGCTTTACAGACTCATTCAAAGCCCTAAAGTGCACAGCATGCAACGAGAATGGTCTTCAGCCCTGCTCCAGTTGTTCTCACCGTTCTCTTCAAGTGCCTGCAACCCCATCCCAGCATCTCTAAACCCAGAAGCCATGTAAAGAACTACAGAGATGCAGAATGAACAGCTATTTGTGAATAAACTGTTTTTAGAAAATGTTATGAGTCCACAAATATAGTTTATACCATATTTGTAATTTAATAATGGATTTTATTACAACATAGGCTTTTTGTCATATGCCAACAGGTGCCAAAGATAAATATCTGGAAACATTAAACATTCCAACAGCATGGACAGTGTCTGACACTGTAAATAATAGAGCAATTAAAGGTGCACTCAGTCATTTTTTTCCTCATTAAAAAAGTTGAACTCCTAAAGACATGAATTGTAATTTTGCATTATATGTAAAAAACCATGAGCACTCATATTAAAATAAAGACTCCAGCTATATCAGTTACTTATAAAAGCTGTTTTATTCTTCATGGAGAGTCCACACATGGGGGCTGCCATGTTAGAATCACATGACCAGCCGAATACTACTCACCTAATCTCAGTAACAACCCTGTTATATATATATTTTTTTTAGTATTTTTTTATTTCCTCCACAATTTGGAATGCCCAATTCCCAATGCGCTCTAAGTCCTCGTGTCTGAGTGGTGGAGGAAGAATGTCAGTTGCCTCCGTCTCTGAGATGGTCAACCTGCACATCTTATCATGTGGCTTGTGGAGCGCGTTACCGCGGAAACATAGCGGGTGTGGAGGCCTCTCGTTATTCTCCGTGGCATCCACCCACAACTCACCACGTGCCCCACCGAGAGCGAGAACCACATTATAGCGACCACAAGGAGGTTGCCCCATGTGACTCTACCCTCCCTAGCAACCGGGCCAATTTGGTTGCTCAGGAGACCTGGCTGGAATCACTCTGCACGCCCTGGATTCAAACTCATGACACCACTAAAATAATCATGGCTGACTGTGAATACTTAAATTCTACAATGGCTTCTGAAACTGAAAACTTGCTGCATTCAAGCTGCTAAGTGTCAATGTAAGTCCAAAAGGACACAAAGACAAAGGTTACTGAGTGCACCTTTATGTAAATTAACTACTGTAGGGGCTCAGAGAGGGATACCATATTTCCATGCTCTATGATCCCAGCATTAGCCAAAATTCAAAGCATTACCTATTAAATATTAAAGTGGGTGGTGCCATTTCCATCTGAGGTGATTCAATTGACTGTACAAAAAAAGGGATCAAAGAAAAAGCCCACAACAAGTGACGTGTGTCATTATTTGCCAGTAAATCAGGGATTTTTACGTTCAAATGTAATTATTCAAGCCTATTCAGGAATCAAATTACCTGGCATTGAAAGAAGATGACCTAATGTAGCCTATGTATACTGTACATCTGTAATCTGCAATTCACCCACGATCTCACGCTGACCTTATCTAGGGTTCATTCAAAAGTAAACAAACAGATTGCATTTAAAAAATAAATAAAAAAATAAAAAGAGACAACAATGCCACAATAATGCATTTCAATGATATTTTATACGGAGTAATCACTAGTGATACTTGAGGTTGGAAGTAATTCTTAGTTCTGGTCTGGAAGTGTGTCTCTGTGCTTTCATAGCCCTGTACAATGCTGCTTGAATGAAAGTCTACAAGGCGGCATTGTAAAGAGGCTCAAAGCTCAGAGTAAAGCAGAGTTCACCTTTTCTGTGCATGCTTGATTGTGGTGGCTAATGAAGGGACAGAGGGAAAACAATGACTGGGTCTTAAAACCTAGTATGCAGCCTAGCTTGACAGCATTTTTGGCCATCATGATGGTATGTAGGTTTGAAGACACAGCCATTGCACATTAAGGTCAGTAAATTGACATATTAAACATACAGTACGCAAAAGCGACTGAATTAATAAAGGCGGAGGACGTGCACATAAAGATATTGCCGATGGCGCCCCCTATTGCTTCGTTTGCTGTGAAAAACACCAAGCCTGGCAATAACAATAAGACAAATTCACACGAATATCAAGCATCGACAATCGATAACATACAATTCAAACATACATGCATGCAAACATAGGCTATTTTACAAATGAACTCAAATATATATATATATATTTAAGAATTTAGGTAACATCCTATTATGCATTTCTCATATTTTGCAAACACAAAAGCACAGTGCCAAATTCCTCACATCTTACTGGCAAAAAGCAAATTACAAAACAGGCACAGTGTAGAAATTCGACAGATTTCAGGGAGCCTCAGCTAAATCTATGATTTATTGTGATATCAAATCAATATCTATTTCCCTGCAATATGTCAAATTAATATTAGCCATCTCGTTTAAAAAAAAATAATAATAATAAAAAAAATATATATATACATATACATACACACACACACATACTGCACCTTTACCCTCAAATGCGAGATTCACAGTAGTCGAATGTGGAAATCCGTTGGAGAAGAGCGGTGTCTCTACCTTTCTTCATGAGGATCACCATCACAGATGCGCCACACGTTTCTTATGTCCCTCAATGGCTGTCTCAAACCGAGCGCGCAGCTGACCTCTAACGTTCCGAACGCGCCAGTGATGCCCAGAAATACGGTCTAGGTAGGGAGCTCACTAGTATTCGAGACACAGCTTGTGTATAAAGTCCCTTCAGCTTCAGATGCATTCTGTACACTGCAAGCCGAGATCCCAATTGCCATTGATTACATTGAAAACAGATTCTACGGTATGTGCTGCTAAATGTATTGTACACTGCTAGCTCCCATAGTATTTTCTTAATGGAAAACATCTGAGCCAATCGAAAACAAAGGATTACTGATAAGTCAGTTGACCAACACACACACTGCTGGGTAGATTACTTCTGAATTTTAACTGGGTACTGATTACAAATTACATGACAAATTTGGAATCAGCAATCATTTTTAGGGTAATCTAATAGGATTACTTTTGGATTACATTCAACAATGTTTATATTTGATGTCACTTGCATTTGAGTAGTATAATCTTGTACCATTTTAACATAAAAATACGATGAGGAACGAAAATATATTCCATCCTTTATTGCTAACAAAAGGCATCCATGTACGGTAAGAGATCAGACCAGTTATATTTGAGAATCAATGTTACAAAAATGGCCTCAAAGTTATCACTGAGCATGCTTAAATGCATGTACTTAAACTGATTATGCTAAATAAGAAACACCGTGTGTGGTCATGTAAACACAAAAAAATGTGTTCCTTTATCGGTGTAAGGTCATAAACAGTGTAAGAATAAACCGGTGGACACAGGTAGATTTTTGCCCATTACAGCGAGTCTGCACCTTACTGGTGTTATCCGAAGTGCACATGAGTTGAGCGCATGTCTCTTAACGGTTTGAAGTCATAATCAGAGAATAACTCAATTATTTCAAATCTCAAGTAAACACAGTTTTCTTGCTTAATGTAAACGTGCTTCATTTACATTTTTGAAGCCGAGTTTGAAATCTATTCACAAAACTAAAACTAATTTAAAGGCGCTAATGCAATAGCACGCAACAGTGCCTGCCCACTTTTCCATCTGTTTGGGTCCCGGAAGTACTTTTCCCATTAATTTATACCATAGACTTTATATAAAATCCTTAATAAAAGAGTTCAAAACCATGAACCAAAGCAACAAGCTGCGAGGTGAATCATAACATTGCAAACTTTATTTTGAAGCAAAAAAGTATTTGAAGACAAAAAAAACAAAAGGTACAAGACTGTGTACTTACCATCTTTTACAAGGGCACATACTATTAAACAGGATATTTAAAGAGTGAAGTTGAAATAACATGGATTAATGGCTTCAACAGGAACATATACCATCGATTAACAACCTCAGATCTCACGGAACACCCTTCTTTAAAGGTTTATAAGTTATCAGTTAAAATCAATTTGTCTGTGGAAAAAATAATTGGGATTTTTACTTGCAGAACCAGACTATTCTATTGTCACCTTAAAAGTGAAATTATCTCTGTGTATATACAGTGGTCAAATGCTGATTTGTAAAAAATGCTAAAACTATGGTGATCAATAAATTATGAACAATTTACTGCCGTTGCCAATTTAAAATGTAATCATCAAAAGTAACATATTTTTTCAACGTAATATAGTCCAATTACAAATACTTGAATTTGTAATCTAAATATATAATCCAGATTACTAGAGCACTGTATTTGTGTGTGTATGTGTGTGTATATATATATATATATATAAGACAAATATTCAGTGGTTTAATAAATTAATTGCAATTTATTTGTCCATTTTATTTAGCAGCTCCAAACAGCTCAAAACATCCAAACAAAAAGCAGTCTGACACAGTGGAATAAACATATTTAAAAATATATATTGTCTTCAAGGCCTCTCCAAAGCTAATCTGAATTTCATCATTCAGCTAACCTTGCATGTGTTCCTCCAACCTGCATCACATGTAAGAAATGTTTGTTTGTTGTTGGAAGAAAACATATTGAATTGGTAAGAACTGTTTCAAAGCCCTGATCATGTTACAATGTTTAAAAATCTTATACTGGGTAGACTAAAGCACAGGAGAACACAAAATATCTCTAACACATTTTCTATTTTTTGCAAGTTTACTTATAAATGGTTTAACTGGATTTTGGTCTGAATGCTTTTAACTTTTTTCTGATATCAAACTCTTACATGAAACACTTGCGATTACTGTATTTTCACAGTTACAGATTATTTACAATGGAATAAACATCAGGGCATGTGTCACAAACTAGGTTGGCAACTTTACAATGCAACCCCAGGATGTGCTTGAGTGACTTTAGAAACAAATCTTTTCTTTGGAATTTGGGCGCCAATACACAATCACTTCCTTCATTCAGTTACACAAAATTACACAGCTGACAACTGAATAGTCTAAAATGCACTTCAAAAACAGCATAATAAATTTAGTACTGTTAGAACAGGTGAAGATTTGCAAAGCAGACTGTATCAGAAGGGACCGTGGCCGATGGGTATCTGTTTTACTAAATCTGATTATATAGTTCTCTCTTATAATGGTGTATAAAACATACCATTATAGTAAAAAAAACTATATATTGATATATATATATATATATATATATATATATATATATATATATATATATATATATATATATATATATATATACACATGTATTTTGTTTTAAAGTGTGTTGAAATCGATAAAACATATCAATTTAGAATTTGGATATACTCTCCAAACACTGGTTTTTGCAATACATTATTTATAGTTCACCCTTATGTTATAGAAAGGCATGCAAAAAATGTTCCTACTCCCTGAAAGATATTAATGAAATAAGTGTCCTGAGATATCTCACCGGTCTCTGTAACAGCTCTACTTTGTAAACTGCAAACAAATGTGTCCGCAGCATCTGACGCTTTATGCTTGTCAATCATTTTGTGCGCTCTCAAAGTATTGTAGTTGCAGCAAATTATTGAGGCATAATGCATTTTTATGCCATATTGTTCATAACAGTTGTCAGTTGAGGGCACCATTTCACTACTGTTGTATTTCACTACTGTTGTTTTTAACAACTGTTAAACAGTAACAACTGCTATCATTGGAGTTCTGTTTTTTGGAATGAGGGGATTGTGGCTAATCCAACAGCTCAGTCTCTGGAAGTAGAATGGCTGAAATCGCTTACAGCTCCTTTAACTTCATTCAATGATGACATCACTTGCATATGCCATTGGTGTGCATCTGAACAACAAATAAGCAACTTTTTAAAAATATAATTTAAATCTAAGCTTTGAAATAGTAGAATGGACGCTTCAGAAAGTTACCTTTCAAGTGCACTATTTTTTACAGTCATTATTGGCTGTGGGTTTGCTAGTATACCACAATTTCTGAAACCACGTACAGGCTAGTGTTTGGGGGATGTGGGACAGTAAAGAAAGACTTCATTGGCTGGTTGGAGCGAATGGGGTTGCTTGAGGTTTGATAACTTCTTTTTGATCCCCACCATTCTTTCATGTGTTATAACATTATAAAATCTCCAGATCCACATGCCGCACCTCAGGATTGCGTTGCTGTTGGAGATAAAGAGCAGGAGTCAATTAAGGAAAAATTAGGATAAAAAGTGCTAAAAGTTCTAAGGCATTCAATGAATCAAATTAGAAACATTACTCCCAGGATATCATGAGATCCTAAACAATAGCGTAATATTCCTCACAGATGCAAACAAGATCAGTAATCCATTACCAAACTCTCCTACCACTGCTGAGACATCACATACAGCACAACGAAAGGCAAATATAATAATACACTCTGTGAAACCTCAAATCTTATTTTTCTGTTACAAAATTAAACACTGCAAGAGTGACACTGGAAGGTTTCACTTTCGTTTATTTGAGGAGTCATGGTTAAATAACAGCTGAACTGGTTTTCTTTGTGTGTGACTTAAACGTGGCCACTATGTGCGTGATGTCTGCTGAATGTAGTGTAGAATTCATTTTGACAGCACAGGTAATGCTAACCAACTGGAGATGGAATGCTTATGTTATGCATGTGTGTGGAGAGTCATGGTGGTCAAAGATAAGAGAAGTTTGAATCATTGCCTCAACACCTACCTTGAGCTCTTTCTCAAGACGGTCCACCTCAGCTCCTAAAGTATCAATAATATTCTCCCCATGCTTCAGCATAAAGTTCTCCAGCTCCTCTAGTGTCTTAACTTGCTGAATGTCCTAGAGGAAAATGAACACATTTATGCACTGTATATTCACAAATTAATGTACTATTGAAAATTGCTAACTAAAAGTGACTGAGTAACAAATAGCCTCGGTGTCAAGTTACATTCACACTGGCAGCAATAATCTAAACTGCATATAATCAACACCACATTCTAAACTGTCCTGCATAACAGAGCGACGACAGATGTGCATGAGCTCATGATGTTTAAAATGTTCTTGTTTCATTTTGTCTCTCTCTCTCTCCATTAACTCTGTTCATTGACAAAAAGGCAAATATCAATAAAACTCCTATATACCTGAAGTCATGTTATACCTGACAAAACTTGAGCAAATCTAGCATTTTCTTTCTGTCGAACATTCATATATCTTCCTCTGAAGCGCATATTCTATCAGCTTGTATCAAAACTGCATTTCTCTGACTCACAAATGTTGCATGACTTCAAGCAGGCAATCTGGGCCATGTAAACTGAAAGCTGTTATCCGCAGTAGCGCGAGAGAGCAACTTTAATGTAAAAGCACTTCTCGTGCACTATGAGTAAATTTTATGTTCACTGTACAGTGTGCACTGTATCTACAATTAGTTTGATTCGGTCTTTTGTGAGTGTGCTGAATAGTTCTTGGATTTTGTAACAAGCTTTCTCATTGGTCATAATGTATGAATGGATACGGAAGTGTTCAGTAAAGACTGAGTCATGGTGAACATGAGCATGTGTGTCAAGCGTGATTCATGACATGGTGTCAGAAGTGGGATTTAGCTCAGTGGATATTGATAGATTGTAAAATTAGTGCCTCAGAGAGAGAAGTGAAGAGCTGTACAGTCGAAGACCATGCTTAAATATTCACCTCCACAGAGTTTCCTGTTTGACAGGCAGAGTGAATGGCCGGAGTGGAAACAAAGATTCATGCACTATAGAACAGCCACCAAATTATCATTAGAGGACGCCGACGTGCAGGTCAGTGCTCTCATATACTCCATGGGGAAGGATGCAGAGAATATATTCAAATCATTCACGTTCAATTAAGATGATGACAGAGATAACTACGAAGCAATGTACTGAAGTTCGACGAGCAGAATAAACGATGTATAAACAAACGCACATGCTTCCCACAGCGTTCGTAAGGGGACATTAGGAGCTCTCAGAACATTGTGATTTTGGTGAATTAAAAGACAAAAATATCGGAGACAGGATTGTGGTCGAATTTAGAGATAAGTCTCTGTCAGAAAAGCTGCTGCTTCAAGGAACATTGATGCTCACAAATCGAAATGGTACGTTGCCACGAGCTCATCAAAAACAAATATAGAGCTAAGTGAAACTAAATAAGAGGTTAAATACTCCCAATATGATCATGGCAGAGGAAGGAAAATTGTAGCTGATAGACAAAGAAGAGGACAAGGTTACAAAAATGAACAGAGTGAGATGAGGAAATGCACAAGATGTACCAAAACACATAATCAGAGAGAATATTTTCCTGCCAAAAAACCCAAATGTCAAAAGTCAAAACCGTCAAAAAGATTGGCCATTTCACTGTGGTTTGCTACACCAAGACGGTGCAGGAAGTAACATCTCATGAAGATGCTGGGTCAGAAATGTTTTTGGGCTCCGTTCAACGACAGGAAGCACCCATTCTACCACGAACAATCGATATTTTCATGAATGGCAAACTCACTAATTTCAAAATAGACTCCAGCATAGATGCCACCGTAATATCTGAGAAAAGCTACAAAAGCCTGAAGAATAAAATACCACTGAGTAATACAAACATCATACTCTGCAGCCCTGGTGGCAAGCTGGAGTGTATGGGACAACTGAGAGTAAACGTGTAAAAAAACCTAGGTACTGGTTGAATGCATATGTAGTGAGAGAAGCCCACGTTGGAAATCTGCTGAGATGCAGTACTGCCATAACAAATGGAGCTAATAAAAAGAATAGATGAAATAAAAGAGCGCGTGTTTGGCTCTTTGGGACTGATGGCTTGTGAACCAGTTAAAATAATGCTTAAAAGTACAGCTGAGCCATACAGTGTCCATGTAGCTTGTAGGGTCCATGTAGGGTACCAATCCCAATGCTCAAAAAAGTCAAACAAGAACTGGATAGAATGGAGCAGCTGGGTGTGATCGAAGAGGTTTCTGACCCCACTCCATGGTGCGCCCCATTGGTGCTTGTCACAAAAAGAAACAGAGACATCAGGATATGTGTCCACCTCAAACGACTGAACAAAGCTGTTATCTGTGAAAAGAATGTCCTGCCTAGTTTGGATGACATTAGCTTCTAAACTGGTGGCGAAGACAGTCTTTTCCAGCTTGAATGCAGCTAGCGGTTTCTGGCAGATCCCATAAGATGGTGCCAGCAAGAAGTTGACTTTTATAACCACTTTTAAGAGATTCCGTTGAATATCATTCAGTATAAGTAGTGCTCTAGAGACATTTCAGAAATGCATGACTGAGCTACTTCGAAATGTTGAGGGAGTATGCTGCTACATGGATGACATCCTGGTATATGGTCGTACACGCGAAGAACAAGACCAGAGACTTGATGAAGGACTGCAGGCAATTCAGGGCTCAGGGCTAAAACTGAAAAAGCAAAAATGCAACTTTGGCCAAAAGGAACTGAGTTTTGTGGGACATTGCCTCAGTCAAGGGGGTATTAGTCCCGACCCGGAAAAAGGTCTGTGCTATACGCAACCTCAGCAAACTTCAAAACCTGACTGAGTTAAGTCGGATGCTGGGAATGATTAACTACCTCTGTCGCTACCTGCCACACAGCGCTACTGTGCTACAGCCATTGAATGAGCTACTTAGAGCTGATGCAGCATGGCGATGGGACAAGAGTCAAGAAGAGGCATTCATTGTTCACGGCCACAGTGCTGGCATATTACAACGTGAACAAACCAACAATCGTCATGGCCGATGCCAGCAGTTATGGATTAGGGGCGCATTGATTCACGATGGGAATATGCTTCCAGTGGCCTTCTTCTCCCGTACTCTGACAGCTGAAGAGAAGTGCTAAGAAAGCAGATGAAGAGTTGCAATGTGCGCTTAAAAAAATATAAAGTTTTCCAATGACATATGACACATGGTTATTTGATCAGTTTGATGTTTTTACCAATTACTATAAAATGTACAGTGCAAAATTATTAATAAATTATCAAAACAGAACACTTCTGATTCGTCTGCAAATTGCAAAGCACTTGTTCAGTTGTGTTCATAATGCCTACATGCATTGTAAAGTACAGCTTCTAATCTTTAAAACGAGACCTATTTTGTGTTGTAATTATTTTTTTCTAAGCAGGCTTAAAGGCACAATCTTTTTTACAAATTTTAAAGAATTTGTATAGTGTTGCAGTGTTTAGTGTTGTGGTTTTTAGAGTAAATGTAGTGTTAAATTATCATTTTAGCAATTTTATTTATTTTACTAAATTGTATACCCATTTTCTACCCAATTTTGGAATGCCCAATTCCCACTACTAACCACGGTGCGGTTACTCACCTCAATATGGGTGGTGGAGGACAAGTCTCAGTTGCCTCCACTTCTGATAGTCAATCCGTGCATCTTATCACGTGGCTCATTATGCATGACACGACAGAGACTCACAGCATGTAGAAGCTCATGCTACTCTCTGCAATCCAGCACAACTTTCCACATGCCCCATTGAGAGCATGAATCACTTAACCACGACCATGAGGAGTTTACCTCATGTGACTCTACCCTCCCTAGCTACTGGGCCAATTTGGTTGCTTAGGACAGCAGGTTTCCCAACCACTGTGCCATGGCACAATAGTGTGCCATGAAAGATTGTCAGCTGTGCCGTGGAAAATGATCAGATTCCACAAAATAAATCGGGGCTCCGGACTGAGACAAATTTTCGAACCATTTTTCCAAACAGTGTGGTTCAACTTTGTAAGAGGTGCAACTACACAGTTTGCTGACTCTCTGGTTGTGCTCTGTCGTTTTTAGTTTCGTACAGGGCAGGATCGGTAATCTGGCTTACCTGGCATTTTCCCGGGGGTCCGACACACTATGTGGGTGAACAGGGGTGGACTAGCCATCGAGAGAACCGGGCAGGCCTGTGGGCTGGCCACAAAATGGGCGAATGGGCGATAAGCTGAAATGAGCCGCTTTATGCAGAGCGGGCCACAAAACGGCACCGCGATATGCCGAAGGGGGCTTCCCAACAGGCCGATTTTTCTTCCCAGTCCACCCCTGGTTCCGTATGAGAAATATCATACAGCAGATGTTCAAAAAGCGAAAAGAAAACCACTTTAACCAGATCAGTCAGCGCTGCTCAATGGACAGATCAGCACAGAGATGTGCATTTACATGCGGACTGGTCTCGAGCGCTCAGCTGTGCAGATCATCATAAACAGAGCTGCGAGAAGCAAGGGCTGGGTCACAAATTCGGCATTGATAATTTGTTTAAAACCTCTATGAAAGGTGTCCCCATGATGTGTCGATGATTAAACCAGTTTAAAATTGTATTAAACAGCCCCAACATTCTAAACAGCACTGAATAGAAATAAAGAAGAAATCTGCACAATGAATAGACAGAACTTTTAAGGTTACAATCCACACATCACAGATAATAAAAAATATATATATACCATTAACTTAAATCAATATAATAGTGAGAGATTACAATTTAATTTCTGGATGTTTTTCTTATGAAAAATGCTATAATTAGTTTTATGGTTAGCCTACTGCCAATCATGGTTTTACTTTTGGTTACTATGATCTTATTGCAAATGCCACAGTTAAAACTATGGATACAATGGAAATTTTCATTCTGTGTAAAACCTTTTCTAATGCCCGCTGATTGTAGAAAAAGGCTTTGTTTGTCTTCAGGAGGACTGTATTTTAATCATTAAGATCCTGATAAAAAGAAACAGTGGAAGATAACAATTTTTCTTTCAGTTGGACCATTGCGACCAACTCAACTGCTGGTGCGACTATTTGTAGTATTTAACAGCGGTACTACCACTCCTAAATGTTAGTCTGGAGACATGTAAATAAATATGTATATATACACAAAATTATTTTCTGTGGCATTGCAAGAATTAATTTTCAAGGACAAATATAAAAATAAGAAAAGATGCAAATTTGTTGTTTTATTCATTACCCAATTAGCACTCTTGCCACCTGTGATCTCATTATACACATACCTATGTGACTTGACTTGAATAGCCGAATTTCAAACATTATGAGTAAACACGCAACTAAAATAGACAGAAAACATGGAAGTTCTTGAAAAGGAAAATTATCAAGGATGGGGTGTGCCATGGGATTTGTTTAATTGTTAACACTGGCTTAGGAGACCTGACTGGAGTCACTCAGCACACCCTGGATTCGAACTCACGACTCCAGGGGTGGAAGTCAGTATCAATACTCACTGAGCTACTCAGGCCCCAGCTATTTTATTTATAAGTTGTTTAAAATATTAAGTTGTGTGATATATGGGTATTATAATGGCCTATCGGCTACCCTTCTCTCTGATATCTGCATTGGCCATTAAAAACCATATCGCTCAACCACTAACAGCTACTTGGCAAATTCCAGAAATGTAATTGCTGTCAGTGTGAATGTGCCTTTAGATTTCATCACTTGTGCCGAAACGTCAAGCTCAAAACAAACTGTGCAAACACTGTTGTTTTAGATGCTGTAGATGCCTCTCAGAACTTACATTGAGGATCTGTTCAATGTCTTGCTTCTCCAAGTATGAGCGTGTAACCACCCGCCCATCAAAGTCCACCTCCGCCTTGAAGCGCACTTTACTAAGTCCCATATCTGTAGCTTTCACATCATGAATTGCCCTGGAGAAGAAAAAAAAAACCCTGATTTAATCAATTTCATCAAAGCAAGAAACAAATTGATGCACTCTTGTCCAAACGAGATTACATTTGAGAATTACATCCAATGAGTATAATATGCAAAACTCTGATTTACAATAACTCTAATTTTACATTTTCTACAGAAAATAAGTGGTGCTTTTGTTAAAAACCTCTGCCATTATGCTAGGGTGTTGTGTGTGGTTTTTCCAGGGTGTTGCAATGTGGTTGCTAAGGTATTATGGATTGTTGTTTTAGTCAAAAGAGCCCATCCACAAGTCTCTCTGATAAGGCTATGGTACCTCATTCAATGCAAGTCAGAGGGATATTTTAGCCCATTTTGTCATCTGCCAGGAAAAGCCCTTAGGCCTGATTGCATTAGAAAAGTAAGAGCATACCTCTCCACAATAAGCCATGCAATTAGAGGTATTATTCAAATCAACAGCATAAACAGTGTGGGACAAGTTACGTGCCCAAGTCTAATACACAGGCTTAGGGGTTTATTCAAATCCCTAACACTAAGTATGAGCAATAGTAATACTGATGCTTGCCTTATCGAGCAAATACTGTATGTCTGTGCATTGTACAGGGTAGTGATTTTGACAAGCATTTGAAGCTTTAGCCCATGGTTGCTTTTGCTTCCTCAACTATATTGCTATGATCTGTAGGATGGCAGCTTGTTTACTGATTAAGCTCTTATTAGGCAGACTGTGGGATACAGAGTGGACACATGCAGCAAGAGACGGCAGGGACAGTAGGGACTAACCTGACTGCAGGGTCACTTTCCAGGAATTCTGTGAGCTTCTGCACATGCTCAGCCTGGATGGAGCGGCCCAGCAGAGCCTCTGTGTTAGTGTAGATTAGAAATGCAGACACTACTCCTAATAGGGTGCCTACACCCAGAGAACCGAGACTATCATAGTACGGGTTGCCTAAGTAAAAAGTGGAAGAGTAAAAAGAGAGAGATCATATTATTGAAGCTTTAAATGAGAAAACAGATGAACACATGTATACTGGCCTATGTACTGTAAGGATTACTGGATTTGTATACATTGCAGGCAAATATGATTTTTTGACTGGACTGCCAAGAGTCCAAGGTCAATCTGGTAATTCGTCAATCATGGCATTAAACATAATTATGTTTTTATGTTTGTTTATGATTTAACATAATTCCAGCTTCCGTAGCTATTTTCATGGTGAATCACAGGTTAACATTTAATAAAAGGTATGGTTATTTAAAACCTATACGAGGGTTTTGATATCCATTTACAAAACATGGTCTCACATACTGCAGTCATGTACAACAGTATATCATGCTTTTGTTTGAAATGTTTATTGCTATATATTGTTTCACATGTTTTTTTTAAGTAATATGCAGTTTGTAGTGTAAACTTTGCAGTACACAGTATGCTAGTATTTTATTCTTAAAGAACACAAAAAATTGTTTTTAGAAGAATATCTCAACTCTGTAAGTCCATACAATGCAAGTGAATTGTGACCAAAACTTTAAAGCTCCAAAAGGACATAAAGGCAGCATAAAAGCAATCCATAAGACTACAGTGGTTAAATCCATATCTTCAGAAGTGATATGATAGGTGTGGTTGAGAAATAGATAAATATTGAAGTCCTTTTTTATCATAAATCTCCACTTTCGCATTCTTCACGCATATCGCCACCTACTGGTTGGAGCTGGTCAAAGGTGGAGATTTATAGAAAAAAGGTATTTAAATATTGATCTGTCTCTAATCCACAACTATCATCTCGCTACAATAGACACTAATTTAATCACTGGAGTTCCATTGATCACCTTTATGTGATTTTTAAAGATTCAAAGTTCTGGTCACCCTTCTCTTGCATTGTATGGTACTACAGAGCTGAGATATTCTTCATAAATATCTTTGTTTGTGTTCTGCAGAAGAAAGAAAGTCAGACACATCTGGGATGGCATTAAGGTGAGTAAATGATGAGAATTTAAATTTCTGGGACAACATATCCACACAGCCAGAGCATTTAATGAAAAGGAGACCTCTAGTGGCAAAAAAAAAAG
Organism: Xyrauchen texanus; assembly: GCF_025860055.1. NCBI lineage: Eukaryota > Metazoa > Chordata > Actinopteri > Cypriniformes > Catostomidae > Xyrauchen > Xyrauchen texanus. The sequence continues at coordinate 15,814,067 of NC_068294.1, forward strand.
AAAGCTCAGTAATTTCAAATAAAACAATGCTGTTTGTTTCACAGTTGATTACACTCCAATAACAAAAAAATCTAGTAAATAACAGGCATTGCCACCGGGCCTGTTCTAAAGCAAGAAAGGGTCTACTGAATAGAGAATGTTCTAGATCTCTACACAAATTTCAAACAAAGCCTTGAAAACCACAGGTTAAAAAAAAAGCATTGAAGGGGATAACGCTCAGTCCTATATGGTTATTTAATCTGCAGCCTGTCAGTGTGCTGCTTTAGAAACTCAAGAGTCTGTGCTATAGAGGTAAAGATGTGTGTTTATGTGTGAAATACCTGTCAGAGAGGTCATTCCCATGCATCCAGCTGCCAGCACCACCCCCAGCACAGCAGCAGCATCCTCCAGCAGGACAACATTAGTGCTTGGGTCTCGGCTTTGCATCACTGCCATACACAAACAAAAAAAGAATTAAATAGCTGCTCATCTACAAACAGTCCTAAAACAAAAATTAGCAAGGCCATTAGAACATCCAACCAAAGGTACATACCGTACTCATAAAAGGACAAGTCATGTTTATTTGCACCCTTCTTGATCTCGTTAATGGCCACTAACAGAGTAGCTGATTGGGAAAAGAGCAAGTCAAGTTTATTTATATAGCACATTTCATACATAAAGAAAAATTAAAGTCATATAAATAAAAACATAGGCATATACCAGCTAAGTTTATAATCAGGTAAGATAAGCATTTACTTTTTTTAATTGATTGCAACACATACATTTAATCAAGTAAAAGAAAATGTAATCAGAAAAAAAGTATGTGTAGCATAGTGCAGAAAATGAATGATATGAAAATATTGCATCGATATGTAATGCAGGAGTAATTACATATTGAATGACTGGTCTTTGTGAATGTTGATACAGCTATTTCTCACAAAAAAAATGTAAGAGGAAAACACATCTCACCTCCTTCAGAGACCAAAGATCCTGCTAAGATACAGTATGCCTGCAACAAACACATAACTGCGATATAATATTACTGATTTCAAACAATTAGTCTATCTGTACACATTTACAAGCTGACACATAAAGCTGCTAACCCAGAGCAGAGATTCTATTGGCTGAGGGTGCAGGAGTCCCATAATGCCGTGATACCAGGACAGGCCAGCCCCCATCATAAAGATTCCCACTCCACTGATGAGAGAGGCAATGTAACGCATGTTGGAGAAGCCGTACCTTTAATAAAAGAGGACAGTCTGCTTAAACATGACCATGGCGGAATCAGCCTGTATGAGATGTACATAAATGTGATAGAACACATAAAAACTTACGGGTGGACTGCATCTGGGTTTCGGATAGATTGACTGATGCCTAATGCGAGAAGAGCCTATGAGAGAGAAAGAAACAGAGATAAATAATTATCTTATATTATGTGCCATCTTCACCATCCTTCAACAATTTAAGGGAAGTTAAAGCTGATAAAAAAATGGTTAACGGCAGCTCGCCTGGTTACAGGTATCAGCCAGCGAGTGAATGGCTTCTGAAAACATACTGGCAGATCCGGTGTAAACCCACGCCAACAGCTTGAAGAAGAAATTCAACCCATTTCTACAGATTTCAGACACAATTAAACAGATTTATTCAAATTAATGTGAAGATAACTCTCCACTTTATGCATTTATTATATACATTAAAATTCTACCAGCAACACATTTAAAAAAATATATTCTTTATGATAATGTACTAGACACAGTTCTGTGACGAGGATGAACAGACAATCAGTACAGGGCGGATCATTCCTCATGTGAGAGCACATGCATAGTAACTCAATATCCTTAATCTAATTAGATAGATGCCATGTGGCAGGATTCTCAATTATGCATACAGAAGTCCTGCCTTTGTTTTCTAAATGAGGGCACCATTTTGTTTGGGCAAATCCTTTAAATAATATTTTGTGTATCAAGAGTGTATCAACATTGATGAAGCTTACATGCATATAGCTACCATCACCACTTTTCCCGGCCCTTGTAGAAATGTTGTCCTCTGCACTGATCGAGGCTATTGGAGACATGGAAGATTTTTAAGCCCATCTGTGCTTTATGACCAAATAGGCAGTAGTGTGATATGGGATCAATAAGCAATAAAAGGACACTGTAGGGAGATAAAACCTGAAGGCATTCACTTCATGAATCATGAGGACTAAATTAGCTTTCATCTACCTAGAGTTATTAGAGTATAAAGTTGTAAACTTGGATATAATTTTACAAAGATGAGGATAGTAAGTGATTTAATCACATTAAAACATGTTAGCATGTATAATGTTTACATCTTGCATAGGGGAGGGTAAAAATATGAATAGCAATCAACATTTGAATGATCTCGATATCAATTCTTAAACCCCAAGATCGATCTTTTACTCTTATGCGTAAACCCGCCACTACATTGAGAGGAAATCACTCAAATTTGCAACCAATTTTTGTGCTATGTGACTAAAATGTTGATATTTTTCAGGGTATCTGCGGGTTTGAAGGAATGAAATTTAAGACTTACGGCCAAATAAAAGTTTAAATAATTTAAGACCACTTTCGCAAAACCACAGAGGCTACTTGGATGTCTCTGGACATATTTGTTCATATTTATTGTGCATTTATGTTAATAAGGTAATACAACATTAAAACTCTAAATGAAATCATTAAGAATGCATATAGCCTAAAGTATTTAGCTTATATTTTGACCATTCTCTTTAGTCACTTGCTTTCCAGCAAGACGTGAAGCAATAGACCAATCATTTGGCAACATCACCGCTTATGTCAAACACGGAAGTGAAGGCAATAACCTGCACAAAAAATAAACTTTTATCAGATTACATTGTTTAAAAATTATTCCGAGGGCTCTCGTTTACTTCTGTGGCTTCAAGATCATCAGAGATGAGTGGACTGAGATCATTTCAACTCACAACTTTGCAGCAACAATTTATAGCGAACATGATTATATTTGTTATTAACTCATTTCATTATAGTTTTAAGATGGTTTTGTGTCCTACTTTCGTTTAATCATCTACTCTGTCAAATTTAACACAAGTCAGCAGGCTTTCTGCCACCACATTGCACATGTGCTGACATTTTTGTAAATAAGAGGATTGGTCTATAGACCTTTTTCAGAGTAGCGCCATGTTTGATTTTTAATGGGAATGAAGTTGTGAGGGATAGACTTACAGTCTCTTCAATGGCATGCATGTGTAAAGCTGTAAAAAGCCAAGATCCCATCTGATTTTCCGCAATTTATGTTGTCTGGAGTTTGTCTACTGAGTGTCCTTGAAAACATTTTCTCAATGTTTTATCTGCGGAACGATCCAAAACACTTTAAACTGCAGTACGGCCGATTGAAGAGACTGTACACATCTATCCCTCATAGCCTCGTTGTCAATCTCGTCAAAATAAATATGGCGCTGCAGTGAATAAGGTCTAGCATGTGCTGAATAACTTTCATATATCTTTTCTTGGCAGATACCTTTAACAAATACTTTAACAGGTAGTTAAAGGGCAGTTAATTTATAAAATGAAATTTCAGTCATCACTGCTCACCCTCGAGTCTGTATGAATCTTTCTCTGCCGTGGGACAAAAAACGAACAAAACGTTTAGTCTCATTCACTGTCACTGCATCTTTTGTACATTCAATGAAAGTGAATGGTGACTGAAACTCCCTAATATCATTTTTTTGCTGTCCGCTGAAAGAAAGTCATACAGGTTTGCAACAGGATGAAGGTAAGTGATGACAATTTCCATTTTTGTGTTTTATCTCAAGTAAAAGTCAAAACTCGTCAGTTAACTTAAAAATATCAATTTAAAGTTGACAAGATGTATTTACATTTTTAACAGATGAAATTATGAAAGAGAAATATGCTGCATAAATATTTATTATGTATATTAAAAACAGATTATATATAAATATTAAATATAATATATTTTCATATTATGTATATTATAATATTTACATAATTATATAATTTTTTTGTATATTATTACAAAAAATTATAGTTGACATTCAGATGGCAGAGAAAATACCTGTATATGTCAGATCTAGAGAGGTGGAGATGATATAACAGGTGTAACTCTGCACCTGAGTAGTTCTGATAACTTTAAAATTATTGTCAAAGGTAGTGTAAAATAAGGAAGCGCCACAATTTGAAAGGTGTCAAAAGACGCTCCAACCTCACGTGCTTGCAAATTGCAATGTTGACAGCTTTGTTATTATAAGCAGGAGCGATAGTGTCAGTGCATCGTTTGCTTACAGAGACACAGAATAATCCCATTTGCATTTCTGATTAACAGGTTTATGAAGGTTTAAATAAATAACATAAAATAAAAGGTTTCAGTACAAATGCGCTTTCCTGCATGTGGTAACACTAAACTCAAGTGTCAGCTGCTAAATGACGGATGCACGAGAGACGATGATTTTGACTCATTCAGATTCTGCTTTAAGCATCTCCTCTATCCAGCCCCAAAATTTAAGACATTTAATGGCCTTCAATTTTAAAAAGTAATTTTAAGACATTTTAAGGACCCGTAGGAACTCTGTATTTGGCAAATGGCAGGTAAATGTTTTCACTCAACAGTGAATGTGTAGTATATTGGTGAAATATTCAACAGTGAGATCCTTTCACTGCGTTTTGAGAGTAAAAGTTGTTCCACGCTTCCAAAGACGAGATACAAGAAAACCCATTTGTCATTGAATAATGTCTCTATTAATACCCTTCCTGTTCTTTACAGTCAGTTGTTGATCAAAAACAACAAAAAAATAGACATTTAACTCTAATCATGAATGGTACAAATGAGATAAAGCCATTTGAGTTCTTTTGTTCAAATATGCGCTCATCTACAGATGCTCTTTACATAAATGCCGGTTTCAACAAATCTATTTAAATAATTGTAAAAAGTATAAATTATACAATTGAACACTAAATATGTTACAAAAAAGAATTCTTGAAATATACTTTTTTTTATTATTCATTGAATACATGGATTTGTCAATTTTTTAAGTGAGTAAAATTTGTATTTTCATAATGTACCTAGTAAGAAGGTCCCCTGTATAATTAACAACATTAGTTAGGAGAAAATTTCTTCCAGATGTAAGCAAAAGGGATATTATAGCTGAAACATACCCATGAATAGATATCGAATCAGAATCTAATTGAAAGCTTGTGAATCGGAATAGAATATAATCTGGAAATCTGTTTCAAAACCCAAACCTAGTCTCGTGGCTATACCTTTCAAACTGGGTGTATTTTAATATTTATGGACTGGCCCCATTCACTTCCATGGTATGTGCCTTACTAATACTGTATTTAAAAAATAAATAAATAAATAAATAAATAAATATATATATATATATATATATATATATATATATATATATATATATTTTAAATAAACGAGGAACAAGTTGAAATGAATTTTTGTCTGTGGATGTAATAATGAGTGAAAGTAAACATGTTCGCAAGCTTATTCAGAAAGAAATATACAATAAATGACTAAATATAAATGTAAGTGACACATTATATTAAATACACCAGACACTGGTAATAAGACATTAAAATCTAAGTGATAAATTTAATTCTATGCTCACACCCATGCTCACCTTTGTGTTTCCCCAGAAATCTTTATACTCCTTCAACAGCTGCTGACTTCTAAAAATGTCTGTTGAGTAAAGAGTGAGACAAGCGATTTAGTCAGTAGACCACATAAAAAAAGCTAAATGCATTTTGCTGCACTAAATGTAGAGACATACTTTCTTCATACTCCCTTTCCACATGTTTCCTGAGATTCCTCTCTCGAGCAAGTGCCTCTTGACTTCCCCATACATCCAGCGCTCTACATAAATTCAACAACATCATACACATTAATGACTAAATCTATAATTTCACAAACCTGCACACAACGTCTATGAGCATATTAGCAGATTAGTGACATACTTTGCCTCTACATCTGATCGCAGGAATACAGTGAAGGCCTCGGTATCATCATGGGGACTACGCCGACGGATCTTTCTAAGCTGCTCAAGGTCACTTTGAAAAAACAAAAAGGACATATTGTGAGCATAAATGCACACAAACTATTAAACCAGCATTAGATGGTGCAAGGGCAGCAAATTGCATGATAATTAACTATACAACTCCATTTTCTAAAGGTAAAATCATTACCTTTAGACATAAACACATCATAACATCCTTTGAGTTCTCAAACTGAACATAATATTACCTGGGTTTGAGGCAGAATTCGTTCATAGCTCTGACTGCAGTGATGAAATTGTTCTGCATATACTTGGTGCCATATTCTCTCTTTTTAAGGACAGCCCGTACTGTGAATACAAGGAACAGGCTGAGACACTTTAAAAAAAGATGTATGGTAAAGTTGGTAAGGATATATACTGATCAGCCACAGCATTAAAACCACCTGACTAATATCATGTATGACCCACTCATGCCACCAAAACAGCTCAGACCTGTCAAGGCATGGACTCAACAAGACCTCTGAAGGTGTCCTGTGGTATCTGGCACAAAGATGTTAGCAGCAGATCATTTAAAGAGGCCCTATTATGCTTTTGAGGCGTTTACCTTTCCTTTAGTGTGTAACATAGCTCTTTGTTCATGTAAAAGGTCTGCAAAGTTACAAAGCACAAAGTCCACGCAAAAGGGAGTTATTCTCTCCATCAGACAACACTGCTCAAGAACTACAAGAAACGTGCTGTTTTTAGTCCAGCCATTTCTTCAGTAAAGTATCTACGTCACTACGTAACACATTTGCCCACCCTCAAACAAACTTAGTTTTAGCCGAGGCCAGCACGAGTTGGGTTAGTGTTGTCACCATATCTTCACTGCGAAAGCAAAACCTCTTTGTTTGGACTTCCAAAGTCAGATGAATTGAAGAATCAGTGGTTAAAATTTATTTTGACCAATATTCCTCAGCAGTACAACCACAACCAATGGCAGATTGTCAAGTCGGTTACGCTTGAAAGACAGGGCAGTTCCCACTTTATTGGGACAATTTGACACTTCAGGATCACAATCTGTAAGTAGGCTTGATTATTTGTGGATTCATCTGCTACCAAGAGTTTAAAAGCAGTTTTGTGTTGCAGCTACGGTATACACCCACTTCACAGCTGTAGGTCTCTGCTAAGCTGCTAGCTAATGTTATTGTGTAAAAATAGATTTGTTAATCAGCTGCAGGCCCACTTTTACCAACAATTGTGTAGGATTTTGCAGATTGTTTATCGTTCTTACTATCATGAATGGTGATCAAGTGTGGAGATAATTTATTTTTACAAACAGTTATTTTACATCTGCAATCCACGGTAGAGCTCGGCTAACTTGCTAAAAAATCTTATATAATTATACAATTACAAGCTGTTATGTTACAGCCGTTATACACCGTAGTTCACAGCTAACTTTCTCACTAACTCTCTAATACTGCCAATAATGTCCAACTGGGAGTAAGCCTCAGTTCTCCGTTCATAGCTCGTGTGAAAAAAGTTCAGCTAACTTAGATGCACTGCGTGTCTTTTGCTTGAAGCTTTGTTATGTTCACAATAATAACAAGTGTTCGTGTAAGAAAGCTACTGAATAAAAAATTACCACTGTGAAACATCCTGCTCAACTCGTAATTGCAAAGGTGGTTCGGGTTGATCAGCTTGTTTTCTAATCTTTCATTATTAGACTCGGGCTAGAGCTGGTATATCAAAAACCGATGCCACTGTTACCATAGTTACAGTATTGTTTACAGAGCTGCCCAGGAATGCTCGGGAGCTGAAACTCGTTATGTTGAGGGGCGTTACATTTCCAACACAGGTGTGGTTGACCAATCACAACAGTCTGGGCCAACTGAGCAATCAGGGCAGACTGGGCTTTTCGGATAGTGGGGGGCTTTAAAGAGACAGGAGTTAAATCAGACCGTTTGAGCCAGAGGATGAAGAGAGGGAAAAAGAAATGTACAGTATGAGAAAAATAATGGTTTTTTTGAACATTAAAACATGTAAACCTATTCCAGTAGACCCCCATAATAAAATTATGAACCTGTAAATTTGCATAACATGGGCTCTTTAAGACCTGTAAGTTGCGAGGTGGGGTCTCTATGCATTGGACTTCCCATACAGGGCTCTACAGTGCGAGTATTTCACTCGCATTTGCCCCTAAAAATAGATATGTGCGAACTGGAAACATGATTTACGAGCAGTGTGCGATTAAAGATTACAAACGTAACCCCCCCTTTTTAAGGTATTTGTTTAAAAATTACAAAACCCACATTCCACAAGCGGAGTTTTCTGTGATGACGTGGTCCAGTCAGAGAGAGAAAGGTGAACAATGGAAAAAAGTATAGGTATAGGCGACATCGCATTTTATTTTAAGCAAAAAAGAGATAAGGAGAAAGAGGAATTTGGCAAGGGGGATTCGCAAGGTTCAACTAACGAAGTCTCTTCACAAGGTTTACCTGAGACGGCTAACGTTAGGGATGCTGAGAGCAAAGCTACCGTGACACCAGCTGTCACTTCAACGTCCACTGTAGCCGGTGGAGGGAGAACACATAGATTCAATGCAAATTGTCTCAAAATGTTCCCATGGCTAGAGTTTGAAAACAACATCATGTTCTGCAAATATTGTAGAGGGCAGAAACAGGTGGGCAACTCGTCCTTCGTGTCAGGAAACCCGCATCTGAAATAGTGATGGTCATTTGCGAACGAGTCGGCTCTTGTAGGTGAACGTTGGGAGTCGGCTCGCATATCAGCATCTATTTATACAAATATTTAAAAACAAATTAAGATACGAATAATCAAAAGATTTAAAAATAACGAAAAAAACTAATTAAATAATATAGGCCTAAATGCTCAAGCGCACACATTAGTTCTGACTGTCTGCTCAGATTAAAAGCCTCACCTGTTGTTCCTGTCAATCAGACACGCAGTGTCAACCAATGAACCAAAGATGCGTGAGGGAGGGCGGAGCCAATTTATACTGTTCATATTGTATTTGAATTGTTACATTTATATGCACTTTGTTATGTACATTGAAAAGTTATACTTTAAATGCACACGTGAAATAACATCCTTCTTTTTTACATTTATTTCAATTTGTGGGATGCTGCAGTTTTGCAAATTATTTATTTTTCTTTGATATGGTGCATTATTCTATTACCAGTAGGCTACTGCCGCTACATGCATACTACGCAGTTTGAGTAGGACATCAACTCCCTATGGGGGACACCAGAAAGTCCACCGGCTGCTCTTACTCGTTCGCTATACGTTATTCAAAGACCCGAAAGCAGTTGCGCAACACTGATGATCGCTTCATGCTCATATCACGCGTAGGGCATCAATTTGGCCAGCGGTGGCCCTGTCTATTATACTGTTCAGATTGTATTCGCTTTGATTGGTTAGATTTATATGCACATTGTTTATATACAATAAGTTATACTTTAAATGCAAATGTTTAATAGTATTATTTTTCTTACCAAATCAATGCATTTTTAAATAAATTTTGGTTAAGGTAGAGTATAATTTCATTTAATAATTTAATTATAATTGTTTTAACACCAATTATGAAAAGAGCCATCTCTAATCTGAAAAGAGATAGTGTAGCGAAACATAACATCTCATGGTGGCATATCCAGTGCTCTGGATGAGACAGGAGAAACAATCAGGTTCTGTGTCAGCAGCCTTGAGGAGGCAAGTGCTGCAGTCTGAGGAGGAGAAGAGGAAGCAGCTGAAAATAAAGATAAATGTTGCATAATTCATTGTGAAAGAAGAAGAACCTTTCATCAAATTTGGGCCACTTATCAGACTCCACCACAAAAACTGAGTTTACATTAATCCCACATACGACAATGTGTGGAGATGATCGCTCAAATTGCTGACATAATGAGAGATCGCTGGCTGACCTCTAAGTATGCCAGACGGTCAACATTCAAAAGCAGCTGGATAACTGATATACTTTGATTCTAGTAGGCATGGGTTCAATGTGTGATTTGGGAGGTATGTGCTGTTCCACAGATGTGTGTCCCTTAGTACACGCACACACACTCATACACACAGTATAAATATGTATGTAATAAATTGTTTGTTAATAAACTCTGTATTTAATTTTCACTGTGCTCCTAAATTTCTTTGTGTGCTCCTAAATGTTTTTCATTTAGGAGCGCATGTACTCCTTGGGAAAAAAGTTAGCGTAGAGCCCTGCCATAGTCACATGCTCAATCGGATTGAGATCTGGGAAATTTGGAGGGCAAGTCACAACACCTTGAACTCTTTGTCATGTTCCTCAAACTATTTCTGAACACTTTTTACAGTGTGTTAGTGTGCATTATCCTACTGAAAGAGGCCACTGCCATCAGGGAATACCGTTGCCATGAAGGGGTGTAATCTTTAGGTAGGTGGTACGTGGTTACATCCACATGAATGCCAGGACCCAAGGTTTCACAGCAGAACATTGCCCAGAACATCAAACTGCCTGTCAGTGGTTTTAATGTTGTTCAATGTGTCTATCATGATCATTGTTGGGTGTAATCCAAATACAATGTAATTAGTTACTGTTATCTAATTACTTTTAAAGTAAAAAGGTAGTGTAATGCATTTAATTTTAAATTCTTGTAATCAGATTACAGTTACTGACTTTTAATTAATTTGATTACTTTTAAGTATAATACAGGTTTATGCTAATTTCTAATATATTGTTTATGTAGAATACATGTAAGATGGCCCCGTAACAAGTCATTGTGAAGGACAAATTTGATGTGCTGAGTGTATGACTTTTGTTTATAATAATAGAATATATAGAAGCCTTTATTGTAAACAAGGAAGAAATATAAACATTATTTTGAATTTGTTGAGCAGAAAAGTGTTTTAGATAGTAACTTAAATGTAAAGTAATTAGTGATTACTTTTTCAGTGAAGTAATTAGTAGAGTCATCTGATTAAAATTTTTGAGAAATAATTAGTAATTTGTAGTGGATTACTTTTTTTAATTACCTTACCCAACCACTGATCATGATATACATTCTGATTAGACTGAAGGTGCTTCAGTACAAAGTGTCAGTACATGAAACAGTTCAAGACTGCACTTACCTTTCACTTGAATGCTTTCTGCTTTTGTCAGACCTTGAAGTTTGGATCCTTAAAAGTGAAAAAGAGAAATTAAAATATAAATAAAAGCCCTAAAAATTCAAATATAACACCAAAAAATAAATAATTATAACCTTAGTTTACCCAGTCAAGACAATGTTCTGGTCTTATTTCCAAAAGAAACAAACAAGAAATTATATTTTGCATATAGAAAATGAAACTAATTGTAGGGCCATTAAAGTGTGTTTTTCATAATTGAGATGTTTTTTTTTATGACTGAAATGTAATAAACATTTTGCTCCCCAATTCTCATAATGCACTGCAAAAAACAAATTTCAGTTTTAATTTTAAAAATCAGTATATAACATTATCTATTTTATTGTAATACAGTAAAAAACGTATTGTTATGGTTATGAGAATCACAATTGAAAACAATTGGAATAGAAAAACTAAAATGTCTGGACACGTTACGATAATGAGAATTTGGCAAGTAAAATGTGTGCTGAAAATAGATGTGTTGTATTTTTGTATTGTAGAAGTATCTAAATACAGGCTTAATTATCTGTATGCAAAATATATTATCATAAAACATTTTTATGTTTGCTGAAGAATTATGTATGAATGATACAAAATTTAATCTTTACTGATTTATGTGCATACAATAGTTCTTCCATGGACTATAAAAATGTAACACACATATACATATATATATATATATATACGCACACACACACATACTGGTATATTGATATAATCTTTATTATATAATTTATTAGATTGGAAACCTGCTTTTAGTGTTTAATTGTTGTACTCTCTTGGTATATTTTGCATAATATGTGTGAATGCTAGCATACTATATAAAAGGCAAAATGTATGTCTATTAAATTTTTATTTTTAAGTACAGTATGTTCAACTACAAGAGATAAGGTACACGCTTTATCCTGACCTATAAATGGAATCTGGTGCGGTGCTGATGACGATGTAAATCAAACATGTTTTGTTTCTGCACTGAGCACTTTTTTGGCAATTTTTCTAACAGATTTTTCCTATTGATTTGGGGTTAATTATGACTAAGACATTTTCTTAACAGGTTTTGTGAGAATAACCCAATAAATAAATTAGCCAAGGACTCACTCTCATATTTACAATGACAGTCAATGTAGCATTCAAACATTATTTGATAAATCCCAAATACAGGTGAAAGCCACTGTACATGAGGTCATTACCAGCTGCTTTTGCAGAGCTCTGTGCAGCTTGTGCTTTATCAGTGGGCTTTGGCTCCTCAGGGCCTGCTGGAGATCCATCTTTACCACTGCCTGATGTGGAACAGTATTGGACACCTGTCCACGTTAAAGACGTCACTCTGGAGTCAGGGAAGCTAAACCAGAGCTTGTGCAAACCTCCTCCACTTTTCCATCCTAGAGAGTGCATTCAGAATTTCTAAATGGACTTACAATTCACATACAAGCAGGCAATGTCTGCTGGATTATTTTTAACAATAATGTTCTACATTATGGTACCTAATGGAAACTGATACTTTTGGAATTACATGAAGATGTGAGATGTGAGCTCATAACACATAATAAAATACAATGAAAAACTTGCAACACAGAATAGTGCTCTTACCGAAACGTGGCTTTGCTATTTTGAAGGGTATTTGAGACAGAGGGACTCGTTGTTGCAGGTAGGCCCGGCAGAGGACTTGCCATGGTCTATAAGCCAGGCAGGGGAACATCCTCTTGATGGCAAGTTCAGGAGACACACTATGTCCATCCACTTTTCAAGCTGTTTTATTATCGACAAAGTGTAAATGCGTAAATCATTTGCTCTCTTCTGCCTGTTTCCATTCAAATGGCCTTTTATTTATAAAAATGGTGTGCATGATGACGTCATGCTTAAAAAGAACATTTATTTTGAATGGTGAGGAAAAGCAACTTTAATAAATAAACGGATGTGTACTGCGATTAAATGAATAGCAAAGAGTGGCCATTAATTTGTTCTCCATGGTACAAGATAATTGCGTTAGACTCCTTGAAGTGTCATGACGCAGATGTGTTTGCAGCATCAGATCTGTGCAGCTATGCCGTTTAAAACAAATCCATAACATTGCCAGTAATGCTTCATGTACAATAAATTAGCTCTCAAGGACGTATACTTTGTCGTCATGATTAACACAGGCTAACAATTGGGGTAAATGCTGTCATTTTGCTCTTACATCAGCCGATAAACTTTTTGATGCGACACTTTGTCGCAAAATACAAAAACAAAAACATTTGAATGGAAACGTGGTTACTGACACCTATTGGACATTTACATTACACTCTTTACATACATTTAAAACTCTTTCAGAACAACCCTCAAGCATTACAAATAGTAAAAGAGCATGTGGTTGTTGTAAGGGGGTGAGCAGTGGTCAGCAAACATTAGATTAAGCAATTTAGAGTAGCCTAATATGACTAGTCATGTGCCCATTCACATGTCTCTTGTCAGCCATGCATTAGAAAATAACTTTTAAGAAATTGATGGCCACAGTGGCTTAAGTCTATGGTGTCCACAATAATAGCCTACAGACAGCTCTTCTAAAATTAAAACACCTTGCCACACTATAAACACATCTGAAATCACTTCAGCTCATGGGATAGTGGGTGCCAATAATCTGGACTCTACAGCCTCTCCATGAAGTCAGATTTTAAAATACAAATGTCAAAGTTAGTAAAGTATTTTATACTCTGCTATGATAACAGTATGAACACTTCAGATAAGTAGGAGCATAAAATTACCACTCAATGATACACAATAATGAGCCAAGCAGAATATGTCTAGACATTTACATGCTTTGATTTCTATCAGATTAAGGTAACACTGCAGCCGGTGTCATTCAGTTAGCGTAGCCTGACAGCTAAAGCTTAGCAAGATGCTACAACTGCTTATGTAATTCTAGACATATTACACCCAGAATGCATAAAACAAATAAATAAGGAAGACATTCCTCAGTCATTCATTACCTTTATGAAGCTCAGTCCATTATTTGTTTATGGTGGTCGGCTAGCTCAACACTATCCATAACGACAGCACCAGGAAAACACCAGAATTACGAATTAAAGGCGGAGATCTCGCGAGGTTGTGAGTCATTGAGCGAGAGAGTTTGAGTTTCTCCACTGCGGCTGCAGTCTCGCAGAGAGGTCTGCTAGTGGAGGAGCCTATGGCAAGCCGCATTTACTTTTAACCATTCGCAGGAGATGAATTGTTAATAGTAATTACATTTAAACTTGTAAAAAAAATAATAATAATTATATGTTATATTATAATAATTTTTAATCTCTGTAAATGCATTTTAACATGTTTAATGTGGTATTTCAGATATCTGGAAATGGATTGGATTTGGGATATCAATAAATTGGAGGGTAATTAAATACATCTAAAAATGATTTTTTTTTAACTAATTTCAAGTACATTACTGATATAAAAAATGAAAATGTTTACTAGTTGTAATTCAATATTGGATCTAAAAAGTAATTGCTTTTTGAATAGAAATGGATGACTAGAGATAATGAAATTCTACTAGAGATAATGCAGTTAAATATATAAAGAATTACAGTTTTTACTAGTTGAAATTAAAAATTTTATATCAAGAATGTGTACTTCTGCAAGTGATGATTTACTGGATCAAATGTAATTACTGATATATAATTAGCATTTTAACTAAATTTAAATGTTGATATGAACCATTCAAATCCTGCAAATTATTAAAAGTCAATTTGGCTTCACTAGAGCACAAAGCAAACTAGTCATTTTGTTTAGGTTATAATAACATGATCAACATTATTATAACCTTGAGTTGTAACATTTTAGTTACACAAAATGATTTGTGAAATGTGCATATAACGACTACCATTGTAATGCAGAAGACAGAAGATTTCATAAATCTGACCGACTGACACAAAGTATACAGTATTAAGAGCTGTGAAAAGTGGAAGGTGTGCTGTGAGTCCTACATGGAGTAGATTCATTATTTGATCATTCTTTTATAGGTTTTGGCTATACACTGAATTTTGAAGTATAATGAACATTGATGAAATGTACACCAACAAATGACAAATTCCTGTGACCAGTTTATTATTAAGAACATCAATTATAGAAAACTTGTATCTTGCATGAAATAAGATAGAAACATACATAGTACTATATAAACACACATAAATGCAACAAAATATCTTTCAACATACAGTATGTCCTAATAATGGTGTGAAATAAATCAAAAGGGAGACTGATTTCAATTGTATTTTCCTTAGTCCCATTCAGAAAAGTTTTCAAGTTCTTGAAGCCATTGCTTCTCCACCTAAACAAAGACACATGATGTTAGAATAAACACTAAACTCTTATAAACATTATTCTGACCAAATTCTTACTGGATGTTTTCATCATTACATTTTCAGGGTTACATATCTTCACATTAAATATGTGGCATACAGTATTTACAGTACATAAATAAAGTGGTATCCACCTGTTCATTCCGCATTTTTGCCAGCCTCAGGCAGCAGACTGAGGGCACATCTGGGATCGTTTCAGTTTGCAGAGTTTGAGACAGTTGAATAGGGAACAGGGGACTTCTCTGGATGTTTGGTGCCTCAAAGACACAGCTCACCAAAGCATCTGAGCTCTCAGAGAACTCTAAGCATGGTCTCTTCTTAGGGATAATGCATGATGATTCAAGGTCACAGTGAATCCTCTCAGGAGACTGTTCTGGTGAATTTTCAAAAGCTAAAAAGAGGATGAATCAATATGTCTTTCAAAATAAAACAAGCTTGAACTAATGTCTAGAGACCAACTCCATTGATGATTTCTATATTGTTATCGGGGAAATTAGCTAGTGTTGTTACAAATACCCACAAATCAATTAGTTCTAGGAAGAACTACTGTACGAAGTTAATTTACAATCACTCAGTTACCTTCCTCCCAGCTTTCTAAACTACTGTGTTCTGCGCTAACAGCTTCAGCCACCTTGAAAGGATAAATAGTTAGAGCACAAAAATTGATAATGAGAGGAATAAAGAAATAAAATAATCTGAAGGAAACTTAAAAGTACCTTGTCATTATTACACATGCGCCTGGGAGCAAAACGACTATCTGTGATTTTTTGAAGCGATTGTCGCAGAGATGCGCGTAGCTCGCAGGTACTCTTGACCTAAAATACATGTTTAAACATTTTATAAATATTGTATTATCCACTGTGAAATTATATATAAAATGCTGTGAATGTTCAACTTAAAGGTGGAGTGTGTAAATTCTGCAGCACTATTGTCGCAAAAAATAAACTTAAAAATTGTAATTTGTCTGACAAACATATTCACATTGGTTGAAGCAATGTTGCTATGTTGGACTTACACTTTTCAGGGGAATTAACCTATTAAAGGAATAACTCACTCAAAAATTAACTCAGCTCTGTAGGTCCATACAATGCAAGTAAATTGTGACCAAAATGTTAAAGCTCCAAAAAGCACATAAAAGGAATGTTCCAGGTTCAATACAAGTTAAGCTCCATTGACAGCATTTTTGGATAATGTTGATTACCACAAAAATGTATTTAGACTCATTCATCCTTTTCCTTATAAAACGCAAAAAACCAGGTTACAGTGAGGCACTTACAACAGAAGTGAATGGGGCCAATGTTTTAAAATTGAAATACTAACTTTTTCAAAAGTATAACCACAAGTAAAAAAAGAATATTTGCATGTTAAAATGATTTCAGTGTGTTAAAATCACTAACAAACACTTCTGTGTAAAGTTAGAGCCAATTTAACAACTTCATTACCATGATGATGTAATGTCAAAAAAAACCCTAAAATGACTGTAAAAAAGACAATTTAAAGAACTTTACAGCTCAAACAATACATGAGTTTTAACAGAAAAATGAATGCAAGTGCCTTTATAAAATTATAAGCTTCACATTTCTGTGTTTAATCCACAGAAATGCAGCCATCACTCCAACACCTTATCCTTGAGTGATCATGCTAAATTGATCATTTTGAACTAGAAAATCTCTTATTATATTATCAAACACAGCTGAAAGCTATTTGGTTCTTTAAATGAAGCTTAACATTGTCTTTGTGTTTGTTTTTGAGTTGCCACAGTATACAATAGACTGGCATGTCTTGAGGTCAATATTAGGTTAAAAATGGCAAAAAAGAAACCGATTTCTCTAGACACTCATCAGTCAGTCATTGTTTTGAGGAATGAAGGCTTTACAATGCTTGAAACTGCCAAACAACTGAAGATTGCATACAAAGGTGTACACTACAGTCTTCAAAGACAAAGGACAACTGGCTCTAACAAGGACAGAAAGAGATGTGGAAGGCCAGATGTACAACTAAACAAGAGGATAAGTACATTAGAGTCTAGTTTGAGAAATAATTAATTCCTTGCATTTATATAGCGCTTTTCTAGGCACTCAAAGCGCTTTACATAGTATGGGGGAATCTCCTCAACCACCACCAGTGTGCAGCATCCACCTGGATGATGCAACAGCAGCCATAGTGCACCAGAACACCCACCAAACACCACAGCTATTGGTGGAGAGGAGAGAGTATAGTTATGTAGCCAATTCAGGGATGGAGATTAATACAATGCCATGGTAGATAGGGGCCAATGGGGGGTATTTGGCCAGGACACCAGGGTTACACCCCTACTCTTTACAAGAAGTGACCTGGGATTTTTAATGACCACAGAGAGTCAGGACCTCAGTTTAACATCTCATCCGAAGGATGATGCCTTTTTTTACAGTATAGTGTCCCCATCATTATACTGGGGCATTAGGACCCACACAGACCATAGGGTGAGCACCCCCTGCTGGCCTCCCTAATACCACTTCCAGCAGCAACCTTGGTTTTCCCCAGCAGGTCTCCCATCCAGGTACTGGCCAGGCTCAACCTTGCTTAGCTTTAGTGGGCAACCAGGAAAGAGATGCAGGGTTATATGGCTGCCGACGATAGATGTAGAAATAGATGCCTCACATGTCCTCAGCTGACAGCTTCATTGAATTCTACCTGCTCAACACCAGTTTCATGTACAACAGTAAAGCTATATTACACTTCTTAGTGCTTGACAGAGTGCTAGATAACGCTAGGAAGCAGATGTCAAGATTTATAGTGAAAAAGGAGTTATATTTTGGTCTGTTCACATCCAAAATCGACTGGATCACTTCAAAAGAAATGTAAATGATTTAAACAGTCTTATGGATTACTTTTATGCTGCCTTCATCTGCC
Organism: Xyrauchen texanus; assembly: GCF_025860055.1. Lineage (NCBI taxonomy): Eukaryota > Metazoa > Chordata > Actinopteri > Cypriniformes > Catostomidae > Xyrauchen > Xyrauchen texanus. Next base: position 15,832,418 of record NC_068294.1, read on the forward strand.
TTTTGGAGTTTCAAAGTTTTGGTCACAATTCACTTGCATTGTAAGTACCTACAGAGCTGAGAAATTCTTCTAAAAATCTTGGTTTGTGTTCTGCAGAATAAAGAAAGTCATACGCATCTGGGCTGGCATGAGGGTGAATAAATAATGTGAGAATTTCCATTTTTAGGTGAACTATTCCTTTATTACCCTAGTACAATGCCAATTTTAGTTGTATTTCAATATTAAGCTGGAATAAGAGGAAGTATTTTAACACTGAAAATGATTCACACATCACCTTTAAATAGACCTACATCATACCCTCATGCTATCAAGACAGACTCTTCTGAACTCTGCACTGGTGCTACTGGTAACTATGCAGTTCACTGAGCTCAAGACAATAGATAGGGCTGAATCCAACCTCTGCCTGTTCTGAGGTACGTACACAAAAGAAGCATGGTTCAGTGGTGATTAAACAATGACTAAGAGCTACAGTGTCATATGGCACCTTTGTTTATTACAAGTCTATTGAGATAAAAGATGAATCCTACAGTTTGTCTTTTCTGGAATCCTTTCAGTGTGTTTTTCAGGGTAGACTGCAAAGCTGTCCGAACTTGATCTCCATTGTTCCAAAGCACTGCATCCATGTCTCTCTCTAAAACCTCCTCACTGTCTGAAAAATTTAAAATGTAACAATAGACCCTTCAAAAGACCAATCTAGCTGTCAATATGACAGAGGAAGAATTAGACTTACTTATGAAGTCAAAGAGCTGGGAATGGAAAGGGTCACTGTACTGAGTGAAAATGAAGAGAGTCAGAGTCTGCTCTACAGCACGGCTCCATTCTGGCTCCAAGTTCTGCTGTACAGCACCGCTACATCCTGATTCAGTTGCCTGAGTGTGGTCAGTCTCTACAGAAAATTCTATTTCAGAACACAGGGTGCCTATATAGGAAAAAAAAAGCAATTAAATAATATGCATGTTGGACGGACTATGCTTTGCCATAGAGGACAGGGAGGGAATTTATTTTTTAAATAGATTTGCATTCACTCGTAATAGTTTTGCGTTCTCTCACAAACAGATTTACATTCCCTTACAATAGCTTTATCTCTCCCTTACAAAAATGAACCATGGTTTTACAACAGTAACTATATTTGAACCATTACATTTGTAGAAAACACCATAGGAAAACCACAAATGTGGTAATAAAAATTCTTCCAAACAATCTTGGTTACTACAGTTTTACTACGGTAACACAAGTCACATTCACACATAAAGCCTTTTCCAGAAAAGTACCTATAATTTCCAGTTTAGAGGCCATGTGTGAAAACGACCCTTTAGAAAATACTGGCAAATTTTGCTTTCCCAATTTTCCTTAATGTAAAGTTGTATTATTACCTATAAATGTCCTTATTGATGGTATGTGTGAACAGCATACATTTACCGGTAAATGCAACCCAATGATTCCCCTGCAATTTACCTGGTTACATGTGTGAATGGGGCTAATGTTTAATAATTTGTGATACATGTATTATGATTTTAATACCATGATTCCACCAAAAAAACATAAAAACATTGTTACTATAGTGAACCATGGTTAATTTTCTTCAGTACAAGTTAAGCTCAATCGACAGCATCTGTGGCATAATGTTAATTGCCAAAAAAAGAATCGTCAAAATAGAAGCGTCACAAATCTGAAGAGGCACATCTTCAGATTTGGATCAAAACGGAGCAGAACATGGAACGAGAGAACAAGACAAACTGGAACATGAGGAGACTAAAATAGGGAGAGAAATCAACAGGTTAATAGGCAGGGCAGGTGAAACAAATGAACTTATAATTGGCAAAAAAGGAGGCGGGTATGATGCAGGGCTGAGACACAAGGCAAAACAGAAACAAAACAAAGCCACATGCTCTCACAAAACACAAACACCCGAATAGCACGAGCGCATATCGCCAAGACAATAAGGCAACATGCGCTCATGACAACCGACAGACAGAATGGCTTTCCTATGGTTTTACTGTAGTAAAACCATGGTTAATTTTTGTAAGGGATGGATAAAGCTATTGCGAGGGAATGCAAAACTATTGCAATGGAAAATAAACTATTTTAGAAAATAAATTCCATCCCTGAACACTTATGGGCTCTGTATAGGGGCTGCCCCTGTAATTTACCCTGAATGGTTTGTGCTTCCATACAGGAGATTTTAGAAAGACCAAGATCCTCCCAGGACAGTGAAGTAGCCAAACTCTGGAGGAAACTTATTTGTGTTTGTAGCATTAGAGGCATCCCACTGGGACTGTACATTACCATGTGTAGTCAATATTGAGGAAAACATTATTAAAAATAAAATGTGTATATGAATAAATGTATCCTTAAAATCACATTTTATTCCAGTTAATTTGAAGACCCAACCTATTGGTCAGGACTGCTCCCTTTTTTGATCCAGCAAGTAGCTATCTTCCCTAAAACTTACTCATGTTCTTAAATTACAATAACTATTAACATGTCCACATAACAAAGGATATTCGTATGCATGAGAGACGAGTCGGCCAGTTGGGGTACTGATTCACACAAGGTGCAAGTGTTGCCATGGTAACCATGCTCATTTCCCCACACAGCCCAGCTTCTATTGTGTCAGGAGGGAGCTGGCAAGAAAATGTGTCTCCCAAAACTGGATGCATATGGGGACAGGACGGGAGACACCATATAGAGAATGGGATCCTTCATAACAAAATCACAGATTTTATTACATACAGAAAAGCAGTATTTGAAAGTAGAGGCTTTTATGGAAGTTTTAAAAAAATATTATTTTCTCCCAAATTTGGAATGCCCAATACCAAATGCGCTCTAAGTCCTCGTGGTGGTGTAGTGACTCGTCTCAGTCTGGGTGGTGGAGGACAAATCTCAGTTGCCTCCACATCTGAGACAGTCAATCCGTGTATCTTATCACGTGGCTTGTTGTGCGTATTGCCGCGGAGACGTAGTGCATGTGGAGGCCCACGCTATTCTCCGCAGCATCCATGCACAACTCACCACGTGCCCCAATGAGATCGAACCACATTATAGTGACCACGATGAGGTTACCCCATGTGACTCTACCCTCCCTAGGAACTGGGCCAATTTGGTTGCTTAGGAGACCTGGCTGGAGACACTCAGCACGCCCTGGATTCGAACTCGTGACCTCAGGGGTGGTCGTTAAAACTAATTGATCAATCCAGTGTGTTGATTCTTCATGCCAATAAAAATCGCTGACTGTCAAATAAATAAATAAATACAAAACTGACTGTCCATATGCAGCAGTGTCCATAGTAACGCTGTGATCCATCACTAAAACTTTACTTCCTGGCTCTCCACTATAAAAGAAAAAATAATGACAACTTCTTAAAAATTCTGTGCAGTGAGTATTGAATAATAGACATAACATCAAACAAAATAAGAGCAGATGACCTGAAAATCTGCAGATGTGTCTTAGAATCGGTCCAAATCTTAAAGATGACTTTGACCTGAAGAAGATAAAAAAAATAAAAAATATGTGGTGAGAATAATGGTTTGACCCAGAGTAATAGATTAAATAATCTTTCATCTAAGTAAGTTAAACATTTCAGTTTATAATAATGTAATTATGGAAAATGGTCAAGGTCATTATGACAGCTTGGATGAGGCATGCATCACAGAAACTGCAATAAAACACAACTAAACTCACCCGATAATAAACTAGACTGAGTCTATGCAGAAACTTTAGCATCTTCAACTGGTCAGCCTCCACTGACTGACTACTAGCCTTTTTGGAAATCAAGATGAAAGACACATTATTCATAATTTGTGACCGTCAACATGCCTGGATTATATTGCTGGAATCATTATTTCTAAACTCTTCAATGAGGAGCAACAGGTGCACTCACATTGAAAGAATAGGTGAAACCTAAACACCCAAAACTCGCAGTAAACCTTATGAGTTCTTCTTGATGAATGCACTCACAAGGTGGGACATAGAAGGAAAGTATTTCCATAAACTCTGAAAAAGTGAAACTAACGTTAATCTGAAACTATTCCCAAATACAAACCTAATATCAGTGAAACTCACCTTGAAGGGCACTCTTAGAAACCTTACACCAAGCACCAGCGGCAGATACTGTAAATAAATATGAATAACATCTCTAATGGGGATTAAACGCAATTATTAAAGCTTAAAGACCAACATCGATTCGTAAGACAGTATTGAGTTTAGTCTGTTCGTGTTTTACCGGTTAAAGTCACCGATGATTCAGACAGCGCTGTCACAACAACCATCAAGCCTCCACATGACCGTTTATGACCACATTTGCCATGAATTAAAGTCAATAAAAACCTCATCACCTGCAGTAAATGAAACTTGAAACAATTATACGTTCTGAATATACTCACTAACTTATACAAACATGGCAAACTAATGTATATCAAATATATTATTTTGTTGCTAAAAACAATTTTAAGAAAGAATGTAAAAACTTGTGAAACAAAAACCAAAACAGGGGTGAAAATAACCCCACATTTGATGTACCTGTCGTAATTTACTGAACATTTTCTGCCAGTAAACGAATTAATTCGTCAAACTAAATTCTCCTCAGCGAGAAACTGCAGTTGCAATGCTCATCCGCTCAACCAGATGTCGCTAAAGCCGACAGGATGGGACTGTTAAGCACTTAGCACACCGTCCCACATTAGTAACGTCTTGGAGTAGGGAAGTTCATTTGGACTTCTGTTGTCATCGGTGTCATAAGTACATGACCTTAATTAATTGGGTTAAAATTTAATCAAGCAGGATGAGCGCGCAGCACATGCTGAAAGTATTCGTCACGAGACGCATCCCGCAGGAGGGCATGAAAATACTCCAAATAGCCGGCATGTATGACATTTCACATGCTCTTGCATTCAGTAGTACAGAATGATGCATGCATGTACTGATTGAGATGCGACATGCGCATTATGTCGAATTGTGTAGGTATTTTAGTTCTGTGTAGTCTCATGTAGGTCTGTGTTTGTCTTATGTTGTTTTTAAGTAGCACCATGGCGAACGTTGTTTCGTTTCACTGTGTACTGTACTAGCTGTATATGGTTGAAAATGACAGTAAAAGCCACTTGACTTGAATTGACATTGATTTTATTGTTTTTTTCTCACTCTTGCCATTAAAGAAATGTTCCAGGTTCAATACAAGTTAAGCTTAATCGACAGCATTTGTGGCATAATGTTGATTAACACACAAATTCATTTCTACTTGTCCAGAAACTATTTAGCAGAGACGAGTCACTTCTATTAAAATGAATGGGAGAAACTGAAACGCTCAACCATGGAGCTCTAAGCGTCCAAATGTCAACAGACGTTGAAAGGAAGTCCCGCCTGTTAAAAGAGCCAAACACCCTTTAGATACATACATCGCCTGTCAATCAACTCTAGAACGTGCATTATCTACACAAGCCGGGGAAATTGCGTTTTTTTTTTTTTACGTAAAGAATCACAATTTATGAGATCAGTATTTTCAGATTGTATTACTGATTTGAAATATGTAATTTGATAATAATCTTTACCAACCGTTTTTGGGAATTTGGTCTTTCTTTATTCAAGTAAATAGGAGCCACACTGGCATGACTGGAAATATTCTACCCAGAGCATTCCAAAGATGGCCAGATTTGAAACAAGTTAGTGGGCAAACAGCGCTCTGCAGCCAGCAGTACAACATTGACGGAGCTATAAAAAATCCACATGATCTGGATTATTTTTGCAAACAATAAAAACATTGCAAACGTATAAATTAGCTGATCAATTTACAGTGTAACGCTCGCTGCTTGCTATCGTGAGTTTGCTCGTTCCTGTTGCGTGTCCTCAACCTTGCAACCCACGTGAGCTTTGAGTCTGGGGAGTTGGGGGCAGGGGAAACAACTTTTTCAAAATTTGGAATTTGGACTGCAGTGCCCATTTTAAACGTTTCCTCTACACCTCTAATGGGGATTAAACACAATTATTAAAACTTAAAGACCAATATCGGTTTTCTGCAGTACCCATTTTAAACGTTTGATGTCAATGTTACATATTGCTCCTTTAAGTAACATACAGTACATACATAATTTTTGTCACCTTTTCGTTTATTGCCTCAAGAAACATAAACAGAATATGGAAAATGGAATGCGGTTACTCACAACATATGTTCCCATATTAAAACCAGACCCAAAACAATGTTACAAGGTGCAGATATGTTGAAATAATCCACAAAGAGGACATCAGTTTGGCTCTCACATGCTCTCATTCACAAAGACGCTGTGTCTCTGCCTGAAGGAAAGTCGCAGGCCATCAGAGATTATCAGCTGCAAGCAAATATACCATAACAAAATATCAGCAATAATTTAATAATATCGGCACAATAATAATATTTATTTTCCCACTTATCGGCCTAAGTTATCCCTAAGTTAAAGGAGATGTGGCACTTATAATTTTTATAAGTTTATTTTTATAAGTACTTATAAAAATGACTGGGAAACATGAATATATATGGTTAAGTTAAATTGATACTTTTGTGATTGTGTTGTTATCCATTGTGTTTACAGGTGTAATTTGTCAGTATGGGACTCTGATGAGCCTGTTCCCCAGGCAGAGCTCCTGAAGGGAGTCACAGGTGCTCATGGTCTTCTCTGTTTACTCTCAGACCGCATTGATGCTGAGGTCCTGGATGCGGCTGGTAAGGCAAAACCTCTGGTTATGACAATAATAGAAAAGTGCAGTAATGGAAAAACTGTGATTTGGTAATGTTGCGTTGTGTTGCTCAGGACCCAACTTGAAAGTGATCAGCACTCTTTCTGTGGGATTTGACCACCTTGCCATAGATGAGATTAAGAAAAGGTGAGTTTGTGTAAGGGCTGCACATTGCACAATTAATTAAATGAATGATCAAGATTACAATTACTACTGCCACAATTCATGTGAAAATGGTCAATTGTAACACTCCATGTAGGTCTTACCATCTAATGCAGGTTGTGTCAAATTTTTCAATTAAACATACTTGCATCTAATCACAGACAGATCTGCTGCTTGATTCTGTGTATTGTTACGTTTCCTCCCCGTCTAGGGGTCAGGAAGAAAACTAACAAGTTATAAGGAACTTAAACATAGGAAAAAAAAAAAAGTGTTTGGACGTCTTCACTCCTGTCCCAGCCAACAATAACCACAACAGGTTACGAAAAAAAGTTTACAAGTTTTATTGTCCTCTATTAAATACAAAACAACAGGGAAGCATAAAGTCTTCAAGAGGGGACCAGGCCAAAATAACAAACAAAATGAGTCTAGCTGAAAAAGAAGGCACAAACTACTTACCCTTACAGACAAATAAATAGAAATTTACAACAAAAATCTTGCCTTACTCCCTACCTAGCAATAAACAAGAGAAAACCGCTATAACAAAGAAAATGGCGCCCACCTCTCTACCGCTTCCGTGGATACCAACGGGTGGAAAAGATCGCACACCCAACAAAGGAACAATATTTAAATTAGGGTAAGTTTAACAAAGAAAACAACTTGTAGATTCCAATTAACAACAGCATAGAAAAACACAAAGGCTATCAACGCTGGGGCAGGAGGAAAGAGTCTCTCCTAGCAGTCTTTCCACTTCAGCTTTATTCCCATGTTCATCTGGTAGTGCACCAATCAGAGCTGCTCAGCACTCAATCTTAATTACCCACAGCTGATGTAAATTAACCTGGTTGGGATGACATGGAACACAACGAAGATAACAGAAAACATACAAACAATGTATAGTCAATATACATACAACTTATACATCCACAGATGTAACAAGAAAATAAAAGAAAGATACGCCCTAGGACGTAACACACCCACCCTTATTTACAAGCCAGGACTTGTAACCATTTATTATTCACCCTCTAACTTTCAGCATTATGAGCTCTGGACAGTGCATCGGCTACAACATTTTCCACTCCCTTTTTATAACGCACATCCAGGTTAAATTCCTGAATGATGAGGGACCATCTCATCAACCGCTGGTTAGCATTTGACATACGGGATAGAAAAATCAAAGGGTTGTGGTCCGTGTAAACCACTATTGGTTTGCCATTGCCAGACCCTACATAGACCTCAAAATGCTGAAGAGCCAGTAACAAGGCTAATGCCTCTTTCTCGATTGTACCATCTCGTCTTTGGCATTTTGAGAACTTTTTAGAGAAATAGCATACTGGATGGTCAATACCCGAGCTATCCTCTTGTAGAAGCACTGCACCTGCTCCATAAGCACTGGCATCTACCTGCAGACTAAATGGAAAGGTGAAATTTGGGGCAGACAGAACTGGAGCGTTACACAAAAGATCCTTAGCTGCATGGAAAGCAGACTCACACTCAGGGCTCCATACAAACTTACGTTCTGTACTCAATAGATCTGTTAGGGGTGAAACTACAGAGGCAAAATTTTCACAAAAACCTCTATAGTAACCAGTCATACCTAAGAAACGCCTCAACTCGCGTTTGTTGGTAGGAGGAGGAAACTCAGTGATGGCAGAGACCTTGGCCTCAACAGGTCGTACCTGGCCTTGCCCAACTATTTTGCCAAGGTAAGTGACAACTGCCCTTGCAAACTCACATTTGGCAAGGTTCAATGTTAAAGAAGCTTCAGACAAACGTTTTAACACCGCTTCTAACGTTTTGAGATGATCCTTCCAAGTCAATGAATAAACTACAATGTCATCAAGGTATACTTCACAATTTGGTACTCCTGACAAAACCCTCTGCATCAAACGCTGGAAGGTAGCAGGAGCGTTACGCATTCCAAAAGCCATAACCTTATAATTAAGGAAGTTGTCAGGGGTGACAAATGCAGAGATCTCACTAGCACGGGGTGTTAAAGGTACCTGCCAATAACCTTTTAAAAGATCTAACTTTGTGACAAAACATGATGAACCTACTCTATCCACGCAGTCTTCAATTCTTGGAAGAGGAAAGGAATCAGGTTTGGTTACGTTATTCACCTTCCAATAGTCCGTACAGAATCGCAGGGTGTTATCCGATTTAGGAACAAGCAAGCATGGTGAACTCCACGGACTCTGACTGGACACAGCAAAACCATGACGTAACAAATAATCAACTTCCTCTTTCATTAACTGCCTTTTATGAGGATTCACAAGGTACGGATGTTGTTTGATGGGTAAACACTCACCTACATCTATATCATGACTCAGCACAGTGGTGTGGGAGGGAACATCATGAAACAGTGTAGGATACTTTCTGATCAACTCAACAATATCAATACATTTGTCATCAGGTAGATAACACAGATGAGAGTCCAATGTGGTCAGAACAGAAGAATTTGATAATCTCCCACAAGAGATTTGGGTATTTTTATCTACCAAGTCATCTACTTCAGGGGTACATGGATTATCAACAATATTTACCACCGATATTGGTTCAACTGGTAAATCAGGTTTAGATGAATCTCTTGATACATAGGACTTAATCATATTTATGTGACAGACTCGGGTCTTACGACGCCGATCAGGAGTACGTACAACATAGTTAGTGTCACTTAGCTTTTTCTCAACTACGTAAGGACCAGAGAATTTTGCTTGCATGGCCGAGCCAAGAACAGGGAGTAGAATTAACACAGAATCACCTGGTTGAAAACTGCGTACAACACGTCGCTGGTCATAACGGGCTTTCATCTTAGACTGAACTTCAGCAAGATGGGTCTTAGCAATTTCCCATGCCTTGTGAAGTTGTTTGCGAAAAGAGCTCACATAGTCGAAGATAGACACTGGAGAGGAATCTTTGGTTAAAAACTGCTCACTTAAGAGTTTTAATGGCCCTCGCACTGTGTGACCAAACACAAGCTCAGCAGGACTAAAACCCAGAGATTCCTGCACTGTTCCCCTTATAGCGAACATTAACAAAGGTAACCCTTCTGCCCAGTCTTTACCGCTCTCCACACAGTAGGTACGCATCATCGACTTGAGAGTCTGATGGAACCGTTCAAGTGCGCCCTGTGACTCTGGGTGATATGCACTTGACAACTGGTGTTCCACGCCCAACTCTTACCATTTGCTCAAACACATGAGACGTAAAATTTGACCCTTGGTCAGTTTGAATGACCTTAGGTAAACCAAAAATTGAGCAAAATCTGATTAGCTCTTTTACTACTGCCTTGGTTTTGATAGTACGCAGTGGTATGGCTTCAGGATAACGGGTGGTTGTACACATAATGCTTAAATTGTACTGATGGCCTGATTTGGACTTTGGCAATGGACCTACACAGTCAAGGAGAAGTCTTTCAAAGGGTTCTTCCATGATTGGAATGGGGTGAAGTGGAGCTTGTGGAACTGTCTGATTGGGCTTTCCAGCCATTTGACAAGCATGACATGATTTGATAAACTTAGTCACTGCAGATTTTAAACCGGGCCAAAAGAAGTGTCTAGTGAGGCTATGATAAGTTTTAGTTACCCCAAGGTGACCAGAACATACATGCTCATGAGATAGCTGCAAAACCTGGTCATGGTAACCAGAAGGCAACACAATCTGATATATCACATGACAATCATCATCAACGTCTTGCAGCTTCCACCAACGCATGAGTATGTTGTTATCCCAAAAATAACCTACCGTACGTTTTGAGACTTGTGACTTATCTACTACAGTCTCAATACATCTTGCCAAATTTGGGTCTGCCCTTTGAGCAGCAGCTAGCTGCTCTCGGCTTACCTTTATGGGCTGTATGATTGGGTTGGAAGGCTCAGCAGTTCCTGGATGCTGGGGTGTAATAAACATCTTTCCCTGGGTAGTTAGGAAATGTCAATCTGAAATGTCAACTACATTTCCAAATTTCTTTGCTTGAGCACGAGTTACGGCACAAGATGGAAAAACAGAAGGAAACTGTCTAGAGACATCAGCTTGGTCACAAGCGTCAGGTTTAGCAGACACAATGGGATGAGGAAAAACCTTTCCACCAACTAGGTCATTACCTAATATCATGCTCACACCTTCAACCGGCAGCTGTGAACGTACTCCCATTTTCACAGCACCTGTAATGAGTTCAGAGGTTATATACACATGATGTAAAGGTACTGAAATACATCCTAATTCCACACCACGAATTAGCACATCACTGCCCGTATATGACTCAGCCGAAAAAGGTAGCACGCTCTCCAAAATTAATGACTGCGCTGCCCCCGTATCTCTCAACATCATAATTGGTCTAAACTCAGTGTCATTGGAAAGGGCTATTGTGCCTTCCATCACAAATGGCTTAAAGGTAGCTGGTAAACAAGGATGATCCACATCGGGAACAGAGAGAGTTTGTGCAAATGAAACGCTTTTAGATTTGCTAGTAGCATTTTTTTGCTTCCATGCTTTGCAATCCGAGATCAAATGGTCAGGGTCAAGGCAGTAAAAGCATACTCTTTTGCCTGCAGCATTTTTCGGCATGAACTTAGAGTCATGGCCAGGTCTAGAAACACTAACCCGCAGTGATTCCTTCCTTACTTTCTCACCAACTGATGGAGTTTGAACAGAACGAACAGACGGAAACACAGTTCTGTGGGTGAGCACAAATTCATCAGCTAAAACCGCTGCATCAGAAAGTTTAGATACTTTTTGCTCATTTAAATACACTAAGACTTTCGGACACACAACACTTGAAGTCCTCCAGTAAAACAAGCTCTTGCAGCTCCTCAAAAGTTGTAGTTTTGCTGGCCAAGCACCACTTCTCAAAAAGTGTTCTTTTTTCTCTCGTGGACTCCACGAATGTTTGTTTGGCTGCTTTTGAACAAGCCCTAAATCTTTGTCGATATGCCTCCGGCACTAATTCATAAGCTTGCAAAACCGCAGCCTTTACAATATCGTAGTCCAATGAATCTTCTATTGGCAAAGCTAAGCACACCTCTTGAGCCTTGCCAATGAGATTGCATTGCAACATTAGCACCCACATGTCTCTCGGCCAACTTAATTTAGCAGCAACACGTTCGAAGGCGGTAAAATACGAATCAACCTCCGTTTCGCGAAATGGAGGTACTAATTTGACATATTTACTGACATCAAATTTAGCTTGCGATGCACCACTATCAGAGAAATATCTTAATCGAGGTAATGGAACTGGTTTATTGCGCAAGACTTGAGCCTCAAGCTCTAATTCTCGCAGTTTAATATCCCGACCTGCCTCAGTCTCCAAAGCTCTCAAGCGCAGAAGCTGAGTTTCGTGTTCCTGTTGCTTCAAAGCAAGATCCAATTCTTTCAATTGAATTGCATCTTTAAGATCTTCGCGAGGGACCTTAGTACTACTTACCGAATTAATTTTAACAGATGAGGTATCACCTTCCGACTCTGCATTACCCGCACCCTCCCCAGAGCGTTCAGGTAAGATACTCGCCTCTACCAACTTACGGTATAACTTCTCTTTTAACACCTGTTTCTTGGCTTCTTTGGGAACTGATATATTAAAGAAATCTGCAATTAGAATCAGATCCTTCTTTCTACATCGGTCAAATTCTTCTAAAGTGGGCGATAACGTGAACATAATTAGGTCAAATTCCATATTCACTAATATGTGATCTCTTCCCCCACTCAAAGTTCAAAAACCAATACAAAAAATGTAAAAAGACTTACCGAATGTGCTCAAAAAGACGAGATTCCAATTGTCACGTCCCAATAGACAAATGGATGAGGCCCAATTGTTACGTCTCACTAGACAAACGGACAAGCCCCCAATTGTTACGTCTCACTAGACGAATGGACGAGCCCCCAATTGTTACGTTTCCTCCCCGTCTAGGGGTCAGGAAGAAAACTAACAAGTTATAAGGAACTTAAAGATAGGAAAAAAAAAAGTGTTTGGAGGTCTTCACTCCTGTCCCAGCCAACAATAACCACAACAGGTTACGAAAAAAGTTTACAAGTTTTATTGTCCTCTATTAAATACAAAACAACAGGGAAGCATAAAGTCTTCAAGAGGGGACCAGGCCAAAATAACAAACACTTTTTTGAGTCTAGCTGAAAAGGGAGGCACAAACTACTTACCCTTACAGACAAATAAATAGAAATTAACAACACAAATCTTGCCTTACTCCCTACCTAGCAATAAACAAGAGAAAAACGGTATAACAAAGAAAATGGTGCCCACCTCTCTACCGCTTCCGTGGACACCAACGGGTGGAAAAGATTGCACACCCAACAAAGGAACAATATTTAAATTAGGGTAAGTTTAACAAAGAAAACAACTTGTAGATTCCAATTAACAACAGCATAGAAAAACACAAAGGCTATCAACGCTGGGGCAGGAGGAAAGAGTCTCTTCTAGCAGTCTTTCCACTTCAGCTTTATTCCCATGTTCATCTGGTAGTGCACCAATCAGAGCTGCTCAGCACTCAATCTTAATTACCCACAGCTGATGTAAATTAACCTGGTTGGGATGACATGGAACACAACGAAGACAACAGAAAACATACAAACAATGTATAGTCAATATACATACAACTTATACATCCACAGATGTAACAAGAAAATAAAAGAAAGATATGCCCTAGGACGTAACAGTATAATTTGAATAAAAGCTTTGTTTTTCATGCTTCTAAGAGAGCAAAATTGACTGTGTAACGGGGTTCAAGGGAAAGGAGGAGGCAAGAACCAGCTTGACAATATATATACCTTTAATGATAAACTTAAACAAAAACACCCAAACATAAACACATACAGGGCAGATGCCTGTAATTCTCTCTCTCGAATATCGTCATCAGCCACCTTTATCCCTCACGTGCCCCATCAGGCTGATTGGGGACTGGTGGCCCAGCCCCCCTCCGCTCTACACTCCTACCGCCGTTTTCCCTGGGGAGAGGCGTGCCTTGCGTCCCGTCTGCCGGCTGGTCATCCCCACCTTCCTCAACCTGGGAGGAGACAGGAGGGACATTTTTTTTAAATAGGCAAGGGAAAGGCCAACATGGTGTGACAGATGGAGAGAGGAGAGAGAGAAGCAGCTCACTCACTGATTCGCTGATGCGCCGTCTCTTGGTTCCCGATCACTCCTCCACACTCTCAGGCGGACAACACCTGCTCCTCCCCAAGTGGACTGGAGGAACCTCCGACCTCCAGCAGACAGAACTCACCTCCATGTTCCCGGCGACTCGCGGGACACTCCTCCGCCCCTGGCAGCGGCCCTACCGCTCCAGGTGGTCAAGGAGTCGTTTCCCTCCTCCTCTCGCGGACGGCGGCATTCTCTCAACCCCTCTTCGTTTCTGGGGGACGGCAGGGCACTCCTCCGCCCCTGGCAGCGACTCCATCGCTCCAGGCAGTCGGGGAGTCCAATCCTCACTCACCCGGCAGACGTTCCCCGCATCTGGGTGGTCGGGCTACTCCGTCACCCTGCAAATGGCAGTGGCACTCCCCTGGGTGGACGGCAGTGTCGAGGACTCTAAGAGGGGCATCCCTCCTCCTTCCTGGGTTTCGGCACCAGTGTAAAGAGATCGATGGAAAGGAGGAGGCGAGAACCGGCTTGACAATATACATAATAGTTTAATGAAGAACTAAACAATAAGCCAAACACACAAAGGTGTCGGACAGTAAATCTCTCTCTCTGTCCCACTGCAGTCTCCAGTCAGCATTTATACCTCTCTGAGGCTTGATTAGACTGTTGGGTAACTGCCTTCATTTACTGATTAAACAGCTATACAGTACTTCAGAAATAGTTCTTGCGTTTTGAATGTGTTGCCTACATAAAGAATATGACTTACAGTTAATCCACTCAAAATAATTAATTTAAAGGGATAGTCCACTCAAAAATGGAAATGTTCTCATCATTTACTCACCCTCATGCCATACATTTACATTTAGTCATTTAGCAGATGCTTTTATCCAAAGCAACTATCAAATGAGGAACATAGCAAGCAATTTGTCATAAAACGTTCAACAACATCAGCAGTGTTGTACTGCCAAGCTCTCAAGGTGGCTAGAGTAGAATAGGTGCTAGCGCAAATAAAGAGAAAGAAAGAGACAGAATTAATGTATTTTTTTTTAAACAGTAAGTGCAAGTTAAGTTCATTAGTAAGTGCAAATAGTGTGGATTGTTTAAGTGCTTGCGGAACAGATGTTCTATTACAGATTCAGAACAGATTCATTAATATTAATCTCAATTACAATATCAAGGGAAATAATCAGCAGTTTGTTTTTGTTTTTATATAGTTTTTGTTTTGAAATGCAAATCAGCCTACCCTCATTTGTATTTTATTTAATGGAGTGTTAGAAGATCACCCTTCTACTACCAGGTTTTGTGCAATTGGTATTTTGAGCTCAGAAAGTGAAAGATAATACCGAACAAACAAATAAATTATGATCAAGCACAATAAGGATGTTCAAACACTTTTGCTGTCTGCCTTTGTCTTAGAGGAATAAGAGTAGGCTACACCCCTGATGTTTTGACAGATGCTACTGCTGAGCTGACAGTGTCTCTACTCTTGGCCACTGCTCGACGTCTTCCTGAGGGAGTAGAGGAAGTCAAAAAGTCAGTTCTACCCCTTTTCTACTCCACTATCTACCATGTATCACTGCTTTGTTGAGAACAGATCCAAGGGATCCTCCATCTTAATTGTTGTGACTGTTATTTATCCCCAGTGTCAAATTTTAAAACAAAACTAATCAAAAGTTTGATTTGTTTAATAATTTGGCACTTGAAGTACCTTGTTCATTTATCTGCTTTTTTCCCCCTTGATTATTTCCCATTTTTCCCATTTTAGTGGTGGCTGGAGTACATGGAAACCCCTGTGGCTATGTGGTTATGGTCTGTCAGGCAGCACTGTTGGGGTGATTGGATTGGGCCGCATAGGTAGAGGAAAACTCATGTTAATAAGTTATTGTGCCTTGAGAAATGTCTGTATTTTTTCTTCCTAGTTTTTTCCCCACCTTTCAATACCACAAATTAACCATTTGTACATCATCTGTTATATTACACACATTTTGTTCTTTTCCTTGTGAGACTTCACAAAGTCAATGCTATTTGTTGTGCAAGAAAGCCACTGAACCCAGTTGTTAAACTTACTAACATATTTAGCGTGATCTCTCAAGATGGTTGAACACCTTACCAAATGTATGTTGTTAAATCAAAGAGGGGGAATACTTCAAGTAACTTTTGATACCCTCTATATTCAGTTTTAGCATTATATAGAAATACTTTTAAAGGAATAGACAATTCTGGCAGATTGCTTGACAGATTTTCTGTTTGGTGTTTATGATTTGTAGGTCTGGCCATTGCAAGGAGACTGAAGCCCTTTGGAGTGAAGAGACTGCTGTTCACAGGCAGACAGCCCAAACCTCAGGCCCAAGAGGTTGACGGGGAATATGGTAAGAGAAAATAAATGACTGGGGCTCACTTTTATACAGAGTCCTGTTGTAAACGAGCGTGATAACTGCATTAGGGTTGTGCCGATAGACGATGATATCGGGGATCGACAATAGTCAGAGATATCGCCAATAGCTGATGCCTTTGACGATATGAAGACGAAATTTGGCTAATTTTCCCATTAATGTATTAATGTATTACATTTATGTGGAGGGTGGGGCCGGGTCGGGATTATACACACCCGGTCCCTTATCAGGCTATTCAAGCCTCCGAGAGGGATAAAGGCCGACTGCGGAGGATTGAGTGGGAGAGAGAGAGATAGTTTACATGTCCGTCATGTGTGTGTTTGTTTCAGTTTATCAAGCCGGTTCTCGCCTCCTTTCCATTGAACTACGTTACACTGGTGCCGAAACCCGGGAAGGAGGAGGGATGTGCCATAGTAGAGTTCTCGCCACTACCGTCCACCCCAACGGAGCAGCCTTCTAATTGATTCTTCTATTAGTTTTCCCCACTAACATCAATTAAATATTAATAGAAATATTAAGCCAATAAATTAAGATAGTTGATATATAGATATCAGCATATGTTGAGGTAGATTCAGCTGTTCCTGCACCTTGCAGGGCTCTCATCATTTCTGCCAGCTGTGAGAGAATGCAGCGACAGATGCCAAAAGCTCAATACATTTTTGCTTTCTCCTTCTGTAGTGAATAATTGACTTGCCAAATAGGCGACGTGACATTTTTCTTTTGTCACCAGCTCCATCTTTCCTCGCAAAATATGGACAACTAATTTTCCACACGTCATTTCCCATGATAATAAAAGTAAACAATTAAATAATAATGAGTAAATAAATAAGTAAATAAATGAGCAACCCCATGAGATAATATCGTGTATTGGTGATCTCACAGGCTGATGATAGGACGATCAAACTATGGAGAAGTTCGCCCAACATTGAACTGCATTCTATAACCAAAGTGACTCCCTTACATTTTCCAGGACTCAATGTGTTATATGAACAGAACCAGAGGGAAAATGAAGAGATGTTATCAGAACTACTTCATATTACTCTCTATAAAAAAAAATTAAAAGGGAGGAAACTAAAATAATAGTGCCTGGATAATTTTTTTTAAATGAAGACTTGCATTTGATTGAGAGATATTAAGATTGTGTCATGGTGTCTTCTTTCTTCTACTCCCTTTTTCTTTCTCAGTGCCATTAGAAACTCTAGTGAGTGAGAGCGATTTTGTGGTGGTGTCCTGTTCTTTGACTCCTGACACTCTGGGCCTGTGCGACAAAGCCTTCTTTAGCAAAATGAAGAAAACTTCAGTCTTTATCAACACCAGCAGGTATAATATAATGTACCTATCTGGTTTATGACATACACTCACCTAAAGGATTATTAGGAACACCATACTAATACTGTGTTTGACCCCCTTTCGCCTTCAGAACTGCCTTAATTCTACGTGGCATTGATTCAACAAGGTGCTGAAAGCATTCTTTAGAAATGTTGGCCCATATTGATAGGATAGCATCTTGCAGTTGATGGAGATTTGTGGGATGCACATCCAGGGCACAAAGCTCCCGTTCCACCACATCCCAAAGATGCTCTATTGGGTTGAGATCTGGTGACTGTGGGGGCCATTTTAGAACAGTGAACTCATTGTCATGTTCAAGAAACCAATTTGAAACGATTCGAGCTTTGTGACATGGTGCATTATCCTGCTGGAAGTAGCCATCAGAGGATGGGTACATGGTGGCCATAAAGGGATGGATATGGTCAGAAACAATGCTCAGGTAGGCCGTGGCATTTAAACGATGCCCAATTGGCACTAAGGGGCCTAAAGTGTGCCAAGAAAACATCCCCCACACCATTACACCACCACCACCAGCCTGCACAGTGGTAACAAGGCATGATGGATCCATGTTCTCATTCTGTTTACGCCAAATTCTGACTCTACCATCTGAATGTCTCAACAGAAATCGAGACTCATCAGACCAGGCAACATTTTTCCAGTCTTCAACTGTCCAATTTTGGTGAGCTCTTTCAAATTGTAGCCTCTTTTTCCTATTTGTAGTGGAGATGAGTGGTACCCGGTGGGGTCTTCTGCTGTTGTAGCCCATCCGCCTCAAGGTTGAGCTTGTTGTGACTTCACAAATGCTTTGCTGCATACCTCGGTTGTAAGGAGTGGTTATTTCAGGCAAAGTTGCTCTTCTATCAGCTTGAATCAGTCGGCCCATTCTCCTCTGACCTCTAGCATCAACAAGGCATTTTCGCCCACAGGACTGCCGCATACTGGATGTTTTTCCCTTTTCACACCATTCTTTGTAAACCCTAGAAATGGTTGTGCGTGAAAATCCCAGTAACTGAGCAGATTGTGAAATACTCAGACCGGCCCGTCTGGCACCAACAACCATGCCACGCTCAAAATTGCTTAAATCACCTTTCTTTCCCATTCTGACATTCAGTTTGGAGTTCAGAAGATTGTCTTGACCAGGACCACACCCCTAAATGCATTGAAGCAACTGCCATGTGATTGGTTGATTAGATAATTGCATTAATGAGAAATTGAACAGGTGTTCCTAATAATCCTTTAGGTGAGTGTATATCTGAGAGATATTTTCTAATCGTCATTGCTAAAATTGAACCAGATGAATTGTGTTACTCCTGGCTCAAAGATCCGACATGAATGGGAGGTGACAAAGACGGGTGTACTACAAAAAAATACTTATTAATAAAAAAATCTAATAATGGAACAATAACAATATACGTAGTAAATATATGTTGGTCTGTTATGACAGAAAATGCATGAACTTGAGTTTAAGGAGGCGCAAAATTACAATAGATCAAAAAAACACATCTGAAGTGAGGAGTTGGCAGTCTGCCTAAGCAGCGGCCCCGAAGAATAAAACTGTAGCATTCAAATTGGTCGCCACAACAGTGTTCAGATGCACAAGCCATGCTCCAATAAAATCAGCCACACCTGTCAAAACAAGAGAAAGAATAGCACAGAAAAACACTGACTGGGTCATGACACACCCCTCCTTAAAGAACCCATAACAACTACAAAACAAATAAAACGTTTATAATAACTAGGGCTGTATTTAACGCATTAATTCAGTGTGATTAATTATATAAATAAAAAATTTATATAATTAATCATATTCCTGGACATTAATAAGTAGAGATGCACCGATCGACCGGCCAGGGACCGGAATTAGACGATTTTCCGCATGCTCGGCCCGGACCGGTAACCGGCCGGTCAGCCTCACATCTTTCCGATTCCAAGCCGGTCCGTTTTGTTGCCAGCGGCGCATGCAATAATATCACAGCTGCATGTAAACATGTCATTGGCGTGGAAGATCTTCAATGTGAGTGAAGAATACATAAAGTTCGAAATGTGTAAGAATTGTAAGGCCAAAGTAAACCGTGGGGGAACCACACCACCACAATAACTTTCGGATCAACAAACCTAATTAGACATTTATAACACCATCACCCAGCTGAAAATGCCCATTTTAAAAAAGAAGCTAAAAAGTGAAAGCGGCTAAAGCTAGCCAGAGCTCAGAGCCAGCCACAAGTCAGCAGCCTCTCCTATCATTCCTTGGAATGATCTGCGAAAAGACCAAAGCAATTATGAGGAAAATGATGGAATTTATGGCCCTGGATGACCAGCTGTTCTCCATAGTTGAGGACAGAGGCTTCAGAAATCTGATACATTTCCTCGATACAGAGTAGGAGGTACTTTCCGACGTCGTGTTACCCGAGTTGTCTAATCTCGTGTCATGTCACACACGCAGCCTGTTATCTGTCAACATTTGGGTACACAAATCCGGGAGAGGGGAAGTGGGGTGCTGGATGGCAGAGGCAGGCTAAATACTATACAAATTGTGCCATGGTGATTTAATGTGCTGAGTAACGTAATTTTTCCCACCGTGTCCAATATTAAAATCAGTGCGAAAGGCGTGGGCATTGTCGATATGGCTTCAGGATATGAAATTCAATTCTTCCATCCAGCTGTTGTTAAATGTACATGTATATTTAGTTTTTTTCACCGGAGCACCAGCTGAGTCTTCTCCTCCCCTCTACCAGTGATGCTTGATTTAACATCCCGCGTCTACTGCCTGAGCAGATATCAACAGCGCAAATGGGTTGTAGGTTGCCAGATTGTGGTCATAAATGATTTGTAATGTGTATGATGTGTCGATTGTGTGAGTAGGATGCGTTTCATTCAAGATCTGGAAACTGGACCACCTAGGAATAATATATTGATGTGATTATTCATATAACGTGGTTTGGGCCATACAAATTACGGGAGTTTTTTTGGGAGAAATAACAAAACGGGAGACTCCAGGGAAAAACGGGAGTGTTGACAGATATGGTTACAAGCCATTCCCGAAGCAGTGCTCAGTTTTACAACTGATATTTGTACATCTAACGTAAGTTAAGCGTTTTGGACACTTCAGTTTTTCAGATCTTTGGAATTGGAAAATGATATATAAAGCAACTCTTTTGCAGTTAATTGTTATTTCTACCTATTTCCAGTCACAGAGAACTTTATTTTGAGAGTTGTTTAAGTGAGAGAAGATCCTGTAACAGTGCATTTTGGGGGAAATTGTAATGTTTAATAATTTATTTTATTATGAAAATAAAATTTAGCATTGAAGAAAGGTAGATTTTGTTTGTATATGCGGTCAATAATAGTTCTTAGAAAGAAAATCTGAAAGAATCGGCATCGGCAGGTCACACTTGCAAAAAAATCGGAAATCGAAATCGGCCAAGAAAATTGCAATCGGTGCATCTCTATTAATAAGTAATATTCCTTCCATACATGCAATTCGAAACTCATATGTATCATTTGTATATGCAACGTGCAGCTCAAAGAGACAGAGAACAAACCACACTTACCGAGAGCAGACAACACAACATGAGAACACATGCTTGCATTCAAACACCACTTGATGGAGCGCAAATCCGAAGGCAGGGATCTTAAGATGCATTTTTCTGTTTCAAACTTGACACTCCAAAAGTGTCCGTCTGACACAGGTGTACATTGACGCGTCCTTAGACAAGCTCTTATAGTAATATCGGTCTGATTGACAAATTAATTTGCTAAATGGATTGCTGTGAACTGTAGGCCAATGATAGGATTATGTTCGGTAATATGGATATCAACAATATATTGCATTCTAAAGCCACTTTTTGTATTGTCTTTTTTAATGCTTCACTTGTGTGCCTAAATAATGTAATGTATTGTAATTTTCTGTATTATTATATATATATGTATATATATATATATATATATATATATATATATGCTCCAGGTCCTAGGTTAAAATCCTGGACGAGCCCCCATATTTTACACTTGGCTCAAACATAAAGGAACATAAAGAGTAGGTGACAAATGCAGGGGTACTACAAAAATGTATTATTAAATGGGCTGTCGATTAAAAAAATTAACGCAATTAATCGCACCATAATAAGGAAGATTCCTGAGAAATGCAAGCTTGTAATACAACCTGTTTACTCCAGAGGGCAGTAAGTGAAATTTCAGCTGTATGAGCATCGCACAGTTTATACAGTTAAGAAAACAACCATGCATTACGTTCTTGCATTCAAAACACTTGAAGGAGCACAAATGCAAACTAATGGATCTCATGATGTGTTTAAAGATTGAGTATTAAACTATATTTAACTTGAAACAGTGAACTAAACATGTTATGTTTATGATGCAATGCATCCGAGACGCTACACAAGCATGTCTGACGCAGGTGTAGATTGACGGGCTCTTAAACAAGCCCTCATAATAAATCTTCAACTGATTGACAAATTCACTTGTGAAATGGATTGCTGTGAACTGTATGCCAATGATTGACTTATGATCAGTAATATGGTTGTAAACAATACATTGTATTTTAAAGCCGCTTTTTGTATTGTCTTATCAATGATTAACTCTTCTGCTACAAGAATGTAATGCATTTTAATTATCTGAATATTTTTATTATAAATTTGTATAATCTGTATATATTGAATTACTGTTATATAAGGGGCTTTCTCAGCAAATATTTGTATACGCGATTAATCACGATGAATTAATCGGGACACAATGTAATTAATTCGATTACAATTTTTAATTGATTGACAGCCCTAATTATTAATAAAAATTATTAAATAACGGAACAATATGCATGTATTTGTGGGTCTTGAACTCAATGTCGACTTGTTTGTTGTTACCTGTCTTAAAATCAAAGTTGCTATCCAACAGTTATTTATATCCAATAAAAATATTAGACTGGAAAATAAGTGAAATATATATTGTGTGTATTTTTACTTTAGAGGGGCAGTTGTGAATCAAGAGGACTTGTTTGAGGCCCTCAGCAGTGGTCAGATTGCAGCAGCAGGGCTTGATGTCACAACCCCTGAACCTCTGCCCACCAACCACCCACTGCTGACCCTTAAAAACTGTGGTGAGTGAAAATCAGCTTTGAAAGTCCACCTCAATGCAGTTTTATTTTTGGCATTAAAAAAGGCATGACATACTAGACAGAACCCTTCAAGAAGGCTTTTTCACTCTTTTATTCCAGAGGTAAATGTTTAACATTGTGTTGTTTTGTCTTAGTGATTCTCCCTCATATTGGTAGTGCCACCTACTTCACACGTGGTGTCATGGCTGAACTTTCTGCAAACAACCTACTGGCTGGCCTGACAACCTCTGAAATGCCCAGTGAGCTGAAGCTGTAGTGACCAGACTTATGCCTTATGTAACATTTTACGCCACTTTAGACACAATGTTAATGGAAGAGAAAAGGCAGTACTGTAGAATCTAACCAATAAATGCAATGTATTAATGATATTATATGTTTCAGTTGTTTAAGAGCTCTGCTCTTCTGACTAAGTGCAAGTAGAATGGAAGTTTGTGTACATTTTTAGAGCTATTTTACTATAAGACTGAGGATGACAACACAGTCAATGGGTATAACTGAAAGATTTATTGCTTAGACCATAATGAACATTATTACATTCTGGTTGACAAGGCTTGATTTTCAATGGTGAATGGCTGGGAACAAAGTACATTCAGATGCATCCAGTATCATTTATTTTTTTTAATTTTTTTTTAATATATACAGTCTAACACAATGTTACATCATCTCTTCATTCACTGGCATGGTAAATGGCTCTGTGCAGCATCATCATCATCAGCAGCAGCAGCAGCAGCAGCATCATCATCCAGGCACTGCATGCTCATCTGTATAGGGAATGATTCCAAACATGATGAAGTTTCATATGCTGTCCAGCTTCTTCAAAACATAAGGTGCTGCAAGACAAAAATTCACAAAGCATTTATTTGAGCTACATAAACCTGTTGTTTGACATGATCTAACTACTTGACTCATTATCCACAGAATGCAATAACCACATCAACAGACCAACTTTACACTCATTTGAATTAAAGGTGACCAATTCAGGTGTTTTCAAACTTTTTGTTGCCAAGGACCCCCAAATTTAAGGACCCCCAAATTTGATGATCCCCTTGCGAGGGACCCCCTGTGTGATAAAACTAGTTAATATGATGTTATGAATATTTTTTATTTGCAAAATTAAATAATTTGCTTTTAAATAGTCCTGAAGCCAAAATAAATAGTTAAAATATTATCTGGAAAATAATTACTTTTTATTAAGTAAAGTGTATCTTATGCTGGAGTAATGTTAGATGTATAAACCCAAAGAGAAACATTTAAAAATCAAGTAGATACATTTTTTTCAAAATTATAAGTAATATTACATTATATATTATTTGTGAAAAACATAATTAGCAAAAGTATTACAAACAAATTTCAAAGCAATTTTACAGAGAATAGAGCATAACTACTCTCATTTGTTACAAATAATATTTATTATTCTAATATATAAAAAATACAGTATTTACCAGTTTATAGTAGTATTTAATTTCTTAATATGGCTGTCAATATGAACAAAATATTCGTGATTAATTAACAATTTCAGAATGAATCTAATTATATGAAATAATGTCAACATGTTTACACTTTTTCTCTGAAATGTTTTGTGGACACCCTAGCACCCCCTTGCGTGTCCCCGGACCCCAGTTTGAAAACTCCTTTATATGAACATAGTCGCAGATGCAATCCTGAATAGATCAACGTTCCTTGCAGATCTCATAATTTAGGCCTAAGCCTTAAAATAACTCACGTGCCGATATGACATAATTGATCACATACTACCACTGTTACACATGCAAAAATCTCCAGGATACTCACTGACTCGGAGAAGCGCAACGTAAATCAAAAAATTGCGAACAGATGTGATGACGTCCTCTCGCATTTTCTTCTTCATCTCCTCCGGGTCCATCTTTGGACCGAGTCCCTCGATTTTAAACATCTTAGAGCTAGAATGAAATATTAAATGTGACTCGAATTATCACTCCAACACACATTTAACCCACAGGCATGTGAAGAGGAAAGCACATTCGATCAAATGATAATCTGCTTATAGGACCCTCACTATTGGCCTACTGCGTTGTGCCTGGTGGTAATTGAGGCATTTTTACCATCCACACACAATAGTAAATAATAGGTTCCTTTTATATGATAACGTGAGATACTTTGAGGAATCATGATTTATAATAACCAAGAATTTGTGTATACATTTGAAAGAATCATGTGTCGTTCATCATTATAAACAGGCAAAATAATAAAGTGCATTGCTCTTCACGTCTCATTGTTTTGATTTTTGGTGCTAGTGATCGACGCAAAAAGTACTGAAAAGCACATACCAGTTTAACGCATTTATTTATTTGTCTTAAGTGTTCATTTTAAGTATTTGTAGTCTTATTTATACAGTTACGTCTGCACTGCTATCATGTTGTTCCTGTGGTACTGAGAGGCACACTGACTGTAGCTGTATGTGGTATAAAGGAAGATCACATTACTGAATTTTTATATCATGGGGGTCAATGGACTTCTGTCCAGCAACGTTTATCAGACACATCTTAAATGGGGATTCATTGAAACGTCGCTCATCTGTTTACCCAGTAAACGTAAACGAAATAAGTTGGGCATTTTTAATGGCAACGAAGAAGCTGGTCAAAAAGGCAATTTTGTGAAATAGGTGTGTACTTCTCTGAGAGCTGGGAACACAATGACAGCACTTTGTACCTGCTTGTTAATGCCTGTTTTGTGAAATTGTTCAGCCATGACTTCCTGTTTCACAGGGGTATAAATATGAGGTAACACACAGGCCAATTCTCTAAGTCATCCATCAATAAAGTTGTGATGTGCAGCAAAAGGTTGTTGAGCTTCACAAAATGGTAAGCTGCTATAAGAAAATAGCTAAAGCATTGAAAATACCCATTTCCACAATCATGGCAATAATTAAGAAATGTCAATCAACTGGAGATGTTACGAATTGGCTTGAAAGAGGACGTGTGTCTATATTGTCTCCATGCATGGCGAGGAGGATGAGTTGAGTGGCCAAAAATTCTGCAAGGATCACAGCTGGACTTTGTTAGCCGACATCGAAAAATGTGATCAGATCAGCTTTGAGCAGGGCTTCTTCTGCATTGGAAATGCGGCAGGTGGATTTCAACAGAAGGTCCAAGGTAAGACTGCTTTGCTTTTCTTGCGAAGATAAAAAAACATTTTTCACATTTTAAGTAATTTGCCTGCTATGCCATTGGTGATGGGCAATTTCCCAGTAATTTGGCAAGAACTTAATATTCATGATATAGCTTAATACTGTGCTGACACTTTTCTTTATTGATTTTACATTCCCCAGTGCATGTATTCTCAGTCTCTTACTTGTTTACAAACGTACAAGTACATTTATTGTTAATTTAAATAAAAAGTGAATTACAGAATTGTTTCCATGTATATTTATAAATTGTAGTGTACATATGTTATTCATCAATCTGTGTCTTTTGCCTCTGTATTTTCTCCATTTAGGTTTTTGAGGAAGCTAGGAGCACTCTTGATTGTCTCTGAGGAATCAAATAGAGTTAGCATCTGCCATTTCAGCTATGCTATAAAGCACAGGTCAATTCTGTGTTATTTTGCACAGCCCTTCCTTGTTAGTGTTTTCAGTTATTCCGTTTTTTTTAACAATGTTTGTTATACATATTGTGCCTTATCCCAATATCCCAACGGTTGTGGCGTTGTATATTTCTATGCTATGCTTTGATGTAACAGTGCCTGGTTCTTGTATCATAGTTCATTAGCTTCCATGGTCAGAAATGGTAGATATCATCCCATATGTATTTAATGTTGTGCAACATAACCACTGCTTTCTTTTTATGATCAGCTCTGTAATAAGTAAGTCTGATGCTGCAGCTCTTGCTATGAACCAAAATGTAACATTTTGATTAAATATTTAAGCCTATGCCTGTCATGTGACATTTGATGCCTGATGATTATTTTGTTGCACACTATGATAATAGTTGTAAACTGCTTTTACTGTCATTTTTTTAAAAGTTTTTATTTATTCCATGATGATTTATTACGAATACCACCTGGATTCCATCCATTTACAGTACATCAATAAAACAAAAATTCTTCTCTTGCTATTGTATAGGGGTGGTTGCATATAACGTTGTAGGAAAGAGTGGGTGATGAAGATCTCCTCTCCTTTGATGTGGCTATCCATTGGTGGAGCTCAAAAATACACTAAACTTCTGCTGATTTCAGCTCTGGATTTGAAGCGGTTCACACTTCTCCTCTATCAGTCACCGTAGAGGAATGTCCCAGTAATAATTTTGCTACTCTACTGTTATTAAAATCAGCTGGCTGATGGTGAAATTGCTATGGCTCACAAAGGAGTTATAAATACAAATGGCAGCCAAGCGTGAGTAAAGCAGTTTGGTGCAAGGAGACATTGTCATTTTAACCATTAGCCCCTATTGAAACATAAGAGTGAAAACGGACCTTTAATGTCAATAATTACGAGTAACTTTAATTGGACAGATTTTATCTGAACATAAAACTGATTACAGTAATGATTGAGATTACATTACACCTGTCCAATCACATCTAAATTGTGCATGTTATTAACGTCATCACAGAATGTTAATGTAACTGTTATTACAGTCTATAATGTAGGACATTTTAATTATTCATTTAATAGTAAATGTACTAGATTTTTTTTTCTTTCCATTTTCTGAAAGAAATCAAGCCACACAGTTTGAGGCATCATTCATGTTCATAGAACAAACTGTCCAGGACAAGTTACATACATAAATGTAATACTTGGGGTTAGTGACTCTAATGTATGAGCAATAGAAATGGTGATGTTAGCAACACCATTAATTATGCTCCCCTCTATTCCACTGAGCCAAGTGCATAGTATTCTGTCTTTTTTTTTTTTTTTTTGACAACCTAATTTTCACTTGTATGTTCACATTATTATGGTGAAGATACTTTGGAAGGTTTTGAACAGGTGAAGTTCATTTATTTGAACACTAGACTGCAGTACAACACAAGCCATCTTGCATGATGTTTTGACAAAGTATTTATTACATTTAGAACCAAATGTACACCTTAATTATTTTAAGGAATTAAAAGTCTTAATTTTAGCACCAAAAGTGTTTGCATTTAGGGCCCTTTATTACATATATTACCAAAAGTTATTACATTTAGGGCATTTGTTACGTTTATGACCAAAATGTTACATTCAGGGCCTTTATTAAATTTGTGTCCTCTACAATGCCTGATCACCCTAGATCCTGATGACACTAAAACTTATGTATGTTCACTTAAAATGTAATAAATTATATATATATATATATATATATATATTCAAACTTTCAATATCTGACCCAACTTTGCAAATGACATGTGCATAACAACACTGAATATCCTGAATATATATCTGTTAAATAATTGTACAGTTAAGCATTACCTATTTAAAAATGAGAAAGAAGATAAACTAATCACAATTATGATTATTATTAAATATGTACTATTTAATATTTTATTAATTATTATTGTCATTTTATTAACACTTAAAATGTATAATGTATAATAATAAAAAAAAATTAAGATGTATTGATAATCATTTATTAATAAACTTTGAATAATTAATACAGTTTTAAAATATATTTTATTTAATTAATAAACCTTGTAAAAAAAATAGACAATTTTTCACCACATCTTTAAAAATTTTAGCTTGTTTTTCCATGTTTCTTTTTATTAGTGTTATTTTAGTACATGCATTATTTTCATTGCTTGCATTATAGAAGCAAATAGCTTGGCATTGCAGATGTGTTTATTAGTCATGTCAATAAAACACACTCAACCGTAAACTAAAACAGAAACATGTCTCTTATTGTGTTTGTGAGCTGTCTCTGGTGGTATATTTCCCTGACTGAAATTTAATGTGTACACACTCTTTGAATGAAAAGATTCTGCCCACTTCCTCCAAAGGTATCAGATAACATGAGCAGATATCTTAAGATACAGTGCATGTGCTCACTTGGCCCACTGACTTCAGTCATTTCTACTCTGAAAAAATGTATCTGGCTTAAGTAAAATGTGTGCTATCAAATTTAGCTCTTTGATTTATTGTACCCCCACTGAAACACAGCACTAAGATGGAAGATTAAGATGGACTAAGACTAAGATTTTTGGAGAAATACAGTGAGCACACTTCATTAAAAACTGCTGACACCTGTGTGCATCCTGTTAGGATAGAATATTTAGCTTCCTTTTCTAGACTGTTAAAACTCTCTCACCCTCCCTGTCATACACAGACAGTGTTAGGGGCCATTTACAAAGAATGCATTTTGTGTCTGTCTGCACTGTTTCTCAAACGTATTCTATGTAAACAGGTGCTGGATGAATGTCTTTGCACTTTTTAGATGCCGTGTCAAGTTAAAAAGAACGCACAGTTGAAAACCCATCTCGAGACACCTGCGTTCTGTTATGTTCGTTGTGCTGCATCTAACTTTTCTAGTGTAATTACGCATTTGGTTTGAATGGCCCCTTACGCTGATGGTGTGTTTCCACTGGCAGGGGGCATTAAATGTATTTAACCCAGAATTTCTGCCATTCTATCTGAGAATCTGTTTTAATGGAATCTGGTAGGCTTTGACAAATACAGAGTGCAGGTGTGAAAATTAGCTCTTTATCTATGTCTGAGAGACAGTGAGTCAGCATGTTGAGTGCGGATAAGACATCATTTCAAAAGCTTCTTTGTGGTCACTGAACAGCTCAAATTTTGCCCTAACTTTCTATAGACTTAAAATTCGAGATTGCATTTGTGGTTAATGGCGATGTAAATAATTTTGAATGGAACTCTAACAGGAACAAGCTAATTTGCCATTGAAGAGGATATTGATATTGCGATAATGGCAATTATTATGATAATGCCTTGTACGTCTATGGCAAGCCTCCCCAACATTGTCGTTAATGGTTTCTCAGGCTGCATACTCAAATTGAGTTTAGCTACACACAAGGGAATAATAACAAAGTCTCTATTTTATTTTCTCTTCAGCCTGAACTCAAGTGACTAAAAGCATGGGAGTACTGTATGTATTAAAATCAATGGCGTGTATTTGGTTCGAAAATTACGGCACATCTAAATAAAAAATTATTGCATACTCTTAAATATTTACATTCACTGAGCACTTTATTGGGAACACTCTGGTCCTAATTAAGTGACCGACATGGTGTCTGCTTTTGTAGCCCATCCGCCTCAAGGTTTGACATTTTGTGCATTCTGAGATGCTATCCTGCTCACTACAATTGTACAGAGTGTTTATCTGAGTTACCATATCCTTTCAGTCAACTTGAACCAGTCTGGCTATTCTCCATTGGCGACATTAACCCTAATTATATTGCAATGATTAAAATGCTGTAATGGTAGCCAATTTTTGTTTTTAGCTTTCTTATCAGCAGAAATGTCACAAAATTGCAAAAATAGTAGGTTTTATCCATGAAACACAAGCAGAACAAATGTCTGTGTTAAGTGTTCATAAATCCATTCTATAAAAACTTAATTAGGAACAATTTACACACAAATTCGTTCTGCTTGTTTTTCATTAATAAGGCCCAATGACATTTCAAATAGGTTCACTGAACACTCCCCCCTGTCTTGGTTGGAACAGACATCCCCGCCTCAAAATCACGAAATTGGTGACTGGTTTATTGGGCTTATCTGGATGTCCCAAAAAAGCAAAGCAATGTTATGATAGCACTACAGAACCACAGTGTTTACACATTTCGGGAGAAATCAACCTATGAATGCCCTAAGGGAGAGTCACACTCTAGTACTGAAAAATCATACTCAAGTAGAAGTAATTTTACTTCCCAAAAGATTTAATATGAGTAGAGTAAAAGTAACTGTCCTTAAAACTACTCAAGTTAGAGTAAAAAGTAGCTCATTTAAAAGTACTCATGAGTAGTGAGTATTGAGTACTGAGTTGCAAAACCTATGCCCCATTATAATGAACGCTGTATGCCAACTTTTAAAATACATCACTTATCTATGATAAACACTACATGAATCTGATTCCAAAAAATAAAAGGGAGACATGATAACAGAAATAAAAAGATTAAAAAGTTATTTTCACCATTTTAAATCACAATGTGTGAAACAATTACATTAAAATCAGTTTATGTGTAGGGTCTAAATTTCCCTTAATGCCAACAGAGCGTTATTGTTGTGCATAAAACATGTTCAAACAATGCAAAAAAAAAAATGCTAAATAAGCAGGATCACTTGGCACGTCATGTCCTTCAGGAGGTAGAGCAGGAATGGAAGTTGTTTGGTACAGAGGCTACATCAAGCTTTAAAAGGAATAATTCACCCAAGAATGAAAATTCTCTCATCATTTACTCACACTCATGCCATCCTGGATGTGTATGACTTTCTTCTGCAGAACAAAAATTTAGATTTTTAGAAGAATATTTCAGCTCTTTTGGTCCATACAATGAAAGTGAATCAGTGCTAAAATATTGAAGCTCCACAAATCAGCATAAAAACAGTCTAATCCATGTGCCTCCAGTGGTTTAATCCATGTCTTCAGAAGTGATGTTAGATGTGGTGAGAAACAGATAAATAATTAATTCCTTTTTTACTAATAATTCTCCTCCCTGCTCAGCCAATCTCCACTTTAAAATTCACTTTCTTCTTGTGTTTTTGGTGATTCACATTCTTCATGCATATGGCCACCTACTAGGCAGAGAGAAGAATTTCTAGCAAAAATGGACTTAAATGTTGATCTGTTCCTCACCCACACCTCTCAAATCAATTCAGAAGTCATGGATTAAAAAACTGGAGTTGTATGTATTACTTTTTATGTTGCTTTTATGTGCTTTTTTGGAGCGTCTGGAGCGTTTAGAGGCAGGCTAAATACATACAAATTGTGCCATTGTGATTTAATGTGCTGAGTAATGTAAATATTCCCACCGTGTCCAATATTAAAATCAGTGCGACACACAGTGCAAAAGGCGTGGGCATTGTTGATATGGCTTCGAGATATGAAATTAAATTCTTATATATTAAAAAAAAAAATTTTCACCTATTATATATATATATATATATATATATATATATATATATATATATATATATATATATATATATATATATATATAATACCTGCTTAGATATCAACAGCGCAACTGGGTTGTAGGTTGCCAGGTTGAGGTCACAAATGGGTTGAAATTTGTATGATGTGTCAATTGTCTGAGTAGGATGCGTTTCATACAAGATCTGGCAATTGGATAACCTTGGAATAATATATTGATGTGATTATTCATGTAACGAGGTTTGGGCCAAACAAATTATGTGAGTTTCATGGGAGAAATAACAAAACGGCAGGGGGCGGGAGATTGGTGTGAAATACGGGAGACTCCCGGGAAAAACGGGAGTGTTGAAGTGGGAAGTTATTTTAACAGCGACAAAATTACATGTCACCTTTTAATTTAACAAATGTCTCTTTCAGAGGTTAGGAGGTTTTACATGGCATGTCATTGTTCAGCTTGATAGAAGAATCCTGATCTCTATTAAGACATGAATTATCTAAATCCTATCTTGTTTATGGAGGTGATATTCCAACAGGTTATTGCCGAAATTAACACAACACTGATGCAGATGCCAGCCATTAGAGCCTCAGCCTGAACTGATGTCAGATCAGTGCTAACAGGCATCTGTGCTCATCTAGTCAGGATTCAGCTGTCCAGTTCTATGATTGAGCTCTCAACAGGACCTCATCGGTGCCAGACTAGCAGTGTTTGGCACTCATCATCAGCCATTATCCGGGGCTCCACATCTCCAACATGCACTGCTGCTCAATTGCAGTGTTTACATCATCTGCTGAAAATCCTGTTGCAGTCAGAATCTTTTAACCAGTCAGTGCCTCAACCAGGGAATGATTGCTACACGGTTAGAGCTGGATGGTAGTGGATGATGAAGTTTGGAAGAGAAAAAAGTGATTTGTCAAGACATTCAGTCACGCATTCAATCACCGTGTGCATGCACCAATTTCTATGTAAAACCTGTGTAAATTATGGGTGTAAAAACGATTGCATCATATTGTATCGTACAATTTGATGCTCTCGATTTGATATCATATTTATCATATGATACATACATAAATGCTAAGGCCTGGTCACACCAAACCAGTTTTTTCAGTATGAATGTTCATTCTGAACAAGCTTTTGTACGGTAAAAATGGATTCCAATGGCGCTATTCATACCGAGTCCGACAAATCGCCCTCCGATAATCCAAAGGTTTTTTTACGGAGAGTGTTTTACGAATTTTGATTTCTTCGGACTGTGATGAAAACTGACTGACCGATGAGATAAGAGATTTTTGTCATTTTTCCAGAGTGACTGCAGCTGCTCAATCCTGAGTGTTGGCGCTAATCAGTTGGCAAACATCAGCATTGGACATGCAGCTGATACACAAATATTCTATACTTAAAACTAAATAGTTGCAGTTCATGAACCTGCAAACTGCAAACATAAACCTGTTCTGTTTTTGAAAGTATGCTTATGGTGTTTTGTCTTAATGTACATTATTTAATGTTTATATCACTCTGCCTGTTATATTCTAGCAGAGAGGTTCAGCAGCTCGCTTGGACTAAACTCGTAATAAAATATCCCATAAACACTTTGTTGCATGCAATGTTTTAGAGAAACGAATGCAAGGACAATATAAAAAAGTATTGCAATACATTAAATTGAAGTAAACGTCTACAAGAACAATACTTGCACAGTATAAGCTGGTGAGACTGTTAAAATTTACATGCAAAGTGAAACCAGGGGAAGAGGGCTTTTTTTGCTCAAACCACTAAATAATATTGTACTATGTACATATAATGTAAAGCCAGAGGTCAGATTCCTCTCAAGGCTTTCTCCACAAAATATTGAAAGGAGTTTTTTTTTTCTTTGCCACGGTCACCGTTAGCTTGCTCACTGGGGGCTTTAAGACGATGATTCTTTTCAAAACTGCATTGTGAAAAGTGCTATTCAAATTAAAATGACTTTTATGTACACAAAATAATTTTTCTCAAGAAAAAACATGAACATGCTGATAAATGAATTGCTGGTGTTTATGTTGCCAATGTCAAACACTGTTGAGTCACTTAAGATTTAAAATATATTTATGTAGAATCCTCGAATTGTGGGTGCCGCTTTCTATTTATTTTTATAATCGTATCGTATCGTGAGGCTTCTGCAACGTATTGTGTAATATTTTGTGTAGAACAAAACACATGGAGCAAGAGAGGATCACATGATGGAACGGATCACATGACATGGCAAAGAAACAGGAACAAACTTAAAAAATAAAATACATGAACACAAAATATGAACAATACACATAAACGTAACAACACAGATCAGCCACAACATTAAAACCACCTGCCTAATATGGTGTAGGTTCCCCTCATGCCGCCAAAACAGCTCCAACCCGAATCTCACAATAGCATTCTGAGATGATATTCTTCTGAGTTACCGTAGACTTTGACAGTTCAAACCAGTCTGGCTATTCTCTGTTGACCTCTCTCATCAACAAGGCGTTTCCATACACTGAACTGCCCCTCACTGGGTGTATTTCGTTTTTTGGCACAACTTTGAGTAAATTCTAGAGACTGTTGTGTGTGAAAATCCCAGAAGATCAGCAGTTACAGAAATACTCAATCCAGCCCGTCTGGCACCAACAATCATCCATGCGATTATCTAATCAACCAAACATGTGGCAGCGGTGCATAAAATCATGCAGATATGGATCAGGAGCTTCCTTTAATGTTCACATCATCCATCAGAATGGGGATAAATGTGATTTGGACTGTGGCATGATTGTTGGTGCTAGATGGGCTGGTTTGAATATTTCTGTAACTGCTGATCTTCTTGGATGTTTACGACAGTCTCTAGAATTTACTTTGAATGGTGTAAAAAAAAAAAAAACCCATGCCTGGACTGGATGGAAATAGAGAGTGCTGATAACAAGATGTACGAATCAATGCAACCTTCTAAAACAGGCACAAGCATACGGACATATAATATTATGAGAGGAAATAACATGGTGTGACTAGTGTGCGTTTTCTGCTCCATAGGTTAGCGAAAGGTCTCGCTGTGCCCTGTGGCTCTGTCATATTCAAGTGGTTCCCAAAAGATTCAAGCAATAAATAAATAAATAAATAAATAAACCCACTCACTCTCTGCTTTCTCCTGACAGCTGTCTCAGTTTTACTATCATTGTGCCACAGGACATTCTGCTCGGCATTTAAAAGCATCACACTAACACAGAAAAGCAGACTTACAAAAACAAAAAAATTAGCCTGCTCTTTTAAAATAACTCAAACAATCATTGACTGAATGAAGCATGAATGCAAGCTGATAAGATAAATCTAAAAGATAACAGGGCTCAACAGTATGGATTTATTTCTCTCCTAGTTTTTTAATTGCTCTGCCAATCTTTTCACTGGCCCCACCACGAAAACAAAAAATATATATATTTTTAGCAACTCATCACAGTCTGAGGTGCTAAAAATGAAAATCTTTCACAAATGTAGTTTAAAACATGTCCTGTTTTATGTTTTATTTTGTTGTTTTTTTTTTGTTTTCCACACGACAACAAAATGTCTACTTGCATATTGTTACAACACATGACTTTGATTTTCTGTTATGGTTTACATGTAATCTGGATTATGTAATCAGATAACAAAAATCAAGTATGTTATTTGATTACATTTTATAATGTGCATAATCAGATTACAGTTACATTTGTATAGAATACATGATTAGGTTCTTAGCATCACAAAGCAGCCAAAGACAATAGTGCATCATTTACTTGTTATACCACATACAGAAATAACTTTACTTTCAAAGTGACACAAGGGGAAATAACTAAGCAAGGCATTTTTTGCCTTACAAAAATTATTTCATTTTTAAAACACCACATACAATCTTAAGAAACATTTGGAGGTTCTGCATATGTTCTCTATATTTATATACATTTTCTCTAAATATAAAGTATTTGAATAAAATGTATTATCTTTCCATGTGTGCATGTAGCTACCTAAATGTATATATACACTGCAATGAATGTTCTTAATACAACCTGCAAATGCGAGGGGAAAGTAAACTAACACAGAGCGGAACACGAGACGACAGTGCATCCACGACGGGCTGGGAAAACCTGGAGAAAGCACGAGAGGTTACACATAGGCATAAACATGAAACGGTAACGATCGACAACGGAGAGAGGAAACGACGGGGTTAAGTAGACAGACACAGTAATAACAAAACAAGCGACAGGTGCGGACAATAACGCTGTGACAGCGGCGATGAGGAGTGAGGAAGAAGGGAAGTGTAGTTTTAACAGAGACAGTGAAACACAGGCGGACAACTATGGAAGCATACAGGTAGCAATATTCAATTTGACATTTAATATGCAAAATGACAATGCAATATGTAAAATGGCAATGCATTCTGTATTTAAATTTACATTTTACATTACCATTCTAGCAACGTTTGGTGCAAAATTAAAATGAAAATGAAATTACATAATTTACATTTGCCATTTCATACACTCGTTTTAATATGCATTATTGAAACGCTTTATAAGTTGCAAAATTAAAATGAAAATGTATTACAGAAATGATTAGATATGTGTAACATGTTCAAGCAAAAACTGTGGCAAAATTATCATAGAAATTTTATTTTTCTTAATTGCATTTACACTCACAGTCAAGACACTTGCGATTGCTTTTTCATTAAATGTCCCGCAATTAATGTAGCAAAATTCAATGTGCACATTGAAAATGCATTCCGAGCCGATCACGCCCCTGCCCCGCCCCCTCCCGCCCTGTCAATCACTGCATCAAGGCGGGACTTGAGTTGTGTTGTCGGGGGTATTACGCAGAAGGTTCAAAAGTGAGGCAACATGGACAAGTCAGTTCCACGGCTTCTCAGAGAAGCTGCCCAAGCAATAGAGCGACAAAGTGCAAATGCTGCCCCTTCAGAAAGGCCATCGTCCAGCTTGAGCATAACGCCTCCGGATCGAAGTGGTGGGACACGGGGTAAGTTGGCAGAAAGAGAAGAGACAAGGGGTCGGTCGTCAAACGGTTAGGCCTAGGGTTGCCAACTTTCACTCGGGGTCTGGAC
Source organism: Xyrauchen texanus (assembly GCF_025860055.1). Classification (NCBI taxonomy): domain Eukaryota; kingdom Metazoa; phylum Chordata; class Actinopteri; order Cypriniformes; family Catostomidae; genus Xyrauchen; species Xyrauchen texanus. Next base: position 15,869,360 of record NC_068294.1, read on the forward strand.
TGTGTAGTGTATTTGACGTTCACACTCTTACGAGACCATAGAGCGTCTGTACGAAAAGTGCTCGTTTTGGCCAAAAAAAAAATAAAATAAAAAAAAACAACCTGCGGTCACACTACTAGATTTTAAGCACGCGAATATAGCCCAAAATCGAAATAGTCGGTCCAAAATGTAAACATTTCACACCTACTCCACTTCACTGCAAAAGGTTTGTATTCTTTTATTTCAGGTAACTTAAAGGTCATGTCATGATGTATTGATTTTTATTAGTCACGTCATACGAATTCGCAATTAATTTGAACTGTAAAGTGCAGCGAAATTCGAAACTTCCTCGCATGAACTCCCCCACTCGCATGTGTTTGAATGCAAGGCAGTTGGCAACCCTGATATAGCATTAAACAGTCAATTTATTAAAATACCAAAGACTAACATATATTTCATATTTTATTGCAGCAGAAGTTTTAAGATTATTTGCACCATACTCAAATTCACGGGGTCGCCTGCCTAAACGTCCCAACACTGCTGGACCTTAAGCAAAAAAGTCAAAAAGTGTGTCCTATACCCATCGTTTTTTTTTTGCCTATCCAAAAGAAAGGAATATGAGGTCCTAAATCCCTCAGTGAAAAACAAATTAGAGAGGGCAGGAATGGGAGAGAAGAGGATAACCTTTCCAGGTAAGTCAATTTTAAAAATAAATCTGCTTGCATTTTAATAATCAAACTCATATTCAGAATTTAAGTTGCATATGTCTTTTATATTTTATCTTTGTTCCAGACAAATACTGCACTCCACAGTATTTTTCAGACCATCTTTTTCAGCATTTCCCCATCTTGAAAGAGTGTGGCGGTTTCCAGCTCTTGCGATCCAGAGGATCAACACGTTCAAAAATATTAGAGACAATACCCTGTCCAGACGATGGCTATTGCCCTGAGTACCTCTTAAGTGAGTCTGTAATGATTGGGCAGGCTGTCATATACAGGTCCTTCTCAAAAAATTAACATATTGTGATAAAGTTCATTATTTTCCATAATGTAATGATAAAAATTAAACTTTCATATATTTTAGATTCATTGCACACCAACTGAAATATTTCAGGTCTTTTTATTGTTTTAATACTGATGATTTTGGCATACAGCTCATGAAAACCCAAAATTCCTATCTCAAAAAATTAGCATATCATGAAAAGGGTCTCTAAACGAGCTATTAACCTAATCATCTGAATCAACTAATTAACTCTAAACACCTGCAAAAGATTCCTGAGGCTTTTAAAAACTCCCAGCCTGTTTCATTACTCAAAACCACAATCATGGGTAAGACTGCCGACCTGACTGCTGTCCAGAAGGCCATCATTGACACCCTCAAGCAAGAGGGTAAGACACAGAAAGAAATTCCTGAACAAATAGGCTGTTCCCAGAGTGCTGTATCAAGGCACCTCAGTGGGAAGTCTGTGGGAAGGAAAAAGTGTGGCAAAAAAACGCTGCACAACGAGAAGAGGTGACTGGACCCTGAGGAAGATTGTGGAGAAGGACCGATTCCAGACCTTGGGGGACCTGCGGAAGCAGTGGACTGAGTCTGGAGTAGAAACTTCCAGAGCCACTGTGCACAGGCACCAGAAACAGCGGCAGAAGCGCCTGACCTGGGCTACAGAGAAGCAGCACTGGACTGTTGCTCAGTGGTCCAAAGTACTTTATTCGGATGAAAGCAAATTTTGCATGTCATTCGGAATTCAAGGTGCCAGAGTCTGGAGGAAGACTGGGGAGAAGGAAATGCCAAAATGCCTGAAGTCCAGTGTCAAGTACCCACAGTCAGTGATGGTCTAGGGTGCCATGTCAGCTGCTGGTGTTGGTCCACTGTGTTTTATCAAGGGCAGGGTCAATGCAGCTAGCTATCAGGAGATTTTGGAGCACTTCATGCTTCCATCTGCTGAAAAGCTTTATGGAGATGAAGATTTCATTTTTCAGCACGACCTGGCACCTGCTCACAGTGCCAAAACCACTGGTTAATGGTTTACTGACCATGGTATTACTGTGCTCAATTGGCCTGCCAACTCTCCTGACCTGAACCCCATAGAGAATCTATGGGATATTGTGAAGAGAAAGTTGAGAGACGTAAGACCCAACACTCTGGATGAGCTTAAGGCCGCTATCGAAGCATCCTGGGCCTCCATAACACCTCAGCAGTGCCACAGGCTGATTGCCTCCATGCCACGCTGCATTGAAGCAGTCATTTCTGCAAAAGGATTCCCGACCAAGTATTGAGTGCATAACTGAACATAATTATTTGAAGGTTGACTTTTTTTGTATTAAAAACACTTCTTTTATTGGTCGGATGAAATATGCAAATTTTTTGAGATAGGAATTTTGGGTTTTCATGAGCTGTATGCCAAAATCATCAGTATTAAAACAATAAAAAGACCTGAAATATTTCAGTTGGTGTGCAATGAATCTAAAATATATGAAAGTTTAATTTTTATCATTCCATTATGGAAAATAATGAACTTTATCACAATATGCTAATTTTTTGAGAAGGACCTGTATATCAGGCCACTCCAGAAAGATATAGATGTGCAGGTAGTTTTTTTAAAAAAAAACTGTGCTTAGTAATATTCTAGAAGTTGGGGGAAAGTTTAAACTACCAACATTAAGTGATAAGCTACTTTTAAATAATGTAGTTTAGGATTTTCCCTAAATTAATATTTCTTACTATTTAAAGATAACCCTACTATCTGCTAATGTTTAGGTCTTTTTTCTTCTTGTGGTTCAGATTCTTGAGTGACCAGCCTATATCCACTGAACCAATGACAGAATGCTTGTACTGCAATGAGAAGTATAGCCTGTCAGAAATACAAGACCATGTTGATGTTTGTGAGAAGTAGGTGACATTTAAACATTTACATACAATATTAAACATTTTATATACATAGGCACTTTTTTCCCTTTAAAATAATGTATATTTGATGTGGTTCTCTAATCTCTTAATGCAGATTTATCATTTTGGACCTTTTTCACAGACCGTGGTGATGCCTTTACCCCAAAAATATTATTACTTCATAAGAGTAGTGATGTTTTTTGATTAATGTACATTTATGCCAACATACTTTACATTATAATACTTGGCCATTCAATTAAAGAAAAAGTTATCACTATTGTGGGAAGGAGTGATGTTGAATTTAATATTTTTCATATATTTTTCACTGCTGTACTGTGATTATGGTTATATCAGGTTACATGAGTCAGGCAAAGTGATATCAGATAACACTGGCATTACAAGACAGGAAGAAATTGCAGCAACCATGTCAGAGGATAATGCTGAAAGGGAGGAAAGGGCCTCAACATCACTTACTACTGTTTTCTCAGCCAGTACCAGCCCATCAGCAGAGCCTGCCACTGAAGGTGTCTCCATCTAAATGAACATACCACTGAACATAGCTTTCTCTGTATTAGCTTTAGCACACAAATCATGTTTTTCTTAAACTATTAAAAAACAGGCAAGCTATCAGGGATATTAATCATATCACAGTTATTCGTATCTTTTGAAGATTTGTTGTCATCAAATGATTTGTAGTCAAACGGGAAATGTTAACTTTTTATAAACGTCCAAATATTGATTGAACAAGTCCGTTAACTGTAAAACTTAAAGGTATGAATATTTGTATATAAAGGCATTTCATCTATGATGAAGCACTCTTGCATACTTGTTTCTTATTTTACTATTTGGTTTTATTTTAGTTTTAGTAATGTGTTTTTTATGTACATTGTATGTAATCTGTGTTAAAAACAGAGGAGATGCTGCATTAGGGGATGGAGTAACATGGCACTTTTTCACAGTGATAATGGAAAAGCTCCACAATGGATTTGAACTTGACATTGGTAAGTTACAATTTCCAGAATTAAGTGAGTTAAGGAGGATGAAATGTGTCTGTACAGTTTAACGTATCTTTGACATACCATTTCTTTGACCTCCACTTTAGTTATCAGAATCAGAATCAGAATCAGCTTTATTGCCAAGTATGCTTACACATACAAGGAATTTGTCTAGGTGACAGGAGCTTCCAGTCAACAACAATACAAACAATACCAAAACAGCAGTAAGACATTGGTAATTAAAAACAAAAAAGAACACAAAATAATAATTATACATATACGTACATACACTCACCGTCATACATACCCACATACACACACGTAGTGCAAATCTAATACAATCTGTATATAAAGAACAAAAAACAGTATATTATGTACAGAGCAATGTAAGTAATGGCAGTTAATATAAATTAAAATTAAACTGTGTATTGCACATAATTATTGCTCAATGGGGCAATTTAATTGTTCATTAGATGGATGGCCTGAGGGAAAAAACTGTTCCTGTGTCTGACGGTTCTGGTGTTCAGAGCTCTGAAGCGCCGGCCAGAAGGCAACAGTTCAAAAAGGTAGTGGGCAGGGTGAGTGGGGTCCAGAGTGATTTTACCAGCCTTTTTCCTCACTCTGGAAGTGTATAGTTCTTGAAGGGGGGCAGGGGGCAACCAATAATCCTCTCAGCAGACCGAACTGTCCTTTGTAGTCTTCTGATGTCTGATTTCAGTAGCTGCACCAAACCAGACAGTTATTGAAGTGCAGAGAACAGACTCAATGACTGCTGAATAGAACTGTTTCAGCAGCACTGGTGGCAGGTTGAATTTCCTCAGCTGGCTGAAGGAAGTACAACCTCTGCTGGGCCTTTTTCACAATGGAGTCGATGTGTAACTCCCACTTCAGGTCCTGTGAGATGGTAGTGCCCAGGAACCTGAATGACTCCACTGCTGCCACAGTGCTGTTTAGAATGGTGAGGGGGACAATGTTGGGGTGTTCCTCCTAAAGTCCACAATCATCTCCACTGTTTTGAGCGTATTCAGCTCCAGGTTGTTTTGACTGCACCAGAAAGCCAGCCGTTCAACCTCCTTTCTATATGCAGACTCATCATCATCTCGGATGAGACCGATGACAGTGGTGTCGCTCTGCAAACTTCAGGAGCCTGACAGAGCGGTCCTTGGTGGTGCAGTCATTGGTGTACAGGGAGAAGAGAAGTGGGGAGAGCACACATCCCTGGGGGCACCAGTGCTGATGGTACAGGTGGTGGAAGAGAATTTTCCCTGCCTCACAAGCTGCTGCCTGTCCGTCAGAAAGCTGGTAATCCACTGACAGGTAGAGGTGGGAACAGGGAGTTGGTTTAACTTAGTCCGGAGTATATCTGGTATGATTGTGTTGAAAGCCGAGCTGAAGTCCACAAAAAGGATCCTTACGTATGTCCCCGGTCTGTCCAGATGTTGCAGGATATGATGCAAACCCATGTTGACTGCATCATCCACAGACCTGTTTGCTCGATAAGCAAATTGAAGGGGGTCCAGAAAGGGTCCAGTGATGTCCTTCAGGTGGGCCAACACCAGTCTCTCAAATGACTTCATGACCACAGATGTCAGGGCGACAGGTCTGTAGTCATTAAGTCCTGTGATTTTTGGTTTCTTAGGGACGGGGATAATAACTGAGCGTTTGAAGCAGCATGGGACTTCACACTGCTCCAGTGATCTATTGAAGATCTGAGTGAAGATGGGGGCCAGTTGGTTAGCACAGGAATGAAGGCAAGCTGGTGAGATGCCATCTGGTCCTGGAGCCTTCCTTGTCCTTTGCTTCCGAAAGACGCGGCACACATCGTCCTCAAATCTTGAGTGCAGGTAGTGTAGCAGGAGGGGGGAGGAGGGGGGTTGCAGGGGGTGTTAATGGTTGTGTGAAATGAAGGTCCGAGTGCATGTGGGGTGTGAAATCGGGCCTTTCAAATCTGCAGTAAAACACATTCAGGTCTTCAGCCAGTCGTTGGTCCGCCACAGGGTTGGGGGTAGGAGTCCTGTAATTAGTAAGTAGTTTCAGGCCACTCCACACTGATGCAGGATCGTTAGCTGAAAACTTGCTTTTCAGCTTCTCAGAGTAGCTTCTTTTAGCCACTCTGATTTCCCTATTCAGTGTGTTCCTGGCCTGATTATACAAGACTCTATCCCCACCCCTGTAAGCCTCCTCTTTGGCATGACGAAGCTGTCTGAGTTTCCCTGTGAACCATGGTTTATCATTGTTGAATGACAAAAATGTCCTAGTAGGGATGCACATATCCTCACAGAAACTGATGTATGATGTAACAGTATCTGTGAGCTCGTCCAGGTCTGTAGCTGCAGCTTCAAAAACAGTCCAATCAGTGCAGTCAAAGCAGGCTTGTAGTTCCAGCTCTGCTTCAATAGTCCATCTCCTTATAGTCCTTACAACTGGCTTTGTTGATTTTAATTTCTGCCTGTAGGTCAGGAGAAGATGAACCAGACAGTGATCAGAGAGTCCCAAAGCTGCACGTGGGACAGAGCGATATGCATCCTTCAGTGTTGTATAGCAGTGATCCAATATATTCCTGTCTCTGGTGGGGCATGTAATGTGCTGTCTGTATTTGGGCAGTTCAGCGTGTGAGATTTGTTTTGTTAAAGTCCCCAAGAATAATAATGACTGAGTCCGGGTATTGTTGTTCTGTGTCTGAGATTTGATCAGCCAGCTGTTGCAGCCTAAGTTCCCAGACGCGTTAGGAGGAATGTAAACACTCACCAGAATAAACGAAGAAAACTCCCGCGCGAGTAGAACGGCTTACAGTTAATAAAGAGCGCTTCCAGATTAGGACAGCACATCCTCTTTAGTGTTGTTACATCTGTACACCAACTTTCGTTGATGTAAAAGCATGTTCCACCGCCTCTCGTTTTCCCCGTTAACTCCGCGATGCGATCCGCTCTGAACAGCTGGAAGCCCGGCAGATGTAATGCGCTGTCCGGAATGGCTTCACTCAGCCAGGTTTCAGTGAAGCACAGTGCAGCAGAGTTTGAAAAGTCCTTATTAGTATGTGTGAGGAGATACTAATAAGTATTACAATGATTATGGTAAAGGGTATGCAAATACAGGATGTAAAACATTTTAAGAAAAGTTTTTTTTTAATTTTTTTTACTCAATTTAATAAGTATGAGCATAGTTAATAGAAGGGTTTATTAGGAATGGTCATCTGAGTGCATTTTTCTTGTTATAAATTTACGAGATAACTGTGGCAAAACACTTTTATTCAACGGAGAAGATGATCACAAGGTTCCTTCGACATCTAGAGCACTTTTGGATGGTGACCTGTTCAGAGTTGTTGGAAGAATGATTGGGCATTCATTTATTAATGGAGGTCCACTCTACTCAGGACTTAGTGCAGCTTTCTTCCCCTTTTAAGTGGTAGTAAGGATGATACTCCAATTCTGGAATTGAAGGACTGTCCTGATACAGATGTGATTGAAGTTGTGTCCCTTGTATGTATACTCTATCTTTTGTCTCTGTGGAAATATATACATTTTAACAAGTATTTAACAAGTTTAAGTCTTACATTTTCACACTTTGTATAAATCATAGCTGGAAAGCCAGAATGAATTGAATCCGAACGAAATGGACAGTATCAACAATCTGGCCATCAGTTGGGACCTGCCAGCAGTCAGCAACATCAACAGAAGATGGTTGGCAGAAACCATTCTCTACCATGGGGTATGTATTATCTTATTTAAAAGTGAAAGCTGTTAACTGCCATTGGATATGCTACTTGCACTGTCTCTACCACTACAAAAGAAAAATAATTTTCACGTAAGTAGTTAGGACAAAAGTTTATCATGGTATTTATCATGGCTTGCATGGCATTTGTCCTACAGGTGAAACTCGAAAAATTAGAAGATTGTGCAAAAGTTTTTATGATTATGGCTTACAGCTTATAAAAACCCCAAATTCAAAGTCTCAGAAAATTAGAATATTACATGAAATCAATAAAAAAAAGGATTATAAAATACAGAAATGTCGGCCCTCTGAAAAGTATAATCCTGCATAGGTATATAGTTATATATACTAAATATTAGTTTCACCTTTTAATTTGAATTACTGAAATACATTAACTTTTGTACGATATTCTAATTTTTCGCCTGTATTTGTATGGTTAATTTCTAGGTTATTGGTCGACGTGAAAAACAGATCTCACAGCTGCGGAGAGGGGGGGGCAGTTTACAAATAATAAATACTAATAAAACACTAGGTAGTTAAATTAATTACTGATATAATTTTTGCTGCCCTGTGTTTAGGCTTGTATTCAATGCTGCTATCTTTGTATTAGATGATACTTAAGAGTCATCTGGCCAGAACCAGACAGTGATGAAGATGAAGCCCAATTCAACCTGGAGCAATCTTGTAACGTTAAGGCCTTCTTGCGTGAATATATTCAAACAGGTAAAAAATATTGTGCTTGTATTTTTAATTATTTTTTTTTTAAGTTTAATGCGCGTTCAATGTTCAGCAGCAGATGGCTGTATGTGTAGGAATGATGCAATGGAAAATATTGTGTTTGACCCAAACTGATGCAGGATCACCTGCTGAACTGTGCGAGTTGCTGAAGTTTTGGACTGGCTGGGCTGTTCTGCCTCAACATCTGTATGTTGAAGTATCACCTGACCTATCATTGCCAGTGGCTTCAACCTGCCTCACAACACTTAAACTTACTTTAAGATGCAGAACCTTTCTTGCATTTACACAAGCCATGAGAGCATCAGTTTCATCCACAAGGTTTGGCTTTGGCCTTGTCTAAGTTGTTAGATTTAAAATTGTTCATGAACTGATAAATGCACGTTTGGGGAAAAACATTTAATGATGTGTTTGTCGTCTTCAGTATTTTTATACATTATTTTTTTTTTAAATACATGTTCTTGAAATGAACTTTTTTTTTTTTGTAAGTTTTGCATTATTCAAAGTTTTGCATTATTCGAAATTCTTACGAGTTACATGAAGTTAACATAAGAACAAATTAAATACAAATGTTAATAAGAAAACATTACTCTTGTTTCTCACAAAGCCTTGCTGCAGTTAAGGCATTTCATACACAATGTTACAATAAACTCACCAAAAGAAAGTCAGTTCATGGTGTCAGTCCTCAATGCTCAAAACAAGAACATCTAATATCTCAACATCTCTGTCAGTTGTGCCACTGTGGAATTATAAACATTCACTATGTCATTTAGTGGAACATCCCGGTTGGGAAGACCTGCAATCTCCTCTGCAGTGAGGCTGCGTGGCAACTGCACATCTGGGATTGAAATGCTGTTTGCATCTTCCATGGCATGTGGTCCATCCCAGTCAACAACATAGTCCTCATCAACCTTAAAAAAATACAAGGACAGGTGCTTTGATATTATGCAAAATAACAAGCATTTATGTGCCACCAAGGCATACATGTATTGTTCTGATGTAGTTATGAGTGAGGAAATTAAATGTAATAATTTACATAAATTGTGTTAAATAAGACTTCCCGAATGTCCCAACTTTGAGACATTTAGTGGTTTAATGCAGTGCTTCTCAAACAAAATCCTAGGGTTTGAGATGGCATTAGATGGAGACAAAACGTGCCCATGGGGGCGGTGCCTCCAGGACAGGTTTTGGAAGCACTGGTTTAATGGACCAGCATAAGAGTAAGTGTTAATTGTTCTTGTTTAAATGTGCATACATACAGTCCCTAAATCATCAGCAGCATCTCTGTTTTGCAGCCACAGTTGATATGGAGATCGACCGTTCTCCGTCTGTGCAAATTCCATGCTTCTTTAAAAGTGTTAAGCTGATGTTGTAACTGGGAGGAAAAGGTCCAATGCAGAGCAAAAAGGTGGATCTCATCATCAGGGTTCAACAGTCCAGTCACTTCCAAATGGTAAAACAATGCGTGGAACAAATCAAGGACTTGTGTGTATACATCTCCCAAAGACGTTCAATCCTGAATTTGACAGGTGTTTGAATAGTCTTGACCACGGGTGTCCAGTACCCGGAGATCTACCTACCGTCAAAGTTCAGCTCCAACCCTGATCCAACACACTGAACCTAATTAGGCTAAGCTAATTAAGATCTTTAGGAGCACTTGCAAATTACAGACAGGTGCGTTTGATTTGGGTTGGAACTGAACTTGGCAGGTAGGCAGATATCCAGGAACAGGAGACTGGACCACCTCCATATTTGACCATGGAGATGGTGCACTGTAAAAAAAAGTTGCCTGTAAAACTGTTGTATATTGCTGTAAAATTAATAAGAACAAAACTGTAAAGCAATTTTAGAGCAATTAACAACAATTTTACAGGACTTTATTGGCAACTTTTTTTGCCAGTAAATTGAACTAAAGCTTGATGATCAATGTACTTTCCTGCAGGACAGCCATCCCTAAGTATACATCCAGATCTACTTAAGCTTGGTTCAGGGATCAGTCTTAGAATGTTCTTGAGTGGCCTGTATAGTGTTCAGATTTAAATCTCATTGAGACGTTTGTGGAATTTGAAGAAAGCGGGGATAATGTGAATGCCAAAGATTATCAGTGATCTGGAAGCTTTTTCAAGCAAGAAATGGGCCAAGATTGCAGTAGAGAGGTGACAGATGCTTCTAAGCACTTACAGGCAGTGTTTGTAAAGAGGTTATAAAGAATAAATTATTCTGCTTTACATTCTCAGAATCACTCAAATGTGTATTAATAAACTTTCTATAATAGTTTACTGATGCCTTTGTTGAATTTTTTCATAAAATTGTGTTCTTGGCAGTAAAATGACCTGCAGGCCATGGGGTTGAATAATTTTGATTGCAACTGTACATATGGGATAGAAATGGTGTCCATCAAAGAAAGCCGATCTTTAGCATTAATTTTGAGTATGACTTTGAGGACACGTGTATGGAGCAAGTGGTGGTTTGTTGTCTCATTAATTGTGCCATCAGGTTCTGCGCTACTATTGGTTTTTTGATTTCACGTTTGTCGTAAGGAGAAGCCACACTGCATGACTGTGCCAACATTTTACCTTTGGCGAAATTTTATTGTTATGGAATTAATCATCTGTTGGTGAACATGTCAAGCCAACATAAATATATATATTTTATCAGTAAAGCATCATGATTTCAAACAAGTAATTTTTCATTTACCTCTGATTGTGAACACTCCTTCCCGTAATGTGAGAATTGCGGTTTTCTCCACGGTTCTGTACCATAAATTGAGCCACCTCAATGTTTTCTCCTCCTTTATCTGAACGAACACGAGATGGCAACCCATACTGGCTAACAGAACCAAGGAAAGCATCCAGCACAGTGGTGGCATTATTGTTAGTAGCAGCATTCAGATATACTACAAGACGGCTAAACCCATCAATACCTCCATGGATCACGAATCGCCAGCTGATTTTAGACAAAAAGGATGAGAGACAAGAACAGAACAGAGTTTGTACACATTTTGACTAGAAAATTTCCATGACTCTTTCTATCACCACCCTTATACTGGTTAAACTCCAAAAATTAGAATATCGTGCAAAAGTTATAATATTGATGATTATGGCTTACAGCTTATGAAAACCCCAAATTCAAAATCTCAAAAAATTAGAATATTACATAAAATCAATTAAAAAAAGGATTTTAAATACAGAAATGTCGGCCCTCTGAAAAGTATAATCATACATATGTATACAGTTATATACTAAATATATTAGTTTCACTTTTTAATTTGAATTACTGAAATACGTGAACTGCACGATTTTCTAATTTTTAAAGTTTCACCTGTAAATCTGTCTTGTATATAATTTAATAATGAATATAATTATAACAACATTGTTGTCATTCAAAATATAATGCTTAATATTATTGTATCACAGTATAAATGTGTAGTAAATGAAAATATGTAGGTCCCTCACAAGGAGATCATAATATTTGGGGGTCTTTGGCATCAAAACATTTGACAATCCCAGTTGGGTGCCATCCAAAAAAATCGAATTACCGTATTAATTTATGATTTCCATCTATATGCCACATGCAATTCGGAGCAGGAACGGAGTACTGTCTGCAATGAAGAGTCAGGTTAGCCAGGGCTCGAAGTTGTGTTCCCTCTGGGTCCTCTCTGTGTAGTGATTCACGTACCCTAAAAACTTCAGATGATGAGATATTATTGTGATTTTTGTAATGTTGCGTTTGCGTAAAGTTAATTAGAGTTGGGTAAAATCACTTCTACTTGATGCAAAGTAAATACAAGAATTTCAAAAAGAGTTACTGAAATAAAATTAATAATAATAATGACTAATGGTTTTTATATCTTTCAGAATTGAACTGGACTTAATGTTTGTGTGTACACACCAAATATCTTATTAGCTATCTTGTGAGTGTAGACTGAAGGCTGGTTTATACTTATACATTGGAACAAAGCCGTATGCTCTGTGTAGCTACGATGGTTACACCTCTCCATAATATAACTATACATTGCATTTACGCAGAATGCAAGTGCTGTAATTGGTCAGAACCAAAGACCCTCCCCAGGATTATACAAAATATATCTGCAGTAGTTTTGCATTCATTGGGACAAAATGTAATAGTGCCTGATTGCTTGTAATGAAAGTGCAAAGGCTGCTTACACAAATATATAGAAGGAAAAGCTCATAAAACATGAATCCAAATAACAATTAGTCAACGTAAAATACCTGCTTCTGCTGACTACTCCTGTAGTCGACACCACTGGTTTGGCTGTATACTTGCAGAACAATACAAACACACCAAAGCAGGGCTATAAATGCAAACCTCATAAAGGCTATGCAGGTCTGCCATAGGTCCCACACAGAAGTATAAATTAGCCTGCAAGTATGTAAACAAAAACAAACTTACACTGAATCAAATGTCAACTTGCTTGGAGAAAAGCTCTCATCATACGATACTCCCTTTGAATGTCCATCACCAAACGGTCCAGTTCTGTATTTTCAATGCCAGAGTACAACTCTGAACTCTGCGGAACAAGTGAATAATAGAGTGATATATTTAGCATTAGATGCATCAGATATTTATGTGATGAACAGAAATGTGTAAAACCCTATACACATGTGTCTGTGTCTTAGTTATTCATGTCATATCTGAATGTCCTAGTTTAACTTCTACCTATCAGATTATTCTATTCAATTGTATGTTTCTCTGTTGCTTCAAGACGTTTCACCACCACAAAGACAAAGCAGGTCTAAATACATCAGTCACACAGGATAAGACTTGCCGGTAGTATGTATGTAAATCAATTGTTACTTCTGAAATTAATTGAAGTAACGTTAGATAACTATTAATAGTTTACGTTACTACATTTAAAAAACAAAACTGCCTTTTTTTTTAATTAAAATCCCCATGGCAGAATTCGGGAGTAAACACAGAGATTATGGCCTTGAGGCATTTGTATAAAATCATTAAAATATATTTAAGTTGTTGTTTACTTCAGTCCACACTGCTGCATTCATCGATGTACCGTCCATCGACTAACTCCATACAAGGCCGCGATATCTTTAACTTTTAACCCATACATAAGATACCCCTCTATGGCCTCGCCAGGGATCTCCACGGCTGCTAGTCTACCCACTCCCCTAGGCCTCTCCGAATACAATTGTTCTTCCACCATCTTTAAGAGGTCAGCAGCCAAACTGTACGTTCACACCAGAAGCAGCGAGAGCGTCCAAATTCGCTCTGGCTGCCCTGCCTTCGACGCTCAAGGACGCTCTGACGTAGTTGAAATAGGCGGCAACGTTTGTTCAGAATGCTTTGTTTTGTGAACTATATTTAAAGGGGACCGCAATTTAAAAATCCAGACATGTCAACCATTTACTTTTTGCTGACCGATCACAAGTAGCGTATATACTCATGAACTCTTTAAAATGTGAAAATAAGAAATCGATCGATGGCAGAAAGTAATTAAAATTACAGTTGTTTGTTATCAAAATAAAATACATTTGTAATAAAAACTGTGGTCTTGGTCATATATTACAGGGAAACCCGTCACCGCAATAATTCGTTTCTCCATTTTATCTTCGGAACGAATGTTTGGTGGGAACCAAAGTTTACACGGTTATGTTCTCTAGACTTCGCTACAGCGGAGCACTTCTATATTCCAATAGGTTGCCGCCGAACCGCGTGACAGCTCATTACCATAATGTTGACTGCACTTGAACTTCCATCTGACGCCCACGCCGCCCAAGACTCGCCGCGCCGCTTCTCGCCGCCGAGAGACGCTGGCTGTCATTGAAAATGAATGACTTCCGGTCGATTTGACGCTCTCGCCGCCTCTGGTGTGAACGTACGGAAACGGGTGTCGGCGCCTGATAAGGCAGAAAATTCTCCCAGACGTTCCAACAACGTACTGGTTCTATCACCTACATACTCGTAATAATCTTCAGAAATACTACCGTTTCTCTGTTCACGCTCCATTTCATCTGCTAGTGAATTTAACGCTCGTATTAGCTCTGCCGCCGCCATTTCTTCCAACACCTCAAAACCATAGACTGTAAGCTCAAAACACATAACATAGCCATAACATGTTATGTTTACCTGTTGCCGAGCCCCGCCTTGATGCAGTGATTGACAGGGCGGAGAGGGCGGAGGGGGCAGGGGCGTGATCGGCTCGGAATGCATTTTCAATGTGCACATTGAATTTTGCTACATTCATTGCGGGACATTTAATGAAAAAGCAATCACAAGTGTCTTGACTGTGAGTGTAAATGCAATTAAGAAAAATAACATTTAAATTATCATTTTGCCACAGTTTTTGCTTGAACATGTTACACATATCTAATCATTTCTGTAATACATTTTCATTTGAATTTTGCAACTTATAAAGCGTTTCAATAATGCATATTAAAACGAGTGTATGAAATGGCAAATGTAAATTATGTAATTACATTTTCATTTTAATTTTGCACCAAACGTTGCTAGAATGGTAATGTAAAATGTAAATTTAAATACAGAATGCATTGCCATTTTACATATTGCATTGTCATTTTGCATATTAAATGTCAAATTGAATATTGCTACCCTTATGCTTCCATAGACAACAAGGAAGAAATGACAGGGAGCGTTTTAGGTGAAACAGAAAACACGGGACGGATAACAAGGACGAGCGACATGGAACGTGACTGGCGAGGGTGAAACTGAAAACATGGGACGGACCACATGGAGACGTGACAAGAGAAACAGAGAACACAGTGAGGACAACGGGGAATCGTGACAGAATCCCCCCTCAAAAGGACCGGATTCCAGACGGACTTAAGACACAGACAGGAAACAATAGCAGGGATAAACAGATGTTCAAGGCAAGAGGGGCTAGACAAGGGGAAAAACAGACGGACCAAAGGGGGCACAAGGGACACAGACCAAGGGGGCACCAGGGACATGGAGACAGACTACGGGGGCACAAGGGGAAATTAGGCAGTCCAAGGAGGCAAAAGGGGCAAATAGGCAGTCCACGGGGGCACAAAGGGCAGACGGGCAGACCAGGGAGGCCGAGAGGGCAGGTGAGCAGTCTCTGGGGGTGTGTGCAGGGAACCAGGTCGGGTGACCTAGGGAACGTACCCCGGGTAGGGACAGGTTTAGAGGGCATGGGAGCTGGCCACTGGGCAAGGGCCGGTTCAGGGGACCCGGGAGGTGGCCACAGGACCGGGACAGTTCGAGGAGGCCTGGGAGGCGGCCACAAGACAGGGACAGGTCTAGGGGGCCTGGGAGGTGGCCATCGGACAGGGACAGGTCCAGGAGGCCTGGGAGGCGGCCTCAGGACAGGGACAGGTCTAGGAGGTCTGGGAGATGGCCGCAGAACAGGGGCCGGTTCAGGGGACCCGGGAGGTGGCCACAGGACCGGGACAGTTCGAGGAGGCCTGGGAGGAAGAGTGGCCACTAGGGGAGCTGGCAGAGCCAAGGAGGACTTCTGAGATGGCGCAGTCGAAGACTTGGGTGGTAGCGCTGAATGAGGAGCAGGCAAGGCCGTAGGAGACCCTGGGGGCGGAGCTGCGAGGGGCTCTGGAGCCGGAGCTGAGGGAGGCTCTGGGGGCTCAGGAGCCGGAGCTGAGGGAGGCTCTGGGGGCTCAGGAGGCGGAGCCGTGGGAGGCTCAGGAGGCAGGGCCATGGGAGGCTCAGGAGGCAGGGCCGTGGGAGGTGGCGCCGTAGGAGGCTCTAGAGGCGAAGCTCTGGAAGGCACTGGGGGCAGAGCCGAGGGAGGTGGCGCCGTAGGAGGCTTTGAAGGCGGAGGCCTGGAAGGCTCTGGAGGTGAAGCCGAGGAAGGCTCAGGAGGCGGAGCCGAGGAAGGTGGCGCCGTAGGGGCCTTTAGGGGTGGAGCCGTAGGAGGCTCGGGAGGCGGAGCCGTAGGAGGCCCTGGAGGCAGAACCGAGGAAGGTGGCGCCGTAGGGGCCTTTAGGGGCGGAGCCGTAGGAGGCTCGGGAGGCGGAGCCGTAGGGAGCTCAGAAGGCTCTGGGAGTAGAGCCGTAGGAGGCTCGGGAGACGGAGCTTTAGAAGGCTCTGGAGTCTCTGGTTGCAGAGCCGTAGGAGGCTCGAGAGGCGAAGCTCTGGAAGGCACTGGGGGCAGAGCCGAGGGAGGTGGCGCCGTAGGAGGCTTTGAAGGCGGAGGCCTGGAAGGCTCTGGAGGTGAAGCCGAGGAAGGCTCAGGAGGCGGAGCCGAGGAAGGTGGCTCGTGAGGGGCCTTTAGGGGTGGAGCCGTAGGAGGCTCGGGAGGCGGAGCCGTAGGAGGCCCTGGAGGCAGAACCGAGGAAGGTGGCGCCGTAGGGGCCTTTAGGGGCGGAGCCGTAGGAGGCTCGGGAGACGGAGCTTTAGAAGGCTCTGGAGTCTCTGGTTGCAGAGCCGTAGGAGGCTCGAGAGGCGGAGCCATGGGAGGCTCAAGGGGCGGAGCTCTAGAAGGCTCAAGGGCCGGAGCTCTAGAAGGCTCGAGAGACTCGAGAGATGGAGCCCTGGAAGGCTCGAGTGACTTGAGGGGCGGAGCTCTGGAAGGACCGAGTGAATTGAGGGGCGGAGCCCTGGATGGCCCGAGTGACTTGAGGGGCGGAGCCCTGGAAGGCTCGGGAAGCACAAGAGGCGGAGTTCTGGAAAGCTCGAGAGGCGGAGTTCTGGAAAGCTCGAGAGGCGGAGCTCTGGAAAGCTCGAGAGGACTTCTGAGAGGTGGAGCCCTGGATGGCCCGAGAGGCTGGAGAGGCGGAGCTCTGGAAAGCTCGAGAGGCGGAGCTCTGGAAAGCTCGAGAGGCAGAGCTCTGGAAAGCTCGAGAGGCGGAGCTCTGGAAAGCTCGAGAGGAGGAGCACTGGAAAGCTCGAGAGGAGGAGCACTGGAAGGCTCGGGAAGCAGAGCCCTAGAAGGTTCGAGGGGCACTGGCTGTTGGATGGTCATGGCTGCTGGCGCTGGCTCAGGGACGGTCATGGCTGCTGGCGCTGGCTCAGGGACGGTCGAGGCTACAGGCACGACAGGCTCGCTCACCGTGATATGCGTAGGTGCCGGCTCGCTGACCGTGGCTGACGTTGGCCGGAAGGCGGAAGCCCGTCTTCTGTTCCTCCTCCGGGCAGACGAAGTGGGCCGGGCAGGCTCACTGACCAAGGCAGGTGTGGGCTCTGGCTCGCAGGTCGCGGCTGACGTGGGCACAGGTTCGCTCACCGTGACAGGCGTGGGGGCGAGCTCGCTGACCGGTGGGGCAGGTGGAAGAGGACGAGCCGAGGACGACTGGAGGGCCACCGCCGTGGGAGGAGAGGCAGGATCCTCAACCACTTCCACGGTAAGCAGTGAGCCGCATGCCAGAAGTGTCTCCTCCATGAATTCACAGAGCGTCCAGCCACGCGTAGCCTCTGGCAACCGCTCCTGGAGCGAACCGGTCAGGCTAGCCTGGAAGAACACCACCAGGGAGGAGTCAGGATAGTCGGTGGCGCTCGCTAGGAACAGGAAGTCCCTAATGTGTTCCTCCACCGGGCGGCTTCCTTGCTTCAGGTCCAGGAGGCGGCAGCATGCCCGGATAACCGCTGGATCCATATTTTGGTCGATCGTTCTGTCACACTTGAAGAATGGGAAGACAAGAGGTGCGGATCCAAATGCGGTTTTTATTTAACATATAATAAATAAAAGGGTAAACACAAAGCAAAGTCCACGATGGGAAAAACAGGCAACTGAAAACACAATGAAACTGATCAAACACGAGGGAATAAACACTGGAGCAAATAAGAAGTCCACGAGGGGAAAAGTAAACCAACACAAACTAACACAGAGCGGAACACGAGACGACAGGGCATCCACGACGGGCTGGGAAAACCTGGAGAAAGCACGAGAGGTTACACATAGGCATAAACATGAAACGGTAACGATCGACAACGGAGAGAGGAAACGACAGGGTTAAGTAGACAGACACAGTAATAACAAAACAAGCGACAGGTGCGGACAATAACGCTGTGACAGCGGTGATGAGGAGTGAGGAAGAAGGGAAGTGTAGTTTTAACAGAGACAGTGAAACACAGGCGGACAACAAGGAAGAAATGACAGGGAGCGTGTTAGGTGAAACAGAAAACACGGGACGGATAACAAGGACGAGCGACATGGAACGTGACTGGCGAGTGTGAAACAGAAAACACGGGACGGACCACATGGAGACGTGACAAGAGAAACAGAGAACACAGTGAGGACAACGGGGAATCGTGACAATGGTTTCACTACATGACATTTTTTACTTTAAGCCCCAGAACAAATATCAAAACTTTGAACTCAAGTAAACCTGTACATCAAGTTATTGTTTTGCATTAATTTAAATTCTAATGTAATTTTGAATGATTTAACAGATCTGGACAAAGAAAATCACCCATTTTCACTGACCCATTTGCCAAAAATATAAATACAAATTTAAAAAATTATTAAAAGGTTTTCATACATGTTTTAACTCCAATTTTAAGTCGCAATTTTGACAAAAACCTCATCTACTGTATGTTAGACAGCTAAAAACTATTTGCACACAGTAAATTTGAAATCCGGAAAACAACACCAATAGAGTTATTTTCAACACTTTAAAAGTGTATATATGGGAACCACCCACAAAGTGTTAGTTCAACACTTTCAAAAGTGTTGCCTCTCGCAACACCGACACAGTGTTACAATATGAACACTAAGAGAGTAAAATATTAACACCAATGCAGATAACAACAACACTTTTACAGAGCTGGGTGCAGCTTTGTAGCAAACACTGGCAGAGTTAAAATTCTACACTGTTCTGGTGTTGACCTAACACTTCCAAAAAATGGAAATCACAATCTTCTCAACGTTATTGGAGTCAAATATTACACCATCCTGGTGTTGATAGAACACCTTTTTACAAATAAAAAACAACACTAAAGGAGTTACCAGTTTTTCTTATTAGGGTTCTGCATTACCTACTTTAAAGAACTGTAAAATAAACTGACAATTATTTAATCTGAAAAGAATAAATTCACTTTGAAATAAACACATCACTCTATATTATCTTTCAAAACTTTATTCCAGCACAGAACACCAATCCATCTTGACAGTGCTTTAAATTACATGAATCTATTTTTTTTTTTTTTTTTTTTTTTTTACAAATAGCTGTCCAAAACGACATAAAATAGACTGTCATTGCCATAGGACATTTGTAAATCAAACGGCTTGTGGTAAAACATTTCGTCAGGTTTTTTGAGTACAAGACTGTTCTCTTGTGCAACAACACTGAAAGCATGAAGATGTTCAACAAACTCTGATTCCATACATGATGCCAAAAAAACAATTCCATCCTTAATAACAATTTTAACAATTTTTCCAAAGACTGGTGCATCATCAACCAAATCTAAGCACACAACAAGACCATTACGATACTCCGTACCATGACACTTAACCCACGGTGTGACCGTTACTTCACTTGAGAGATCAATGTGGAGCTGCTCAGAAATAAAATCACTGTTTTCAAGGTCGGTCAAAAATTCTTTTGAAACAGGGCCAGACTCAATACCTTTGATAGCACAGTGCTCCCAGTGATAGGCAATGGCAAGCTGATGTTTTTTTGCAAGTGATTTGGTCAGGTTATTGAAATTGTTTAGATTTTTCTTAAAAAACCTGTGTTTTGCTTCATACCTCATAGTCCATACATGAATTAATGGGCCAATTTGCCTGATGCATTCAGGGTAGTGAATCATAAGGTGGTGCTTTGGAATCAGATTCCTAGAAGGATACAACTCCTTGAACAGTCGATGATGCTCCACTATCAGATGCTTCAAAAATATTGTCATTCCTTGAGAGATGCAAGGAGAAAATATAATGTTAACAATATGTAAGAGGAGCAACATCAAATGCCAGTGCTTATCTCCCTCTGGGACTACATCTCCAAATATGAGAGGGATGTTCCTAATTAGACACAATGTCTGACTTGCGTTGAGTCCAATGCTGTTTCCTGCTTGTTGAAGGTTGACCCTGGTTGGGCGATTATTTTTGTCCAAATAGCCATAGTTGAAGGCGTACAATCTTTGAGGAATGGAATCGGCAGAAATTAGATTGCAACTCATGTATTCAAAAAGCAGTTTCACTTCATACTGTGCAACTCCCTCCAGGATATCATGCATAATATCCAGCACAAAGTTCTCTGATACATTAAAGTAAGTCAAGGTATTGAGTACAGAATTTCTTTTAATACCATAACAGGAGTTTTCATTAGGGTTGTCAGCAAGATACTTATAATGTTCCTCATTTAAATTTCTGTTACGCAATATCACCCGCGGATCATCCTCACTAAATACTTCCTGTGCCAACACCTTGTCAGTGAGGCACAGTCTGCAGTAATGTTTCGCAGAAAAAGATTCAACATAACCAAGAATAACATTTAGACCTAGGTTATCGCCAGTAAATTGCGCAATAGTACCAAAGATGGGCTCCTCAGAAAATGACACCTTCATTCCCTCCTGCTCAAGTATTTTGACATCATCAACCAATGGGCCAAGTATTTTGTCAATGCCATACTTTTTTCCATCTTCAGAATGAAACAAAGAAATTAGATGTATGTTCATTAAGGAAGAATTTATGTGTGCTGGCAGGTTACGAAGCACAAAATATAAACAGCCAAGTTTATGAATCCCATGTTTAGATCCTAATGGGTTTGCCGTTTCGAAATCATCGTAGTAAATTTGGATCTGAAGTGCATTGCTATTCATGGAGTACAAAGGATGGCTTTTGTAATACTGCCCGTCACAAAAATCTCGATACATGTCACTTTGCCGTTTCTCTTGAAAAAGATTACACACTTCATTATTCCTAAAAATGAATTCAAGAGTCTTCAGAAGAGGGATATATATGAAAGTGTCATTAACTGGAATCTGTTCATACATTCCAGAGATCTTATTCTTTCTTGTATCGTATCTGACACCTAAGTGTATTTCAGTAGGTTCAACAACCCCCCATTTCTCACTTAAATATTTTCTCCATTTTGTATCAGTATTAAAATCGGAGAATGGATTATGAAAACTATTAAAAACATCTTCAACTGAACTTCTACTTGTGCTTTCAACAGGCACAACGTTTAAAATGTTTTCCCTTAAACTTGTATGGAAATCAGTAACAAAATCCTCCATGCTTTCAACAACTGACATAATAACACTGTTTGCAACACCGTTACCCTGCAATTTAGCTATTATGGATGCACACATTTCCGTGGAACAATCCCTTGAAACAGAAGAACATTCATGCAAACTTGCATCATTACCTGAACTTTGCCCTGTGTCAGACACAACAAGTGATGCTGCTTCACTGGGATTTGGAGCTTGTAGATTTTGTAGAGATACATTCTCACTGCTTGATGCTACACCCCTACAGTGATATCTAATTAAATGTTTTCTAAACCCTGCATAACTTTTAAATTGCAAGGAACAACCATCCTGAGCACAAACCAGCTCAAATTTCTTGCCAGGATACAAACCATGAACAAGTTTAAGGTGCCGAATTAATTTTACTGTTGTAGCAAGCAGCGTTTTACAGATGTAGCATCTAAACATCATTCAATAACTTAGCTCTGAGCTCCTTTACTCTTGGGCTCTCACTTGTGGTGCCAACATCAATTCTGTAGACTGTAGTCTGGAGAAAAGTGTACATATTTTTGAGTGGAAGATCATAACTGATGCTGAAAACAAAATGGACCTTGAAGAGTTCATCAATTGCTGCAAGTGAAGAGGATTCTTGACAGGGGATGAGCTTTTTATCAACCACAATGAAGAACTGACTGATGGCTTTCTTACTGCTCCCCAAGGCAAGAATGTATGGTTGACGATTCTCTTCCGCCTCAAGATGTTCCTGTATACTCCGGCATGCCTGAAAAAGAAAACAAAAACAAAAAACACAAATTTGATTAATAGTAAATGACAAACAAGTACAGCTTTATTAGATAATTTTAGTCTTTTTAAATTGATTGAACATCGTAAAGAACAGGAGACACTCCAGAAGAAAACAGTATATGCACCAACTGGCTGTTACGGGACTTGTGAACATCTCTGGTTTAGATCATTTACATTTAGATAACTTATATTAACCCCCGTTATACAGTTCATCTAATAGTGAATTATAAGCTGGAAAAATTAAAGGGATAGTTCACCCAAAAATGAAAATTCTTACGAAGTCTTACAGGGTTGGAACAACATTGAGGGCGAGTAATTACTGACAGAACTTTCATTTTTGGGTGAACTATCCCTTTAGCGGAGCAAATCTAAGTATAACGCTTATAGCCCTTGTATTTTGTCACCAATTACCTACTTTTTGAAATACCACCACGTGGTCAACAGCCTGAGAAATACTGATCCTGTGGGTTTTCTTTCTTCCTGAAGCCTGGGGTGACAAGAGATGCAGAAGTAGAAGGAAGGATGATATGTCACTGTCCCATTCTGAAAAACACAAAACATATGTTAAATGTCTACACTATAACTAAGTTAAGCAGATTTTAACTGCAAAGCCTTTGCAAGTTAGTTCTGTAAAACTCTACCTGGGGAATCCTGTTCCTCCCTGTTCTCTTTGACAGATGACAGTAATCTTTTCAGCAGGGGAGTGGAAGTCAAGGTTTCTGCTAGCCTGATAACCTTTGCTTTGAATACAGTTGGCCACCTTTCAAAAAGTCTGGAAGCAGTTTCTGACCCAAAGAGGAGTGTGAAGTCCTGATGAATCTGAAGCAGTTTGCAGAAAACATGTAAAGAAATTACCATAAAATATAAATATATGAACAAGCTAAATGTGTTTTCAACAAAGCCGTCTATTTGACAATTCTCTGAAACTAGCATTTCAATTTGGTTAAAAAGCAAAGACAAAATCCATACCAATCCTTTAGTATCCAGGAATCGAGGAAAAACTGAGAGAATGGTGGTGGATCTCTCTGGATCATGGATAAGGCGCTGTCTGTATTCAAACGTGGCCCTCATCTTCTGCATGATGACCTCACGGACACTTGTATGATTCATCAAGGAGATAGCCTCTACACTTTGGTCATTATCTAGCTGATCTTCATGGTGACACAGCTGTCTGTCAAGCAAAGGGCCTCCATTTTCCTCTGTTTTTGGATCATCCTTATTTGCAGAAGGTTTTGTCCCCCTTTGTACGGTCTTGAGGCGCCATGACAAGAATCCAGTGTTTTTTTGGGCATCATAAAAATGTTCCTGATGAAATGACACAAATTAAAACTCAAAATTGTAACTAGGGCTGTCACTTTTGTGAAAAAATCTTTTTGATTAGAGACATAAGTGTTCATTGAATCGATTGTAAAATCGATTTTCTATGTCTAAAGACGTTTCCATTTTCAACGCCAAATATAGGCCAATCCACGGACAACTAACAGGCATTAGGACAAACGGAAAGAGGGCGCTTGAGACGCGCACAAGTCAGCAATATTTCTGATGATTAATTGGCGTGAAGTTTCGTGCACAATGACAAACAGGAGTGCAACATTCTCGAAACACAATAAGCAGAGTGGACTGCCATAACATCAATGAAAAGCTTGTGTTGGTTCGACCGATCGATTGTGCAATCGATTTTCGAACGTAAAGTGACAGCCCTAATTGTAACCCTCCATCGAAAATGACAACTTCTTTAAGACATTTCTAAATTATCACAAAAATATTGAATGTTCTGATCTCACATAATGACTTACATATCCAGTCCTCCCTTGGGGATCTCTGAGTGAGGGAAACAAGGTGATAATTCCCAAACCATACTTCTGTTTGGTAAGTCGATGTGGGACTCTCCTGAAAAATGGAAACACTCAATGTTACTTTACATTGATGAGAATTGTTTAAAAATATATAATTAAACTACTCTTACTTTCAGAACAATCAACAGCTTATTACTTAATTATATTTGTAGCACCCAACTAATATACTTCACAATTTATATACTATCATAATCACTAACAAATTAAATAACCCAAGACTATTATATTTTGATAATTACCCTTCTGTCTCAATCATGTGTGCAACCAAGATGTTCACCATCAGTTTTCTCATGTCATCGCTAATTGTCCCTGTATCTTCAAACTCCTTAAGCACATTTGCTCCACCTGGTCTTGTCTGTAGAATTTCTTTTATCAACTATAAAAAGAGGAATATTAACCAATTATGTAAGGATAACATACATCCAGCCAGTTGTTATAGCAGAATAAACTCCAACAGGCTGATCAGGACATGAAGCAGAGGGTTCTTGCATTAGACAGAAGGGGTTTATTCTGCGATAACAACCGGCTGGATGTACATTATTCAGCTTATTACAAGGTTTCTTGCCACATAAGTTAATAATTAGACATGAAATATTGATCAGAGATATATTGATTTGAGATTAAACTTTTAAAGTCCCCATGAACCGGAAGTTGCAACCAACTTTAATTCAGTTTTGTGATGTAATTCCAAGTGAAACACAAAATTTTAAATAGGGCGGGGTTTTACTTTTACATCTCTCAATTACCACGAAAAAATTTAATAAAAATCTGCGAATTTATTTGCACAGATTAACTGTTCAACACAAGATTAGTAATGTGCGTTAACAAAGTAAATAGGGTCAATTTACCAATCAGAATCAAAAGTTCCACAAAGACATGTAATAAGAGAGTAGAAAATCCAGGAATATTTAAATGCCCCTGAACTATGCTCCTGATCTGGACAATTACTATTATGTATAAAATAAAAAAAGACAACAAAAAAAGATATGAATTAAACTTTTAGCATGTAAAGCTCAAGGTCACGATAAATAAATCCCCCAATGTCTGAGTAAGGATACTGGGACTCACATCTCTGGCCTGTAAGCTTTGAGAAGCCTCATCACCTTCCTTCCTGAATCGTTTTGGACTAAACCAGTCACTGTCCTCACTGCTTTTTGAAGTTAGAGACAGTATATCTGTATCCAAGCTGACTGAAGATTGAGGTGTGGAAGGTCCTGTTAAAGTTCAAACTAGGGTTAATAGACATATTAGGAATACATTTCTCCACATATCATCAACACTAGCTACAACAATTAAAATAATGAACTTATTAAACACTAACAGCATTCATTCAGATATTGGGATTTGACATCATTCAATAGCTCCTGTTATCACTCACCAATGTCATTCAATTCATTTATGACAAAAACCAACCCACTGGTGGTCATTAGATCAGGAAACACATCTTTATCCACCTCTGTGCCCGTGTCATCTGTAACTGTAACTGCAAGGTCTTCCGGTATTGAAAACTTCTCTTTCACTGCACAACAAAAGGTTTATCAATTTTAGGCAACTTTATTCACAATTTGACACATAAGGATAGAAATATATATATACATACACGTAATTATTAATAACGACTTTATTACTTACCTTCTGCTATAAATATATCAAAGCAGGCCTCTGGGATTTTAATGAACTTCTTCTGATTTCGATATTGTGCTTTGACTATCATGATTTTACCTCTGAACTCCTGGTTGGGAGAGGAAGAAACACATCTTACTTGGTTGCTATAAATAAAATTTGATTAAATTTGAAACCAAATTTTAAAAATGTAATATATACACACATGCTTACATTAGTTTGAAATATCTGTCGACATTTTGTCGATAATGTCTACTAACTTGAATGTTTAACGTTAAGCCCTAGGGAGATGAGTAAAGAGCTGTGCCTTGTCCTATTTCTAACGTTACCTATATTTCACGACGAGTGTTCCACACAAACTATTAAACCCATAGATATTATTTAGAGACTAGATGCCCTATTGGCTGCTGCGCAATGAGAAATACGGCCGCCATCTTAAACCGGTCGTACTCCTAGTTTCGTTGCGCGGCAGCAGTTAAGATGCCAGAGCACTGTGGAGCATTTTCCTGTTCTAATCGGCGGACCATCGCAAATAGGGCCCGGGGGATTACTTTTCACAAGTAAGGTTTAACATTACCGTACTATTGGTTGAATTTTGTGAATAGAATATTACCAGATAATTGAGAAGGAGCAAGGATCTTTGATATTACTGTACTGAAATCGTAGCCAGCTAACGTTAGCTAGGTGTGTGTGAGAGAGAGAGTGTGTGTGAGAGAGAGTGAGAGAGAGTGTGTGTGTGTGTGTGAGAGAGAGACAGTGTGTTCGTGTTTGTGACTGTTCGTGTTTGTGACTGTTCGTGTTTGTGTGTGCGCTTGTTTGTTTGATTGTGAGTGTGTGTGTGTGTGAGAGAGAGAGAGTGTGTGTGTGTCACAAATCATTATAAATAGTTTCTTCAACTTATTAAAATATCTTTACTGCAACTATCTGTTTCATTATCATATTTATAGTGTGTGATTTATAAAATACCTTATATCCTACATCACATATTTTGATTTTGGACGTCTGGTCACTTTATATCTTATATTAGAATAATATATTACTGTTGTGTTAAGCCTACTATGAATATTAAAATACGCCGAAACATGTGTCCTGTATCATAGCTACACGAATGACCTTTGCAGCAAAAAACTCCGCGTGAAAATCAGTTCGGTATTCAGTGAGGAATGATTAATTAAATGCGCTGACAGTTCATTGCACCTGCCATACAGATTACACTGAGTGGAGCGGGTGACCGGTCTAAGATGGCGGCGCCGCGGCTCGTCCGCGTCAGTAGGCAGAAGCGGTCGATAGGGCGTCTATCTATATGATGTCTATGATTAAACCAAACACTAATAAATATTAGGCCTATTGGTTTTCGTTCCTTAAAAAGCAAATGAGTGCTTTAATTCACTACAAAATTAATTGCGTTTGACAACCCTATGTGGCAGAAAATAATACCACGCAGCTCAATCATTTCACAACATTAAAAACTTTACATTACCACAGTTCAGAACCACGACTATCACAGAAGCACGATCAACGAAAGAATTTTCTAATTAGAATCATAACCATTTGTTTTAGTCCAGTGATCTTCCTGATAGACCAATTTACTGGTAGAACACTGTAGAAATTCAACACGCAACAGTTCACCTCGTAAAATGGCCTACAATGTGCTTCGCGCGCATAACTTTAGGTTATGTTGTACTCGGAAAGAAAATGCCCAAACGTGTATAAAAACAATTACAGTGCGCGAGACGTGATGACAGACAAAACTAAACTTATGCGAGGCTTTATTACCTTTACATCATTTATAAAGTGGCATGACACAGGCCATTTACAAAAAGCAGACGTCAGAGCTCGTTGGCTGTTAGTTATTCATAATTAGTCATTTGTAATCGAACAATATAAAACTAATCAATTGTATACATTGAAATCAATTTACAGTCTGATTTATCTTTATTACTGTCAAGTTAAAGTATTACACTTACCCAATCTTGACTCTTCCACAGAAGTAAAATGGCGTTCGCATGTGGTCTGGACTCTGGTTCAGGCAAAACGACGGTTGCACGTAAACGGAGGTGTGGCATGTTTGCAACAACGCAAAATGACTCCGACTCTTATTTAAAACGGACACTTCTGGTGTTAAACCCAATCTGTTTAGTGTTGATTTAACACTTTATTGTAACTCTTAATTGTAACTCTGGAAAATCAACTCTGGTAAATTTACTGTGCAACAAACTGCAGCAATATTCAACACATATGCAAGAAAATATGCAAGGGAAAAAAACACCTGTACACGATTAACGAATGTAAGATATAGTGACAAAGCAGCACTGGCCTGATAGGACAAATCACGGTTCCATCAACTGGCCCACAGTTTTTGCACTGAAAAAAGCTGCAGATACAGAATATAAAAAAGAGCAGAATGCAGATGTCTTGAGTAGTGTTTTTAAAAGTACCTTTTAACTTGATATGGCGTCTAAAAAAACTAGGCAAGATGGGCAAGAGGTGGCACAATGTTCAAAGACATCCTTCTAGAACTTAAACATAGAATAATTGAAACAACTGAACAGTTGAAAAAAACGTGGACGGACTAAAAATGTGTTCAGTGTAAACGGCTCCTTTTTGTTGAGCCCTGAGTGTTACGAGCCTTTCTCTGTAATATGCCCATCTCTTTTTGATATGCAAATTGTGGCTCTCGGTCAAGAAATTAAATGGATCATTAGAAAAACTGTAGTAATCTTTCTAACACTATTCTTTTTTCCCTTTCTCGTCCCCTCTGGGCTGGCCATCTCATTAATGTGTGTTTTATTCATTAATGATAATTCATACCTGTTGAGCTTCGACGACAAATTTATCCATACAACGATTGCGAATGATTTTTCTTTGGTTAAGGAACAGTTCACCCAAAAATTACAATTCTCTCACTATTTACTCACCCTCATGCCATCCCAGATGTGTATGACTTTCTTTCTTTTGGTGAACACAAAAAGATTTTTAGTAGAATATTACAGCTATGTAGGTCCATACAATGCAAGTGAATGGTGGCCAGAACTTTGAAGGTCCAAAAAGCACAAGGCAGCATATAGGTAATCCATTAAACTCCAGTGGTTTAATCAGCGTTTTCAGAAGCAATCCAGTTGGTTTGGGTGAGAACAAAATGTAACTCCTTTTTCACTGTGCATCTTTACAGCAGTATCTCCTTGGCGACTGCTGACTTCCTAAAGCGCCATATCTTTTTAATCTAGTGTTTGATTGATCTATTCAATCTTATTT
This sequence comes from Xyrauchen texanus, assembly GCF_025860055.1. NCBI lineage: Eukaryota > Metazoa > Chordata > Actinopteri > Cypriniformes > Catostomidae > Xyrauchen > Xyrauchen texanus. The sequence continues at coordinate 15,898,305 of NC_068294.1, forward strand.
TTATTCATTATCATTATGTTAAATTTTTACTGTTGTTTTCCCAACATTTACTTTAATTAATTTTAATATTTTATCTTTGTACTGTTTCATTTAAATTACCATGATTTGCTTTACTTTACTTTGTCTGAAATATTGAATTCTATGTTTGTTTTTTTACATCCAACTGTGAAGCATTTTGAGCTGCATTTTATTTATGAAAGGTGCTATGCTATACAAATAAAATGTATTATTATTATTATCTAGTGCTCTGCACATGCGTCAAGCACTAGCAAGTGTAATTGAGCTTGAAATCATGATCGTGCCTTGAGACTGCAATGACATGATGACTTTGAACGAGACTCTACATTTGTGTCTGCATTGCAGTGTTTGTTTAATTCAAAGAGCGCTGGTGTTGACACCATTTACAAGTCTCCTTCAACCTTCTGTCATTTGCAGATAAAGCTGATCTGTGGTTAAATGTTGGCTACAGACCTTCGTGTGAGGAGAAACAGTGAAATGTGCCAAGTGTATACCAGCCATTGATTTCTCAGATCGACCTGGGCTGAATTAAAGCTTTGAACTGTTCTTCCACAGAGAAGTTTTCTAGTTCTGTTTTGAAGACACTGTACACCATAAAATTCAGGATATTTCTTCTCCTGTCTCTGAAAATGTATTTACATTAAAATCTTCTTCTGAACACTAATTTTAAGTGGAGTTTCGGCACATTGTAATCAACACATATAACTGGAAACTAGAAAGCTGCTTTATTTTAAAGTGGAACTACAATATTGCATGAAGCTCAGTTTAAGTAGTCCATTTATTATGTCAGTGCTTTTCTGAGTGATAACATCCGACAAAGAGACATAATAAAAAACTCTCTTTTTCATTACGTTCCATATCAGAACTGCCAGTCAGTTGTTGCAGGATAGGACATAGCTGGAAGCTGATAGTGGGCTGGGGTTGGATCCGATATACGATAGTTTATCAGTGTGATAAGGTTAAAGCTATGAGATTGGTCAATCACTGGCATGGTTACTGGTTCACCAAGGGCATCATGTCAACAGCAATTACAGTAAGAGGAATAATTATATTTTAGTTTTACACAAGGCTTGCTTTATCGGACAAGATCATGTAGACATGTGTGATATCTTCTGACCTCTGCCAAATAATGTAACTGTTTTGGGCCTTTTTAGTGGTTCCGTTTGTGCTACGGACATGAATGTTACTTAAAATCATGTGGCTTGTTGAGTAGTGGTGTGCTATTACTTTTCAAAGCAATCAGACATGTTTTATTTTATTGCTTGGTGGATGATAGAACACATGAAAAAAAAACCTATACACATACATTGATGGAGGGACTCAACCGGAATATCATAGAGATTTGAGGGTGGGATCTTTTGACTTGGGCCTGTAAGCAACCCACATAACACCCTAGCAACTGCATAGTAACATGCTAAAACCACTCAAAACACTTTGAGAACAGCATATCAACAATCTTTCAACCACCCACAGCACACTAGTTTCTTTAGAAAATGTAAAAATCTGTATAAATAGTTACTATTGTACTGAAGTGAACCCAAGACCTATGAGAATAAAGGTTCCTTAGATGTGTGGTGTACCAGATTTTAGCTTTTCAATTGGAAAGTGTAGAAAAGAACAGCAAAAAGTAGTTGTATCATTATTTTTGATGTTTGCAAGCCTTTCTTCAGTTTTTACTTTCTTCAAAACCACAATGTCCCTATTATCACAAACAAAAACATCAAGGCCAACTACAGTCCTGATGACAAGTATTAAATCTGTACTTGATTAATGACGATTAAGAGACATTAAAGTTGTTTGATTATTTATTTCCTTACTGTGCGTGTGCTTCCATAGACATTTTAAATCTTTTGATGAGTCATCATCATCATCATAATAACACTGTTACTGTTACTGTTACTGTTACGTAACTCTCTTACACAGGTTGAACGATATAAAAGATGTGCGCACATGCACATTTCTCTTACATTGCCATGTTAATGGGCTTATTCAGAAACCATTTCTCTGCGCTCAAGCCCATTCATATTATAGACATTTTCAATCGTCTTTGTTCTAAAAAACCCCAGGATGATTGTTACTTTGCAGATTGCCAAGACACTAATTGTGAAGATGAAAGACCCACAGAAATCTGTATCTGCATGAATCCCTGACAAATTAAAATGTGTTTCTAGCTTTCTCTTATTTGACACACTGGATAACAACACAAAATACGTGCTTGTAAATAACAGATGCTGCATTAGTTATAGTCAGTGTGGTGCACTTGAGCATATGGATAATGTGGAAAATGTAGTCCCTGTCTGTTATTTTAGATAAGTGACATGCTGTTAAAGATGTTGCTTTTATTTGCAACTGTCTCAATAAAAAAAGACACAAAAAGAAAATTGCAGCAAAAATAAAACTTTTTACTTAAGGCGAGAAAAACAGAAAGAAGATAACAAATCCTTCAACGGCCTGTTATACAGCAGCTAAGAGTGGAGCTGAGATGCAAGGTTGTTTTCAAGTTATCAATCCAGATAATCAAAGTTCTATTGTAGCTATTCTTTCTTTTGAAAAACAGCTCTCTCTCTCTTTATCTCTCCATTTTTTCTCTCACCTGGTCTTCATTTCAAAAGCCAACACCATGAAAAGTGCATTGCCTTTGACAAAGAGTTCTCTTTCTGTGTAGAGATGTGTGTGTAGAGATGGAATTTGTCTAACATTTAGTATGCTTTTTTTTATTAAAAAACAAGCAGCTTTTTTATGAGCACAATGTAGCAGGTCTGTGTTCGACTCTCCAAGTCTTGTGTAACCCATATTGTGACCGAAATTTCACAGATCCTAAACTGAACAGTTCACCCAAAAATGAAAATTCTGTCATTTACTCACCCTCATGTGACCGGATCATACAACTGAATCAGTCTGATTTATTAATAAACAGTGCTGTGTAGATTACTTCTGATTTGTTATTGGGGACTGATTAAAAATTACATGACAAAAATTTAAATCAGTAATACAATTTTGCAGATTACATTTTTTGTGGTTATATAATTTGATTACTTTTGAATGACTTCCAACCTATGTCTTGTATTTGATGACACTTGCATTTACATTGGATAATCTTGTACCATTTTAACATAAAAATGCAAAGAGGATGGAAAATATATTCCATTCTTTATTGCTAACAAACGGCATCCATGTTTGGTAAGAGATCAGATCAGTTATATTTGAGAATCAATGTTACAAAAATGGCCTCAAAGTTATCCCTAAAGAAAAAGTGCATTCATTTACATTTATAAGATGAGTACTAAAGCAGTTTACGAAACTAAAAATAATTGTATGACGCCAATCCAATTGCTTTACATTGTGAATATTCATTTTTGGGCCCTTCCAAAAACATAGCATTACATAGTTTACACACAGTGTAATAATTAAAATAATAATTTAAATATGTTCATTAAAAAAGATATGGATTTAACCACTGGAGTCTTATGGATTACTTTTATGCTGCCTTTATGTGCTTTTTGGAGCATCAAAATTGTGGCACCCATTCACTTGCATTGTATGGATCTACAGAGCATAAATATTCTTCTAAAAATCTTAATTTGTGTTGAGCAGAAGAAAGAAAATCATACACATCTGGGATGCATGAGGGTGAGTAAATGATGAGATAATTTTCATTTTTGGTGAACTATCCCTTTAAGTGAAATTATCTCTGTACATCCAGTGGTCAAATGTTAATTTACCTTCACCTGACTAATGACAAGTATCAGGTCTGTGTGCAATTTCACAACCCTCCCCCTCGCACTCTCCCTCACTTCTGAAAACACTTGAACAAACTTCTATCATAGGTAGGCTGATTTAGAGTGAAAAATGTAAAAGGTTTATAATTGAGGATCAATAAATTATTTAAAAATGATTTTAAATGATTATTTTTGTAATCTGAATAAATAATCTAGATTACATGTAATCTGTTACTATACAGCACTGTTAACGTATCATTTAGATTGGGTTTTGAAACCTGGATTAACTAATTCATTGAAAGATCCAACTCAAAAGAATGTTTAATTCATGAATCTGACATCTCTACTACTCTCATGAACACTCAGGAACTCAGCAAGGAGAACTAGGTCCAATGTCAAGATGAATTCAGTGAATTACTATTTAAAATTCTGTCTGTTTGTCACATAAAGCTAATATATATATATATATATAATGCACGAGTCACTTGGACTACTTTTATTACACATTTGCGGTGATTTTTTGTAAATTTGAAGCTTGGCAGCCCAGTCCATGTTGTACATTTGACTAAAATTTGTTCTGCAGGCTAGTTTAAGTTTTCACAGGAAATATTGAAGCCCACTGTTAAAGATTATGGACTTTAAGTTCTTTCCATTTTTTTTTTGTTTAATTTTCTTTTCTATTGTGAAATAGCTTGTCATATACAGCCTTCTCGGGATGGAATATTTTTGCTCTATAGATAAAGCTAAGGTATTGGTGAAATAGGTGCTCTCAAAGTCACGGCATCCCCCACACTATATGCAACCCAGTCGATGTCTGTGAGAGACCGGACATATAAACGCATTCAGAGGGAGATGGTGAGAGCCGTCCGTGTAGCGCATGGTCATATAGTCAAAGCCTTTCAACACAAGCAAAGCTCAAAACGGATCTGAAAATTGCACATCTGTAGATGGTCGGAACTCCATGCAGCCCCTGTCTGACTCTTCATAAGAAATGACTGACTTCTGGTCTATTGTCTGTCGTTTGTCGAATGCAGTGATAAGGCGGCTTAAGAATTCTTTAAAGGAATAAGCTCAACAGAGGGCCCAGTGGAGTTTCTCCATCATTCCCTGTACTTGTGGAGTTTGGCAGCATGCAGCAATAATGAAGGCAGCACATGTTATGAATTCATTCATGGATTTTCTGATTCCTTTATTAATGCGTAAAGACTGGCTGTGCAGCTAACATCCAACCTCGTTGATTAATGTTTCTTCTGAAAACGGCATCAATTAAGTTGCCGCTATTAGGTATTTGTCTTTACAAGATTTGAAGGGTATCTAGGTTCAGGTTTGTGGAATGTACAATTAATTTTAATGATCGTAATCAATGATTAATCATACGGTTTGAACTAGATGACAATACATACTAAATCGCCCCAAAAAGGGCTTATATAGTCCAAGAGTCTGCTTCAGATATATATATATATATATATATATATATATATATATATATATATATATATATATAATTAAACACCGACGAATTATATTTAATTAGGAATATACGTCATATGCAGACAGGCTATATTAATTTTCAGAACACCTTAATGGAATTGACCCGTATCGAGACCAACCAGTTCGTCCGCCGAACCACTTTGCTCGATACTCTCGATCAATTCTCCAGAAGGTTTATTCTTAGTATAAGCTTACTTAATCAAAGCATGTTAACTTACTTTGATAATATCAGCTCGTAGCTTTAGATCGCACATTAAAGAGGCTTTGTTTTATGACCAACAAACACAGACAATCAAGCATATAATTGGGTTTAATACAAGGAACTAGGATATATCACTACACTTAACAAACAAACATTTAACATATAACAAACATAAAATAAACAAAGTAAAAACAGTAAGGAAAATAAAAGAGATTACAGGGTTCAAACTTGTTACAACAGTTAAACCTTAAGAGCCAGCAAGGGAATTACACACTTTAACGCATTTAGATGGAATAATACTTGCAAAATGGAACTTTGTGTCGCTGAACAAGACTGCGTGTGTGCGTGAATGTCCTCGTTGCGTCCTTGAGATGGGCTTTCTGCCGGTACTTCCAGAGCGTGGATTGCTCGCGGGAAGTTCAAAGCGTCTAAAAGGGTAACTGTTGAATAGTTGACGAGTGTTCCGGAGAGTTGGAGAGTGTTCAGGGGAGTCCAAGGGAGGGGAGAGAGCCGGGTGAGGGAGCAGGACGGAAGATGAGAGTTGAAGTGGGAGCAGCAAAAGAGAAAGAGTCAATGCCGAAGCCTGACTTTTAAGGCATGGAGGTCACACCTCCTTTGGGAGAAATGGCCCAATGAGGCTCCTTTGTTTTGGGCGTGAGATGGTTTCTTTGTCCTGTCAAGACTCTTCAATTGCATAATTTACGACCGGGTCAGGATTTTGGGTTGAATCACTCAAAAGACAGTAAAACATAGCAGAATACCTTTTAATGTAACCTTATATTTATATTCAGCTAGGACAAGTCGTAAGGTTTAATTTGATACCAAGAAACGTGTATTTGGTACACTTAAAAGTGGATATACATTTTAAGGCCCTTTATATAAGGCCTCAGAGTTTAACTACACAACTAATCAATCTTAACTAGTTTGATATCAATCAGAAATACCCAAGCATACTGGGATAAACATATTTCCTTCAAAATAAGCCCTTCTGGGTTTTAAATGAAAGACACACACATTTTTACCAACTTCTCACATTCTTTTCTCACATGGTAAGTCACGCGGATGTCTGGAGTGTCTCTCTGTCAATAGTGCATTCTACTCCCCAGACTAGCTGGTGCTATTTCAGTGATTTAGATAAGGCTTAACAGTGTGTTCATTGTATTCAGAATCAATGAGTCCATGATTCTCCTTCATTCTCTACAGTCCCCCTTTTCGTCAGATGAAGTCCCTGTTGGAGACATCATCGGACGACAATCATCACAATGGTTGATGGCAAGTGAATCATGAGGGTTTTGTAGCAGGTGGTTATTCGGACTGAGGGCTCAATTCAATGAGGTTCAAAGTGGTCTCTGGTGTGGTCCCCTCTTTCGGGGGTTCCGTCGGAAACCTACAGACATGGCTTTCTTGAGCTTGGCTGTGGATGTTTGCATCTCGTTGAGCCTCCTGTACAGGATGAAGGCCAGGCCTAGTGTCAGAAGATGGCTGATTCCCATAGAGATACACAGCACAGTGTCAGCTGTGGTCCAGGCTTGGACAACAGGTGAGGTAGTTAAGATGGGCAGTCGAGACAAGGCTTGGAGGGCTGTGTCGATAGGAGCAATGTCAATTAACTGGGAGCCCCCTCTTTCGAATTACAGTTCCAGTTCTGGATCTAGGGTGAGGTTTTGATTCTGGAAAAAAGATGGGATTTCCAGTTCTGATTTGTACTCTTCGCCTGGGAGATGGTATTGTGCCAGGTCATCGAGGTGGAGGATGGCACCTTTTGGGACTTGAATCCACATGCTCTGGTTGGGTAAGGTGAGACGGGTGGCGGTGTCATGCTGGTCGTAGGTGAGTGTAGCTGTGCGCACAGGAGTGTTAACGAGCCAACTGTCGCCTACAATCTCTGCTTGTGTCTCGGTGACTTGAGTGCGAGGCTTGGCATCGGCGGGGCTGCGGGTATCGCTGACCAGGTGTTGCAGCCCGCAGATTCCGTCAGTGTTGTCTCTGAGGAAGGGTTTACTGGGGCAGAGGTAGTGAATGTCTTTGGTCAACGTGCACATGTGCAGATTTGGGGCCAGGTACAGCCGTGGGTCGCTGTCGTGGTAGGCCACCACGTCTGGGGTGTGGATCTTGATGTGCGTGTTACCTTTCCAAAACCCAATATTGACGATGTCCTTGAGCCGGTAGATTTGGCTTGACTCTATGATGGGTAGGTTCAGGAGAAAACCCACTTCCCTCTGCTCGGGGTCGACGTAGAGTGGGATGGCGCTACCCAGAGAGTAGGCAAGGTGTAGTTGTAACGGGTCAGTTGTCGTGGTGATGGCGGAAGCCAGCACGGTTTGTACAAGGCTTAAGGGTGTCAGGTACGGTGGGATTCTACCCATAGCTAGGCTGTCAATGGAGGAGCTCACCTCCCACAGCATGTCTGTCATCAGGGCTGTGACCAACTGCGTTTGAGCTAAGTCGTTCTGGAAGACATTGAACAGCTGCTTCATGGAGTTCACGGTCTGGTTCAGCAGAACGCTGTGAGTGTTGAGAATTACCACAGTTCCTCTCAAGGTCTTGTCCACCTAACTCCGCTTGTGTGACAGTCATTTTCTCAAGTTGGTTGAGCATGTGCTTGACATCGGCCTCAGCGTGAGAGAGGGAGTCCTCTGTCCATCGGGCACCGGCCCAGCTGTATTGGGCTACCGCGCGGGGGTAGTGAGCCCGGTAGACGTAGCGGGGGTGGAGTCGAATGTACACTTTCTGGGTGTGGGTCCGGCAGTTGTTGATCAGGAGTCCCGGTTGTTCCCTCAGGACGATGCCTGATGCCGGACCGGGTGAGATGATGTCTGACTGCGGCTGGCCTCTGGTTGACTGGAGGCACAGGATGGTGAACCACAGCAGCATCATGGTAAGGGCAAAAGGGAGAGAGACAGTAGGTCATCGAGGGTTGTTCTTGGTAGTGCAGGACAGTCTTTCAACTCCTAGGACGGCAATCAGGTTAGTTTGCATTGGCCCCTCCCCACCTTTTCCTGTCAGCAGCCACATGTCTTTTTATTTGGTTACGGTGGACCCATTTGAAGACTGGCTCTTTCTGTCCCCGGCTTAGTTGGATCCGGTACACCACCGGGGAGAGTTTGTCAATGATCTCATGAGGTCCTGTCCAGTGGGGCAGTAATTTCTCCGATGGGAGGCTGTGCGGGATGGCTGAGTGAAGCTATAATTCCAGACCCTGTCGCCCACGTCCAGTTCTTGGTGCGACGCTTTCTGATCATAGTATGCTTTCTGTCCTTAGGCACTCTTTTGAAGCTGTTGTTGGGCAAAAGCAAATGTTGCTTTCAGGTGCCGGTGTAGCTCGTCGAGGTACTGGTGAGTGGTGCAGGCTGTGACGAGGCTGGAGTCTCCTGGATAATACAGCAGATGCAGTGGCAGTGTCATCTGCCGCCCAGTCATTAGTTCGAAGGGAGACATGCGAGTCGAGTCCTGCGGGGTAGCTCTGAGAGCCATTAGCACCAGCGGGAGTTTTACATCCCAGTCTTTCTGATTGGCAGACACATAATTTTTCAACATACTGACCACGGTTCGATTCGATCGTTCCACTTGGCCAGACGAGATTGGATGATGACTGACATGTAGTTGAACTTGGACCCCCAGGAGTCTCCAGATCTGCTGCATAATCTCGGCCGTAAAGTGAGTGCCTCTGTCTGAGTTGACTCTCAGGGGCAGTCTGAACCTGGAGAAGATGTGGTTCATCAGGAGGTATGCCGTGGTCTGGGCAGTGTCGTTGGGTGCTGGAAGACACTCTACCCACTTTGTGAACTGGCACACGACTGTGAGGAAGTATTTGTTGCCCCTCGTCGACCTGGGCAGAGGTCCTACCCAGTCGATTTGGAGGTCTGACCATGGGAATGTGACTCTTCTGCATTGCAGTGGGGCTATGTGGTTTGGGTTTGCCGGTTGAAACTGGCAGCAAACCAGGCATTCTCTGACATATTCTGTCACATGTTACTGCATGCGGGGCCAGTATGCCACTTGCTTCAGTGTCTCATAAGTGGCTCTGGCGCTGTGGTGTCCGGCACATGGTGCGTCGTGGGCATAACTTAGCATGACCCCCCTTAGGCACTGTGGCACCACAAGCCTTGGCGCTGTGATGTCATCAGGTGCATACCACAAAATGTTGTCTATCACATGCAGCATGTGCTTTATGTCATGCAGTCGTCTGAGGCACGGGTTGTCAGTGAGGTCAGACGGTGCTAGAGGGTGGTTGGTGGGGTCTGAGAGGTGGTTCAGGAAAGTCTGTATGGATGTGTCAGAGGCTTGCATGTCCGCTATGTCGTTGTTTGAAATCTGCGGAGCCAGCGTTAGAGGCTGTGAGGGTGGCACTGTTGCGGGAAAAGTTCATTTGCTACGGGTTATCACTGCAACATTCAAGGTGGGTGGGAGGGTTGGAGGTGACCATAGAGTACCGTGTAGTGCGCCAGTCTTGGCAAGGGCATCGGTTTGGTCATTCAAGTCTTTGTCAAGGCCTGGTTGCCTTGAGTGTCCTTTCACCTTCTTCCAGTAGACAGTCATGTTGTGATTTCTTGTGATGTCATCACATTCTTGGAACAGGTGTTGGTGTTTGATAGGCTTGCCGTTTGAAGTTTTAAAGCCATTTTGTTTCCAGTTTGGAAGGTGGCATGTGAAACTGAGTCTGGCGTAGTTGGAGTCTGTGCAGATCAGGAGTTCTCTGATGTTGTGGGTTGATGCGATTTGCAGAGTTATGAGAATGGCTGCAACCTCCGCATACTGTGATGACTGCGGGCCCAGCTTGAAGTGTTGTGGTGGGCACGGCAGGTCATTTACCCATAATACACCTGCTCCTGCTTGACAAATGCCCTCTTGGTTGTAGGAACATCCATCAACGTAGGCTGTGGGCATACCTTGGCACGCATTTCCTTCAAAGTACTTGTGACAGGTTAGTTGTTGTTGGGGTTCTTCCATATGCACCGTTGCAGCTGGTGTGTTATCAGAGCAGTTCTGGCAGGCAGCCAGGCCGTTGCCTAGCGTCGACTTGTGATTCTGAGCATATCGTGCCTCAACATTGCATTCCTGGAGGGCCATTAACCACGTGGCTATGCGTGAATTGGTGACCACGCCATCTCGGATACGCTGGCTGTTGAGGAACATGACAGGCTGGTGGCAAGTCTCTATGATAACTTTTTGGGCTCCAATGTAGTTGGAGAATCTCTGGATGGCCCATACAGTGCAGAGCAGAGCTTTTTCACAGTCTGAGAATTTACTCTCGGGTGGAAGAAGTGTCTTGCTGGCATATGCGATTACTCTTTTGTCTTGGTCATGCCTTTGGTACAGGCCAGCACTGAGACAATGGCTGGAGAATCCAGCTTCTAAGTAGAACTCTTTTTGTGGGTCCGGGTAAGCCAGGCACGGAGCGGTGTATAGGTGTCGTTTCAGCTCGTCCATGGCATGTTCTTGGACCTCTGTCCATACAAATGGGCAGTCTTTTTTCAGAAGGGCAGTTAGAGGTTTTGCAATGTCTGAGTAGCTCTCGATGAACTGCCGCGAGTAATTGAACATCCATAGAAAACTTCGCAGCTCTGAGATGTTGGTGGGTGGCTTGATGTTTTGAACGGCTTGAATACGGCTGGACTGCGGTTCGATGCCCTGTGATCCTATGAGTAGGCCCACATAGTTGACCTTGGTTTGGCACCACTGTCCTTTTTGGAGGGCGATCTTGGCGCAGGCAGTGGACAATTGGTTCAAAACATAGTCTATCTCTTTCATGTGGTCAGCCACTGTTGTGCTTTTCATGAGAACATCGTCTACGTAGATAAGGTTACCTCTCATTCTGGCATCTGGGCATGCTTTGTTCAGGAAGATGTTGAACTCAGCAGGTGAGTTGGCATAGCCGAACGGACACCTGTTGAAAGTGAATTGTCTGTTGCCGAACGTGAAAGCTAGCTTGTGCTGATCTTCTGGATGCACTGGTATGGTCCAGAATCCAGAGGCCACATCGAGTGTAGAGAAGATGGTGGCTCCTCTGATTCTGGGTATTTCCTGCTCCAGCTGAGTCATGGGCCATCGTGACATTGGCACCTGTTGAGTCAGTTTCCTGTAGTCAATGGTGGGTCGCCACTTGCCGTTTGGTTTGAGGACGGGCCAGATGGGGGCAGAATAGGTGCTGTTGCATGGACGGATGACACCTTTTTCAAGCATGGATTCGATGATCTCTTGCACCGGTTCGTGTGACGTGATGGGGATCTTGTACTGCCTGACAAATGTGGGAGGAGCATTAGGGTGCATTGGGATGCGCACGGTGTGGAGCTTGGTGAGACCACAATCTAAAGAGTCTTTGGCAAATGATGCTTTGAACTTGTAAAGGACTTGTCTGAGTTCTTGTCGATCTGCATCATTATTAATTGCATCAGCGTCTTTTAGAATTTGCTGAACTTGAGACTCAAACCCTGGATACGGCTCCTCTGTCGGTGTGTCGTCTGTCGTGTTGGCAGGCAGAGGTGTGGCAGTGTCATCAATCTCGCAGGCAGGCTGTTTGGAGACTGTGTATACTGCAAGGTGTTGGTCCTTTGTCAGTTCTGTTCTGCATACCTGGTCTTTGTCCACTGGCATGACTGAAGTTATGGAGATGATCTTAAAGGGGGTTGTGAACACTGTGTTGTCTGTGTACCCTTCGGGTATCATTGAAGTTGGGATGGGCCCAATGATTGGTAATGTGAGTTCAAAGTCATGAAAGTCGTGGCTCACTAGCCATCCTGCCCGGTAGGCTTTTGGAATTGTGATGTCCATTGCCATGCAGTTGTTGAAGAGGATGTAAACAGCACGGGATGACACTTAAGTGAGGGGCGTGGCTTCCAGCGGGAGTCCAAGTTCAACGCATTCGGGTGAAGGTTGAAAGAAGCCCAGCGTGTGGTTTAGGGTTTGACCACAGCGCATGTTGAGCCGAACAGCGACCCCTTTGGTGTAGGCTGGTACTACAGTTTCCTGTTCGTTGACCAAGGTGCAGACCTCTGGAATGGTCTGGCCTGACCGGAGGTTCGCAGTGTTGGTTGAAATCACAGGAGGCTGTAAAGTCAGTGGGGCCCACAAGACCTCATTAATAATGTCTACATGAGCGTTGAGGCGAATTAGAATGTCTGCTCCAATGTAGACATCATGGGGCAGTTCTGGAAGGACCAAGAAGTAGTGGGTCAGACACCGGTAGTTCCACTTCAAGTTCAAAGCGCAGATCCTTTTGGCAGTCACCATTGTTGATGGGCATGAGTTCAAAGGAAAACGGGTGCGCTTGCTGGCAGATGGAAGGTCCGGTGTGTCTTCAGTGAGAGCCTTGTATAGTGAGAGACTGATGGCGGAGTTGTCTGCCCATAGTGCAAGTATGATGTCAGTGGTAGTTACACCATTCAAGTGCAGGTCAGCTGTGACCTTGGGGCAGAAGGAATCAAAGTCTTGGGTGAGCTGAAATGTGCAGAGTAGCGAACTTGAAATGGGCTTTCTGTCGGTACTTCCAGAGCGTGGATTGCTCGTGGGAAGTTCAAAGCGTCTAAAAGGGTAACTGTTGAATAGTTGACGAGTGTTCTGGAGAGTTGGAGAGTGTTCAGGGGAGTCCGAGGGAGGGGAGAGAGCCGGGTGAGGGAGCAGGACGGAAGATGAGAGTTGAAGTGGGAGCAGCAAAAGAGAAAGAGTCAATGCCGAAGCCTGACTTTTAAGGCAGGGAGGTCACACCTCCTTTGGGAGAAATGGCCCAATGAGGCTCCTTTGTTTTGGGCGCGAGATGGTTTCTTTGTCCTGCCAAGGCTCTTCAATTGCATAATTTACGACCGGGTCAGGATTTTGGGTTGAATCACTCAAAAGACAGTAAAACATAGCAGAATACCTTTTAATGTAACCTTATATTTATATTCAGCTAGGACAAGTCGTAAGGTTTAATTTGATACCAAGGAACGTGTATTTGGTACACTTAAAAGTGGATATACATTTTAAGGCCCTTTATATAAGGCCTCAGAGTTTAACTACACAACTAAACAATCTTAACTAGTTTGATCTCAATCAGAAATACCCAAGCATACTGGGATAAACATATTTCCTTCAAAATAAGCCCTTCTGGGTTTTAAATGAAAGACACACACAATAGCTGGCGCTATTTCAGTGATTTAGATAAGACTTAACAGTGTGTTCATTGTATTCAGAATCAATGAGTCCATGATTCTCCTTCATTCTCTACAGATTGTATCGACTTTTCTGAGCCCATGCAGAAAATGAACTGTCATGTACACAACTGGTCACAGGATGAACGCCATAAATACCTCTGGACTTGCATGAACGGACTCATCGTTCTCTTTCTTGAGTGGTGGGAAAATAAGTACAAATGGATTGTGGGGAAGATGCTCTGTTGTCTGTCTGGCTCCTGTGATGGTGGAAGTGCCGACATCCATTCAGTCACATCAGAGGAACAGCTGTAATAATGCAGACTATCAGCAGTTTTCTTAGAAAAACATTAAAAAGGGCTTGAAGTAGGGAGATGATACAAGCTATCCCAGTGTGTGTTAGTAAAGCTAATGACATTATCAGCACAAGCGACCCAGAGACTTCCACTCTATATACAATGACCGCCATTGATAAACAGCTTTTGCTGTCACTTAAGTAGAAAAAAGGTAGAACAACATCCAAGCAAAGGCAAATAAGTAAATATTGCACAACATTTAGCTAATGACAATTATTGGGGTCATTAAAGTAAATTGGTTAGTTTAATCGGTATTGAAATATTTTAATGACAAATTATTTGATCAAATAAAGTATGTTAATTGCACAAATTGAAAAATGAAATTTCATATAGTTGTATATTTAAAGGTGAACTAAATAAGATTTTAGCAAGGATTTATCTGGCTCTTGTCCCATCAGTCCCAGAAGTTCTTGGGGTTTTGGACTCATTGTGACACTGAGTGCTGCCGCTTCACAGCTAATGCGTTTGTTTATCTTCTGTTTGGTTACATTTAGTCTGTGTTTTTAATCCATCTCAGATTACACACATCCCAATAATGGATATTCTTCTATCCAATCCAAATAAATTTTTGTGGATTGTTGCATGCCGGACTGTGACCGGACAGCCACGATTTGCGAGCTCTCAGCCAGCTGAACACCGATTTGTGGTTTGATGTCGTGCTGCTTATCCGTGATCCGCGCTGTGTGAGCTGCAGGTCATAGCAGTTTGTTTCATCATGCCAGCAGGGACCTCTTGTTTGGACAATTTATAGTAAAAAAGGACTTAAATATTGATCTGTTTCTCACCCACACTTATCATATTGCTTCTGAAGACATGGATTTAACCACTGAAGTTTTATGGATTGCTTTTATATGCTTTTTGGACCTTATTTTCTGAACACAATTGACTTGCATTGTAAGGACCTACAGAGATGAGGTATTCTTCTAAAATTCTTGTTTGTGTTCAGCAGAAGAAATAAAATCATTCACATCTGGGATGGCATTAGGTTGAGTAAATTGTCACGGTCCTTTGGGATTTTGTCTGACGGGATCGTGACATCATCTGTCTTGTTTGTTTCTGGGGCATGGTGTCTGGATTCCTTTCTAGTTCTGTTTTGGTCTGTGTTGGGATCTGGACACTCATGCTGCATGTTCTGTTTGTTTTGTTCCAGGCGTGTTGACGTTTTCTTCCTCGTGTGATTCAGGTGTCGCTGGCACGCAGAATCAGCATTTCCATGGAAACCCTGATTGTTGAACTCTGATCATGCCAAATTTCAGCTGGCGAGCCGCACCTGTTTCTTGTTTGTTCATATCTATATTAATCCCCTCGTGTGTCATGTCCTTTGCTGGTTTGTTGAATGTTTTTTCAATTAAGATTTTTATAGATTTATAGACATACCAAATAAAAAAACACAACATATATACACTGAATAAACATTTAACATTTAACCCCCACAATACCGCTCCCCAAACACCAACCCCACCCTGATCCCAAATGAACACCCCTGTGGTCACAAATAGACTGGGTTGGAAGGGTTACTTTTGAAATGTATTCCACTACAGATTACATGCTGTAAAATGGAATCTGTAACATATTCCGTTAGATTACTGAAGGTCAGTAACATATTCTAAACACTTTGGATTACTACTTCATCACTGATAGATTTTTTTCACTTGTTTAGACTATAAAAACTGCCAGTACAGCAAGACAAAAAACACACGTTAAAATATACATTATCTGAAAAACCTAAACATCTTATGCAGTGTTGTTTCTAAAACAAGATTTTTTAAGATATTTTTACAGGAAAACAATACAAAAATTATTATCAAGAATATGATTTTTGCCCTAATATCAAAGGTCTTACTAGAAAAATAAATTATGATCTTGAATGTGAATTTTCTTGATAAAAAATATGGTCGTGCCTGGTAACAAGTGCATGTAAAATGGCTAGAAATAGCATTTTAGCTTAGCGTAAAGATGACAATTTACACAAGGTTTATTTCTATTTCTTCTGCTCCAAACTTACTTCAAACTTACTTCTCTGTCTGCTTGTATGAATGTAACACATCATAAGAAAGTGTTTCACCACTGTTCAAATGCACTTTGGATTGCATCATTTATATGTATAAATGTTTTCCATCTGAAAGGACTAAATATTAAAAGAAACAAATAACAGTAAAATGCAAAGTAATCTCTTCAGTAATCAAAATACATTTTGAATGTAACTGTATTCTAATTACCAATTATTTAAATTGTAACTGTAGTGGAATACAAGTACTTTTGTATTTAAAATATGTAATCCTGTTACATGTATTCCAGTACTTCCCAACCCTGCAAATAGAACACACACACACACACACACACACACACACACACACACACACACGCGTGCATTTAAGATTAACTTAGCTTTGTTTCAGTCGTGTAGTATACTTATTACAACCGGTTCATTTCATTTTCACTGCGAGACAAAAGTGAATTTATTTAGAAAACGGAAAAGGCGAACAGCTTCCCTTCTCAATCATTTTCTATGAACGTTTACTACCTCCCATGTTTCTCTCAATCACCGGACCCGAGAAACAACGCAGAGACTGATGAGACAAAGGACCGATTCCAGATCGTTTTCTCCTGACCGCTCAACGCAACAGGAATTCAACGGACAACCCTGCTGAAATCACACAGGATTTCACAAGTAAGGCTTGATATCTGGGCAGATTTAGTTTAGAAACTGTGACTTTTCTTATAAAACTAAATCATATATATTTGATTGCTGAATGTTTGATGTTTTGATTGCAATTGTACATTTAACTACGATCGCTGATTGCTGTGTTGATTTATGAGATCGTCATTTATGGGGAAATGTTATTTTATTGAGTGATCTGAATTAACAATTCAATCGAGCTGTTACCAGCATGTATCTGCTGTTAATTTGCATGAACCCCTGATTGTTCGCTCTCTCTCTCACACTGAAATTCACAGAGCGAGCAGCACCGCGGTTTATGTTTAAGTCAGGCTGGTGTTTTTCAAATTCTACCGCCTGTTTCGTTCAGTTCCTTTGTGTATCTGCTCATTATCACCCACACGTGGTATTAGCTCCGTTGTGCTGGATCTGATCCAGCCATCTTTCTTTCCCTACACATTCAAATAATCGTTGGCTCCGCCCTTTCTGACCTAGTCCTCTATTTTGAACTAGTTTCCATTTTGAATTCGGTTCGCCATTTGAACCTAGTCTAAGGCTGAAACCGATCCTCCATTTTGAACTGGTTCCACACGTGAAGTTTAATACACCACATTGTGTCTTTGTTACCGAATCGAGACACACACACACACACACACACACACACACACACACACACACACACACACACACACACACACACACACACACACACACTAGCATATAGCTCCACCATTTAGTTAGGATTTCCACTTTACGTTTTTGTGTTATATTCATCTAGTATTGGCAGTGTTCATTGCTGTTTGATTATAATAATCTTGTTATATTATAATAAGTACTTCTAGTTGTTTGTTTGAATATTGTGTTGAAGCCAGCCTCTGCCACGTCAAGAACTCCTGTATTACTTCAGTATTTTTAAGTTGTTGTTGTTGTTAGAAGCCAACTGTAACCAGATTGCTGTTGGATTCGTATGGCAATAATTTGACTAGCTTCTTCCCTTTTTAAATATTTTGATCCTCAATCAAAATATTCAATCTTCAGTGTAGAATTTATGAGACTTGATCAGCCACTTACTATCATTTTTCTCTTGTCATAGAGTGGTGCCCCGAGGATATTATTTAACAAATTAAATTATATTATTTAATTTAATTATGAATTAATAATTAATAAACATTATATCTTATAGTAAAACTGATCTAACCAACCTGTGCACCCTACAGTAATTAAATAATAATTTTATTTATAACCCCAGTGAACAAGCCGAAGGCGACTGTGGCAAGGAACAAAAAACTCTGTTTTTAATGGAGTAAAATAACCTTGGGAGAAAACTGACTCACTGTGGGGGCCAGTTCCCCTCTGGCTAGCATCATGAATATTATGACAATATTACTTATCTATAGTGCAAGTCATGGTTTAAAATGATTAAACTATGTAAGTGTTAAGGGACATGGTTTAAACAAAGATTTTGTATGAACTGTAAGATTAATGACTAATGTCTTTGAAGTCCATCCTGTATTAACTGCAGAAGTTCACATAGATGCAATTGTCCTTGATAATTGGCTGATGAAGGGTTTTGTTGGCAATTAATTGGTAGTCGATGTATTCCATTTAAAGAGTGTAGTCCATCATCAGACAGAGGTGATGCAGGCAGAGATCAGTGAGGTGCATCGCAGTTCAACCTGGCCAGTAATTTTGGTGAGGTCTATCCTAAGTCCAAGGTTCAGACAATGGCGTATGAAGTATCCCATGTTTTTGGTTGGAGTTGGCATCAGTTCATCCTCTGAAGTCCATTGTAATAGACTGATGTGATGTTTGGCTGGCACCGGCTGCTATTAGTCATCATCACACAGTGATACATAGCAATGGAGTCCAACATGAAGCAGGAATAGAGCTGGATCAAGCAGGTTCTGGTGACCTCAGGATAAGAGTCCCGAGGTTGAGACAGGGAAACAAACTAAATAATATAAGCATAGATGCCATTCAATTTTTTGTAGAGTTATAGATCATGATCACTGTTTCTGGTTCCGGCAGTCCTAACTAAAGCAGCCTAATTGTGAGTTTAAGTATAAATTAGGTCTTTAGTCTGTACTTAAACTGATTGTGTCTGCACCTCGAACAGCGATAGGGAGACTATTCCATAGTTTAGGAGCCAAATATGAAAAAGATCTACCTCCTTTTGTGTATTTTGATATTCTAGGAACTATTAACAGGCCATCATTTTGTGATCGCAATTAACGTGATGGAATATAGTGTGGTAGAAGGTCACTTAAGTACTGCGGAGCTAGACCATTCAATGCTTTTTATGTAGTTAACAAATTTTTTTAATTAATACGAAATTTAATAGATAGCCAATGTAACGATGATAAAATGGGGCTAATATGATCATATTCCTTGGTTCTCATCAGCACTCGGGCTGCTGCATTTTGAACCAATTGAAGATTATTTATTGATCTTGCTGGACATCCTCCAGGTAATGTATTACAATAATCTAGTCTTGAGGTCATGAATTAGTTTTTTGGCATCAGCAACAGAGAGCATGTGTCGTAATTTAGCAATATTTCTTAGGTGGAAGAATTCTGTTCTACAAACATTGGTAATTTGATTTTCAAAGGACAGATTGCTATCAAATATAACCCCTAAGTTCTTCGCTGTTAAAGATGATTTAACAGTACATCCATCAAGAGTCAAATTATATTTTAGCGGCTTACGTTTAGAGGTTTTTGGTCAAATAAATTGTACCTCTGTTTTGTCGGAATTCAATAGAAGGAAATTTATGGCCATCCAATCTTTTATTTCATTGATACACTCTGCTAATTTGGAGAATTGTGAAATATCATCAGGTTTTGAAGAAACATAAAGTTGGGGATCGTCCGCATAACAGTGGAAACTTATTCCACGATTCCTGATAATATCTCCCAGGGGAAGCATATACAAGGAGAAGAGCAGAGGCCCTAAACTGATCCCTTTGGCATACTTTACTGATTGGATCTAACAAACATATTGTGGCTTTAGTTTTAGTTTTGTTAGCTCTTCATGACCTATAATAGCGAAGGATTGAAGTTGCACGTGAGGAAACGTTTAACCTTATTTGAGTCTACATCGATTTGCTATCGAATTACCCAAAGTATTTAACAAATACACCAGCACTTTGAGCACAACATTGGAGATGTACTTACATGTAGTGGTGTTTCCTTGCGTTCTTTGTGTTGCTTGGTTCTTGGCTCTTGGTCAAACGTTTGTTTCGTCGATGTTTTGGACCTCTGTAAGACCGGATAGTTATTGTCTGTGTGAATGATGAGGTTGGCTTTGAAGTGAGGCCCTCTCATGGGTGTGTGAACCGTAGAGAGTGACGAGCTTCCTCGGGAATTTGAAGTACCGAGCTTCCTTGGACCTCACATGGCATGGATCTGTTTCCGACGAGATCCAGAGAATACGATGAGGGAAGAGTCAGAGCGAAGTCTGAGCAGTCAGCAGAGCAGGAGAGAGCAGACGAGAGACGACAAGAGAAGAGGAGAGCATGTTCTTCCTGTTTAGAAACATTTTAACTGAAATTGGCTGAAAAGGTGTCCTGCGCCAATCAGAAATGACTTTTCAGAGTCACACGGTTAACTGGGCTGTCTTTTCTGACAGTTGATTTATGGTCCTTTGTTTCAGATTCTTTTACAAAATTCCCACTCAAAATAGTGCATATTTAATCATGAACATTTATATATTGAGAATGGTACAAGAGACATGATATTCGTTGTCATCAGCTTCGTCCATGTAACCAAGCGAGCGTTTATATACTAAACATGACATTCTTTCATTAATAATGTATGTGTAGGTAACAAAACATGAAAATCCCTGGTTACAAATCAGACTGGTTAATTCCTTGGTTTTACAACATGGAGAAAACATTGCACACATTTTAAAGAGGTACATCAGGCTATAATCATTAATTTGTCAATTATACAAGTTACCACAGTTCAAAGCAATTGACAGAATTATCTAGCAAGCCTAGATATTGTATAAATCATGGATTTAAATGCATTCTGTACATTTTAGAATGTTAAATATGTAAAGTACTGTGACTTTGTGTAGAATGTTCCTGGATTAAGATGAAATGTGTTAGTATTTGAGTCATGCAAGTCTGAAGGTCTTTTGGAAACCTTACAAAGAGAAATCTGCTTTAACTCTGTGTGGAAGTTCAGAAGGTCATGCTGAGGGGCCTTTCTGAGCAATGTTGGTGCCTGGGCCGTTTAATTTGTCTGGAGGCCGTAAATGGCCTTCTTCATCCTCAGGAATTCCAACAATTTGGACGTTGTTTCGCCGATTATGATTCTCAAGGTCTTCCAACTTTTACCAAATACGCTCCAGGTCTCAGTGAATTTCTTCTCCATGGCAGTGGTCGACCGACGTATTACTGCAAGATCCTCCCAGTCAGCAATGACCTTTGTCAGCATTGCCGTCATGCTCAACAGTTGACACTGAATCTCTTACACCTCACTGGCCAAGTTGAGTCCCTGGTCTGTGGCCTTGTCAGGGGTATCAGCATGAGCACGTAAGTGTCTTTTAATGTCCCAAGGATTTGAATTCTTTGACATATTGTTTTCATAGAACAGTTATCAAACAGGGTGTATCGAATCTCACCAGTTTATGACACAAAAAGTATTAAAACTAGCAAAGTGCACAGAGCTTGCCATTCACATGTCCAAACCTTGCATGGCGCAATGCCCCTGTTTTGTTGAATATTAAATGTAGTTTAGTGTTGGCTGAATAGAGTTATATAATGAGTTAAGTGTTGACTGAATGTGCTTCATTATAGTAAGCTGTTTGTTGTTAAGGAACTAAACTCACTCTTTCTGTTTCGTGCATATTTGGAGGTTGCCTTCCAACTATTTCCGACTTGGAACAGCTACGTGAAGGCGGATGGGCGGCAGTGCCTTCCCAGTCTCAGGGAACGGAAGCATTTGTGTTTACGACCGACCCGTTGCATCATGGCTTTCTTTAGATCAGCATGCACAAGGAGGTTAGCGGTGGGGAGTTTTGGGTCGCTAGTTGTGTTTCCCTGGATAGCAATGGCAGTAAGCGGGCCACCCACTGGTCAGGCGGCCATCTCCACACCTCGGCCGTCTTCTCCAACAAATTGAGTTAGGCCTCAGGATCATCAGCAGGGCTCATTTTACTCAGAGTAACTGGTGAGATATTCGGTGTGAGATCCTGGTCTCTCGGTGTGAAACACCTACAAGTCTTCCGCTTGAGCCTGGAGCATGAGTTGAAAATAATGCTCCTGCTCCAACCGCAGCTTGACGAGGGCCTGATGTTGATTCCGTTGGAATTCCGTTGCCGTTGAGGATCTGGTCACTTCGGCCAGTGGTGAAGACTCCATGACAGCGTTTCCGGAAACCACCGAAGCACAGTCTCTCTCCTGCAAACAGACACATGACCATGCCCCCATCCTCACAATGTAGTTCCAAACCTGTATTAATTTTTATTTCAAAAAGAGACGTTTTCATGAAAATCAACATTTTATTTAGTGACTCACTTTAAAGCTTATGCCTTCAGAAGACTTGGGATATGCTGCATTAGTCACACTTTTATGATACTTTTGAATTGTTTTTGAAGCTTGAAAGTGAATTGCTATCCATTACCATTATATTGAAAAGCTGAAGCAGGATACTCATTAAAATATTTATTTTTGTGTTCTGTAGAAGAAAGAAAGTTATGTGGATTTGGAATGACATGAGGGTGAAAAAAATTATGAAAGAATTTTGATTTTGGGGCAAACTAACACGATGCTGTACTGCTATAAAAATCTATTAATATCATAGTATCTACAAGCAGATATGTGGATATAAAAAGTACTTCTTGGCTTTCTTGTTTTCACACATAAAGTGTTTGTACAGTAACTTGAGACATTTACCTCACTCCATGCTTGAGGATTTGCTGCATTCATCATCTCAGCGGTTACCACTTAACATTGCAGTTAGAATAATTAATGAAGGCATATGTTGTAATTATTGGATTCTTGTGGTAAAGATCACAGTTGAATGTAAAGCTACATGGGACAGATGCATGGCTTTGGAGCACAGCTTATAAATTATAACAAACACGCTCACAATTTGCTATCTGTGCTTAAGGTAAAATTACAACAAATCATACAGCCCTGTATTGTTGCAATGCAAAATATTTGATTAATTATTAATCTATTTTTTTTAATCTTTATATAAGTCACTATATTTGGTAATTGAACTCTTTAAAAAAAAAAATAAATTCTTAAAGAAAAAAAAAGAAATTATTTTCATGATGTTCCGTCTCAAGAAATGATATTTTATAGTATATGGTATAATATAGATATGGGCAGCTTTGCCCAATAACTATTTACCTTAGTGGTTAAGAGCATTTTCTACGAGCAATTTTATGAATGCTCGTTATATTTTCCATGTGAAGACGCGCTTTAAGTGCTACTTAAGAGAGTCGCTGTCCTTGTGACAGTGCTGAAATGTGACCATATAGCCTAGTGCTGCTCGTCACTGTAACTTCATTATATTTGTGCATAACTTTACATTTAGTAATTTATACATTTCTAGATTTCCTGGCAAAGCTTCAATATGATGAACCCTCTTTGATTAGTTCTGGCCAGGAATTCTTTTAGAGCATTTCGGTCAAGCATATGATTTATTATTTAGCACCTTGATAATGTTCAGCAGTAGTGCTAAAGAAGAGAAAGAGAGAGGAATGGAGAGAGATGCTACAAAATCCCAAGCTCTTTGTGTGGAAGTGCTAGTCAGTGGCATCTCTACATTAGGTGCAAGTGGGGCTGAGCTCCACCAGATATGGCGCTATTGTGCAAAATGCGTGGAATAATCATACATTTATGTTTTTAAATGATATATTTTCTGCATCTTAAACTTGTTTTATGTCCATTATACAAGAGAACAGTAGATAATAATTATAGAATGTATCAAAATAATAAGTCCAGTTGCTATAAAGCCATTTAATAATTGTCATTTGCTATGGAATGGGCTAGCCTGTCCTCCTCAGTATTAATTAAGGAAGATCTGGAGAATGTAATGCGCATGTGCAACAAGTGTTTAATGTTTGTCTGTGGGGCACGTTTGCCTTTGCCCCTTAGCCAATCAAAAGCTTTGAAAATATGTAAAATATGTAATTTACTTGAGTGCAGAGTAGACATGCGTAGTGAACTACATTGGTGAGTTTTAGAAGCTAATTTTATTCAAATATGTTGCTGCTTGGATTAGATAGAGCACATCGCTCATCAAGTGTTTGCCATTGCTTTGAAGTGTTGATGATGCATTAGATTACAAGACCTGAGAATTTTTCATTTTTATTAGTTTTGTAATGCTGGTCATGCAAGTTAGTGAGTTCATTTACACAGACTTTGACCTTTTTGACATGGATGTGCACGATTTAGTGTTTCTTTTCTTTTTGCCAAGATACAAATATTAGGGATGTTTGTTGTTATGATCCAGCTGGGGATCGAACTAGAGTCAACAGTGTGTGTGTCCTTGATGCTGACTGCTCCACCACTGGAGGAGGTTGAACCCAAATGCAGAGGAATAAGGAACAGTGAGACCACAAAAATCTTGAGTTTTATCTTTTGCTATTTACTTCAGAGGGAAAAACAAAACATAAACTACAGTGTTGGGCAGCAGTTTTAATGAATGTGCCACAGGGTAACTCAAAAATCTCTCCTTGAGAGGCAATGCAAAAGATAAATCCAGAAGTCCACAATCCACAAAAGGTAACACAAAAAACAGATTATCCAAGAACAAAACAGAAGACAGGCAAAAATCTCAAACCCAAAAAATCCTTAGGAATAACAATGCTTAGGCAAACATCAGCACTGAACAAGAACAAAAAGGCAGTGAGGCATTACATAGGATTTATCATTAGGAGTGATTCAACACAGGTGAGAGCATTACAACCATTTAACAAAGGAGAAGTATAATCTAGGTTGAAAGAACACTATCTAGTGGTGAAATCAAAGAGCTTCATACAAAACATTACAGTTTGTGGGTGTCATCAGATCAGGAGCCTTTGCTAGAAAATAATCTTTAATCTTTTAGGGCTACATTCAAATCAAATCAAATCAAATCACTTTATTGTCACACTACCATGTACACAAGTGCAACAGTAGGTGAAATTCTTGTGTGCAGTTCTGAGCAACATAGCAGTCATGACAGTGACGAGACATATACCAATTACAATAAACAACATACTTACACAAAACAATTTACAAATCAAATGTACACATAATTACACAAGACAATAATTATATACAATGTACAGTAAACAATACACACAATATACAATACACAATATACAATACAATAAGTAGGAGTATATGAAATATATATAAATATATATATATGAAGTAGTATATTGAGGAGAATATGTTGACAGTCCAGTGTGAAATTATAGATGAATAAAGTGCAGTGCTAATTATTGATCGTGATAGATCAAGTGTTCAACAGTCTGACTGCTTGGGGAAAGAAGCTGTCATGTAGTCGGCTGGTGCGGGTACTGATGCTGCGATACCGCCTTCCTGATGGTAGCAGTGAGAACAGCCCATGACTCGGGTGGCTGGAGTCTCTGATGATCCTCCGAGCTTTTTTCACACACCGCCTGGTGTATATGTCCTGGAGGGAGGGAAGCTCACCTCCGATGATGTTTCTGGCAGTTCGCACCACCCTTTGCACGGCTTTGCCGCTGTGGGCGGTGCTATTGCCGTACCAGGCAGTGATGCAGCCAGTCAGGATGCTCTCTACAGTGCTGGTGTAGAACCGTGTGAGGATGTGCTGGTTCATTCCAAACTTCCTCAGCCGTCTCAGGAAGAAGAGGTACTGGAGAGCCTTCTTCACAACGGCCTCAGTGTGGACGGACCATGTGAGTTCCTCAGTAATGTGGACACCGAGGAACTTGAAACTGCTGACTCTCTCTACCGGTGCTCCATTAATGGTGATGGGGCTGTGTTCTCAGTCTTTCCTCCTGAAATCCACCACAAGCTCCTTGGTTTTACTGACATTGAGGGAGAGGTTGTGCTCCTGACACCAGCGTGTCAGAGTGTGCACCTCTCTGTAGGCTGTTTCATCATTGTCAGTGATCAGACCTACCAGTCATATCGTCAGCAAACTTAATGATGGCATTGGAGCTATGTGTTACCACACAGTCATGTGTGTACAGTGAATACAGGAGTGGGCTGAGGACACAGCCCTGTGGGGCTCCAGTGTTGAGGGTCAGTGATGAGGAGGTGTTGCTGCCCATTCTAACCACCTGACGTCTGCCTGACAGGAAATCCAGGATCCAGCTGCACAGCGAGCCGTTTAAGCCCAGAGCCCGGAGTTTCACATCAAGCTTGGAGGGCACTATGGTGTTGAATGCTGAACTGTAGTCTACAAACAGCATTCTCACATATGTGTTCCTTTTTTCCAGATGGGAGAGAGCAGTGTGTAGTGTAGATGCAATGGCATCATCAGTGGAGCGGTTGTTGCGGTAGGCAAACTGCAATGGGTCCAAAGAGGGGGGCAGAGCAGATGTAATCTCTGATTAACCTCTCAAAGCATTTGCTGATGATGGGGGTCAGAGCAACAGGACGCCAGTCATTTAAGCAAGTGATTGTAGCTGGCTTTCTGTACAGGAACAATGGTTGATGTTTTGAAGCATGTGGGGACTACAGACATGGAGAGGGACAGATTGAAAATGTCCGTAAAAACACCAGCCAGTTGATTCGCACACGCTCTGATGACGCGGCCCGGAATGGCGTCTGGACCCGCGTCTTTACGGATGTTCACCCGTCGGAAGGATCGGGTTACATCCACAACAGAGACGGAGAGTGAACCATTCAGGGGGTAGTATCCATTATAATGGCATATACTGTACATTACTGTGGATAGGCCTATTTTATAGATTTTTCTTACTCCCCATGTTTGAGCCTGGCAAAACCAAAGAGTTCAAGGGTGAAAGTTCTACCTGTCATTCAACAAAAAACTGTTTTTTTTTATTGGTTAAAGCACGAAATAAATGCACAAGTTCACAGGCTTTTTCTGTATTCCTGAGACCTACACACACACACCTGAATCTACAAGTTAATAATACAAGTTAACACATTTACTCCACTAAAATGACTGAGAATTCTGCTGTAAACGTAATGTTTGTGCTCATATTAAATGCAAGTATAATTGGCAGAAATTATGTACCACATTTTTCACACTTTATTTTTGTTATAGTACTTTTTTCACTTTATTATCATGCATTAACACATTGATGAAATAATTAATGTATGCAGTCATGAAATCTCAGGCTCTCTCCTCGAAATCTGAATACAATTGGTCAAAAGAGACACATAATGCCAGGTGTAAATGGCATTGATGCCTTAACACATCTTAATAACAGGAATACACAGTGAGAAAGAGAATGAAGTCAAAATGTATGCAATAGGTTTAATTTATTTTTTTATAGATTTTTTTTTTCTGTTAAAATGACAATCAACATGCTGGGTTTAGTGATTGTTTGTGCCCCATCAGAAATAATGAGCCTGAGATGCCACTTGTGTTTAGTACAGAATAGCTTGCACCTTTAATACTGCATAAATTGTGAAAGGGAATAAAATATACAAAATAGTTGAAAAAAGTACACAAATAGTTGATATTCACAGCATAGTCTGTTAAACAACATTCACTGATATGCACAAGCATTTGATATATTGGGTTTAATTGGATGGAAGTCCCCTGAATGATTGTTGTAGCCAGAAATCACAATGTGCACAAAATGTCAATGGCTCAGTGATTGGAACACTAGTTTGCTAAAGGACATTATCTTAAAAAGTCCAGAAGCCTGTTTTGTCAGCAACATTAACTGTTGAAGTTGAGCTAAACTGATCTGTAACAGCCAGGTTCAATTGAAATGTAAAACAAATATTAACTTTACATGCATGAAAGACCCCTGTTCAGAGAATAAAACCCAGTTGCCTTCTACTACCTGAATTCCCCCTACAGAATTTGACACCTTGGAGCACGATCAATGCCAAGGATCAATGTTTGTCCCTTGCTGAAACAAACATCTTAAGACCGCCCAGACAATAAATTATGTATTTCACTCATGAAGTTTAGACTTTGGGTGAGAGACAAAAACTAAATTGACTCCTTAATATTCTTTCCTTCAAAATTATGACAGCCTCTGTTCCATTATTGTAGTAAGGGCATTTACACATGCATATAAAAGAAACCATTGTGATATGTAATTAAAAAGCCTAATGCATCAAAGATTCAGACAGATGTTTACGTTTAACTACCAAAAGCCAAGTGTATAGGCTGTAATTCAGTGGCGGCTGCTGGTCTTTCAAAGAGGGGAAGCTCATTTTCGGCCTACATTATAAACTTATTTACCCTATTTTTTGCACTAAATCAATCTTAGGTGTTGATCTGCCCTGCTGTTTAATTCTAATTTTTTCCTCGTAAGGAAGACTTTCAAATGGCTTCGCCAAAATCAGGTCGACAATATTAGCACCGTCTGCCATTGTGCGCAGTTTCACCCGTACGACGCTAGCCTAGCCTACTGTATGAATGAATGAACGAACGAACGAACGAACGCTCTAAAACAAAATATATTAAACTTGGTAAAACTGAAACAAGGAATGTGGTGTATAATTGTGTGAAATGTATTATGCAAATTGACAAGCAATTTCGCCAAACAAATATAAAGAAA
This sequence comes from Xyrauchen texanus, assembly GCF_025860055.1. Classification (NCBI taxonomy): domain Eukaryota; kingdom Metazoa; phylum Chordata; class Actinopteri; order Cypriniformes; family Catostomidae; genus Xyrauchen; species Xyrauchen texanus. The sequence continues at coordinate 15,926,579 of NC_068294.1, forward strand.
TAGGTTGCAGCAGTTTGTCTTTCGACTACACTTGAGAAATCCGTGATGGGACTGAGCGCGAAATAGCTTCAGTGACTTCTTATAGTACAGATTCGCTGTCAATCAAAAGGAGATGCAGTCTTTCGACAGATCCTCCAATCATCACGCTGAAGCCCGGAGTCCGGGCCAGCCCACTCCTCATTCACCCCCAGAGACGCTGAGCGTCCGTGGGTGGGACATAATCGCAGCATTTATCCAATGACCATCTATTTTCGGAGCACTGAAAAAAACTGTTCAGAGCAGCCCCATTGAAGTCAATGGACGCTCGGCTTCAACAGGGAAATGCACTGACGCTACGGGAATGTATGAGAAGTAAATCGAGTCAGCCGACCTGCTATATGTAATGTAGCTGATTCTGAACGAACTCGTCTTCGAGATGAACGTGTTCTAATGCATTTTTAGTCAATAAATTGTTTACACAATAGTACATATTTGACCATTATTTTTTTGACATTATAGGGGAAGCTGAGCTTCCCTTGCAGTCTTAAAGAAATCCCCACTGCTGTAATTGTATTCTCAAATGGATGCTTGCTTAGTACACATACCTTTGAGAGAATTGCAAATGCATATATTTGCCACCCTCATTTTACATGTAAACTTGCTATCGAGCTTCCTCGTTTTTTTCCTCTTTGCACTGTTTTTTGAAACAATATGTATAGCCCCGCAGAAGCACCTGCTGTGCTTTGTCTTTGAAATGCATTTTCTGCCTTTTCCTACATGGACTTTTATAACAGCGGAAGATAAGTGTTTCACTGGCGAGTGGTAGAAAGAGAGCATCAGAAGTACTTGAGTTTTTAAAATGAGGTTTTCTCTGCTGTGATACCTCTGGGGCTCTGGGTCCACTTAACTACAATGTCATTAGTTAGGATTTAAATTAGGACTTTGTTGTTTTGCAATGCCATCTATTTAGACTTTAATTACAAACAGAATGTTTGGTGACATCAGGGAAAAGGATACCACATTACACAGTGTCTCACATTCTCATTGCGTTGTACTGGTAGTGTGAAGAGTTTGGTTAAAAATGAGGAAGCCACTATTTCTGATGTTGATGTAAAGCCTTAAGCCTTTAGTGAGCACATTGCAATCACGCAACCGGATTATGAAAACAAACATAAGGGGATGGGTTATCAAATTATATTGCAAAAGTTGATATTGAATGTTTATTTGTTTAGACATGCATGAAGCATTTCTTGTGTCTGGAGTTAAATGGAGAATGGAAGCAAGGCACCTGAGGGCTGTTTGCAATCCTTTTGAACTTCCAAATCCACTACTTGGATTGATTACTTGGTCAGAAACTCAGTTTGATTCCACCCCATCCCCTTGCCCCCATTGGTCTCATTTTACATTTTAGTTTTGAGCTTTAACCATGGTATGTTTGTGCACAGGCATAATATATTGTTGAGCCATACAGTAAATTGACCATGACTAATTTCATCCCAACCATGAAAATAAGTTTCCACTTTGTTTGTGTGTTATAATGAGTGGCAATCCAGCACTGGAATTTATTTTAATTAATAATCATAAGCTTCACCATTTCATGACATCACAATGTCTGCAAATCTGTTCCCAAATCTTGTTAAAACAAAAGTGACACTAATGCGTTTGTGTCACTACTGTGAGTACTAGCGGCAGTCACTGTAGCAAGGTAATTACTCAGGAGGACAAGCGCCAGCTTCATTGTTTCATTCATGTATTTGTCCCTTTAGATTTAGCATCAAAACTTTACAACACACAGAACTTGCATCTGTCTGCCACTTATGCACTGCAAGAGATGTAAAGAACGCAAGCAGCTATAAGAAATGCATTATACATCAATAAAAAAAGGGACTGGGAGAATACAATGATGCAAAATAATATGTGATCAGTAGCTGTGAAATTTCAAAGAGATTCAGGATTGATTGTGTCAATATCAACTCACATGAATGTTCACATGAAACGTACCTTTATCCACCTTTTCAGACATGACAGTGGAGTTTGGTGAATATTCTTTACTACAAATAAACAAACAAACTAAACTATAATGTCAAAAGGACTTAAGTCTGCACCATAAGCTGTAGCGTGTTCACACTGAATTAATTTTTTAAAAATGTGTTTCTGTTTTAATTGAATTAATTACATGACATGCCAATGAATTAATCAAATAAATCACATATATCATTAATGGCACCCGAATAAATATGAAAATACAGTATGATATTTACACACACACACACACACACACACACACACACACACACACACACACACACACAAAAGATCCCCCGTTTAGCCTTAACAGACTGTAGGGGCAAGTGCTTTTAGCAAGCACCTATGAAGGCTGGAATGGTACACGAGGGGGTGGGTGGCTAGCACCACGCCCAACTGCCTTTGTCTCCCCGGTGGCAATGTTTTACACACCGCATCAGGTACTCATTTTAGGCTGAGTTGACCTAGGGGAGGCCCGGGACCAGTTCAGATAATCATCACTGGTGTTGGCCATGAACAGGAAGTGAACTCGGGTCACCAGGTTCGTAGTGCAGTGCACTAACCGCTACGCTACCGCTCCCCACTATCTTGCAGATATGGGTCAGGAGCTTCAGTTAATGTTCACATCAACCTTCAGAATGGGGAAAAATATGATCTCAGTGATTTAGATCGTGGCATGATTGTTAGTGCCAGATGGGCTGGTTTAAGTATTTCCGTAACTGCTGATCTTCTGGGATGATGCCAAAAATATCCATTGAGCAGATGGAAATGCCTTGTTGATGAGAGAGGTCAACAGAGAACGGCCACTTTGTACAATTGTAGTGAGCAGGATAGCATCTCAGAATGCACATCACATGGAACCTTGAGGCGGATTGGCTACAACAGCAGAAGACCACATCTGGCACTTTATTAGGACCATAGTGTTCCTAATATAGTCCTCTGTTAGTGTATATTCACATAAACCTTGCATTTTTAGGATAACATTTTGAGCTTAAAGTTTTAAGTTTAAAATTGTATCTTGAAATTATTGCATTCTGATGTGCTTAATCCAGCAGTCAAGAACGCATCATGTCTGACCACGTGACCGGCTCTTATGCTGTGACTGTGCTGCTTATTAAGATTGTTGAAGCATGCTGACGTGGCTTGTGCAAACACGAAAATTACTTGTACTTCAAGCTTTAATTGCTCAGATTGCAGGAAAATACTCTCTTTAATCAGGCATGATTAATGTCACATTAAATTAATGTGTTAAATTGACAGCCCTAGTTTCTATGTAAACATGTGCTTAACAGTCATTTTGACCATTGAGCAGCGTCACAGTTTAAGTGTCTTGCACAGGGGCGCTGCGTTTTATAGACGCTATGCCAAGTTAAAAACTTTTAAAAATCCATCTTGAGACACCTGGATTCTATTCTAATTGTGGGGTTGCATCTAGCTTTTTTAACACAAGAATGCATTTGTTCTGAATGGCATGTTCTGCGACTCCCCTACATAGCTGTGCACTTGGAAACTTTACGAATTCCAACTTCCTATTACTTAGATGCCCACTGTGCCTATCTGATCTCTCACTCAAATGGCGGTGTCATCAGCTCCTGTAGCTAAACCACACAGACTAATCAATCATGCAGATAGATATCTGTTCTTGTTCACCGCTCTGAGCACGGAAAACCTATTCGAAACAATCACACCACTCACTTATATGCAAATAATCATAAGATTGCCACTGTGCTATTAGGTATACACCAACAAAATTCCATTACCCACCCAATACAAATACCTGAGATATTGTTTTTTTGCTCATGATTACAAATGCCACCGCATTGCTGGCTATACATCATCAATCCAGGCACAATGGCAAGTTGTACCGAAGTCCATTGGAATTCAATAGCAGACTGCAGAGTGTGGAACAGTGTTAGTCCAAGATAACGTCAGTCAAAGGCTGCTTTATGCAGGCAAGCTTGTCTGACGCCCTGAAATGGCAAAGTGGGATATATTCAATTGGATGTAGAGCACACCACTCTGCTGCATGTAATAAGGGCACCAGGCCCAATGTCTTCCAGTGGAGGAAGCTAAGTTTACTCAGGTCTCTGGAGGGAATGAGAGAGAGAGTCCTGGACTTAAGTAACTGAACATGACGAGTGAATATAGCATCAGTTATTGACTATAAAATGAACCTTCATAATTTCTGCACAATTAAATATGCTTAATGACCGGTGTTTCAAATCAACAGGGAAGGAAAGCACAACAATTGTGCCGAGCAACCTTCTGTTAACTGTGACAATCGATTTAATAATGAATGAATGCAATGGAATGTATGATTCATTAGTGTAGCTGATTTGTCTGCCAGTTCACTGACTAGCTAGTATTAGCCATAGATTTTGTTGAAGCCTGGTAATAAATCTCAATGTCATAGTTTTCACATTGCATGCATTTAGCATCTCTTTTAGGAAAACGTTATTGCTCAGAATGAATTTCATAGCTTAATGGAGTTCTCCTGTTAAATGTTTCATTTTAAGCTACACTATGTAACTTTTGGCCTTCTAGCAGTTAAAAAATAAAACTGCATGTGTCTTGCGGAAGAACACTGTTTTGGTTGTTGTTCGGCTCTGCTCCTCTGCGTGGATGAATGTGGTTCGAGGCACCGGTGTACACATGAATACAGGACATCTTATCAGAGCGAATGAACAAATAAATAACGAAAGAAAGGAAAAGACGGATATCTGAAATCATGTCATCTGAGGAGATAAGTGCCATATCTTACGCTGTTGTTTTGACTTATTGGAGACATTGATGTTTTGAATTAAATTGTTAGAAAAGTTAGGCAACGTTTGTTTGAAGGTGCGTTCTTGTACGCACCTTCAAACAAAGAAGTCGAGAGGAGCTCACACTGTGATTCGAAAAGGAGACTGTTCTATAGAGAGAGAGCTCATGGCATTCGAACGGGTAAGCCCATCATGCAAATCAAACGGAGGAGGTGAGAACGAGAATTGGCTCCCGCTGTGTTCGAAAGTGAGGGCTCACACTGCTATTCAAACAGGAGACTGCTCTAAGGAGAGAACTCCCGACATTCGAATGGGTAAGTCCAGCAAGCAAATCGAAAGGAGGAGGTGGGAACGAGAAATTGGCTTGCATTGCATTCGCAAGGGAGGGCTCACACTGCTATTCAAACAGGTGACTGCTCTAAAGAAAGAGTGGTTTAGCTCGCAGTATTCGAACGGGTAAGCCCAGCATGCATCCGAACACGGGTCCACTCTGCTCTCCGAAAGGGGGAGCCTGCTATACGTGTGAATTTTGGTGGGCTCAATGCCGCATTCTAACAGGATGACTCTTACTACGATATATATATGCATGTATGTGCTAGCACACATGCGCATATATACTTGCATATGCATAAATGCACACACACACAAGGTACGCATCTGTACGCACCTGTGCAAAGAAATACATACACATATGTACGTGTACACATACGTACGTCTGCGTGTAGGAGTTGCGAGATGGTGGCAGGTGGTGACATGATTGATAGAGACAGGTGGTACTGATAAGGGGATTAGCTGATTTGTGATTGATGAGCTTTCCTGATGTGGAAATTATTAGATCTGATGTGTGTCTGGAACCAATGACCGAGAGACTGAATTTGTTGTTTGCTGGGATGCTAGATTAGAGGAGGACTGATTTGAGGAGCTTTTGGTCTGAGAGGGTGGGATAAAAGTTGTGATTGAATTGTGTACTGACAGTGATTTCTGAGCAACTAAGAAAGCCAAAAAGACTAGGATAAACATAGCGTTTACTGTGTGGTATCTGAGGCAGAGGGTGGTTAGGCATTTTGTTAAGATATCGATGGTTAGTGGCATTCTGGTGCCTGAGTGTTAATGAGCAGTGAAATTTTGGGGTTATTGATTGCTGAGGCAGACTTGCCGAATATTGATTTATGGAAAAAAGGACGCTGCTCATATAGCCTTTGGTGGTATCTGGTTACATGCCTTTAAAATGCTTAAGGAATTAAACGAATTGTGAAATGGATAATATGCTGTAGTGGAACCATTATTAAGCACAATATATAACCCCCCCAAATTGGGTGAGGGAAAATGCCAAATCGAAGGCTTTGATATTTTGCTAGATTGTGTTAAAACTGCATTGGAACAGCCAGCTTTCGAGGCAGCCTCATGTGAGGGCTTGCTCTGGGTGAGAGGTTTGGATGAAGGAACTTTATGCAGGAATAGGGGGCTGTGCCATTGGTGTTTTTAATCTACCATAGGTATACTGTCAGATCGGCCGACTTGCGGAGGTAGCCTCACTCAAATCTACCCAGGGATGGGGAAATATGGTGCTTGAAATGATCAGAAGTGGGTGGTGACCGCCATCTCTTGTAATGTTCATTGCAGCTGGTGCGAAGTGAAGACAAAAGGATTCAGCGAAAGCATGGTGAAATGCTGGATTTGAAAGTGGAGAAATAACTCCAGAAATAACCTGCAATGGAAGCGAAAGGTTAGTTAGGAAAACCCAGCCATTATTTTTATACACACTTAGAAGGGAAGCCAAAGGTTAGTTAAGATAAAAATTATTATTTCATTTGTACACGCCTGTAGGGGAAGCAAGTGGTTAGATAGGAATACCTGACTTAATTACATTAGCATGGACAGGGCACTGCTGCGGCAGTGTCAGGTGGGGCACTGTTGCTGTGGTATCAAGTAGGGCACAATTGACTTTATAAATGTATCAACACCTGTAAGGCAAAGGTTAGTTTTTACTTACCTGTGGGGGGAGCAAATAGTTAGTTAGGAATATGTAAATGTATTACCTTTATAGACGTCTGTAAAGGAAACAAAATGATAGTAATGGAAAACATGTCAACTGCATTTATATGCGACTTTAAGGAAAGCAAAAGATTAGTTAAAAACGATTATGTTTGTCATGGCAGGGCACTGCTACGGCAGTATCAAAATGTGAAAGGGGTGCTGCTGTGGCATTATTGAGAGTATGCAGGTAATGCTGTGGCAGTATCGAGTGTGGGCGCTGCGGCACATTATCTGGTTGTGGCTGCAGTATCAAATAGGGCAAACATGTTTTTATTACATTCAGGCACACCTTGTGTGTCGCGCTCATTTCAACGATGAGCAAAGGAAATGCCAATGTGAAGGTTAACGGGAAAAGCTAAAAGGCTCTTAAGATTACTGCACCTCCACTGTGCTAGAACAGGAGAGCACTACTGTATTCGAATGGGAGAACCTCTGGCCCAAATTGCATAGGTTCACACTGCGTCCAAACAGAAGAGCCCACACTGCATTCGAATGGCAGGTGGCGCTGACTAGAAAATTTTGTGTGGTTTGTGATGTGTATATATATTTATGAGCTACACCCCCAGACTTTGATAAGAGGAAAACAATCCCATGAATGCGGTGCTTGGACAGTGCCTTTGCGCCATTTGCAGGAATCGCACCATAGTTGTGGCACCTGTCGGGGGAGTTGTTGTATGGCCCAAAAGATGCCGTGGTTGGCACCTGGACAGCCCATTTGTGCTGCTTAGGGATGTTTTGAGCCAATGGTAGGAGCACCGTAGTTGTGCTTTCTAGCAACTTAAATGTTTGCCATCTTTGGCTCCTTGGAAGGTAACAGTGAAGTTTTGGAATGATACCTACATAGCGAAAGCAGGAGGAAAACCTGGGAATTTTAGACGGGTTCTCGTAGAGACCTGCTGGAAGTAATATTGGTGAAACCCTTGTGGATGGTGTAGTTTCAGGCGTTTCTGTAGAAATGACAAATTATTTATATTTAGGTGAAAACCTTTGTGAAACTTGTACACATTTCACAGTCCTAAGAAATCTGTGGAAAGTTAGATCCATGGCAACTGGAGTGAGGGATACACTTGCACCAGTAGAACTCAGACTGCTCATGCTTATTTGAGGGGAAAACATGCAAACTGCTAATGCGTATTAGAGGAAAAATGCATGCAGTCGACGTTTTGGGGACATGAGTCTAGAGAGAAGAGAAAATAAATATTAGTAACATTTAGAAACAATGTGACCAACAGCATAAATTATCTAGGAATAAAGAGAATTGCTGCTCTTCACTGCATAATGCAGTAAAAATGTGCTGGGAAAATACATTTTTAATAAACAATAGCATAAAATGATCTGAGAAATAAAGACCTTTGGCTCTGCACTGCATATTGAAATGCTGGAGAAATTTGCTGGGAAATTTTTATTAAAGAGCTTTGGCTATTACCAAAATGAAATTTCATACTGAAATGCAGAAGAAATGGACTTGCAATCATTATTGAAGGATTCACTTGTGGCCATTCACTCCTTAGGAATATGAGTGCCACCTGCTGTATGATATACATTTTGCATAGGTAATGCATTGCATGGCGATAGATTTGTGAGGAGATAATCCACTCGATTCCCGAAGAAACAGAGCCCAGGTTTCAGATGGCGCTTGCGTGTTCAGCTTCTCCAGCTTTCACACTGGGCTCTTCAAGCTCCAGTGCTTGAGAAGTTTTCTCAGGAGTTGCGAGGTAGTGAAAGGAGACAGCTGAAGCACCACAGTAAAGGTAAGAGGAACCACCTGTGTGCTAGAATGGGAATAAAACAATCAGGCACATGGGAATGAATGGGGACAGTTGGGATGGAACATGGCCTTATGAAATGGCAGCACGGTGAAGCCAGTCTTGTGGAGGCAGCTTGGACGCAATTGAATCTTCTTCGGCGAGTAATGATTAGAAGGGAAGAAAGGCAGAGCAGAAAAAACTGCCTGCTGCGTAAAAGTGGCAGCCCCCATATTACGATGTCTGAAAATAGTGAGCTGCAGTGGCAGCTTCTGTTGAATAATGAGATTGCTTGGATGGAAGAGCTGTTCTGATGAATGTGAATGCTTTGCTGTGAAGTTGCATGCGATGATCCGACTGCATCTGTTTGTGGGCAATGGCGGGGCCGAATGCCGCAAAGACGTCATGTCAGGAGAATTGTCACAGGAAGTGATAAAAATAAAAACAATGAGATAATACATGTATTACAGGGTATAGAGCTATGAAATTAATGTGAACAGCATAGCTCTGGTAATTTTGTTTTGGAAGACTTTGATGAGAGATATTTGAGTTCATATTGAAAGCTCTGACATTTGATTGTAGACTTGGGCATCTTGACAAATCTGAGCACACTTTGTGACATTGGTCCTCTAAAACTCTGGAGAGAACTTAGGTTTTTAAAGTCTTACATAGTTTTGCAGATTTTATTGGTTGTTTTGACTGGTCTCGAGCTCTTAAACGCGTACCTCTGTTAATTGCAGCGCTGCAAGAACAAGTGAGAATCATGGTGCGAAAAGCAGAAACAATTCGAATTCGGCACAGAATTCTACATGACCACCCTTGAATTTACAATAGGAACACTCAGGGGCGTGACATGGCTATTGAGCTATAGCCCCGAATGTTTTTTCTATAGCCCCAGATCTAATTTTCTGTTTTGTTTTTGGTGTTTTTTTTAATTCTTTTTATTATTGTTGTTTTCAGTTTCAACGCTTCGCTTCAACAACTGATTTGAAAGAAACAAAAACTTACAAAAAAACACGCAAAAAAAACATCACTGACAGGACCCAGACTAGTCTAGATGCAGGCGGCATGAATGCAAAGTACGGCCGAATGGCTCAAGTTCATTTCAGGACTCAGGAGGCAATTAAAGTCGAGGGATATGATCTAAATATGAAAAAGTAAGATGAATATTAGTCGTACCACACTCATATTTTGTTTATCATTTGTTTCTATGCAATTGTTTTGTTTTTTGTGGCTGGAGTGAAAGGCATATTGATGCAGGAGTGAACGTTTTTTAAAATAAAATGAGAACATAATGATCACATTTAACAACATTAAGCAATGCATATTTCTCATATTTAAGATATTTAGCTATGAAAGGTGGAATATAAAGTGTCCAAGAGATGAAACAACTAAAAGAGGCTGTTCTGTAACTTTTGGGAAAATGCAGTGGTGTTGGTCCAGGCTGGAGCAGTAGACCGTTGATCTCGTTTCGATCATCCTGGCCCTCTATATAGCAAAGTCAACACTTTTAGCCAGCTGCTTCCTTTTATAATATGTTAAAATTAGTTGTTAATTCTTTTTTTCAGGCAGATGTTAGAGAGTTAGTTTTTGCATTACGACAGCAGGGAGTCTCAGTGAGAACAGGATCCAATACATTCAAAGGATGATGGCATCAAGAAATGGTAGGAAGGTGCAGGCAGCGTATGATAGGGTACAATAGAGCTAAATGCACACCTTAAGTTAAATGTGTTGTTTACTAATCTCACAGTGTATGATTACAGAATTTTTTTTTTTTTATTTGTATTGAGCACTGATGAAGCAAAAAAAATTAAGGGGGTAAAATTATAAAGTGGATTGTTTTGCATGCAGTCCAAAATCAGAAAGCTTTTTTTCTGAAGAATGCCTAGAGAAGCTTGCAAAACATTACAAAAGTCAGCTACAGAGAGAGGTTGTTGTCATGCAGAAGTCAGATAAAGCTTATTCCTGATATGCAGCCAGTTTTCCCAACTGCTAGATCCACTCATGTTTCCATCTGTAAGACAGGTACTTCAGGTTGCACTTACCATACCAGTCACTAGCTGCACATGTGAGATATCTTACAGTTCATAGAGATGCCTCCACACATGGCTACGCAGTACTATGTGCCAAACTTGTCTGAACAACTTAGCAATTCTCTCAGTTGAAAGGAATGTGGTTGACATCAGCAAATCTTCATGCAAGACGTTACTTTCTACTATCACAAGCAGCTAAAAAATAAAGTGTCTTTTTACTTTACTGGTTCTCATAAAGTACAAGGGCAGAGGTTTTGAGTTTGACATAATATATTAATTAATATAATATTTATATTATATTTAACGATTTATTCCGTTGTGTAGTCTCATGTGGTCCTGTGTTGGTCCTTTGTTGTTTTTATGTAGCACCACGGTTCTGGAGGAACGTTGTCTCGTTTTGCTGTGTACTGTACTAACTGTATATGGTTGAAACGACAATAAAAACCACTTGACTTGACTTGTCTTGACTAATATAAAATATGATATATATTATATTGTAAATATGTCTAAATCTATATTGATATAATACATGTATATTGTAAATAATAATCATATAAATCATCACACTCAACACCCTCAGATATACTGTGTGATACTCATGTTTTAGCTGAATTTTCATTGTCTGTACTGTTTATTATTTAATTACATTTAGTTCAGTGTTTCCCAAACTGGGTTACATGTACCCCTAGGCATACGAGCTGACCGCACAATTGCACAGATACAGGTACAGATGCTCGAAGTTGGCTGGCAACACCGTACCTGCAATGATGCGCAATTCCAGGCACAGAACTGAATGCTATTTGCGTACACAACGCAATGATGGGGGGAAGTTATGCAGCTATATCATATCTAGCATACCCATTTCAATCGGTAAGCCATTTATTCAATATGTATATGATTAACATAACATGTACAAATATAACATGTTTAATATAAAGGAGTTGTTTTACAAAGATAATTGTATTACATTTATTTTTTTAAACATATTTTCAAAATACATTCTGTGAATGTTATCTATGCGTTAGAGAGGGGGTACGCAAAAGGATGTTGAATGTTTGGATGGGAACTTCCCTGTAAAACGTTTGGCAAACCCAAAAATTATGATTTCTATGTATATGATAGATTTTTTCCCCCTATCATGAGAAACACTTGTTAATATAATGGTTTGTAGGTAGATTTTGCGTTTGAAGACACAATAAAATTGTTTAAAGTAGATAAAATGTATGACCTATTATTCATTGTTTGAGACCTTGAGTAACTGTTATCCTTAACTGTCTAACTTACAACGGACATCAGTATTTCCTTAAAAACACCATAAAGGTCTCCCAGCCTGACCAGCTGAAAGGTTATTAAAACCCCTCTAAAACCTACAAACAGACCAAGCTGACCAGGCTGAGAGACCAGCAAAAACCAGCAAACCAGTTTAGGCTGTGTTTCTTTTTTCATGGGCACTAAGTCCTCGTGGTGACGAATCTCAGTTGCCTCCGAGTCTGATAACTGATCAATCTATGCATCTTATCACATGGCTTGTTGAGCGCGTTACTGTGGAGATGAAGCGTGTGAGGAGGCTTCACACTATTCTCCGTGGCATCCACGCACAACTCACCGCACACCCCAACGAGAGCGAGAACCACACATTATAGCGACCACGAGGAGGTTACCTCTTGTAACTCTACCCTCCCTAGCAACCGGGCCAATTTGGTTGCTTAGGAGACCTGGCTGTAGACACACAGCACGCCCTGGATTCGAATTCGCGAATCCAGGGTTGATAGTGAGTCTATACTCGCTGAGCTACCCTGGCCCCATAGCCTAATTTCTTATTGACATATTGCAGATGAGCAAATGACCTAAAAATGCATCATCCAGATGTAAACAAACACATCAAATAGATGTCTGGTTTATGTACAGTACATGTGCAATCAAGGATAAATTCACGTTACTATAGCTACATTATTTGCGCAAAATATACAAAATTCTGTGTACGTGTTGCTAGAGCATTCTGGTGAAATGAACACTAGAGGTGCTACAACAACAATTACTTTAACTCACTTTTACACAAATCACAAATATTCAGTTGATTATCAGTTCATAAATGTTTTTGCTATGTTCCTAACACAATGCTTTCTTATGGCATAAACACACTTTTACTAAAATGCACGACTAGTAGATTTTAACATGGCAGAACAACCAATTACATTCACAAGCATACTCAAGGACAATCAATTTGCTCAGTAGCTCAACTGATAGTGTGTTGAACTTGCAAAGGATCAGGGCAAGAGTCCTGAAGAGCACTTGAGACACATTTGCTTTTTATGACACTATTGGTTAGGTTTAGGTTTCGGTTTCAGGTTTAGGGTAGGGAGGTAGGTAGGTCTTAATTATTTAAAACTCCAAAGAGCATTTACCTTTAAACCTCATCTGTTTTGCAGAACATTTAACTTACTTTTAGCACCACACAAAGGACATTTCAACTCTGGACTGCATTCATCTGTGTAATGAACCACATAATTGTTATTAGTTTGCTAGTTTTGATCCTGCACTGGATTTGTTTATTTTTAATGTGCTCATGTTATCAACGTGATTCATTATATTTAAGATACTGGAACAGTTGACCGATGATGATCATTAGATTTACATTCAGTCAGACACAACTGAAAAAGTGTCATACACAGGTGAGGAGGTAAACAATCCTACCAGACAGAATTTACTTACTATTTATTTAACCTGTAATAAAAGTTTTGGATGGACTTTTGTCTTTCCAAAAATAGCTAAATCTGTAGTTTCTTTTCTTATTTTCTTCATAGAAGTTTATGGGTTACAGTTGTAACCAGGATTTCTAGAGGATACCCGAATTGCTGAGATGGGAGGAGTCATAAACTTTCATAATGGCGGAGGAGAGTACGTTTTCTGTAGCGAATGGCGTAATTGTATTATGCTGTCAAAATAAAAATTCCTCAAAAAATATGCATGAATGAACCTGCCGTTGTCCATGTTTCCTGTTCAAATAAAGCACTTGAATGCAACGTCCTCGTAATTACCACTTTGGAAATGGGAAGAAGGATATTCCGATAGCACATGAAGGCAGCATAACTTCCCTCCCTTTCATGGATTAGAATGTACGTCATTGCTTAATTTCCACTGTTGGTGGAACCCATGCAATAGGTTTAACTAGAACACCCTAAGCCCTTGATCCCTTGGAGTACATTGAAGGCTGGTGTCAATTTGTGAAATTATTTAGTGATTTTTGCACCTGAGAAGACAAAGTTTTTGGAAATTGATGCAATCACAGATTCAGGTAAAGTTTAGTTGTAATTTCAGAGGCTTATGTATAAATCTTGTCTGTTAAGAAATCAATATTTTTGTAACGTAGTTTGATGGAAAGGAGGAGGCGAGAACCAGCTTTTCAATATAAATAGTATTTTAATGAGAAACTTAAAAGACAAACACACACACATGACGGACATGTCTGTAAACTATCTCTCCCTCCCGCACAACCCTCCGCAGTCCGCCGGCATGACGTACACCCCCCCCCCCCCCCCCCCTGTTTCCCTGCCTGACCGGTCATCCTCGTCTACCTGGACGAGGGAAGGGACAAGGGGAGGGAAACAGAAATAATTAAATAGGGGGGTACTTCCTGTAACAGTGTAGTACCCCCCCAAAAAAACACTGTAAAATGTAAATGAGAGGGAAAAGGCCAACGCGGAGCGGCAGTGAGAGAGAAAGAGGAGAGAGAGAAAAAAAAACACTTACTCGCCAGTTCTCCGATATGCCGTAGCTTGTTCCTTGGCCACTCCTCCACCCTCTAACGGACGACAGCCACGCCTCCCCGGGTGGATCTGAGGCAGACCTCCAGCCCCTGGAAGACAGAACGCCCCGTCACGTTCTTGGTGAACAGAAGGGGTCTCTCCCGCCTCTGGCAGCGGTTCTCCCGCTCCAGGCGGTCGGCAGCGAGCCCCTCCCCGCTGGTCTGGCCTAAGACCCCGCCGCATTTCAGCGGCTGGTTCACTCCATTGGGGTGGACGGTAGTGGCGAGAACTCGACAACCGCGCATCCCTCCTCCTTCCCGGATTTCGGCACCAGTGTAACGTACTTCGATGGAAAGGAGGAGGAGAGAACTGGCTTTTCAATATAAATTATATTTTAATGTGAAACGTAAAAGACAAACACACACACACACACGATGGACATGTCCGTAAACTATCACTCTCTCCAGCACAACCCTCCGCAGTCGGAGACTTGATGAGCCTGATAAGGGACCGTGTGTGTATAATCACGACCTGGCCCCGCCCTCCGCCCTGCCACAATTTTTTATTGGAATTAATTGTTAGAAAGGATTAATCAAGTTTTACAAAAATTTTAATGGTAACATTACAATGCACATATTGGCTATGGCTGTGTAACAAACAGTAAGTTTAAGATTTGAATTAGTAACAAAGCTGTGTAACAAACAGCCAGTTTAAGAAGTATTATGCTGTTAAATCTCAGTACAACTTTTCTGAAGTATAACTTTACTTTCAGAATACAAAAGAGTTGTTTTGGGAAATTTAAGCACGATCAGTGCTGTGATGTCACAATCGAGTTGCATTGTGGGATATTGAGCAGCCTGATGCATACATCTGAGCAGGCTTGCTCACTCGGCCAAAGTGAGTTGGTGGGGTTGAGGGTCTGTCAACAGACACTTTCCTTACCCACTTAACAGTGGAACAGACTTCAAAAATGGCCACCGTACTTCACCCAAGGGGCAATACTTAGGGAAGTTAGCGAGTGGATGTGTAAAGTGAAGTGGAACTAGAGGAGACACATGTGAGATTACTAATGTATTTTTCTCAGTTGAAAAACCCAAAAAGAAAGTTTAGCAAAAGTCTCCATTCCATTTGCTCTCCATTTAAACCCATTGATGTCTGGGGGAATCAATTAAGATATTAAAGAGATCTCATTTATGATTTTTCTTTCCTAGCTTTATATGGGAACTACGAAGCACCAATGTGGTTGACAAACTGTTTATAGGGTTTTTACAGCTTTACATTTCTTGTAGGATGCCCATCCACCATTAGTATGTACCCCAGTTATCAGTGAGAAGGCACTTGTCATTAGCACTTCAAGCAGTTCAGAGCTCTCTTTTACCTTGTAGGATGCCCACTGTAATCTTCTGCAACCACAGTCAGACTTCACTACAGCGTTAATTGGCAGACAGCGATCATGCTGGTCGAACAGATGCCAGGTACATTCTATAAATAGATAACTAATGCTTCTCTCTTATGATGCACTCCAAGCCACAAACACCTTGCTTGCATAATGGATTTATGCTAATGCACCATGAGGGATGAGCAGGTAGAGTGCAAGCATTTCGCCTCCTGAAAAATAAAAAAATAAAAATCATGACAAGAGAAGGCTTTATAGGATGCAGGCATAATTTATCACACTGGAGTTATAGGTATCATCACAGGAATGCGCGAGGCCTGGGTATAGCAGATATATATTTTTCTCAGTTAACTTAGACTAAGATGAACTGGAAGGGAATCTGCAGAGCCAGACAGGAGGGGGAAGGTCTTCCTTCAAGCATTCACTGCAGCAGTGCTGTTAGAGTGTGTACTGAAAACTTGTGATGCAGTCTGCCATTTTTGTGTCTTAAGCGTGGACACAGTATTATAAAACTATAGTTCCGACTCTTGATTCTGATTCAAAGCCGTTGTCAAATGTCTATAAATACACACCTGTGATGATACATTCTATATTAAAGGGACATATCATGCTTTTTTTTCCCCCTTGAGGTTCACTTATAATGTAGTATTACATGACCTTTTTCCACCTTGTCTCTCTCTGAAACTCTCGGTTTCTGTGTACTACCACTTTTAGATGACAACACACTACAGCAATGTGTTTTTATTGGCTAAATTCTTTGCAGCGCAAACATAATGCTGCATTCCATTCAACTCAGAAAGTAGGATTTTCCAACTTCTTATTAGGAAAAGTTCAATGCAATGCCACTTGAAGTCCGAATTCCAACTTGGAAAGTCGTGCGGAAATATTAAACTCTGATTTCGCCGAAATGCAGGTGCAGGATGTCACACAAATATGTCGACACCCAGGAAGAAATACAAAATAAGTGATAAACATCCACTTTTGCTAAATAATATCGATAAATGAGTTCCTACATTACATTATTTTAAAGCTTGTTTAACAAACGGTAGCAGAGACAGATGTTCAAAACTTGGTAAATTATACTATCTTTTGATAATCGTACACCTGTAGCACAAATGCTAGTATTGCAGAATTGTTTATGAAATGGTTTGCTAGGAGACATCTCTGGTGACAGTCAAACACCTGCTCAGCTAGCAGAAGCAATACAGTTTTGTTTCCTTAAACGTCGTCTTCCGAGCATCTGGCAATGGAATGCATTTATGGTCGGAGATCGGGATATCAAGTAGGAATATCCCACATCTGACCGGAATAGAACTCCGCATAACACTTTTGGAACTGATATTTTACAACAATAAAATAATTCTAAAAGCACTCATTCCAGGCAGTCATTGATGGCTATATGACCCAATTCATGTGACGCATGCAATCAAACTACTACAGTTGTTTTCCGACTAAAATAACAATAAAAAAATCGAACAAAGTCAGCAAACTGTTTCTCCCCAAGACTTACACTACATAGAAGACTTGGTTATAAAATAAGTCAATCTAAAGCTGAGAACAGTGGAAATAGTCCTGACTAATATAAACTGTGAATGTGAAGGGTTAATACATCTGTATCCTTCTGTAGGTAGAGATATTTTGGACAGTCAGCCCAGGGCTTCCCCTCTGTTGTGTGGCCGCTTCAATACACATCCTCTGCGAGTAGGAAATATGGGATGTTCTCCAGGTGGGGAGTCTTTCTCGATCATTTACATGTAGCTAGTTGAGCGGTGAGGGAATTCCCCAACTGTTTCACTGCTTAAATACAAGACAATGGGCATGCCGACACATTCATTTTGGGCATAATATGGGCATTCTGGCTATTATGAGACAGCTGGCAAGTTTACTAGCATATACTAAACCTTTGTCATTCATTGCAATCTGCTCTACACTTTCTTCTAACATACACTTCCTGGCCAAAAAAAAGTTGAATACTCTAAAAATGTTTTAGCCCGATGAATTTCCCCTCTTACGTTATACCATTTGAGCACATAAGAACGTATCGGGTTACTTAACTGTAACCCCTGTTCCCTGATAAAAGCGGAATGAGATGCTGCACTGATTTAGAGCTTAGGGAACGTCTTTAGGAGTGACCAGCTGTGAATATATGTGCAATACGTAAATTAAATTAACTAGAATTTATAGCCTCTGCTGGTGACATCCTCAGGATGTACCTGTAGAAGGGCTATAAATAGATGCGTCACAGGTGCATTGTCAGGTATTCTGTCTGAAGAGCAGTCCTGGGGCATCCTCAGTGCGGCAATGAAGTGCAGCATCTCGTTCCGCTTTTATCAGGGAACAGGGGTTACAGTTAAGTAACCCGAGACATTCCCTATCAAAAAGCTACACTTTGATGGTGCGCTGATTTAGCGCTTTGGTAATGAGAATAGACATGCCGCCACACTGTGGGTGTCCGGACCCCTTACGGTTGTGTAGTTGTGCTCACAAGAGCACGAGAGGTCTCAGACATGAGCTTGTGACGTAGACTCAAGGACATAAGAGTCCGGTGTGGCATAAACATCCAAACTATAGAATCTTATGAATGTATGCGGAGAGGACCAGCCCGCCGCATTACAAACATGTTGCAGAGGGACACCTCTGGCCAAAGCATTAGAGGAGGCGACCCCTCTGGTAGAGTGAGCCCTGATACCTACTGGCAAAGCCTCGTAGGCCAGGGCAATAGCATCCCAATGTGACATAGTTTGCTTGGTGGAGGCCGCCCCTGTGTTACGGCCCCCATGACAAACGAATAGTTGCCCTGACTTATGCCACTGGCTAGTGCGGTGGACATAAGTCTAAGGGACACAGTCCGTGAAGTCTTTCCTGCCTGTTATAAATGGCGGGGAGCAGAAGGCTTCTCTGAGGCTTCTCGGTTATCTCCGAGAACCATACCCTGTTTGGCCAATGCAGCTATCAGTAAGAGGCAGGACCCTTGTTGGCGAACTCTGGCCAAGACTCCCGGGAGAAGAGAAACCAGAGGAAACACATACAGGCACATTCTGGGCCATGTATGTGCCATCGCCAGACCGCGTCCAGAGGCTGGGTGACTCAGAGAGAAGTAGAGGGGACATTGCGCTCTCTGTTGGGAGGCAAAGAGGTCCAATTCTGCTCTGTAATCTAAACCAGATTTGTTCCACTACCTCGGGGTGGAGTTTCAACTCCCCCACTGGTATTTTCTGTCTGGACAGTAAATCTGCTCCCACATTCAGGCATCCAGGGATATAAACTGCCCTGATTGACAGGAGCTTGCCCTGGGCCCAAAGGAGAATCTGCCGTGCCAGTCTGTTCAGCTGGTGTGAACGTAGACCTCCTTGATGGTTTACGTAAGAGACTACTGCTGTGTTGTCCACCCGCATCAGGACATGGCAGCCTCTTAGATACTGGAGGAAGTATTTCAGAGCCAGAAATACAGCCATCAACTCAAGGCAGTTGATGAGCCAATTGAGCTGGTGACCCTCCCATTCCCCTTGAGCTAGACGACCACTTAAGACCGCTTTCCAGCCCGTCAGGGTGGCGTCTCTCGTTAGCAACTTGTGATGGCAAGATGCACCTAGAGTGGGACCCAAAGTGAGGCACTGGGGTCTGAACCACATAGAGAGGGTATGAAGCGCATGGCATAATAACTGGACTTTTTCACCACAGGCTTCACTATGTAACAATACATTTTTTGAATTCCATGCCATTACTACAATGCAACCACAAAATGACATGTTGTTGCCATCTATCACCCTCCAGGTCAGCTGACAAGCTTTCTTGAGGAGTTGGATGTCCTGCTGTCCTCCTTGCCAGAGGATGGCAGTCCACTTGTGGTTCTTGGCGATTTCAACATACACCAAGACAAGCCCCAGGCCATTGAACAGAATACTTCTGGCCTCATTTGACTTGGAAAGACTACACACCACAGCAACTCACAGATCGGGCAACCAGCTGGACCTCATTTTTACACGTAACTGTACCACCTCAAATATTCTTGTTACACCTTTACATGTCTCTGATCACTACTTTGTTCAATTCAACATGATTCTCCCATCCATTGTAAAACCGACTCCACCTTTGGTTTCCTTTCGCTGTAACCTCCGTTCCCTCTCACCCTCTCGCCTTTCCACTGATGTGTCTGCCTCTCTTCCCATAGTAAATGTATTTTCCATGCTTGATGTAACCACTGCCACAGACACACTTACTTCTACTTTAACAACCTGTCTAGACTGTCCTCTCTCCTCTAGATCAGCACATACTACACAACCCAGACCCTGGCTGTCTGACGTCCTTCGTGAACATCGGACTGATCTCAGGGCAGCTGAGAGGAGATGGCGGAAATCTAAAGATCCAGCCGATCTAGGTAAATATCAGCTTCTGCTTGTAACTTTTTCAGATAACGTTGAAGCTGCAAAAACTTCATATTACCAGACCAAGCTCAAGAGCACCACAGACACTCGTAGCTTGTTTAGAACATTCAACACACTTCTCTGCCCTCCCCCTCCACCACCTCTCACATCACTGACAGCAGATATCTTCGCCACATTTTTTACTAATAAGGTTACAGCCATCAGCAATACATTCACTGCACCACACCCTGTCAAACACCCACCTCCTGTATGCAACTCTTCTTTCTCTATGTTCTCTCCTTTAACTGACACTGAGGTCTCTAAACTCCTCCTCTCCAACCACCCCACAACCTGTTCCCTTGACCCCATTCCATCACACCTTCTCCAGGCCAACTCTCCATCCATCCTACCAGCACTTCCACACATAATTAACACATCTCTTCTTGCAGGCACTTTTCCACTACATTTAAGCAGGCTCGAGTAACCCCACTGCTGAAAAAAAATTGCACTTAACCCCACACAGATAGTGTTCTTTTTGCACTTAAATCTGTTTTCTATACTATTCTGATGATAGTGAAACTTTGTAGTATGGCACTTTTCGTACCACTGTCTCCTTAAGATGATTCGCTTATGTTTTCCTCTTTTGTAAGTCCCTTTGTATAAAAGCGTCTGCCAAATGAATAAATGTAAATGTAAATGTATTTATAGCCCTGCTACAGGTGCATCCAGATGATGTCACCAGCAGATGCTATAAATTCTAGTCAATTTCATTGACATGTTGCACACATATTCACAGTTGGTTACTCCTAAAGACGTTCCCTAAGCGCTAAATCAGTGCAGCATCAAAGTGTAGCTTTTTGATAGGGAACATGCGCACTCTTCATAAACCTATAAAAACTCTGCATATGTTTTTTCTCAGACAGAAAACTAGGTCTGTTAAATAGCATTCTCTTAGTCCCTTAATTGCCGTGTAGAAAATGGCCATGCTTGCATGAAGTTTTAATACATGGACAGGAAATAAAACAAGCACTAAAAACAGAAACAGTGAACATAAACTGGGTCTTAAATCTTACAGAATGAAAGTTAAATATGGAATGAAGGATACAGAAGCCTCAGCGAAGTACCTTTATGGCCACACAGCAAACTAACAGGGAAGTTTGCTTCTAAACACAGGTGGAGAGCTGTAGTTCCAACCATACAAATTTGCGATGCAGTTTGCGAATGTTCATTGGAAGTATGGTTTTGGGAAACACCAAATTGGTAACATGGTTAACGATGCTTTTGTGAAACACCCCAGATTGAGGACCGAAAACAGACTGCTTCTCTTAGACAGAGTTGGCACTAGACTGTCTGTCAGATTTTACCTGTCTTCTAAGACCCACCTCTCTGAGGCCTGACACTTCTCAACAAATGCCTCTACACAACAGGAGTGACATGTCAGATTAAGCCATGACAGTTGTCTTGTAGTGCAACTGCCTGTGTTACACTTTGCTTCTACAGCATAGTATGTGGTCTTATGTAAGGCTTGTGGTGTGTATAAATTTTGTTTTTGGTATTTTTGCACAGTTCATCTGAAGCTATCTAGCCAGACTAGGCAGATGCCAACATTAGGGTGACCATGAAGTGGGGACCAATTTAAAAAATTTAATTTGACCATTATTTTTCTGTGCTTATGTGCTTATACGCCGATACACTTTCTTTTCACCAATGCAATGCATTCATCAATGGTTCTGATGTCAATATAGCTGTTGAAATATTCATTGCCCCCCAAAAAAACAAATCTTTGTATCTGGAGGATTAAAAGGGTTATCCACTTGGGGGCAGATTAGGCCTAATCATCCCTTACTGAAAATGGAACATCCTTATTGTGGTTTCTTACCCAGATGGAAGCTGTGTGAGGAAAATAATAAGACATTCTGTCATTTCTAACTTTCTCTCTGAGTGATCATTTTACATGTAAATATAGCCGAAATCACAGCACAGTGGTTGTCTTTAACTTATGTTATAAAATCAGGATTTTAGCAGTGCAGAGCAGCAGCTTGGAAATTGCTTGGAAGTGACTACTGGTTAACATGTAGTCTTAATGGGTGGAGTTTCATTCACTATTTCATATTCATTCCATTGTCTGACAACAGAAACAGAACAAATATGTAATTGCTTTATTGGGAATTTGGCTGTATTAAAATACAGTTTGTGAGCAAAAAAGGTTGGAAAGAAGCAAACACATAGGCAGAATGCAAGTTTTTGTGGCATGACACAATGCAAGTACGGCATGATGACATCATGAATATGCTAATTACGCATGACCTCATCTAGTGACGTTTAGTGACTTTTTGAGAAGGCTTTAGCTATTTCTCATTGAAAGTAGATGGCAACACTGCCTGCAGCCTAGTAAGGCTGTTTCCTTCCTAGACCAGTCCTTCTTAGACTGTAGTCTAGACTCCTCCTCAGCACTCAATGCTAGAACGAGACCATCTAGTAAGTGTGCATGGTGAACCACAAGCTTAGAACCCTAATAGAAAGTGATATTTTACTTTGTTTAGAAAATGAGAAATATGTCCTTGATCCCTTAATTTTTTGAGCAAAATGTTTTATTCACAAAGCTAGAGTCACTCAAAAAAGCCTTTTTATAATACATTTTGCAACACTGATCTTTAGAATTTATATTTAAACCCTTTCAAATATGAAAAAACAGAACCCTAGATTTGTGAAAACTATAAAACTTTTAACGCTTTTCAAATTCATGTAATTGCCCTTTTATTAATACTTTTTATAAGCTTTGTATCTTTTAATTTGTTAAACTACCTTCATTTTGTATTTTTCTAGATATTGTCTTCGTGCAAATATGAATACAATTTTGAAGAGAGAAAGAAAAGAATAAGCATCATCATAAAAGTTTTCGGCTTTATGTCACGCAACTCGTTTTCCAACCTTTTTTAAAATAATTTGGGAAATGTACAAAGGATTGTGGGTGATGAAGGCCACAAAGGATACACCCAATGCATCCTCCAAAATATGGCAAAGGCGGCAGCGAAACAAGGCTGATTTCCAAGTGTCCTCACAATTGAGACGGCCTTCGACTGTGCTTGATGTTGTAAGAGCCGAGATATTCAGCCTAACGAGGCTGCAGCCAAGCACCCTTAGTCTGCCACTCTCTGTCAGAAAAATCACGTAAGGACACGTGAACAGGAAAACTGGTGCAGAGTATCAAAAACATAGAATGTATGAGAGTCCTAACTGTACGTCAAAATGAAAAAAGACAAATTCTGGACATTTATTGCCAATTTTCAAATCTATTTGTAACAAGATCTAAGTTCTGGGCAAAGGAGGAGTCAGGAGACAGCGAAAAGTAAAATATGAGTGGTTTATTGTTCTCACGCAGTCTTGTTTGCCAACACACAATAGCTTCAGGCTCTGGTCTCTCTCCACCATCACTAAGATGAACAGGTGTTAGAGGTAATTGCGACCCAGGTGACGAACCTTTCCGCTCTCACTCTCCCACAGACAAACACATGACCATGTATCTGTCAGATGCATCAGTCTGAAAAAAAAAAAGGGGAGAGAGAAATCAGGTGCATGTAAATGTGGCCCCCCACATAGTGCAGACTTTACCTTAAGGAAAGCCTGTTGGCATGACTCGGTCCAGACCAGAAGCCCCATTTTTAGTAAGTCAGTCAGCGGGCTGGTGACATCAGAATAGCTAGGCACAAACGTTCGGTAGTAGCCAGCCAGCCAACCCCAAAAACTGCCTTACCTCCTTTTTGGTCTTGGGTGCCAGGCAGGCTGCAATCGCTGTGGTTTTGTTAACACACTTGCCTGTGACCCAAGTGGAACCCCAGATACCTAACTTCCACCCGCCCAATTGCACAATTCTTCAGGTTGGCCGTGAGTCCCGCCTACCACAGTGCTCCTAGGATAGCCCGGAGATGTTGCATATGCCACCGCCAATCATTACTATAAATGATAATATCGTCCAGATGCGTGGCCGGGGCTCCAAACAAACCGAACGAGAGTCACAAATAGTTGTAATCCAAATGGTGTGAAAAAACCTGCTTTTTTTCTCTGTATATTGGAGTTAAAAGGATCTGCCAATAACCCTTTGTTAAGTCCAGTGTTGAGTTAAATTGAGCCGCGCCCAACCAAGTAACACGTCAATTTGCTGCATTGGATAAACATCAAATTTGGACACCGCGTTCACTTTCCGGTAGTAAACACAGAACCAGACCGAGCCATCGCTCTTCAGTACCAGAACTACCGGGCTGTCCCAGTCGCTGTGCGACTCTTGTATTGTGCCCATTTCAAATATTGGCTCTAATTTGTCCAGTACAATATTTTTCTTGTTAATTTTTCTAATTCCGCTTGCAACCAGGCAATGTCTGATAGCTGTAACAGTGAGAGATGGTCTCCGCAAGGGAGATACCTCCTTCCTAAGCTCCGCCCTCTCCGGAACAACTGTTGCCAAGTTTACAGGCACCGCCTCCCTCCATGGTTTGAGTAGGTTTAGGTGGTAGATTTGACGTGTCATTCCCCTATCCGTTCGCCTAAACTCATAATCGAGATCTCCGACTCATCATGTGACCTCAAAGTGTCCGCCAACATATAGTCCTCTGCCAGCTTGACGGCTTCCTCCAGCGATGCCGGGTGGTGGCACTCAGACATACCTCGTGGAAGCTGGGTGATGAACTGCTCCAATACCACCACGACGCCGCTGGTTCCCTCTGCCAGCAAACATTTCCAGCAGGCATCCCAAAGCTTCTGAGCAAAACAAACAGGTGGTCGTGCTTCCTGAAGCTCAGAGTCCAAAAGAGCTGGCGTCATTAAAGCGGAAACAACATGATATTCTCCATCATTTATGGTATACAGATAAGTGTAAGACATCTTTAGAGACTAAAAAGGGTCTACTTTTATTTGTGTACACTCACAATAACAACAAAACCTTGTGCTTTTGTAAAATAAAGTAAATAAAAAGGGTGAGCTTTCAGCAGTCTCTGTCTCCACGAGCATATTTCTGAAACACGTCACAAAATGTAACTGAAACTCCACGAATACTTATCAAACAAACATGAAACATATGTCTAAAGAAAGCTTAAAATGTCTACTTTTAAATAAAACAATTCAAATTTAAAACAACTATTCTCCTGCAATGTAATCTGTATGAAACAAAGCGATGTATAGTTTCTTCTGGCTCAGCTAATTTTCTCTAATGTGATCACACCCACCAGCAGAGCGCGCCATTCATACGCTAATGTGCAGAGACGATCAAATCAAATGGTAAACGCCCCCGAGTATGCCGTAAAAACAAAATTAATTCACCTTACGTTTGAAAGACAGCACAACACAAGTGAGAAAACTCCTGGATAGTGATGAAGAGTTACAATTTTCCTCAGAAGAAGAGTGGGACTCCAATGAACGTTTGTATTTTGAAGAGAGACTTGATCCAGACGAGGATACAATTTTGGATGAGTAAGTCATTTAGTGTGCCTTTTTATCATTAGGCAAGACAGTTAAAAGTTACAGGGAACTTTTGAGGAGAGAGGGAGTGTGAAACAGACAAACACTTTAACATTATGAGCTCAAACGCATCTGCCGGGGCTCTGAGATGCGGACCATTTAAATGAAACTGTGTTGCACGCCGGTCTATTACTGTAGTAACAGTATGGCACGTAACAACAAAATGAACCGTGACTGATCGTTTACATGTCTCGGTCACTTCACACACAAGCAGGCAATTTTTGGTGCCCTCTAGAAACAAATCGTCCAAATGGGAAAATTTATCAGCAGATGCCGAAAATGAAAAAAGTCAGAATATCAACCACTAATCTAAATTCCACTCATTCTCTCTGTCACCAATGATTTCAGGTTTAAGTCAGAGGAAGAGGCCATATTAAGTGATAGTCTATTCTTCATCCTTGACTGTTCTGGGAGCTCTGATGCTTAATTACAATCTTTAAAAGGAAATTATCAGATTGAAGTTCTCTCGAGGATTTGAGAAGAATTGTTCAGATTAAGATAAATTAAAGTCATTATTACATGCATTAAATTATTTGGCAGCATTATTTCAACAGAACCGAAACAGTCATCTTTCATTAGTAGAAATCTAATAGAAAGGCAAATATGATCACTTTAAGAAATAAATACTTCAGGCACATTTAGAAAAACAACTACGTACAGTATTATTTTGTACTGCCCAGTAAATCTGAAAAAGTAAAGATTAAAAAGAAATCACAGGTTTATATATAAACTTCACAATACAGAGAGTGAAGACCAAGAGGAAGAAAAGGAAAGAGACAATAAGGCCTCCCAGAGCATTTTAATGTTCAGTGCTGGCAGCCAGGAAGTGGCTGGGAGAATATTAGCACGGTGGTAATGACTACCCCCCCACCCCCACCCCCCACCCCCCAGAGCCTTGAATAATGCCTGATGCTGCAGGCGGGGCTAGCCAGAATTATCTTCTGCCACTGACGTGTGCCCTAGCCGCTGAGCTGCAGTTGGGCTGGAAAATGCTCATCTCACGCCCTGCCATCCAATTTCCTCTCGAAATGATAGAGTGGTGTACTCTCATTATCCACTGCCCTTCAGCGTCATACTCTTCTGCATGTTCACGCTAACTGGTACGTTTGGACAGACTCAGGCTCCTGTGCGGAACTCTATTTTTGTGGTGCGTGGAGTTGCTGAATATGTAGACCTTTCAAAATTGGTCATATGATAGTTAGCTCTGACGATAAAAACAGCTCAAACCAATCTATTCTCATAGAACCATGTTACTAAACCCACATTTATGCTAAATCATTTTTAAGTGGCTTGTATGAATTGCTACGGTTTTCTGGTAAAATGAACACTAGAGGTACTAAAACAACGGCTTTAATTTCCTTTTATGCAAATAAGGGAAGGGAAGGACTTTTCGCCCTGTTCCTCACACATGCTGTCTTATGACATCAAAATACTTTTACTATAATGCATGACTTGAAGGCAATACATTTTAACATTTGCGTTACATAACCAACTCCATTTACAAGCTTGTTCAGACTTAAATTGTATAGTAGCTTAACTGAAAGAGTGTTACATTTGTGACAATAAGGACCAGGGTATGAGTCCTAAAGAGCACATAAGTTGACATATGAAGTCAAAAGTATCATAAAATCACCACAAATTGAAATGGTTGCTTTAGCAATTAATTTTTTTTAATCTCACATTTTCTTTTTATGACACTATGAATTAGGTTTAGGTTTAAGGTGCTGGGTAAGGAAGTTTTGTTGATTTAAATCTTGACATAGCATTGAAGGAATAGTTCACTCAAACATTTTTATTCTATCATCATTTATTCACCCTTATGCCATCCCAGTTGTGTATGACTTTCTCTCATCTGCTGCACTCTGAAAGAGTTTTAGAAGAATTTCATACTTTTGGTCCATACATTGCAAGTGAATGGGTGCCAAAATTTGTGGACCTTGTTGACAATGCATAGGAGGAAATTTCATGTGATCTGTAGTCTTCCATGGAGGATGCTATCAAGGGTTGTTGAAAATCGTCTCGGGTTACATATTGTAACCCTTGTTCCCTGAAAAAAGCGGAACGAGATGCTGCGCTGAGGAAAGCGCTTTGGGAACAATCCTACATGTTTGTGACCAGCTGAAATATGTGTGTAACACGTCAATGAACATTGACCAGAATTTATAGCCTCGGTTGGTGCAATCATTGGATGCACCTGTGACCGGGCTATAAATGGACGCGCACACAGCGTGTCGTCAGATTTTCTTTCTGAAAAGCAGTCCCGGGGCACCCCAGTGCAGCAAAGAAGCGCAGCATCTCGGAACAAGGGTTACAATATGTAATCTGAGACGTTCCCTTTACAAAAAGCTTCACTAGGATACTGCTTTGGGAATGAGAATACCCACGCCGCCGCACTGAGGCTGTCCGGACCCCTACGGTTGTGAAGTGTGCTCACAAGAACGCGAGAGGTCTCAGACATGAGCTTGAGATGTCGACTCAAGGACATAAGAGTAGCATGAACATCCAAACTATAAAATCTGATGAATGTGTGCGGAGAGGACCAGCCTGCCGCATCACAAACTTGCTGCAGAGGGAACCCTCTAGCCAAGGCTTTAGAGGAGGCGACCCCTCTGGTGGAGTGAGCCCTGATACCTACTGGCGAATCTTGACCACGCGCCTTGTAGGCCAGGGTAATAGCATCCCTCACCCAATGAGACATAGTCTGCTTGGTGGCGGCCGCCCCCTTGTTGCGGCCCCCATGGCAGATGAATAATTTGTCCTGACTTACGCCACTGGCTAGTGCAGTGGACGTAGGTCTGAAGGGCACGGACTGGACAAAGTCTGTGAAGTCTTTCCTGCTCCGGTGTTAAAAACAGCAGGGAGCAGAAAGCTTCAAGAGTGACCGGATGTAATGCCAAAAAAGGCACCTCAGGAAGGTAGTCAGGATGAGGGTGCAAAACCGCCTTAGCCATATCTGGGGCAAATTCTAAACAGGCCGGTAAAACAATCCTCTTTAGAGAGGTGATCGCCATAAGAAAGACCATCTTGAGAGTCAGAAGTCTGTCAGACGCTGACTCTAGAGGTTCAAAGGGGGTCTCAACCAGACCCTCCAGGACTATTGCTAAGTCCTAGAAGGAGTCCTGGTCCTAACAGGAGGCCTCAGTCGCATGGCTCCACGAATGAAGCGAGCGAGTAGAGGATGCCTCCCCAAATGCACCCCATCAATCAAGGCGTGGCAAGCCGAAATGGCAGCCACATAAACCCTGAGAGTAGCAGGGCATAGGCCTGCTGATAGTTTTTCCTGCAGAAAGTCCAGAACTGAAACAATCTGGCAGTTATCTGGGTCTGCATTATGAACTTTTAGTAGAGGGAAACGCATACAGACACATTCCAGGCCATGTATGCGCCACCAAGTCCAGACCCAGGGGGCTGGGTGACTCAGGGAGAAGTAGAGGAGACATTGCGCTGTTCATAGAGGCCGAAGAGGTCCTCTTCTGCCCTGTAAAATCTCACCCAGATTTGTTCCACTACCTAGGGGTGGAGTTTCCACTCCCCCGTCTGTATTTTCTGTCTGGACATTAAATCTCCTCCCACATACGGGCATCCAGGGATATAAACTGCCCTGAGTGACAAGGGCTTTCCCTGGGCCCCAAGGAGAATCTGACGTGCCAGAAATTTAGCTGACGTGAACATGGACCTCCTTGATGGTTTATGTAAGAGACGGCCCACCCGAACCAAGACATGGCAGCCTCTGGAGGAAGTATTTCAGGGCCAGAAATACAGCCATCAACTCAAGACAGTTACTGTGACAACCAAGCTGACGACCCTTCCATCCCCTTGAGCTGGACGACCACTTAAGACCGCTACCCAGCCCGTCAGGGAGGTGTCTGTCGTTAACAGCCTGCGACGACGAGATGCACCTAGAGTGGGACCCAAGGTAAGAAACCGGGGTTTGAACCACATAGAAAGGGAACGAAGCATGCAGCGCGTAACCCTTATTAGCCCTAGGGGACTGGACCTTGGATGAAATCCCCTGGCTTTTAGCCACAGCTGAAATGGTCTCATATGGAGCAGGCCCAAAGGGATCACCGTGGATGCAGATGCCATGAGACCTAGTATTTGTTGATACTGGTGAACAGTGCAACATTGACCTAGACTGAGTTTGCTCAGGGTGTTCTGAATGGACGTGATACGAGCGGGAGACAACTGTGCCCGCATCGTGATCGAATTCCATATAACCCCCAGATAGGTAATTCCCCGGGTGGGAGAGAGAACGCTCTTTGACGTTGAGTCTCAGACCCTGAGAAACCAGATGAGCTAAGACAATATCCCTGTGCTGAACTGCCAGTTCTTGGAACTGCGCTAAGATCAGCAAGTCATCTATGTAAGTCAGAATGCGGACGCCCCGAAGTAGCGAAGGAGCCAGTGCTGCATCCATGCATTTCATGAATGTGCGGGTTAATAGGGCTAGGCTGAATGGAAAACCCGATACTGGAAGGCTTCGCCCCCGAAAGCGAACCTCAGGAACCTGCTGTGGTGGAATTTCTATATGAAGATATGCATCCATGAGATTGATGGTGACCAGCCAAACGTCTGTAACCCTTTTCTACTGTTCTTAGGACCCACATAGAAATATCTGGCAGAAGTTTCCACGCTGTCAGGTACTCTGAGATGGTATTAATTTAAGGCTTCCTGTTGAGGGGGTGTTGAGTGTTCCGCATCCTGGATTAAGGCAGGAAGCAATGGTACACCCAACTCTTTGTTGGAAGCCTCTGTCACCCGAAACACCAAAGGTGGCGGGAGTGAAGAGGTTTTGTGAGGGTATCGGGAGGGCCGAAGTGGATGGTACACGAGCCTTGTCCCGAGAGGAACTACCCCCACAAGGCTGGGTACAAGACCGTTATGGTTTCTTTCTTTTAGAAATCCTGACCCTGAGGTCCTGCTTGGGGGGCTGCTGAGGGCGACAAGCCTGTCCACTGTCTTTACGAGGGGGAGCACGACTCGCCATGCTCTATTTCTGAGCCTCCCTCCTAGCAGAGTCGGGTGGGACTGGGTGGCCCTCGGTCCCGCCACCTGAGTGCGGCGAGGAAAAAACTGCCTGAAGGCTTCCGTGTGGCTTTTCGCCTCCTGGAATCTGGAGATAATCCTATTCATGGCATCTCAGAAGATTCCAGTTCCTCTCTGATGTCCTCTTTGATTGCTGATGATACTCATTGCATTATTATTATGCAAAATGTTTGCGGGGGAAAGCTTTGTAGCACATCATCAGTTGATGCAAAAGAACTAATAGCTTCTTTAGGCATCTTAGTTGAAATCAGGAAATTTTTCAAAGAAGTAGAAGTGGAATGACTAGAGAGTTTAAAGGAATAGTACTTGCAAAAATGAAAATTCTGTTATCATTTACCAATCCTGATGTCATTCTAAAAACGTACTGTTCTCTCTGACATGAAACACAACAGGAGGAGATGTTAGGCAGAGCTTTTGTAGGACTTCCTCACAATGTTTTGGATCATAATTCCTTGTTTTTTTTCTCTGCTATTAGTAGCTCTTTATTATGGAGGACAAAACATGCAAAAATAATAAATAAATTCATAAATAAATAAATGTAATAATAAGAAAATAAATAAAGGAATAAATGTCTTGATAAAATGTCGTTTTTAATGAAAGTTATTCCAGAATTTATTTGATTATTATGACTTTTTTCCTTTATTTGTTATTTTCTCTTTTTATTTGAATTCTTTAAAACTTTTTTTATTCTTTAATTTGTTTTTTTTATTATTATTTATTTATGCATTCATTTATTTTTATATTTATTTATTCCCACATTTTTTTATTTTTTTATTTTTTATTTATTCGTACATTTCTGTCTCTTGTATGATAATGACCTACCTACCTACCATTGGCTTATTGATGCGTGTGCTCGATTACTCTTGACTTGTTTTGATGTGACATTATGTCATAGCCATATTGTGTAAACTAAAGCTATTTGTGGGGCTAAAAATCCAAGATTTATTGGTTATACTAAAATCACAAAATAAATGGGGAGCTGTTTCTTCAACAAAACCACAAAATGAGCAAGTTTAATAAATTATATGATTTAACCTTGTTCTTTTTTTTATTTTTTTTATTTTTTGTGTATAATATTTTGATGTCTGCAAATCCATACTATTGATTTCTGTTGTTATGGTTGTTCATTGTAAAAGATACAACCATGCTTCATTTCCCGGATTGTTTATGTATGTATGTATATATAAGTTCTGCAATAAAAATAAATAAATAAAAAACACTATAGCTGACGCTTCACATATATCTAGAGAGTTGCGCAATTTGCGAATGAAGTCGATAACCACGCATCAAATGACTATGTTTCATTTAGAGTAGAGGTGCTTATTGATGTTTTAGGAGAGCTGTATGCCGGTATGAATGTCGAAGCACATCCTGGATTGTTAAACTCTCTGCAAAACGTTTCCCTGCATATTCAAAATCTGCGCGAGTCAGAGGGTGCTAAGTTGGGATGTCCATCTGCTTCCGATAAGTACTATTGAGCTCTTAACCAATGATGAACTGGAGCTACGCAAGGACCGCCTCCCTCATTTCAATGTTGCACACAGAAAAGTAAATAATAATAATAATACATGTATAAATAAATAAATATATATGGGAATATATAAATATGGAAATAAATATATGTGGGAATAAATAAATATAAAAATAAATTAACACATAAATATAAAAATATGCAAAATAAATGAATAAATAATTAAAAGTTAAAAAGAATAAAAATAAAGTTAAAAATAAATATAGAAAATAATAAAAGGAATAAAGTCATACAATAATAAATTCAGGAATACATTTTATTAAAAACGAATTATATTCGTTTTATCAAGACATTTATTCATTTATTTATTTTTTATTATTACATTTATTTATTTATTATTTATGCTGGTTTGGGCCTCCATACTTTATTGTCTTGCTTGTCAACACGTTTATGTTGTGTTGTCAGGAACTTCTCAGTTTGGTGACAGAAGTAATGATTGTTCACCTTGCATCTACTCTGCAAACTGTCATCTCACAATGAGCTTGTCAATTAAAAGACTGATGTGGTTCAAATGGGTCTTTTAATAATACCAGGAAAAAATACTTTTTTGAGGGAATAGTGCTTAGCTGATAAGAACACATACATTTAAATATGTTTGTATTGGTGGCAGCTTCCAGGAAAAACTATTTAAATAAATAATTAAATTAACTGACCTAAATTAAATTGTTCGGGTGCCAGATAGGAGTAAGCCTGTCAAAATTAAAAAAGAAACCCCAGATAAGCTCTAAAAGCCACCGGATACATATGTACAAAATAATAATTATAATTTTTCTTTTGTTCAAGATTTTTTAAATTCTCTACACCAACATAAAACAAAGGCACGATAAAAATAGGTTTTTAGTTATATATATATATATATATATATATATATATATATATATATATATATATATATATATATATATATAAAATATATTTTCACAAAAACATCCAAAACACCACATTACATTATACACTGACTCAAACAATTTAGGAAAGGAAAATAAAGAAAAAAACACAAAAACAAACAAAAAAACATACAAAAATACAGCCGAACTGCTACTCTTGGCAACTTGGGGAAACAGCTTTGAACAGGGAATCATAGGCAAAGATTTCCACGGGAAAGGAAGATACCCGGGCTGAAACACACTTCAGCTCTTGAGTCCACACACACTCTGCGCTGGAATCCGAAGCTCGGAGCACAGTTCCTCGGAACGCTCTCGAAATCGTTCCAGCACTAAACACAGCATGTGCCCAGCTGATGAGACTGCGTCTTTCTCCACTCAGGTAGCACGCTTTGCTCTCTATCTCCTTCTTTCCTCACACACCTTTTTTCTTTGATGATTCCACCTTATTTATATAATTACCTCACATCCGTTAATTATGTTCCCATTGGTATTTGAGGGGCGACAACAACAAAGGCTAGTTTGTTTTTGTTTCCCTGTATGTTATAGTCAGGGTTGAGCAAAATTCAGAATTTAAGTATTAACTGCTGTTCAAGTGAAGAGTTGGCCTTTGAATTAAATTGACCATACCCCACAGGATGTTTAATTTAAATATGAATTTTAATATATCAGGAATCAAAAGATAAATAGTTCAAAACAAGTTTGGTGACAAAAAACACAAAATTACATAATTTAATATTTAAGTACTTTTTACCTTAAATCTCCACTTTCACTTTCAAAATGTGAAGAATGTTAAAGTGGAGATTGATAGTACAAAAGGACTTAAATATTGATCATTGTTTCTCACTAACACTTATCATTTGGCTTATGAAGATATGGATTTAACCACTGGAGTTATATGGATTACTTTAAGTTTCCTTTATGCAATTTTTGGAGCTCTGGTCACCATTCACTTGCATTGGACCAACAGAGCTGAAAAAAAAAAAGCTTAAAATCTTTGTTTGTGTTCTAACCCTAAAAGAATCGAGTCACTGAAAATAATCAAAATTACCACTACTAACGTATAACCCAGTAAAGCAGCAAAATTCTTCAACCCAAGAATAGATTTCTGCAGAAGTCCTCTGTACTCATCTCACACTTCTCCCTTCTTCACATCAATACAACTACAAACACATTCGCCCCAGTACTGTCAAAACGTGTGAAAGACAAACAAGCTCTGGTATCTTATTAAAGTGAGAGAAAGCTACTTGTTTAGTTGGTTTGTCACCCAAAGTATCAATTGTTTTTTTATTAAGTGAATTGTTGTTATAAGCTTGAGTATGATAATAATGCTAAATTATATCTAGTATGATATAAGTTAAAGGGATAGTTCACCCAAAAATGAAAATTCTCTCATCACTTACTCAACGTCATGCCATCCCAGGTGTGTATGACTTTCTTTCTTCTGCAGAGCACATGTGAAGAAAAATATTAAAAATATCTTAGCTCAGTAGGTCCTTAAAAAGCAATTGGTTGGTGATTCAAACTTTGAAACTCAAAAATAACAGACAATCAACATAAACGTCATCCATACGACTCCACTGGTTAAATTAATGTCTTCTTAAGCAAAACTTTTTTTTTGCTTTTGCTGTGAAAAATATACATATTTAAGTACTTTTTAACTATAAACTATCGCTTTCGGTCAGCAGCCCTATGCGCATTCACGAGTGGGCAGAGTTCACGCGGTCTCTTGTGTGACGTATTCGTGTTGGCATGTTATGGAACTAATCTCAAGTTTTTCTCTCGGTAGAGTCTTCCAGAATAAACACACAAATGCCCCATTGTGAGTAAAAAAACAGATAAAACCAATGAAGCTTCTGTACAGCATTCCTCCTACTAGGTTGTAAACAGTGCTGCTCTTCCAGGTGTGTCACACGTGCTTATGTTCTAGAGTGAACAAGCCAACGTGATTACGTCACACGTGCGTACTGCTGCTGACCGGAAGCGATGATTTATTGTTTAAAAGTACTTAAATATGTATCTTTTTCACAGCAAAAGTGATCATTTAGCTTTAGAAGACATTAATTTAGCCAGCTGAGTTGTCTGGATTATGTTTATGCTGACGGTCTTTTCTTTTAGGAGCTTTAAATGTCTGAACACCATCCATTTGCATTATAAGGACCTACTGAGCTTAGAGATTTTTCTATTTTTCTTCAAATGTATTCTGATGAATAAAGAATGGGATGGCATGAGGGTGAGTAAATTATGAGAGAATTTACATTTTTGGGTGCACTATGCCTTTAAAGGGAACACATTTTTGGATTATTGTACTTGAGCCCTACTGATGGAGCTGTGGGGGCAGCTAAGATCAAAAATAAAATCTCAGGTATTTATACCTGTATACTCATTGCTGGGTTCCCAGCTGTAGACATTTGGTGGAGCATCTGCCCAGAACTTGATTTATGTTCAAAAAGGGCTTTGTCCACTGGTAGCTTTAAAACTACTAAGTTGATATACTGTATATTCAGACTGAGGGTCTTTTAAACTAAATGAGAGCCAAAAGAGTTATTTGTACTTTTTGAATTTAAATCTAACAGCTGGTTTGGGGGACATGCAGTGCGGCCTAGTCATTTACTTTCCCTCAGGAAAAGAAAATTGTTCAAAATTGTAATATTACCATCCAAACTGCTATTTGATGGTTCAATGGACCAAAAGTAAGAGCCTTATGACCCCCATGTTGTTCAATTGCAGTTTAGTTTGAAGTTATATTACAAGAATCTTTTCTTTACATCATATTCCTACCATTCTCTCTATTCTATAACTATCAAACACTCTTTACACACATTGTGGCAATAGGCAACTGTTCAAATGACTGAAATGCTGAAGCACGTCCCTATGGACCAAATTGACCAAAAGTAAGAGCCTTATGACCCCCTTGTTGTTAAATTGCAGAAGCACTTCCCTACACATCTATTGTTTTATGGTCACTTTTACCCTCGCAGAAATGTACTGTGGCAGTGATTATACTGTGTAAGATAAAGCATTTGCTCTTTGATATATATGAATTATTATTCATGTTCCATGGTACATACATGGTGCTCCAAGGTACTTCAAGGAGTGCCGTGGGATTACCATTGTACTGTATATATATCCAAAAAAAAAATCAAATAAATGATTCACTTTCAAATTCTTTCTTTTTTGGTGATTCGTATTCCTTGCATATCACCACCTACTGGGAAGGTAGGAGCATTTGTTGTAAAAAAAAGGACTTAAATATTGATCTGTTTCTCACCCACACCTTTCATATAACTTCTGAAGAGATTGATTTAACCACTGGAGATTACTTTTATGCTGCCTTTATGTGCTTTTTGGAGCTTTCAATTTTTGGTCACCATTCACTTGCACTGTATGGACCGACAGACCTGAAATATTCTTCTAAAAATATCTGGTATTGTTCATCAGTAGAAAGATAGTCATACACATCTGGGATGGCATGCCACCCATCCCGAATCAATACGGGACGCAATTTGTCCCATATTTAAGCTGGTCTGATGGCATCACCGTGAAAAATTGTGCCTGTGGTGGGTAAAGGACAATCTGAAAGGTCTGCACGTTGTGCTAAAGCATGCCAAAACTGTGGAGGGTGTGGTAAGTGACCACCTGAAATCTTCAACCAACATTGAAAACATCATTCCAGTGTTGATGAGAGACTGATTTTCAAATAAAAATGTATTAGCATGGACATGGCCTAAATCTAAATAGTATCTCATGTGTTTATTTTCTCAAAACAAATTAGACAAGACCATTTATAGTTTTATTACTACTGCTGCTTATAGGGCAGGTATCACTGTTATCACAGCTCATACTGTATGTTGAGTTAAGAATTAGCTACGCCCCATTAACCAAGCATTGATTTCACCCTGGACTTTTATTTACAGCATAGAACTGCATATTTTTTAATTTACTGCATGTTCAATGAAGTTAACTTTGTTTATACAAGGTCTAGCTATGTATAAAAATGAGAGTTAGCACAATGTAATGCCAACTGATGGTTTTGTAGAGGAGGGAAGGGCTCTACCTATTTTTAAACCACTCTGAACAGGAGAACAACTCCGGTTACACATGTATCCTCGGTTCCCTGAGATGAGTGGAACAAGACATTGCTGTAAGCGTCCTGGGAATTGTCCTTCTACATGACCTTTTTGAAATCCTTATACAATCACGGAAATCCTCTGATTGGCAATGGTGTCTGAGCCCCGACCCTGTAGGTGCAGTCAGCCTATATAAGCGGGCACTCAGTCACGATATTTTTAGACTTTTCTGACCGAGGGACAAGAGTGAGTCACTCGTATTATGAAACTCTGGAGTAGTAGTGCCTTCATCTCAGGGAACCGAGGTTACATGTAGGGGTGAAACTATACAGTCAGCTCACGATTCGATACGTATCATGATACTGGGTTCACAATGCAATACGTATCACAATATTTTGAACAAAATAAAAAATGAAACTGAAATTCAAATAACACATTTATTTCCAAAACATTAACAATTTACAATAACTTTCTTTGTTGTACATACAACTTAAAGAATAAATTTTTTTCAAGGTTTAATTCTTCTGTATGTAAATTAACAATTGGCTAGGTGTGTTACTGAACAATAAAACGTCTCGGGTTACATGTGTAACCCTTGTTCCCTGAAAAAAGCGGAATGAGATGTTGCGCTGCTAAGCGCTACGGGGAACAGCTTTAGCTGTGAGCCGAGCTGAATAATGTGTGGAACACGTCAATGAACATTGACCGGAATTTATAGCCTCGGCTGATGTAATCATTAGATGCACCTGAGGCCAGGCTATAAATGGACCTCTCACACTTCTCCTGTTGGTCACCAGGTGTCGTCAGATACTTCTTTTTGAAGAGCAGTCCTGGGACGTCCCAGTGCGGCAAAGCAGCGCAACATCTCGTTCCGCTTTTTTCAGGGAACAAGGGTTACACATGTAACCCGAGACGTTCCCTTTACAAAAAGCGGAACGAGATGTTGCGCTGCTAAGCGCTACGGGGAACGCAATACCCACGCCGCCGCACTTGGGGCTGTCCAGACCCCTACGGTTGTGCAGTGTACTCACAAAATCGCGAGAGGTCTCAGACATGAGCTTCAGATGTCGACTCAAGGGCATAAGAGCCCGGAGTAGCATAAACATCTAAACCATTCAATTTTGATGAATGTGTGCGGAGAGGACCAGCCTGCCGCATCACAAACTTGTTCAGACATGAGCTGAGATGTCGACTCAAGGGCATAAGAGCCCGGAGTAGCAAAGCATCTAACCCATAAAGTTCGATGAATGTGTGCGAAGAGAACCCTATCGCCACACAAACTTGTCATAAAAACTGATGAATGTGAGCGGAGAGGACCAGCCTGCCGCATCACAAACTTGTTCAGGTATGAGCTGAGATGTCGACTCAAGGGCATAAGAGCCCGGAGTGCAGAACATCCAAACTAAAAAGTCCAATGAATGTGTGCGGAGAGGACAACCTGCCGCATCACAAACTTGTTTAGGGATGGGCTGAGATGTCGACTCAAGGACATAAGAGTCCGGAGTAGCAAAGCATCTAGCCCATAAAGTTCGATGAATGTGTGCTAAGAGAACCCTATCGCAACACAAACTTGTCATAAAAACTGATGAATGTGAGCGGAGAGGACAAGCCTGCCGCATCACAAACTTGTTCAGGCATGAGCTGAGATGTCGACTCAAGGGCATAAGAGCCCGGAGTAGCAAAGCATCAAACCCATAAAGTTCGATGAATGTGTGCTGAAGAGAACCCTATCGCACCACAAACTTGTCATAAAAACTGATGAATGTGAGCGGAGAGGACCAGCCTGCCGCATCACAAACTTGTTCAGGTATGAGCTGAGATGTCGACTCAAGGGCATAAGAGCCCGGAGTGCAGAACATCCAAACTAAAAAGTCCAATGAATGTGTGCGGAGAGGACAACCTGCCGCATCACAAACTTGTTTAGGCATGGGCTGAGATGTCGACTCAAGGGCATAAGAGCCCGGAGTGCAGAACATCCAAACTATAAAAATCTTATTAATGTGTGCGGAGAGGACAACCTGCCGCATCACAAACTTGCTGCAGAGGGAGACCTCTATCCAAGGTTTTAGAGGAGGAGAGCCCTCTGTGCGCCCTGAAACCTACTGGCGAAGCTTGACCGCGCGCCTTGTAGGCCCGGGCAATAATGAGGATGCCTCTTTGAGGGCACCCCGCCCACCAAGCTGTGGCAAACCGCAGTGGCCACATAGAACCTGGCAGTGGCGAGGCAAGTGCCCGCTGACAGTTCTTTCTACAGAAAATCCAGAACTGAAACAAACTGGCAGTTAGCTGGTTCTGTAATAAGAACTTTAGTAGAAGGAAACGTATGCAGGCGCATTTGCATTACTACGTTAAGCCCTTCCCAAGGGGGAGGGGGGGGGACTAGGCGACTCGGGGAGAAGTAGAGGAGACATTGCGCTATCAACAGAGGCGAAGAGGTCCTCTTCTGCCCTGTAAAATCTACCCAGATCAGTTCCAAGTGGAGGGAGCCCTAGCACTTGAAATGGTCTCGATAATCTCAAGAGAAAACCCTGTGAACCTCATTTGGTACCCTTAGGGGCCAGACATGAAAGGTTTCACAATTCGGGCCAAGGATGAGAAGGTCCTCCCTGTTCGGAATCGCCCAAGGCGAGCCGTCGAGGAGAGGAATTAGCTCTGAGAAACATATCCTGTTCGGCCAGCGCGGCGCCATTAATAGGAGGCAAGACCCTTGCTGGTGAACACCGGGGAAAGAAATACATACAGACGCATTCTGGGTCATGTATGTGTCTTAACGTCCAGACCCAAGGGGGCTGGGTGATTTCAGGGAGAAGTAGAGGAGACATTGCGCTATCCATAGAGGCGAAGAGGTCCTCTTCTGCCCTAAGATCTCACCCAAACTTGTTCCAAGTGGAAAAAGCCTGGCATTTAAAAAGGTCTCGATAACCTCAGGAGAAAGCCCTGTGTCCCTCAGTTGGTACCCTTAGGGGCCAAACATGAAAGATTCCACAATTCGGGGCAGGGATGAAATATTGCCCTGTGCCTGAGATAGAAGATCCTTCCTGTTCGAATCGCCCAAAGCGTAGTCGTCGAGGGAAGAGATTAGCTCCGAGAACCAAGCCCTGTTCGGCCAGTGCGGTGCTATCAGTAAGAGGCAAAAACCCTTGCTGGCTAACTCTGGGCAACTACTACCTTAGGGTGGAGTTCTTAACTCCCCGTTGGTATTTCCTGTCTGGACCATAAATCTGCTCCCGTGATAATGGGCATCCAGGGATATAACTGACCTGAGTGACAGGAGCTTACCCTGGGCCCTAAGGAGAATCCGACGTGTCAGAAATACAGCTGACAAGAACGTGGGTCTCCTTGAAGATTTATGTAAGAGGCTACCGCTGTATTGTCCACCAAGCACCAAGACATGGCAGCCTCAGGAGGAGGTATTTCAGGGCCAGAAATACAGCCGTCAACCCGAGACAGTGACTGTGACAACCGAGCTGACTGACCCTCCTATCCCCTTAAGCTGGATCGACCACTTAAGGCCGCTACCCCGCCCATCAGGGAGGCGCCTGTCGTTAGCAGTCTGCGACAACAAGACGCACCTAGAGTGGGACCCAAGGCAGAAAACCGGGTCTGAACCACATAGAAAGGGAACGAAGCCTGAGGCGCAGAACCCTATTTAGCCCAGGGGTTTTGGCCCTTGGAAGAAATCCCCTGGATTTTGGCCACAACAAAAATGGTCTCATGAGCAGAAGGTCCAGAGGGATCACCGTGGACGCTGTTCAGCCCTGAGACATGGAAATCGTTGATACTGATAACAGTGCAACCTTGACCTAGCCTGACTTTGCTCAGGGTGATCTGAATGGACTCAATCCTAGCGGAGACAGTTGTGCCCGCGATTGTGATTGAACTCCATACGATGCCCCGATAGACAGTGTTCTGAGTGGGAGAGAGGACGCTTTCTTGGCGTTGAGCCTCAACCCCAGAGAAACAGATGAGCTAAGACGATGTCCCTGTGTTGAACTGCCAGTTCCTGGAACTGCGCTTAGGATCAGCCAGTCGCTCTACGTAATTCAGAATGCAGATGCCCCGAGTCGCAAGGAGCCAGCGCTACATCATGCATTGTGAATGTGCTGGTAAAAAGGGCTAGGCTGAGTGAAAGAACCTGACCCTGGAAGACTTCGCCCCGAAGTGAACCTCAGGAACTTTCCATGTTGTGGCAGAACTTCTAAATGAAGTATAGAAGTGCGCCATAAGATCGATGGTGACCAGCCAAACGAGTTGTAGGGCTTGAGACACCGACCGCTTTGACAGGCATCATCTTGGACTTGAACACCCACGGGTAGTTCAAGCTTTAAGATCTAAGCCAGACGCCACCCCTCACCCTCCATGGGAAACGGGAAGTATTTAGTGTAATAACCTAATCTCTCTCTGGAAGGGGAACACATACCATGGCCCCTTTAACCAGGAGATTGAGTTTTTTTTTTTTTTTACAAAAAAAGAAATCCGGTTTACGGTAGTGAGAACACGCCATTGAAACACGGAAAAGCGGCGAGAGAATTAAATCCTGACGCTCTTATAAGACCCACAGAAAAGAATATATCCGACAGAAGTTTCCACGCTGCCAGGATCTCTGAGATGGGTATTATATTTTAACACTTCCTGTAGAGGGTTGTCGGGTGTTTCACGGCCCTGAATAAAATGCAGGAACAGCTGAAAACACCCAATTTTGACGGAAGCCTCTGCAACCCGAAACACCAAGAGGTGGCGGGAATGGAGGGGCTTCGAGGGGGTACCGGGAGGGGTGAAGTGAAGCACGCGCCCCGTCCCGAGGGGAGCTACCCCCTAATCTAGGCACAAGACCGTCAGGTATAAATTCTTACTAGAATTTATAGTCCTGAGGTCTTGCTTCGGGGGCTGGCGAGGGTGGCGAGACTGTCCCCAATCCCTGGGAGGAGGAGCACAACTCGCCACGCTTTGCTTTTGAGCCTCCCTTCAGTCAGGACCGATGTGGGTCTGAGGCTTCCTCGTCAAGCTCAGAACCCACACTCAGGTCGTCCAGGAGGTCAGCCTGGTACGCCTGAAAAACAGCATAGTGTGCAGAGCAGCACCAGCCTGACCTGCTGCTTGATAAGCCCTTCCCACTAAAGTGGAGGTTGTCCTACAAGGCTTTGAGGGAGAGAGGGCTTCTAAGTGACGATGCCGAGCCCGGCGAGAGATAGCCCGCAAGCCGCCTCTTCGACCGGGCGGCATCACTGAATACCCCCGTGCCTCAGCACCCACGTATAGTCGAATATAATGACGCCGAGGGTATGTGAACACGGGAAGAAAATATATATATATATATATATTTTTTTTTTTTTAGGGGTTCTCCATGAGCGAAAAAGCTCTTCATGGAGGTTATCAAAGAAAGGGAAGAGACCCATGAGGCGTTCCCTTTCTTAGACTGGAAGATAAAAATCTATCCCCTAATTTGGAGCGTTTGGGGGTCTCTTTTTTGCGTGACCAGTCCAATCTGGCAACCGCACGAGTAACAACATCGAGCAATTCCTCCGTAGATTTTTTATCGCGGACGGAAAGCTCGGAGGCGGGAAGAGAGTCGCGATCCACCTCATGATCCGAAGAAGCGCCGGAACGCCTCGAGATCATGTGAAGGACCAGCTGGGTTTGGGGAGAGAGTGAGAGAAAGGGGTCAACCCGTCTCTTGCTCCTCAGCCAAATCCATGCACGAGCCCCACGAACGATCTTTTCGTGAGTGCTGACTCCCGGAAGCAATCGAGGCGAGCACGACGCACTCTGCCTGTTAAAGCAAATCACAGTGCTCTTACCCCCAAACAAACAGCAAAAACTGATGTGTGCAGTCTTCAGCTATAGAGCGAGAAGAGGGGAACACGCACCGTTTGAGGCTTTCAGTCATTCTGTCTTTTTTTTTTTTTTAGAAATATATATATATATATAATATTTTCTAAACAGAAGAGAAAAGAGAACAACGTTCACTGCACACTGCCTAACTGATTCTATCTCCTAACAGAGGAAAGAAAGTTTTGACAGGGTGTGTGAAACACACAGAATCAGAATCGCTCTGAAAAAAGAGTTTCTGACGACACCTGGTGACGTATCCATTTATAGCCTGGCCTCAGGTGCATCTAATGATTACATCAGCCGAGGCTATAAATTCCGGTCAATGTTCATTGACGTGTTCCACACATTATTCAGCTCGGCTCACAGCTAAAGCTGTTCCCCGTAGCGCTTAGCAGCGCAACATCGTAGTGAAGGTTTTTGTAAAGGGAACTGAATTTTTTCAGTTTAGCAGTAAAAGTGAAAAAATAAAACATTAAAATAAATAGTGTTCTGTTCAAATAAGTTCAACTCAACACAAACATCTTTTGGACTACTTTAGCATATCTAGGAGAAAGAAGTGGGTACATTGATATCTGGGGTCCGAGGCAGTACTCTCTAGCAGATAATGTGTATCTACTTGAGAGGTTTTGCAGGATGGCTGTCTTCATGTTAGCTATACTTATAAATTCTTTCTAGTCCAGCTCTGTTCGATCATGGATTTCAAGGGCACAATGAGTGACATGGTGGCGCTCTTTTCATCAGACAGTGGTGGCCTTTTTTAGCGGTTTAAGAAGGTTTACTATTTCTTTGGCATCACTGATGTTGGCTCTATCCAGAGTATCGAGTTGACGGGCATTTTTGCGCACCTCTGAGCTCAAGATGGCTGCCGTTGTAGCCACATGTTGCTGGAGATAGCGTTCCAGCATTGTCATTGAGCTGTTCCATTATGTAACAACATCCACGATAAGCTTATGTGATGTGATCTCAAGCATCTTTTGCTTTTTCCGCGAGCACAGCTGTTGCTGTGGCACTGCGGTGAAAGAAAGCCACCACTTTTCTCACACGACCAAGCAAGCGACTGTCGCGGGGAACATGCAATAATACTTACGAAGCAAGATTCAATGTGTGCGCAAAACACTTAATATGAGGTGACAACCCGGCTTCTCTCAATGCCACCTCCATGTTGCGTACATTGTCTGTGATGACAGCAATGCTATGAGCAGCCCTTTCAAGGTCCCACGCTTATATAGCCGCTTTAAAACATCAGCTATGCTTGTACCAGTGTGTGACTAAAAAAGCGGGAGTGTCTGAAGCACAAAACGTTTCATTGCCCACTCTGTGGTGATAACATGTGCCGTGACATCTAATGTAACTCTGAACAGCCCTCTAAGTCATCCCATCAGTTGTTACCGCCACACTCTCTGCCTTTTTCAGACCATCTTCATGTTTGCTTTAGCTTCATTGTACAGGGCAGGAATTACCTCCTGACTGAAGTGCGGGCATGACGGAAAATGGTACCTGGGCTCCAGTACCTTAAC
Source organism: Xyrauchen texanus (assembly GCF_025860055.1). Taxonomy (NCBI): domain Eukaryota; kingdom Metazoa; phylum Chordata; class Actinopteri; order Cypriniformes; family Catostomidae; genus Xyrauchen; species Xyrauchen texanus. The sequence continues at coordinate 15,971,057 of NC_068294.1, forward strand.
CAATTCGCGAAATCCAACATTGTCGTCAACAGAGAATGGTCTAATGTCTTTTGTGATATAAACTCAGATGCACCTGGTTATTTCTTGAGCTTTTGCACTTGATTGAGACCATGTTGAAGCAAAACTACATTGTATAGATGTTTGGCCTTCTTTCACTCTCTTTTTTGCACCTAGTTGCAGGAATTTGTCGTTGTAATGCCGTTTTAAATGACAAATCATATTTGTAGTGTTCAACGCTGTGTATAACTGTTTTTACAGTATTTACAATATTCATATTTTGTCTGTTTGTTTTTTACCATCCTCCTGTCGAGTGACTGGAAAACCAAAATGCTGCCAGACATCGGACTTATAAGTGGATGAGGCATCCTCTATTTCAATTTCTGTTTCAGCCTAACTAATTTTGCCTGCAACTGCTCAGTTCAAGCGTTTTCTGTGAATGCAGTGAATACAACAGGTGCATGTGCAGAGTTGGTCACGTGTTGGTAGCTCAACCAATATGATAAAATGGATGGCATATTGTAAAAAAATCACAATAACTCTATGATACATATCATAACATTTCTGCATCATGATATATCGTACCACAATATATTGTTACACCCCTAGTTGCACGTGTAACCGCAGACTTTCCCTTTCGATTCAGTTAACTCGACATTGCTGTAAGCACTATGGGGAAAGATATCCCATCATGCCGCACTATGTGACATTACACTCCCAGAGTTATAACACTAAATAGAGATATTCATAAGGAGTCACAGGCCATAGGCCAATAACATATACTTGATTATAGTCAGTAGACCACCTGTAATAAGGGCTTGGGCTCACCCGTTTGAACGTATGAAGCGCTCTTGAGGAGTTGTGAGGAGATGGATGCCCAGATTAATACATTTTGTGAAATTGTTTTGTGAGGATCATCCTGCTGCCAAACATATGTTCTGTAAGGACACACCATTTGTCCATGCCAATAAAGAGTCCATGCCTCTGGTTGAATGTGCTTTGATACCAATAGGGTAATTTGCGTCCTGTGATTCATAAGCGAGGGCAATTTCATCAACGATCCAGTGAGTGAGCCTTTGTTTGGAGATGGACGTTCCTTTGTGCGCGTCCTCCATATCAAATAAAGAGCTGATCCGGCAGCCTAAACTGATGGGTGCGCTCAACATATATATGCAATGCCCTCACCGGGCATAAAATATGCAGAAATTGCTCTTCATATGAATTAAATGGTGGGGGAAAGAAGGCTTGCAAATGAACCACCTGAGCCCTGGAGGCCTTTTCTAGGTTTAATGGTGGCTTTTGACAGATCTGGGCTAAACTCCAGACATGAGCTGTCAGCCAACAGCTCCTACATGTCACCCACACTTTTAAATGAGTCCAAAGCCAATAGGAGTGCAGTCTTCAAAGAAAGCACCCACAGCTCAACAGATTCCAGTGGCTCAAACTTGTCTCGGGACATGGAGTACCAAAGGGAAAAGTGGCCGTTCTCCGTGGAATCGAATAGGTCAACTTCCACTTGCCGAATATATCCCAAATCCTCATCACTGTCTGAGGATGATGTCTCCATTCCCTTGGTAATGGTCCCTGGTGTGATGTCCCGGGCCGAATGTGTTGCACGCAATGAGAGGAGAGGATGCCCACTCTATTGGAGGTGGAGTAGTGCCATGCTCATAAATTATGATGATCTAATCCCTGGTGATTTATGTATGCCATTACTGTTGTTTTGTCCAATAGAATCAGAACATGGTGATTCACAATGTTGGAATGAAAAGCTCTCAAAGCTAGAAAGATAGCAAGTAAATCTAGGCAGTTGATGTGCCATGTCCATTTCGCACCTGTCCGGGTGCCGAAAGTCAGGCTCCCCAACCTGTGTTGGATACATCTGTGGTCACCACTTTTCTTCTGAAAATGCAACCCAGCATAACACTCTGTTAGTAGAAGGTCGGCGCTGTCCTTTGTGCTAGAGCAGCCAGACAGTGACAAGTCAGCATGAAGAGCATGCGCTCATGTCGCTTGAGCCAGTACTGGAGAGGTCTCATGTGTAACAGACCTAATGGTATGATGGCGGATGCTGGTGCCATAAAACATTCTCTGAAATTACTTCAGTGGCAATGTTTTCCCCAGTTTGAACTGAGACAGACACTGAAGAACGGTATGTTCGCGTTCATTTGTGAGGTGCGCGCATTTCGACAGCGAATCAGAAAGGGATCTGAGATGAAGACAAGGTTTGCAGTCTTAAAGGAAGAAAATTCTGAAGAAATGCTGACTGAGCGCCCGCTTATATAGGCCGACTGCATGCCTACAGGGGTGGGGCTTAGACACAATTGCCAATCAGAGGATTGGCATGATTGTATAAGAGTTTCAACAAGGTTGTGTAGAAGGACCCTCCTTATAGTGTTTACAGCAATGTCGAGTGAACTGAATCAAATGGGAACTCAGCAGCACCATAGTGTAAATTTTCTGTTCAATAATTTCTTCATAATAGAGGCAAGAGAGGGTCAAGGACTGTAGAAACTATCACCTGTCTGTGTGATTTACTGCCTGCTAGGGCTTGTACACAACCTTAATTCAAATGGGAAAATCCAGTTCAAACCTTTAGCAGGTCCCCTCAGATCAACCAGTTAAATTAAACCCTGTGTCTTTGATGCAAATCATCACATGGTTTAAATTCACACACAGCTGCTTGTTTGTTGGGTAGAATATCATTCCAACATCCATATAGAGTGATCTAACTTTGAAATTTTCCATCACCATTAACTCAAAGCTGAAAATGTAAACTATGTTCATTGGCCTCGTGCCCTGCCTGCTGTTTAGTTGTGTAACGCAGGGTTGGAAGGGTTACTTTTGAAATGTATTCAACTACAGATTACAGAATACATGCTGTACAATGTAATTTGTAACTTATTTCGTTAGATTACTCAATGTCAGTAACATATTCTAAATAATTTGGATTACTACTTCAGCACTGGTAGATGTTTTCACTTGTTTTGACTATAAAATCTCTGCAGGTTCAGTAAGACAAAATACACATGTTAAAAATATAATTCTCTAAAAAAAAAATTATTATCAAGAATATGATTTTTGCTCTGCTATCAAAGGTCTACTAGAAAAAAGAAATTATGATCCAACATGAATTTTCTTGATAAAAAAATATGATCATGACTGGTACAATTTACACAAGGTTTATTTCTATTTCTTCTACTACAAACTTACTTTCTTGTATTAATGTAACACATTATAAGAAAACGTTTCGCATCATTTATATGTATAAATGTTTTCCATCTAAAAGGACTAAATATTAAATGAAACAAATTACAAAAAAATGCAAAGTAATCTCTTCAGTAATCAAATGACTTTTTGAAAATAACTATTCTATATACCAATTATTTAAATTGTAACTGTAATGGAATACATTTACTTATATTTTGTATTTTAAATACGTATTCCTCTTACATGTATTCCGTTACTCCCCAACCGTGCCCGTACGTTTCGATGTCTTGCAATTAAGCACCTGCGACCACTGTTCCATATCAGCCTTGGCAGCCCAAAACCACCTAAAAACAGGCTCTCTCTCTCCTCTCCTGGTGGTCAGATCAACATGCTCCATAACACCTATTCCTTGTTGTGCTTGACAGAAATGCCAGCCTCAAATAAAGCTTTGCATCTAACAGCGCCCTTGCAAAGCCCAAACATAGCTTTTATTTAGCCTCACAATTCTGACCAATAGTCCCCTCTTGAGCTGAATGGAGAGGGACAGGCTGACAGAAAGACTGAATACAGGGCTCATAGAAACATGGAGATTAGGCTTTGTTCTCTTTAAATGGAATGTTGTAATGTGCTACAGTTAGTTAGAATAGTCACACTGACTGAGCACAGTCCTAAGAGCACTTCCACTGTGTTAGTAATCAGGAGAGAAGGTGAGGAATAAGTATGGTGATTTGTACAGTAGTCTGATCTAGACTGTTCAGGAAATACTTTTTTTTTTAATTCCTTATGATAACTATTTTTACATTTATGTACACTCACATGAGATATTGGGCTCTATTATCGTAATAACGCAAAGCGCAGCACTACATGTTATGGCCGTGCACTACGGCCGTGTGCTATGTTCTGTTTTCAGTGCATATTTGGTCTCATTTTTTCAATAAAGGAATTACTAGGATTGTCGATTGAACGCGTTAATTCAGTGTGATTAATTTTATTAAAAATAATGCGTAAAAACATTTACGCAATTAATCGCAATGCCCCCAGACCGTAATAAGGAAGATTCCTGAGACATGCAAGCTTGTAGTACCACCTGTTTACTCCAGAGGGCAGTAATTGAATAGTAATTTCAGTTGTGTGGCAACGTGCAGTTTATACAGTGAAGAAAACATGTTATGTTCTTGTGTTCAAAACACTTGATGGAGCGCAAATTCGAACTAAGGGATCTCAAGATGTGTTCTAATTAGGGCTGTCAAGTTAACGCGTTAATAATGCACAATTAATTATACAAACAATAACGCGTTAAAATTATTAACGCATTTAATCGCATGCTTGTAGTACCACCTGTATACTCCAGAGGGCAGTAAGTGAAATTTCAGCTGTGTGAGCAACACACAGTTTATACAGTGAAGAAAACAACACAGATATGCATTACTAAGGGTTCAAATGCGAACCAAGGGATCTCAATATGTGTTTAAAGATTGAGTATTAAACTATATTTAACTTGACACAGTGACCTAAACGTTTTATTTTTATGTCTGACGCAGGTCATATGGTAGAGTGTCCCGAAACTGGAAGCTTTGTCCCACGTCCCGCAAGTCATAATCAGTGTCCCGTCTGTATAATTTTTTATCTTTATTATTATTTCGGCATTATTTATTTAATCATCCTTTAATTACAAAATCACTATAAAAAATAGTTAATGAGAAAACACTGAACATGCGCAGCGCAGCCTTTTTTTCTTGCCAGAGCGGGAAAACACTGGAAAAAAAACTGCAACGGAAAAATGGGTCTATCCGGAGCTCCTGAGAAGAAAATGTCTTTGTTCGTATAATAAAGAATTGGAGAAAATATATACATGGTTAAAACCAGTTACAGGTGACACTAAAAAAGGAGAGTGCAGGGTATGCCACCGAAGTTTCACGGACAGCTCTGCTGATGCATTTCAGTGCCCCAAACATGACAGCTCTGATATCAGCTTTGAGCTTTCCTGTCACCAACGCGTTCGTGGAGAGGGTGTTTTCACTGATGACCGCTGTGTGGACAGAGACAAGGAACTGAGCATCTGTGGACCTCATCAAAAGTGAACTCCTGGTGAAAGTGAACACCTACACCTGCCAGGGGTTCTACAGTCATAATGAATGAGAAGGCCCTATTCGAAGAAGCCAGATCAGACAAAAAAATGTAATTCAAGATGCACTAAATCCGGTAAGAATGCATTTAATCTTTCTAGTCTTTAATAATGGAATTGATGTGCTTATTTAGAAATGTGCTTTCTAGCAATTATATTATTATTTTCACTTCATTATATTTACATTGAGTAGGTCTGAGCTGTTAAAATTAATTTGTATCGTAGACCTTATGCCAAACTGAGTGACGTTCACAGCGCCATCATTAAAATTTAACATCACTGCAAAAATATATCTAATATAAAATCAATATTTATTCACCTAGTACAATAATAGTAAGTTATCTCTCCCTCATGTCCTGCATTATTCCACAAAATCAGGTCTGCTGATCTGCAACAGAGCAATAGCCAGGTGGTCACCCTATCGTATGGTCTTTACAGCACAAATATTTAATTACCGACCAGGTTAAGGAGGTGTCCTTTAAACTGTTACACCGTTTTTACCCAGTCAATCTTTATTTAAGAAACATGCTCCCTGAAATAGATCCACTTTGCTCCTTCTTTAATGCTGTAGATGAATCTGCCCCTCACCTTTTTTGGGAATGTGCCCACACAGTAATATTTTGGAAAATTTGTATTTAATATATTATTTAAATACTCTTTGTACCTCCAACAACTCCAAAGCATTGAAAAGCATTGCACGATGTAATGAATATAATGTCTTGGCATTATTGTAAAATATATCTGTAGTATTGTGTACTATGTGGCTTGTTTAAAAAAAATAAAAAAATATCTGATACAGGTGTTCATTGACGGGTCCTTAAACAAGCCCTCATAATAAATCTCCAACTGATTGACAAATTCACTTGTGAAATGGATATCTGTGAACTGTGTGCCAAGAATTGGATTATGTTCAATAATATGGTAGTAAACAATACATTGTATTCTAAAACCGCTTTTTGTATGGCCTTATCAATGATGAACTCTTCTGCTAAAAGAATGTAATGCATTTTGATTATCTGAATATTTTGTATTTATATATAATATTAATGTTAAATGTTAATACTTAAATTCTATATAATTTAACAGAGCCTACATCCATGTGAGGGATCAAGCAGTTAAGCAAGAGGAGTCACAAGGGATCCATATCCTGAACAACATTTCCCAAGCGTATGTTCCATTTAAAAAAGACACAGTTAATACACAAATTAGTGTCCATATTTCTATTGTTCTCATTTAATGCATAAAGTCCATTTACAAATTCTTTGTCATATCACTGTCACTTAAGGGGATGGACTATATAATAAGACGCACAAGGTGCCTGAGAAGAACATTAGAATTAAATTGGAGTGATTTCACCAAACCTGCTTGTGTCTAGACGGCATGAAAACACCAAAACTTCATGGCCATGCCCACTTACTTTGTGCCTATGACTTATAACATATAGCGCTGCACTTAGCGCTCTTAAAATTGAGCCCAAAGACTCAAGTCATATCAATATCATAGAAAAAGCTATTTTAGTCTACTTTTTTGACAGGAACAGCCCTATTATTTGACATGGTTCAAATTAACACTTTGATGCATAACCAATATAGTACAATAGGCAGAACTTGAAAAAGTTATATAACAATGCTAAAAAGTCATTTTGAATAGCCACCATGGTTGATTGGACACTCGCCCACGCCCATAATTCTATGTCACTATGTTTAATCATAATTCTATGTCTAAACACTAACAAGTATCCCCATTTATATTCAGCTAGCAAAAAAACACATAAAATAACATTAATTTGAACATTTACTCTTCTTATCTAGTCCCGTGTAAAGCATAGATCTGCACATCTGTACAGTTTCATCAATTCTACAGTAACACCACAAAAAGTATTCATGAAGTCCCACCTCAAATGGATTAAGTTAACTTTCATTCTACAAGTTTAAATGGATAGAACACAGTGAAATCGAGAATGTGTTGCTTTAAAAACTTGCCCAAAAAGCACAACTGTATTCTGGAAATACAATGGGATTGGGAGTGCCAAGTTTATAATAGTAAAGTTTACTTGGCATTTACTGTACCTCTTTTCAGGCTGCTGAATGCTAATTTTAACTTTTTATTGAAGTGGGATGCTCCAATTTACATACCAGAATTTAAAACTAAAATAAACAGTGTTTAGTCTCGGTTTATAATCACCTCCAGGGTGACAATGAATGAGTTGACAAAAGTACATCAAATTGAAAGTGAAATGTGTTGGCTCACTTTATTTTTATCAATATACAGAGGACTGGCAATGTCATTTGTCGGGTATAGCTCTAATTTCATAAACACAATACGTTTTTGTCACATTAATTATAACAAGCCTAGTTTCAGGAAATAATATTGTGGCAGACAAGCCATTCATCGGGAAAGGAGGAAGCAGGAACCAGATTAACAATCACAAGACTTTTAATTCAGCATAAAACACTGACTTTCACCTCAACATAAACAATGACACACACACACACACACACACACACACACACACACACACACACACACACACACACACACACACACACACACACACACACACACACACACACAAACACAAACACAAACGTAGTGTTTCCATGTTTTATGGGGACTTTCCATAGACATAATGGTTTTTATACTGTACAAACTTTATATTCTATCCCCTAAACCTAACCCTACCCCTAAACCTAACCCTCACAGAAAACTTTCTGCATTTTTACCTTTTCAAAAAACATAATTTAGTATGATTTATAAGCTGTTTTCCTCATGGGGACCGACAAAATGTCCCCACAAGGTCAAACATTTCGGGTTTTACTATCCTTATGGGGACATTTTCTGCATTTTTACATTTTCAAAAAACATAACTTAGTATGATTTATAAGCTGTTTTCCTAATGGGGACATTTGGTCCCCACAAAGTGATTAACACACACACACACACACACACACACACACACACACACACACACACACACACACACACACACACACACACACACACACACACGCACAGAGAGCGGCACGTGCATCTCTATCTCTCTCTCTGGCATCCCCGGCTCCTCCCTTTATCTCTCTCCCGTTGATTGGGGAACTCAGCACCAGGCGTGCAACCTATTGGCCCAAATATATTTAAGGCGATGTGTGTAATTTCTTTCGACATAAAAAATACTTTCTTCTATCCCATATTAATGTAAACAGACAGATAATGTAAGCATATTTGGCACAAAAAGTGAAAACAATTAAGCTCTGTGGCTCTTTCAAAACAATATGTTTTAGCATCCCATCTTGTCTGACACAGCAACAATGGCACGAGTTTAGGCTATTTGGTTGGCCGACACATGGATGACAGTGAGAGTGTTTTAGAAACCTGTTTGCAAATCAGTATTTTTTTGCAATTAACATATTTAATGAGTGCACATCACAAAATCATAACAGTATCAAAACTCCATCTGTGCTAAGGCTGCTGCATATGTAAGCTGCTTTAACTAATTTCTGATTGTTGAGTTCTTGGATGGATCCAGGAGACGCATTGTCATGAACGTTACTCTAACCTTCAGCTATGCATCTGGCTCGTCCCCACCCAGCATCCTTGCAATTATTTATTACACAATATGAACACAGAACTTTCCAGAGCTCCCTTAATTATTTATTTAATGCATTGAATCTCCGGAGAGGTGCTTGAAACTCTTCTGGAATTTTTATTATGCACAACCTGCTCTACTTAAGGCAGCTTTCATTAGCCTTTACGTTCACAATTTCAAAGTAAGTCCACATACAAGGTGTCTGAAATACAAAGCCAGTGTCTGCTGAAGGATAGTGTTTTATAGTGCAGTCACATAAACCACATTTCTGATAAGTGCGATTATATGATAATTTGATGTTTACTTCATACCTTTTTTCTCTATCACTCTTACTATCTTTCTATTCTACTCCGATGTCTCCCTCTGAACACACACACGAACACATACAATAAATTATCTAATGAAACAGGCAATATACTTTTGGTAAGTTCAGAGCAGTCACAAACTTAATTTACAAAGGATCAATAAAGAGAGCAGAGCAAAGAATTGAAATACACTTAGGCACAGTTGTTGTCACATTGGATATTTTATTGTTTTGCGAGGTTGGTTATTAAGACTTGTTCTTCAGGAGGTGTCTCGAGGGGGTTTACCTTCCGGTGGCATTTTGCTTTCCATTTTTAAGCAGCCTCAACCAATCACTTGTATGGTATACTAAATCTATGGTAATACTGAATTTCCCCCATGAGACAACCTAGACACAGTTAAAATGATACAGCAATAAGATCTTTAAAGGAATAGTTCACCCAAAAAGTGTAATTATTGAATTAACCTCATGTTATTCCTAAGCCATATGCTGTTATTTTCTCCTTCTTCTGTGGAAGACAAAAGGGCAGTTTCTGAAGAATTCAGACAGTTCTTTAAAAAATATTATAATATATATATATTTTTTTTAATTAAGCTAGTTAAATTAGAATGAGCTGGTTAAATTAGATAGCTAGTAACTTTGCAACAAGGCTCTATTAGTTAACATGAACTAACAATGAACAATACAGAATTTATTAATCTTAATATTGATTTATTATTTATAATTTATTTATGTATTTTCTTAATTTTGTCTGTTCCTCAAACAAAGCTATCAAATAACGTCTATAAGACATGAAATTTCATTGCAAGTGGTATGGGCTATTATGATCTTACTGTATATGATGTTTCTTTACTAGCATGGTCACAATTAAAGGATTCCTTTAAAGTATACCTTCACTTCTTCAATCTTTGGTCAGTAAAAGTTTATGTGGCTTATGAAACCTTTAGGCTTAGATTAGAAAATAGTAGTTATCTGACTGAGGAGGACTTCATAAGCTGTCACTACAGAGTTGTAAATTTAGTGAGGCATATTCAAAGTTGCGATACACCCATCAAATCTACCTGTACAATCCTTATCCTGTAATGATAATGCTCAATCACTGACCTCTATAGTGCTCACATTACAATTGAAATGAGAACACTAGCAGAACAATGCATGCAGGGCGTTCCTCCATACAGTGCAGTGATGGCAGGTAATTTTGGGGTGAAGGAAAAGAGACAGGTGCCTCAATAGGAGCTAGACATGGCCATTCAGGCCTGTAGGAATGCAGTATAATAGCGGATGATTGCGGTGAAATCCCCCCCCCCCCCATCCCATTTGCTGAGCAGTCATGTAATTACAGCAGCGACCCCTCAGCCTCTCCTCCATGATTCCCCTTAGACAGTCTGGGCTATAGCCAATGAGTCCCCATTATGTCCTTATCCGTCTGTTTCTTTTCCTTTCTTGCATTTCTCACTCTCCTATTGACAAACAAATCATTAACGCATAAAATGACAGAGTTCATAATGTTGCTCTATGCTTGTTTGTTGTTTGTCTCTCTCATTTGCATCTACATTAGTACTGAAATATATTTGCTGAATCTTTAGAAGTATTAAATTATCTTATGTTAATTCATTATTAAATGTTTAAACATTAGAAATTATGATTAATTTCTGTCCCAAGCTTTGATACACTAAAAAAAGGGTAAGGTTGCATATAAAATTAACCTTTTTTATTTGTATTTATTTAACTTAAAATATTACTTTAAATGGAATATAACATCACTTAATTTACCTGAATACCTAAGGTTTTACCAACAAAAATGTTTTTAGGGTTAGATCAGCCAGAAATGGCTCCTTAAGGTAACAGTTGCAGGTTGTCACTTTTTACAGTATTTTTTACATTTTCGGGCTACTTTAGTAATCAAATATATTCCCTAAAACCATCAAAGCATTCAATTATTTCTTTCAGTTCATTAATAAGAAATGTTTAAACATTAGAAATGAAGATAATTTTACAAATCTATTATACTTAATATAAATGAACCAGCCTGACTACATTCGGATACACCAACAAAAGTGCATGAGCACATTATTATATAATTCTTGAGTGAGAAAAGGTGAATTGACACAGAAAAGGTAAAGTGGGACAACTTGTAAAATGAGACTAAAATTAAGCTGTTTTGTGTATATTTGGTGTATATTTTGTATGCTGCAAGGATTGTCATAGGAGTGAAAAAAGGAGCCATTTATTTAGATTTAAAGGATTAGATGAAAATGCTCCTTTTTAACTTTTATTTTGAACTCAAATAAGTTTTATATTTAGGATTGTAAATGGTAGAAATAACTCAAGGTGACAACTACACATTCACTTTTTACAGTGTATGACAAAAGTTATGATTTATGATTCTGAAACTTGCAAAGTGGTCAACCTTTCAGAATTTGCAAGGAAAAGTCAGACAGATAAATCAAACTTTCATTTCCCATTCATTTGGAATGAGGTCAGGATGACCTGTGAAATATTGAATTGTTTTGTTGACTCAACCTTTGAGTCAAAATCAGTTTTTTGCCATTTTGCTCTAGCACAGCAGGAGAAGACCGGAAATAAAGTATCTCCTAAAGCCACAGTGCACATTTGAGAGAAGTCAATGTGACAAACGCAAAATAGCAATTGACACAGGCAATGATTACAATAAAAAAGACTTATGGGGATGATTCGGAAATATAATAAGACACTGGTTATTATGAACAGTCTTCAGATCAGTTTAATTCTCATACTTTTCCTCTTAGCTGGAGGTTAGACCATATGACCTTTAATTATCCTCTTTAACACATGCCCCAGGTTACCCTCTCAGCTTTGACATGAAATGCTTGACTAACACAACACCAGTCTCACTTCCTCATAGTATGGGCCTCTCTTTGGTAGTCATAATAATCTCCATCCTCCCTGATGATGGGATGTGGTTGATACCATGGTTACCATGACTCAATGATGTGACCACATACATTGGTTCATAAAGTGTCTGTGGATCACCTGAGACCTTTATCTAGCAGTCCAGTGTTGGGGTGATATGGTCATACCTGATTAAACTGAGCTAGACACTTCTGACATGTTTTAGATCAACTTTTAAAAGCTCAGGGGCAACAAAGCAGGATACATTTAGCATCAAGGGCTGCAGTTCGTAATTTTTTTATTATAAATAATTTTGTGTGGTATGCAGTATGACCAAAATCATATATCATGGTATGAGCAAACAAGACCACGGGGCGGTTGAATGCTTGATTCTGATGTTTCTGAGGTGTTTTTTTTTTCAGTAAATGAACGGCTGTGAAGTAGTTCCAGGTCTTGGCCATATAAAGGTTCTATATCACTTTGACAAAATATTTAAATTATTTTAAAGAGCTGTTCAGGTTACCACATCAGCAAATAACCAAATACAACATTTACTGTAAGTAAATTGTATAAGAATGACAAACAATTCTTATTCATGAAACATGAGAAGAATTTTTTTTTGTATAAATCGTTTGTAAAGCCGTTCTGACGTAAATTCTCGGATTCATTAAAGTTTTCGTATTTTCAAAACGTTGGTTGAAATGAACAGAATTTACTCCGGACCAAATGTAAATCGTGTAAAAGACATCCGAATGTTTTGTTCTTTCAGACAAACTGCCAAGACTACACTTTGATAGAAGTGAAATTAAACAATAAATGAAAAAAAAAAATAATAATAGTGAAATTACCCCGAAAAATAACACAAATTAGTAAAAAAAAAAAATAAAGCTTTTTTTCTTTTTACTTGCTTGCATTTATATTTTCAAAGTATCGTTTTTCCCCAACTCTGCTAATCCTTTTCCAGCAGAAGTGCTTGACATGCAGTGAAAAGTTAATAGAAAGATTTCCATTAAATGTCCAAAAAAATTGACATGACTATTTTTTACAAGAATTATTTATGACCTCTATAATTTAGGTTTTATAATTTAGTATAAAAGTTGCTAAATCACGTTCAATTAATAAAGTATGGTCAATACTAATGCTGTTGAACCCATAAATAAACACATCGCAGGCAGGTGAGTACACAATACAAAGGGAAAAAATTTAAAAAGCCAACACACTGTATAGCTTGCAAATCTGAGATGTCATACAGTGTTTCAAATATTTTCTTCAGGCATTCTATAAATGTATCTGAAGATTCTTCCAGTTGCAAGTATATTACTGATACCATCATGATTTACCCGAGGGTAAGTAGTTTCACAGGTGATGCTGGTGATGTGTTCACAGAACCAAGGTTAATGGTGGTGAATATCCTCCTCCTGGTGTGAACTGAAATTTTTTTACCCTCATGTCAAACCATTTTTATTGACTTCTTGAACTGTTTGCAGTGTGAAACATTTACCCATGGTATAACTCCGCCCCATCCCCCGGAATCTACGTCCCCATAAACACTAACTGAGGACTTTATTAGAAACACCTGTACACCTACGTATTCATTCAATCAGCCAATCATGTGGCAGCAGTGCAATGCATAAAATCATGCATATACAGATCAGGAGCTTCAGTTAATTTTCACATCAACCATCAGAATGGGGAAAAATGTGATCTCAGTGATTCAGATGGGCTGGTTTGAGTATTTCTGTAACTGCTGATCTCCTGGGATTTTCACGCAAAACAGTCTCTAGAGCAGGGGTTGGGAACCTATTGCTCGCGAGCCACATATGTCTCTTTGTTAAAAATCTCCTGAAAAAGGTTAGAAATGAACATCCGTCAAATGCAGATTTTTCAGGCGAGTATTTTGCTTCTCAAAGTGATATATTACAAGAAATATGTGCGAAGTGAGCTCTGCTGTTCACGAGTGCAATGAAAACTTCTCCAAGACATGCATTTGCATAGAGTTCAGGGCCTCATTTCCCAATAACTATTGATCTTGGCGGTTAAGAGCATTTTCTTCGAGCAATTTTATGAACGTTTGTTATTTTTGTATGTGCACCCAGGGTGTGATATTGCACCTGCCACCCGCAAAATGCGATGAGGCTCAATCCAGTTCACAAGCTCCTCGTCCAAATGTTTTTCATGCGTGAATAATTTTGCTCATCTACCCACAACAGGTGGGTGACTTGCAAGATGTCTCGGAGTGACACATGACAACAAATGCTGTTAGTCAAAAAGACGCGCTTGAAGAAACCCACTTTATTATATTTTTAAAGAACTGATTGTTCAGAGGCTTGCAGTGGGACCATGTCTCGTGGAACAAGTGCATGTAAAGAGTTAACACTCTATTTTCTCTGTTTCATTCAACTAAAAACTGTTTGGAAGAATAATGTAATCTATGAGAATGCTGGAAATGATCTCTGATCATCTCGTGAGGTGCTGTGAGTTTCACTTTATTTTCATGGAGCAGTTCGCTCTTACGCATCGTGAACACAACTCTGCAGGTTCAGTAATATATGGGTATCTTTGTATTAAAGAAACAAAGACGAAAGTGATTAAATCATAAAGTAATACAAGACACGTTCACCTTGAACCTAAAATTTTGTTCTATTATATTTTCTTTAGGCAGCATAAACTGTTACCAAAACACAATACAAACACATTTGATAAGAACACACCTTTGGCAGCATTTTTTGGGAACATGGGAACATTTATTATGATGATTATTATAATTATCCTTACATTATAATTGTCTTTATTTCTTAATTTGTAGGCTGTAAGTAATTTTTCACCTGTTGTGATACTTGCATGATGGCAAATGGGGCTGTTGGAGAAATGTTTGGATTTGGGGAGGTGGTTATATATAAGATTTGTTTAATCACTTTGTTGTTTTAATTGCTTTTTTGTTTCATTTAAAGTGCAATTTGAATTTAGAAATGTGTTTGTTTAAGTTTTTTTGTGTTTCTGTAACCCGCACAAGAAGAGACAGTCACAATGTATAGTCAAACTGCGTTTATTGCAGGCAAAGCAAAAGTACAAATAGGGCAAATCCAGAAGAGAGTGGTCGAGGGGAGCGTAAGGTCGAAGCCGGGGAATCAGGATATGGCAACGGGGCAAAACTACAAAAGAGTGGTCGAGGAAAGCGTAAGGTCAGAAGTCAGAATAGCAGAACGGGTAAACAAGCGAGTTGAATAGACAGGGGAGCTAGGGGAACACTAGAGCTGGCAAAGCGAAGGGGTAAACTAAACAATAACCAACAAGAGTGAAACGAAAGGGTTGTGATATATATAGGGGAGAAAACGAGCGGTGCAGGTGAAACGAATAACCAGGTGATTG
The DNA here is from genome assembly GCF_025860055.1 of Xyrauchen texanus. Taxonomy (NCBI): domain Eukaryota; kingdom Metazoa; phylum Chordata; class Actinopteri; order Cypriniformes; family Catostomidae; genus Xyrauchen; species Xyrauchen texanus. Next base: position 15,986,516 of record NC_068294.1, read on the forward strand.
GGACGAGTACAGGTGAAACTAATACTCTGGTGATTGGGAGCGTGCATGAGAGCCAGAGGGGGGTGATTGGGAGCGAGCGTGTGAGCTCGAGGAGCGAGCTTGTGAGCTCGATGAAGCGGGGAGAACTAGAGGAGCGGGGTTCGTTACAGTTTCAATAAATTAATTACATTTTTAAAGCAAAATCAATAAAGCAAAAATATTCACTGACCTTGGGGGTTGACCATATAATCAGATATCACGATATTTTAAATGCGATTATCATTAAAATATTTTTTACATATCGCCCTTTCCAAAAAGGAAGTTACATTTTTCATGAACAATTCTAAAATACATTTTATGGAGACCTGCACAAGCGTGTGTACTCAATTCAATATTGCAACATGTTTCCTATTAATTTGTGCATATTTGTTTTATTTTTTAGTAGCCTATGGGCAATATAAACATTTAATTTTATTGATCATTTGAAAATAATGTTTTTGAAAATAGTCAATTATTAGTTTGTGGTATGGCTCTTTCGAAAAAATGCATCAACCAAAAACATTTTGAAACACCTTGTTGATGAGAGAGGTCTACGGAGAATGGTCAGACTGGTTCGAGCTGACAGAAAGCCTACGGTAACTCCGATAACCACTTTGTACAATTGTAGTGAGCAGAATAGTATCTAAGAATGCTCAATATGTCAAACCTTGAGGTAGATGTAGACATCAGGCACTTTATTACAACCATATTGTTCCAAATAAAGTGCAGAGTGAGTGTAATATCTGGATTTTATATTAATATATAAAATATCTGTGGAAAGTACCCTTGTTCTTTCTCTCGCTCACAGACACACACACACACACATTGGTGCAGCTATGCTTATGAGGACTCTCCATAGACATTATGATTTTAAACTGTACGAACTATAGATTCTATCCCCTTAAGACTACCCCTCAACCTAACCCTCACAAAAACGTTCTGCGTTTTTAAGGCCAGGTACTACAGGAAGAAATAAGGATTTTTGTTCAGTTTGTCAAATTGATTTTTTTGCTTCTATAACTTGTAAACTTTCATAACATGCACACAATTATTACCAAAAACAACTATAAATAGTTAGTTTTAATGCTTTTATACAACCTTTGCCATGTAAAATAAATAAGAAATAGGAGTCAGATATAAATACAGAATTTAATTTCTGACCTTGGAAACCTTGGACCTTCCCTTGTACAGAATATGCTATGTTTTATTTGTATGTTATATTTAACCTTTGAATTGTAAATGAAATTGTACAATATAACGTGTTTAGTTTGTGGAAAACACATTCTAACACTTCTAAATGTTTTAAAATGACATTTTGCACAAATGCAGAGCTTGACAACTCATGTCTTATAAAGCCACATAATTCTATATACTGCTTCCTACTTGGAATAGCTAGACATGTTCAGAGGGATTTTTTGATATCTTGTGTCATTTTCCTTTTATGTGGTATTATATGCAAATAAATAGGCAAAAGTCATGTTTTTTAACATGTGCCAAGTGTATATTAACATAATTAACTTAGTGAACAATATTTTGACAAAAGCCTCTGAAGATTACCAACCACTTAGTTATTGATCACATTAAACAAACCAAAAAGTTCTGACTTCTACTATGTCAATATTGTGTTTTACATAATATGCAAATTGGTGCATATTTAATGAGATAACACTGATTTACATTTATTAATAGGGGGTGGCACTATACAAAAAACCTTATATTTTTCAGTATATTCATCTGGTTATTTTTTATTCTGATAGAAGATCAGGAATTTTTTTTTGCCTATTCACCTTTAGTACCTCCCCTTAAATAATAATAATAATAATAAAAACAAAGTTTAGTATGTTTTTTATGCGATTTGAATTATGGGGACACTTTGTCCTCATAAACCACATTTATAGCATAATACCTTTGTAATGACCAGTTTGTAACCTAAAAACATTTCCTCGTAAAACACCCAAACACCCACACCCACACCCACACCCACACCCACACACACACACACACACACACACACACACACACACACACACACACACGTACGGGTGTTCATTAGCTTTCAATAATTCAACAGTCTGTCATCAGTTATTTCTTACTGGTAATATTGGTTATAATTATTTCTATAATGCTAATAGAATATTTTGTATATAAATGGCTTACTTATAGTTGTCTCTGCATATTAAGCTGGGATAAGAGAAAGTATTTTAACACCAAAAAAGTTATACACTTCAGCTTTAACATAGTAAGAAGTCGTGTTTGTGATCATTCCAGTTATGGAATGTTTCTTTGATGATGACATCACATGGGCCACATAAAAGGCCATGTTGCGTGCTGAGTAGTGCCTGAGTTTTTACCTAATTTTATAATGTTCCCATAATGTCCAATGATAATGTTAATGAAGTTCTTTTTCACCATGTCATATATGAGTAATAAATGATAATTTTCCATCTCTGTCTGAAACGCTTGGTTGTGGGTTCAGCATCTCCTTTAAACTTCAAAGTAAACACCCACTGTTATGATTGGCTAACATCATGTAGCCACTCGAATACAGCCAAATTTGAAACTCATTCGGAACAGAATGAACAAGCTCCACAACATTACAAAATTCCATTTCAGGGTTAACAACAGGGACTAAAAACGAAATGTTTTTAATTTCAGTTTGCTCTGAGCAAAAATGTTATTTTTTGTTCCAGTTCAGAAGTTCTGCAGTCTCCTTTCCAAATGGAAACCAGTTAGAATGAAATAAAAGAATGGTTAATAACGTTCTTTTTAAAATGACAGTACTCCGTGTTAAGTGGTGGTTGAAATACAATTGCAGTGTTGCCAAATATCGCAAGAGAAACAAGCAAGCCCAAAATAAGCCACTTACCTCACCTAAATAAGTGAAAATTAGCAATACAATTTTTCTTTCCTGTGTGATGGATTTATCAGCATAGAAATCATAACAAGCAAATAATTAACAGTTACTTATCATTGTATTTACAGGTCTGCTTTTCAATAATTCATTTAAGACTTGGAAACAAGTGAGAAAAGTACTTTTACCTTTTATCTGTATTATCCATGTATGTACAGTATACGGTATGTAGTAATTATACATAGTTGTTAAAAAGGTCTTCATTAACAGAATGCAACATCCACAAGGGGCAGGGTTGGAGAGTAACAAAATACATGTAATGGGAATGCGTATTTAAAATACAAAATATATGTAATCTTATTCCACTACAGTTACAATTTAAATAATTGTTATTTAGAATAAAGTTACATTAAAAAAGTATTTAGATTACTGAACAGATTACTTTGCATTTTGTCATTTGTTTCATTTAATATTTAGTCCTTTCAGATGGAAAACATTTATACATATATATGATGCAATCCAAAGTGCATCTGAACAGCGGTGAAACACTTTCTTATGATGTTACATTCATTCGAGCAACCAGAGAAGTAAGCTTGAAGTAAGTTTGGAGCTGTCATATTCCCTGCCTCTTCACAGAAGAACTGACCCAAGATGGATCTAGCAGCGGTCTTCCTCCAGTTGAGCCGAGCAAACCTCTCTGATCTCCTTGGTCTTCTGGCTGCCCACCTGATCTGCTCCCTGACCTTGCCATGTTTCTCTGCTTTCCTTGCCCCTTGTGCCCCCCTTGGACTGCCTGTTTACCCCTTGTGCCCCCCTTGGACTGCCTGTTTGCCCCTTGAGACTCATGTTTTCCCCTTCACTCCATGGACGATTTGTTTTTTGTTTTTGTGCTTTTTGGAGCATCTGGAATCCATTAGATTATTTTCTAGTAAGACCTTTGATATTAGGGCAAAAATAATATTCTTGATAATAATTTTTTTATTGTTTTACTATACAAAAATAGCTAAAATTCCTTAAAACAAGATTAGTTTGATTTATCTTGGTTTAGAAACAACACTGCATAAAATATTTAGGTTTTTCAGAGAATGTATATTTAACATGTGTATTTTGTGATACTGTACTTGCAGAGTTATCATAACTTGTGAGCGTCTGTGCTGTGATGCCGTGTTTTCTTTCACTCTAATCAGTAGCTACAGTGTCTAAGGGGCTGGCTTCCTCTTCATCTGCTTTGATCATTCAGTTGTAATATACGGCAATATCATACACCTGTAACTGTCGCTCTGCCATCAAAGACATAATGTTCAGGAGCCTACTGGAGGTGACTCAATATTTCAATACAGCACTATGGGTTGTCAGTTTGTGTGCACTGCTACTAACACAAACACACAATTTGCCATAATTCTCCTTTACCTTGCGTAAACTACTCACTGCCCTTTTTTGCTTTCTTTAACACCACTTTTTTATTTGCCTGGGACAGGCAATATTCAAATATCTGTAAATGGTTGTTTTTTGTTTTATTAAAACTACTTTTTTGTCAGATTTTAACGTCAAACTGGATAAATGTATTTAGTAAGGATTAATACTCAGGCAGTCATTACTGCAGAATAAACCTTGACAGGGTGATCAGGACCCCAAAGTGACCATAAAGTGATAAAACAACATGACCACACGGAAATTTTGCATGTTTTTTCCGAGAGTTCCAGTGCCTAGGATCAGACACATTATGCTGACTCACTGACAAGCAGCATATCCCATCAGACATTTTTGCATAATCTAAAGATTGCTTATGCTCACTTGTGGCGCGACCGGATATATTGCATCAGCAACGTGGGAGTCCTGGGTTTGAATCCAGGATGTAACGTTCACATAATCACTGACGAGTACGATACGGAGGTTGCTTTATTTCCTCTAACATTACACTTTTACTCAACTAATGGTTAGGTTTGGGTTTGGATTTGGATTCGGGGAACAGTTGATAAAATATGCATTCCCTTCACTGAATTACATCCAGTACAGCTGAAAACAATTCTCTTTTGGCAACCCTCCAACGATATTACACCCAGAAAATGGAGCATACACTTGCACATACGGGCAACGACAATCACCGCTTTGGCCACTGGCTCAAATCTCTCTCTACCTTTAAATATACAACTTAGCTGGCTAAAGCATAAACATGACTGGATATAAACTCATGCAAATAGATGGTATTACATTTTATTTTTACTTGTTTTTTGTCACGTTGTTCTAACCGCTTGAGGTTAGTTTTAATGTTAGCATCCTCTCAGCCTGGTCTGAAAACATATTTCTGTTCTCTGTTAATGCAGCATCTAGACAAGAAATGAATTAATTCATATTGATATGGCAACCTGTACTGTATACATACCTTTTAGTTGTTGTTGTTTTAAATCTGCATTGTTTAGCTCCGTGCAGTGTTCCACTGCATTCAACATGCAGCACACGTGTCAAAACAACCACAACAAGGCATCAGTGATAGTTTTTATTTCTATTATTTAAAATGTTAAATTCGAGCGCCCCACTAAACACCATACTTCAAAGTACAAGATTACATAAAAATCATGTTAAACTTTGACTTTCACTTACCAGAATCTGAATCAGCAAGGCAAGATAGTACATCCTAGTACTTTTCCAGTTGCTGGCATTTCACATTAGAAAAATTATTTTTACAAGAAAAAAAATGACAGTGTCCATATAGCCTTACAAATAAGTACATGGTAAAATGTGACCTTCAGTATCATGATTTAAATTCTTATTAGCCTTGGTTATTCAAGTTCAGTTGGGTATGTCATTGCTTGCTTGCAATTATTAAATACGCTATACCATTTTACTCAGGTTTTCAGAAATGTAAACAATTCTTAATCTTTGGTCTATCTTTGTGTTAGCACCCCGTCTAAATAAATCTATTTTTAAGTGCTTTTTGCTTTGTGCTGTAAACTGGCCCACATAATAATAGAGTTAACAATATGTTTTCTTGCGCACAACACTATGCGATCTAATGCTGCTTGAAACTTAAAATTACAATCGGAGTGCTTGAGGTTTTTATATTGAGTTGCTCAAAAACAATAACACAGTCTCCTCTGTTCCTGCTATTGATGACTAATGCATGTGAACAGTGTGAAATGAAAATAAATTAAAGCATAGCTGATTTTTTTTTCATTCTCCCCCCAACCAAACACACAAATTCACAACAACACACTGACAAAAAGAGATGATTCTATTAAATTTTTTTGGTTGAAATGCATGTTAATAATTTCCTGTTTAAAATGTATGTTGGTTTTGAAACCTGTCAGTGGATTGGCAGCCTCTCATTTGTACAAATTGTGAACAGTTTCATTGCTATCGCTCTCTACTGCATCATCTTTCCCAGTGTGGACATCATTATTCACCAGCTATGCAAAGCAATCTTGAAATTGTCTTCCTTTGAAACACCTCTTTCATTTGGACAGGCAGGGAAAATATTTTTCTTTGTACCATACACCAGTGGCAAGCCGTGCATTTTAAGTCATGGCCTTCAGTGTGATTCATGCCATTAAGAAACGTCATGGTTACTGCGGTAACCTCCATTCTCTGAGGGAGGGAACGAGACGTTGTGTCGAATGAAGTGACAAGGGGTCCCATCTAAAAATCCATGCACTGACTGTATTACATGAACTGTCGAGACATGTGCAAGCAGGCTACTGCGTGCTAGAGGCAACTGTGTCGGCTGCACTTAGTCCTCCCCAACACCCCCAAAAGAGATGTCTTATACAGACCTTAGGTTCCCCGCACCCCAGACGGGGGAATAGGTGCTACATGACTAGCATGAGAGCAAGCCCGGCAGCCGAGGCCTTTTCTTGCATGTCTCTTGCATAGGACGTGAAGCGGCTGGGGCTATCTTAATGCTATGAAATGCGTTGGGGAAGGCAATCTTTCCCGGTCCTATTCTTTCAGGGGAAAATCCCTGCAGAGGCCACATCCTGCCCAATCTAGGGGGAGGTAACATGTGACAAATACACCATGAGCATTGTGAAGTCGTACATGGGAGTGGTGCGGTGGTAGGTCCAGCTTAATGAGGGGGGAGCCCTACAAGCACGGCGACCGGGGCAGCGGGGCTGCCCAAGGGAAACGCAGGTCCGCCAACAGGGGGACTGTACTGCTGGAAATACATCACAGGAGTTTGCCTGAGAAGAGAACAAAGCCTGTGGAACCTGACCCCAGTACAGAGCACCTGTGACTCGGAGTGGGTCTGGACGCGAATTGCTCTGCTGAATTCACAGGCCAGAAGGCTAGGGAAGAGAACATACAGGGAGCGACGCTTAGTGGCTAACCTGGGATAGAAGATGCTCTGGATCAACTTGATGAAGGGCGCTGTGTGCAAGTGGAACACCCGGTCGGTTGTGCCACGTTACCGAGTTCTACCGGACAAAATACGGGACGAGACCGACTCAACCCTGAGATTGTAAAATCTGGTGAAGGTATTGGGTGTTGCCCAGCCCGCTGCTCTGTAGATGTCTGCTAGGGAGGTGCTTTTGGCCAGGTGCTAGAGGGTGCCCCGTCCCTGAGAAAGAAGGTCCTTCCTCAGGGGAATTTTCCAGGGAGGTGCTGTCACGAGGAGCGTAAAGTCCGGGTGGGCAAGTAAGGAGCCACCAAGGTGACCTGTTCCTCGTCCTCACTGATCTTGCACAGCACCAGTGCAAGGAGGCTCACTGAGGGAAATGCGTACTTGCGCAGCCCTCCGGGGCCAGCTGTGTGCCAACGTGTCTGTTTCGAGAGGAGCTTCTGTCAGGGAGTACCAGAGCGGGCAGTAGAAGTTGTCTTGGGAGGCAAAGAGATCTATCTGTGCCGTGCCGAATCGGTCCTAAATCAGCTGGACCATCTATGGTGGAGCCTCCACTCTCTGCTGGGCAAAACCTGTCGTGACAGCGCATCCACCATCATGTTGCAGTTGCCAGGGATGTGAGTGGCGTGCGGTGACCTGAGTCGCGGTTGACTCCAAAGGAGGAGATGGCGGGCGAGTTGTGACATATGATGAGAACGCACGGCGCCTTGGCGATTTATGTACGCTACCGTCGCGGTGCTGTCTGAATGGATCGAGATCTGCTTGCCTCAAATTAGCGGGAGAGACCTCCGCCAGGCAAAATATACAACCAGCAACTCTAGGCAGTTGATGTGCCAATGCAGCCGGGGTCCTGTGCAGGAGCCAGCGGCAGCGTACCCGTTGCACACGGCGCCCCAACCCTGTTGACAGGCAGCTGTGGTGACCACAAAATGTCTGGACACCTGCTGCAAGGGGAGGGTCCACAGGAAGCAGAGGTCTGTCTGGGGGGTTGAAAGACTGATGGCAGGAGGGAGTGACTGTCAAATGGTATGTGCTGTTGCGCCATGCCCATCTCGGGACTCGAGTCTGTAGCCAGTGCTGAAGAGGTCTCATATGCATCAACTCGAGGGCGCGACTGCGGCTGAGAATGCCATATGCCCCAGGAGCCTCTGGAATTGTTTTAGAGGAACCGCCATGCCGGGCTCGAAGAGAGCGAGGCACCTGAGCACTGACACGGCGTGCTCGTTGGTGATGGACGCCGCCATTGAGTTTAACTCCATGCTGAGGAAAGAGATGCTCTGAACTGGGGCGAGCTTGCTCTTTTCCCAGTTGACCTGAAGCCCTAGACGGCTAAGGTCCCTATGAGCGCATAGTAACTCTCGAGAGTGAGACAGGATGAGTCAGTCATCAAGGTAGTTGAGTATGCGGTTGCCCAATTCCCTTAGTGGGGCAAGGGCTGCCTCTGCAACCTTCGTGAAGATGCGAGGGGACAGAAACAGGCTGAAGGGGAGGACCTTGTACTGATATGCCTGGCCGTCAAACGCAAACCTTACGAAGGGTCGGTGTCGAGGCAAGATGGAGGCATGGATGTACGTGTCCTTCGAGTCTACTACTGCAAACCAATCTAGCTGTCGAACACAGGTAAGAATTTGTTTCTGCATGAGCATTTTGAACGGGAGTCTGTGCAAAGCCCGGTTGAGAACACGCAGGTCCAAATTGGTTGCAACCCGCCACCTTTTTGGGTACGATGAAGTAAGGGCTGTAGAGACCCTTATTCATCTCGGCAGGAGGGACCTGCTCTATCGTCTCCTTGAGAAGCAGAGTCGTGAACTTGGCCTGAAAAGTGATTGATTTTTTGCCTCATAGGGAGGTGGAGCGAATACCACCAAAACAAGGCGGGAGCTGGGTGAACTGAATCGCGTAGCCGAGTCGGATGGTCCTGGCCAACCAGCGCGACGTGTTGGCAGCGAAAGCAGTGCATCCAAACTCTGTGCGAGGGTCACTAATGGGACGATCACTTTTGATGTACCGGGCGGGGCTTCGCGGTGGGGGGAGCAGGTAATAGCGAGTTGGGAGGCAGAAGAGCGACCCGTCCTGCCGGGTTATGTACTGTGGAAGAGGTACTAGAGAGGCGTCTTCGGAATTTGTCAGTGCTGGCCTGCCGGGACTGTAGAGTTTTGGGGCCGGGGTGCCGTGAGAACGGCACGCACAGGGTGGATGACCCAGGGCGTACACTGCCTGGAGGTGCTCGACGCTGGGGCTGAAAGCTGGGCCCGGCTTGAGGCCGAGCTATCTGTTGTTTAGCCACAGGGGGATGCCCTCGGCGAGCAGGCGGGGTGCAGGGCATGCTGGTTTGGCGGCGCCGCTGCAAGATGTGGGATATCGCCTACGTCTGCTTCTTCACAGCCGAAAACTGCTGGTCGAAGACGCCTGAGTGCCTGCGCTGTGCCCTTCATGGCTCTGAGAGCGAGGTCGGTGGCATATGAGCGGTGCCCTGACCCGAGTGGATGATCGAGTAGCCGTGAGGGGGGACGGAGGTTTCCAGTCCAGCCTCGCGCTCACGACGGCCGGGATAGCATAGCGGACATCTGCGCGTCAGCCTCAGACTGGGCGAGCAGACTCGAAGGTGGCGGCCCAGACTAGCACGTTGTGATACCCAAATCGCCTTCACTCCCAGCTGGGTCATCCTCAATCCCGTAGAAAGAAGGAACAACGTGTTTGTAGATTAATTAAGAGTGGAAAGTGATTAAAAATACATAGACAAAAAGGTGATTGAGAATAAAAAGATGAAAAATATTTATTTATTTGGCATGCTAGGCCAGCTGAGAAGGCTTTGCTGGCCCTGAGAATTTGCCACTGCCTTACACAATATTTGGTTTAAGAAATCTTCATCCTAAGTAGGTTTTAATAATGCATTTTCTGTTGCAAAGGGTCAGTATTCTACTCAAAATTTAAAGGCAGATGCTATTCGCACCCTGGTGCAAATAAGGGTATATGCTATTTACACCCCTGTACAAATAGTGGAAAATATTATTTGCACCCCAACCTTGGTACAAATAACGGTAGATGCTATAGGTTTTTTGCACCTTTTTTAACCTTAGTGGTTCTACAAAGCATTTTACACTGTGTCTCATTTACCCTGTTTCAGTGTCTTGCCAAAGGACACTTTGGCATGTGGAGTCACGTGGGCCAGGAATCAAACCGCTAACCCTGTGATTAGTGGACAACCCGCTCTACCACCTGAGCCACAGCCGCCACAGCCTTATGCTTATTTAATGAAATAATGTTTCAATGGTTTCTTTTTAAAGTTGGTCATTGTACACATATTTTAGTGAATTTGATTCTCTATTTTTGAGACTTTAAGATTTACTTTGGATATAAAATGATATCTTTATATAAGTTTTAGTTTTAATGTGAAACCTTAGTTTTTTCTAAAAACCTGACATTTCTTGGGATAATGGCATGTTTAATGTTCCGATATAATAGTTTGTCAGGTTATTTTGGAATAGTGACATTGAGGCTGATCTTTTCCACCCATCAGGGGCATATTGTAGTGGTCATTTGTCTGCTGATGTGTCACAGTAACCTTTCCCCCTAGACAAGGTAGACAAGATGGACCTAATGAGTTCATATGTCACTGATAGTTACATAACAAAACTGCATTGGCTAACTGTATTGCCTTGACATCAGTTACACAATTATTGTGTTACTCTTAAACATTTGAATGTTAAATAGGATTAGCTATGGAAGACATATGCAAATCGTTGGTGATGGACGCCGCCACAATGCAAATCTGTACTCTGAACTGTTTTATAGTTTTTTTTCCCAAGACATGTTTTTTCTTTTTTTCTAGCCTTAGACAGTAAATTGCATATTTGTCTGACCTTGGCAATTGCATCTTTGTGATATTTCAGTCAGGACAGTAAGCTCAGCAAAAAAGAAATGTCCCCTTTTCAGGACACTGTATTTTAAAGATATTTTTGTAAAAATCCAAATAACTTTACAGATCTTTATTGTAAAGGGGTTAAACAATGTTTTCCATGCTTGTTCAATGAACCATAAACATTTTTTGAACATGCACCTGTGGAACGGGTAGTTCAGATGGTAGTCAATTAAGGAAACACTTATAAAAACTTAGGACACAAAAGAGACCTTTCTACTGACTCTGAAACACCCCAAAAGAAAGATGCCCAGAGTCCCTGCTCATCTGTATGAACGTGCCTTAGGCATGCTGCATGGAGGCATGAGTACTGCAGATGTGGCCAGGGCAATAAATAGCAATTTCCGTACTGTGAGATGCCTAAGACAGCGCTACAGGGAGACAGGAAGGACAGTTAATCATCCGCGCTGTGGCAGACCACGTGTAACAACACCTGCACAGGATCGGTACATCTATCACAATATCACACCTGCGGGACAGGTACAGGATGGCAACAACTGCCTACGTTACACCAGGAAGGCACAATCCCTCCATCAGTGCTCAGACTGTCCACAATAGGCTGAAAGAGGCTGGACTGAGGGCTTGTAGGCCTGTTGTAAGGCAGGTCCTTACCAGACAACACTGGTAACAACGTCACATATGGGAACAAACCCACTTTCGCAGGACTGGCAAAAAGTTCTCATCACTGACGAGTCATGGTTTTGTTTCACCAGGGGTGATATTCAGACGTTTATCATCGAAGGAATGAGCATTACACTGAGGCCTTGTACTCTGGAGCCGGATCAATTTGGAGGTAGAGGGTCCGGCATGGTCTGGGGTGGTGTGTCACAGCATCCTCGGACTGAGCTTGTTGTAATTGCAGGCAATCTCAATGCTGTGCGTTACAGGGAAGACATCCTCCTCCCTCATGTGGTACCCTTCCTACAGGCTCATCCTTACATGACCCTCCAGCATTACAATGCCACCAGCCATTCTGCTCGTTCTGTGAATGATTTCCTGCAAGACAGGTATGTCAGTGTTCTGCCATGGCCAGCGAAAAGCCCAGATCTCAATTCCATTGAGCATGTCTGGGACCTGTTGAATCGGAGGGTGAGGGCTTGGGCCATTCCCCCCAAAAACGTTTGGTTACGTATGTAACCTCCGTTCCCCGAGGGAGGGAAAGACACGTTGTGTCGGAGAAGCGACACTAGGGGTCTCTCTTGAGCGCCGATATTCACCTCTGATCTATGAAAAAAGGCCAATGAGAGTTGGCAGCCAGTATTTGCATGTCCCGCCCCCGGACATACAGGTATTTAAGCGGCGCAAATACGGGAGTTCATTCAGGATTTTTCTGAGGAGCCGGAAATGGTCCGGCCACAACAGTGGCTCGGTTCAGTGACATGGCGGAGGAAAGACACAACGTGTCGTTCCCTCCCTCGGGAACGGAGGTTACATACGTAACCAAACGTTCCCCTTCTGTCGCTCTCTCCACGTTGTGTCGGAGAAGCGACACTAGGAGACCCATTCCAATCTTGCCATGTGCTGAACCGTGTACGTGAACTGCCGATACAGAGGCGGGCAGGGATTCATCCAGTGCCACGCATCGTCTGTACCCGGCTGCACGTACCCTTCCCCAATGTCCCATACGAACATCGGGATCCTTCTAGTTACCCTGGGAGGGGAACAAGGCGATGTTTGCCAACATGGGAACGGGCCAGCCTGGCTGGGCCTCTTTCTCTCTATGTTTCTCGCATAGAGCAATCACGGCCGGGGCCCTTACACGCATATAGGGAAGGGGTCTTACCCAGACCCTGCGGAGACCACACCTGCCCTTTTTCTTGGGGAGGAAAAGTGGTAGACACGTCACACGGCCGTCTTAGGGCTCGTGTGGAAAGTATGGTGCGATGGTAGATCCCAGCCTCGAAGGGGGAGTTGCTACAGCACGGCGACCGGGGCAGCTGTAACTGCCTAAGGGAGACACGGGGTCCGATCGTAAGGGGACAGAACCGTGGAAATACACACAGGGGGCGTCCGCACAGGAGGCCTTCTACTTTACCTGTGGAGCACCTATACCAGTACAGGGTAGCCATCAGGGTACCCGCAGTGGCTTGGGTCGGCGAGTTCCTCCGCTGAATCGCGGACCCGGAGGGCTGGGGAGGAATCGACCAGGGGCCCGACTCGGAGTGGGGCGCCCTGGGAAGAAGGCGCACTACTTTACCTTGACATCAGGAAAAGGGCGCTGGGCGCAAGCGATCCACCCGGCCGGTCGGTCTACGTGTTACCGAGTTCTACGGGCTCGGACCTGAGAAAACACGAGAAGCAACCGACTCAACGCGGAGGTTGTAAAACCTCGCGAAGGTGTTGGGTGTTGCCCAACCCGTGGCTCTACAGATGTCTGTTAGGGAGGTGCCCTTGGCCAGTGCCCACGAGGACGCAACACCCCTTGTTGAGTGAGCTCGGACCCGTACGGGTAGGGGCACGGCCTGTGTGTGATAAGCCAGTGTGATGGCATCGACAACCCTCTGTTTGGAGACGGCATTCCCTTTCTGCCGTCCCCCAAAGCAGACAAAGAGCTGCTCAGAGCGTCTGGTGCTCTGTGTGCGGTCCAGGTAAATGCGCAGGGCGCGCACTGGACACAGCAACGAAAGGGCTGGGTCTGCCTCCTCCCGGGGCAGCGCTTGCAGGTTCACTACCTGATCTCGGAATGGTGTGGTAGGAACCTTGGGCACATAGCCCGGTCGTGGTCTTAGGATCACAGACGTATCTGCCGGACCGAACTCCAGGCAAGTGTCGCTGACAGAGAACGCTTGCAGGTCCCCGACCCTCTTAATGGAGGCGAGCGCGATCAGCAGGGCCGTCTTAAGGGAGAGGGCCCTGAGTCCAACTGATTCGAGCGGCTCGAAGGGAGGTCTCTGGAGTCCTGCCAAGACTACTGAGAGATCCCAGGAGGGAACTAGGCCTGGCCGGGAGGGATTCAACCTCCGGGCGCCTCTCAGGAACCTGAGAATCAGGTCGTGCTTACCCAAAGACTTGCCGTCTACAGGATCGTGGTGGGCGGCGATAGCGGCAACATACACCTTGAGGGTGGACGGGGACAGCCTCCTGTCCAGCCTCTCCTGTAGGAACAGAAGCACTGACCTAATCTCGCATCTCTGTGGGTCTTCGGCTCGGGAAGAACACCAATCTGCGAACAAGCGCCACTTTAGGGCGTAAAGGTGCCTGGTAGAGGGAGCTCTGGCTTGGTTGATGGTATTCATAACGGTCGCCGGTAAGCCGGCTAGCTCTTCCGCGTCCCGTCCATGGACCAGACGTGGAGGTTCCAGAGGTCTGGGCGCGGGTGCCAGAGCGTGCCCCGTCCCTGAGAGAGGAGGTCCTTTCTCAGGGGAATTCGCCAGGGAGGAGCTGTCACGAGGAGCCTGAGTTCCGAGAACCAAGTCCGAGTGGGCCAGTAGGGGGCCACCAACGTGACTTGCTCCTCGTCCTCCCTGACCTTGCACAGCACCGGTGCAAGAAGGCTCACTGGGGGAAATGCGTACTTGCGCAGCCCCGAGGGCCAGCTGTGTGCCAGCACGTCTGTCCTGAGGGGAGCCTCTGTTAGGGCGTACCAGAGCGGGCAGTGGGAGGTTTCCTGGGCGGCGAACAGGTCTACCTGGGCCTTGCCAAACCGTTCCCAAATCAGCTGGACCGACTGGGGGTGAAGCCTCCACTCCCCGCCGGGCAGGCGTTGTCGTGATAGAGCGTCCGCTACGACGTTGAGCTTGCCGGGGATGTGAGTGGCACGCAGCAACCTGAGTCGCTGCTGGCTCCATAGGAGGAGACGGCGGGTGAGTTGTGACATGTGGCGGGAGCGTACGCCGCCTTGGCGATTTATGTACGCCACCACCGTGGTGCTGTCCGATCTCACGAGGACATGTTTGTCCCGAACTAACGGGAGGAACTTCCTGAGAGCAAGAAGGACGGTCAGCAACTCCAGGCAATTGATGTGCCAACGCAGCGGGGCCCCTTTCCAACGGCCCGCTGCTGCGTGCCCGCTGCACACGGCACCCCACCCGGACCGGGAGGCGTCGGTTGTGACCAGGACGCGTCGGGACACCTGCTGCAGGGGCACTCCTGCCCATAAAAAGCAGAGGTCTGTCCAGGGTCGGAGTGTTTTGAGGCAGGCGGGGGTGATCCTTACCCGATGCGTGCCGCGGTGCCATGCGTGTCTCGGGACTCGAGTCTGGAGCCAGTGCTGGAGTGGTCTCATATGCATCAACCCCAGCGGCGCGACCGCCGCGGAGGACGCCATATGCCCCAGGAGCCTCTGGAAAAGTTTTAGAGGGACCACTGTGCCTGGCTTGAAGGAAGCGAGGCAGTCCAGCACCGACTGAGCACGCTCGCTCGTGAGACATGCTGTCATTGAGACTGAGTCTAACTCCAACCCGAGAAAAGAGATGCTCTGAACCGGAGTGAGCTTGCTCTTTTCCCAGTTGACCTGAAGCCCCAAGCGGCTGAGGTGCCGGAGAACCTGGTCTCTGTGTGTGCATAGTAACTCTCAAGAGTGTGCTAGGATGAGCCAGTTGTCGAGGTAGTTGAGAATGCGGACGCCGGCTACTCGTAGCAGGGCAAGGGCCGCCTCTGCAACTTTCGGTTGGGTGGCCATCGTCTGTCCGAGTGCCTGCGCTGTGGCCTTCGTCGCTCTCAGGGCGAGGTCGGTCGCTGAGCGCAGTTCCTGCAGCACATCAGGATCAGGTCCACCCCGTGCATGTTTCTGAGAGCTTTGGCCTGGTGGACTTGCAGGAGGGCCATCGCATGCAGGGCGGAGGCAGCGCGTCCAGCCGTAGTGTAGGCCTTCGCGTTAAGCGAGGATGTTGTCCTACAGGGCTTGGACGGGAGTACGGGGCGACCCCGCCAGGAGGTAGGGCTACCGGGGCATAGATGGTGCGCAACTGCCCTATCAACCTGGGGAATCGCGTCGTACCCGTGGCGCTCTCCGCCGTCGAGGGTGGAGAGAGTGGAGCGGGTGGTACCTAGACGAGTGGAGAGCGGGGCTCTCCACGTAGACGTCAGCTCATCATGCACCTCCGGGAAGAAAGGGACCGGGGGGATGCGAGGCCGCGAACGGCACGCTGCCCCCAGGAACCAATCATCCAGGATGGAGGGTTCCAGTCCAACCCCACACTCAAGGCGGCCCGGGCAAGCATGTCGGACATCTGAGCGTCGGCCTCAGCCTGGGCCTGCTGGCCCAAAGGCGGCAGTCCAGGGGAGTCCTCGGCATCAGACACCGCACTCTCTGATGCAGCGGCGAGCTCATCTGCTTCGGACTCGGGAGGATAGACAGCCGGGCCGTGAGGCGAGCCGCTATCGCTGCGAGCGTGGACGGAGACCAGCGTGCGTGTCGGGGAACGGGAGGTTCGCGGGGGGCTACCCGGCGAAACTGCACCCGCTGCCGCCCCAATCGCCCCAGCGCCAACCGCACCATCCTTAATCCCGTGGGAAGAAGGAGCAATGCGGGTGCAGCTGGGGTGGCTTGCTTTCTGTTGAAAGCGAGCCGCGACCGCAACGTGGTCATGGTCATGTTCTCGCAGTGAGAACATGAACCATCCACAAACGCCGCCTCGGTGTGATCGCGGCCCAAACACATGAGACAGCGCCTGTGGCCTTCTGAAGCAGAGAGCACTCTACCGCATCCAGGAACGACACAGGGGCGGAAAGGCATCTTGAAAAAGACGCGTCCTTAAAAGGACGTTCAACGCCGCTGTGTTTGCTCTTTTAGAGAAAATTACTCTTTTAGTAAAAACTCTTTTAATACACAGTGTGTGTGTGTAATTGTCTACGCTGTCGAAGCGCTCAGGGGCAACAATGCACGCCGTGCACTGAGAAGGAGAAAGCCGCTGTTGTGCGCCGTCAAGATCCAACAGCATGCAGATCGTCAGAGGAAAACAGGAACGTTTAAGTGGCGTGTAACTCGCAGCAAACTGCAGACAGACCATCGGCTCCGAAGAAATTTTCTGAATGAACTCCCGTATTTGCGCTGCTTAAATACCCGTATGTCCGTGGGCGGGACATGCAAATACTGGCTGCCAACTTTCATTGGCCTTTTTTCATAGATCAGAGGTGAATATCGGCGCTCAAGAGAGACCCCTAGTGTCGCTTCTCCGACACAACGTGGAGAGAGCGACAGAAGGGGAATGTCTGTGAACTTGCAAGTGCCTTGGTGGAAGATTGGGGTAACATCTGAAGAACTGGCAAATCGGCTGCAGTCCATGAGGAGGAGATAAATTAAATTACTTAATGCAACTGGTGGCCGCACCAGATACTGACTTTTTGACCCCCCCCCCCCCCCTTAGTTCAGGGACACAGTATTCCATGTCTGTTAATCACATGTCTGTGAAACTTGTTCAGATTATGTCTTTGTTGTTGAATCTTTTTATGTTCATACAAATATTTACACATGTTAAGTTTGCTGATAATAAAAGCAGCTGAAAGTGAGAGGACATTTCTTTTTTTTGCAGAGTTTATGTCTTTCAAAAAGGGGGTTTGATTACCAGGCAACAAGTGCTTGAACCAGTCAGGAACAAAAGGTAAACACTGATGGTCTCTTCAAGTTTTTCTCTTCATCTAATGCATCTGTTTGCATTCTGAATTGTAGATGACAAATGTTTCTTTGTCTAATTGATGAAAGTTGAGGTTGAAGATGATTGGGGTCAAACAATTTACTTTTAGATATGATTACTGAATTTGTTTTAGCTCACAATGCAGTAGTGGTCCTGACACACATGGTGATTTAACTCGCTTTTAGCATTACACAATGGGCATTTGTTGTAGTAAATCTTCCCTTCAAAGGGCAATTTCTGTTACACCTACAGGACTTACAAACAATATGCAAAATAATAAAAAAACAACCAGAGACAAATCACAATTTAAAAATAAAACTAAAGTAATACAGCAACACATTTCAACCATTACACAAACGTATCATTCCCTATCTTGAAGCTCTCGCAGTCCTAAACTTAGGTGCACTGTATCGCAGAGGTGAAGGGAGAATTTCAAATTCTGAGTGAAGGATGTGAGTGGAATCATTTAGTATATTCAGTGCCTTCTTAAAATCATTTTTTAACATAGAGCAGACAAACTTAGCTGCCATACCCGATCTCATATTAACAATTCGCTGCAACTGCACTCTATACCTTTCACATTTGTTCCATAAAACCAACAGATGATAGCAAAAGTTAAAACAGATTCGATAAAAGATCTGTAAAACAATGTTAGTAAAGTTTTATCCACATAAAAAAACTTCAGCTGCCTAAGTAAATACAAGTGCTTCTGTGCCTTTGACTCAATCAAGTTTGTATTTTCCACCAACTTTTACTTCTTATCAATGACTGTGCCTAGATGTTTATTGGAGCTGACCATCTCAACCTCATTACCATCAGTATTAATTTTGGTTAGGGTTGCTAACTTTAGCAGCAGAAAATAAGGGACACTTTTGGGTTTTTATTATAAGAAACACTGAAAATTTCTTTGTTCCACATGTCATTTTGATGTGTATAACTGCAGCTATACAGTGCATCCGGAAAGTATTCACAACGCTTCACTTTTTCCACATTTTGTTATGTTACAGCCTTATTCCATTATAAAATGGATTATATTCATTATTTTCCTCAAAATTCTACAAACAATACCCCATAATGACAATGTGAAAGAAGTTTGTTTGAAATCTTTGCAAATGTATTAAAAAATATCCATGTCAGCCACGTCTGAGTCTGCTCTATGCCGTCACGCCTGAGCCTGCTCCATGCCATGTCACAGCCACACCTCAGCCTGCTCCATGACATGTCACAGCCAAGCCTCAGCCTGCTTCATGCCATATCACATCCACGCCTCAGCCTGCTCCATGCCATGTCACAGCCACACCTCGTCCTGCTCCATGCCATGTCACAGCCACACCTCAGCCTGCTCCATTCCATGTCACATCCACGCCTGAGACTGCTCCATGCCATGTCACAACCACGCCTGAGACTGCTCCATGCCATGTCACAACTACGCCTGAGTCTTCTCCATGCCATGTCACAACCACGCCTGAGTCTTCTCCATGCCATTTCACTGCCACGCCTGAGTCTGCTCCATGCCATGTCACAGCCACACCTCAGCCTGCTCCATGCCATGTCACAGCCAAGCCTCAGCCTGCTCCATGCCATGTCACATCCACTCCTCAACCTGCTCCATGCCATGTCACATCCACTCCTCAACCTGCTCCATGCCATGTCACAGCCATGCCTCAGCCTGCTACATGCCATGTCACAGCCATGCCTCAGCCTGCTCCATGCCATGTCACATCCACTCCTGAGACTGCTCCATGCCATGTCACAACCACCCTCTGCTCCACGGTCCAGGCCCGCCTCTGCTCCAAGGTACAGGTCCACCTCTGCTCTGCGGTCCAGGCCCGCCTCTGCTCCACGGTCCAGGCCCGCCTCTGCTCTACTGGGGACCTCCATCCCTGCGGTTCCACCTTGGTTATCATCATATTGGCTTTGCCCTGTTCCTATGCTCCATGCCCGGTCTTGCCAGGCCAGACCAGAGCTTGCAGGTGAAAAAGCCAGTTATCCTCAGAGAAGTCAAACCACTTCTTGATATACTTGATGACAGTGCTGAGGAAGGCTCTTCTTTGGCAGAGTTTGCATCAGATGGAGGAAGTTGCTGGAGCTTCTTTTGGTCAAATATCCATACAACTCATCATCTCACCTCTGACTCAACTTGTCCAGAAAAGACTTCATGATGGCATATAAATGAACAGATGTGGTTTCATCTTTTTCTAGCTTCTTCACCACCTCTTCAAAGAGGGAGAGGGTATTATTGCAGAAGAAGAGATAAACTTATACAAAGTCTTCCTCTTGCAGCTCTTCTGCATTTATGTCCAAGTGCAGAAAAGTCCTCAGTTGCCTTGGACAGTCATCTCATCGTCTTTAATAAGACTTATTAAATAGGACTTGAGAGCAGTTCAGTTCTGCATTACGTGAGTGATTGCAGGGTTCAGGGACAGTCATCTGGTCACAACATGATGCAAAAATTCACTCATCACAATTCAACTACATCACAAAACAGAATTCTTTTAGTTTTTCTTTTCTTTTGCAGAGCTTGAAAAGAATAAATAAATTTTCAGAACAGTGATCTCTACATCAACTGAAAACTGAAAACTGTATTGTGGACTATGTAGGCATGAGAGTTGCCTGTAAGGAGGTTGATGATTTTCTTCTTCAGCTTTGTGTTTCCAAGACTGCCGATACAAGTCACAATGCCATTAGCAGACTCATCAGTATTCTCCACAAAGTCAATAATTTTTTGTTTGGATGGTCATTGGAAACACCTTTTGATTGCCCTTGTTAGATGCATCTGTTTGCAGGGAAAAGGGTATGGGTTTTGATCCCTTCAAAAGATGAACTACTTCAGCAAGTGCCTTGAGGGCAAGGATGTTTTTAAGATGGTCTCCACTTATGTACACCCGCAGGCAATTTTCTTGGCTATCTTTGAATCATTGACTGTCACTTGGAGTACTTGTTACCACAGTCAGCATTGTTAAAGCTAATATTGGGCTTTAAAGTGTGGTAAACTTGGGCCAGCTCAGCTGCAGTAACCCAGAAGTAAAAGAAGCAGAGATGAGGATGAAAATGTTGAGGGTGGGGGGTTGATACTTTGTTACATATTGAGTGTGTTTACACGGAGACCAGAAAGAAGCGTTTTGCGAGAATGCGGCTTATTGAGAAAGCTGCATCCCTGTTTACATGTACTGTATAAGCGGTATACTCTTAACTTGTGTATAAATGCAGCTTGGTGAGAAAGCAGCATTCTCCATAGCAACATAATATCCCCATGTAGGGCTGGGACGGTTACCGCATTACCGCAATACCGCGGTCACGTGACTCCAACCGCGGGTCTGAGCTTGTCACCGTCATCACCGCAAAAAAACAAAAACAAAAAAAACATTGGCCTGCACATGTGTGCACGTTGTGTCTAATGACATGGATTCGTTGTGTCTAATGACATGGATTCATTGATTCTAATGATATGGATTATGTCTAATGATATTAGCCCACATGGATTCAAGGTTTTCTAAACAAAACTTATCAAAATATGGAGCAAATCCGACCTTTCATGAGTTGGGGAGCGCAATGTTCCATGACACATAATAACATTCCATTTGTATTAGAGATGCGCGGATGGGCTATTATTATTTAATCCGCAACCGCATCACAAAACTCATCTGTCCGCACCAACGCTTTTTGATAAATTTTCAAAACCGCATCCGCGGCGCTGACTGTTTTAAGGTCTGAGCGATGCAAGGCGCTGCTGCCGCGAGGCTAGAAAGCTCTTGGCTGTTCTAGAAAGGAGACTGATCCAATGCAGCAAAGATATTTTAAAGGCTAAAGTCCCTAGTAGGCTATAGCCTATTGGCTATGTTGTATCCCCAGAATATCAGCAGTGAAGTCCGTTTCCGATTGGCGCACAGGGATAAAAATAAATAAATAAATAGTAACGCACATCGGCAAACCTGACTACTAGGCTACTGTAGCCTAAAATTTTATCATTTTGTTTTGAATTTTGTTTAAAATGCATTTTAAGATTTCTATTTATGTCTCATGTCTGTGAGGCAGTAGGCCTAGCCGCCGAGTTTCGGTTCATTTATGAGAGAGCTCACGCAAGAAGAGATCGCATCGGCGCTTCCACGTCCTGCTGCTGATTATATGTCTGCTATATTTGCTTCTTATTTATTAATTCCAGGCAATTAGTTAATGAAACAGTGATTAAAATTAAGATACAATTTATACAAAACGAAATTTTAAGTTAAAGAAAGGCTTTCTACAAAACAAAACTTAATAAAGTGGTCAAAATCATGTCTGACCCATCTTCAATGCGAATGTATCTGAGAATAATCTTAAATAAGGAAATCTATACAGTGATTAGTTCATGCCAAATTACTGCTTGATGAAAATTTGACTATTTAAAATTGTGCTCGTTTTTTTTCTTCGGATGTAGGTGACAATATTTAAAGTCTGTCTATCAAAAGCGACTTCTGATGTGTGCGCCAAAGTCTGTCGGCGGGGGGCAATATCTTGCTTTTCAACCGCGGTTAGAAAAAATCCATACCGCCCCAGCCCTATCCCCATGTCACTTGTGTAAATAACAAACACGCCATCTGAGAAAGAGTTTACTCTCTGTTGCTTCGCTTTATATTCACATATTCCACTGTTGTTGCTGCGTTTGTTTCCTTAACTTTCTGTTGTGACCTGCAGCAATAGTGGGGTTTTCTCTCTTATGTAAAACATTGGTATTCCCCCAAATATATGAGCACATATATGCGGAGATAAGGGACAGTCGATAATTTACTCTGGTGTTTATAAATTAGTATAGTTTATTGTGTATGTGCTTTCCCTACTGTTCTCCAGGAAATGTTGAAGTCTTCCTGCTTTATTTACATCTTGTTCGGCTCCATCCGATGACATTTTTTACCCCGGTCTGTTTACGCACATGCAGACTCTTCAAAAACCTGTGAGAATGCCGCATATGTGTTTACATGGTCAGATAAGCCACGCTCTCCAGGAGAAACCTAGGTGTGCTACACTGCTTTCTCTTAAGTGGCGTAAGGGAAACCCACGTTCTCGTTTCTCAATTTTGGCTTGTGTGCCGACACCTGGGCAGGGTTGCGGCAGCTGTGCCTAAGTTCTCACGTAAGTTAGGAGGTAAAGTTCACATTAAGGGCTTACTAGATAGTTTGTATTGAAGTCAGTGCTAAATTTGGTTGCACCACCTGTTCTTAATGCAAGACTTATTTAGTAGGTCTTAAACTCTCCATAAAGTAATGCGTAGTCGCATAATATCATGTTTTCCAGAACTGATCCAATAGACAGCCTTCAAATTTGTTCACAGAAGTGTAAAAAGCCATGAATTTCAGTTTTATCTTGTTATGGTTGATGTTCAAACCTTGTCTGCTCGTGTAACTGTCTGCTGTAATAAATTATATCCCCATTAAAATATGATGCGTAATAAAAGTACATTTGATAAATATTTAATTTGCTCTGTGTAATTAACAATATATAGGAACTGTATCTAAAATAAACAAGGGGTGATAAATAAATGCTAATACATATTGCATAATGCACACAAAAATAGACATTTATTAATTTTAGTATCTTATATATTTAGAATATGTTGACACTTGACACCGGACGACGCACCCTGAAAAGGGCACTGTTAGATTGGTTTCATACCGAAGAGACGTTTAATATATATATATTTTTTCTCTCTTGTAAATGTAAACGAGTGTAAATTCCAACATCATCATATACTGTATGTCGAAATTATTGATGACTATCATGCAAAACATGAGCTCATTAATGTAATTAAATGAGTCTGCTTTTTTATTCCAAACATTACTCCTGGTCGGAGTCTTCCGTATATATTTAGTTCTTATGTAGGGATACGTCCTACCTAAGTTTAATGGTGCAATGCTCAAATATTTAGTAGTGCGTAAATTGTGACTTATTTCCCATTTATGCCACAACTAGGCTAAGTTGTAACATACGTATAGCCGGTGTAACCGGCCCCTGGACTTGTGTGTGTGTGTGTGTGTATCTGTGTGCGCTGCAGTGGCTTTGGTTATAATACGGGCACAGGCGCATGCCACATGGACATGCATTTCTGCATGTATGCATCAGATTTGTATTTTAGGTTAAACTGCATCACTTTTACAAGTGTTGATTGGATGGGTTACTGCATTGTATTTAGATAGATCCATTTTTCCATTTTCAGGATTATCAGTCTAAATGAATGTACTGACAAATAAAGTAAATTGTTAAAACTTGAGCTTTTACTGGGGCACAGCAGATTTATACTGGGGCACGTGCCCCAGTAAAAGGGGTCACGACACTCCTGGAGACAGGTCTAAAATCCTTAATTTGTCTAGCATTAGCTTTCTTTGGTATAGGAACAATGGTAGCTTTTTTTCCACACAGCAAGAACTTTCTGAAGATGTAGAGAAGTTTGAAAATTAAAATGATGTCACACAACTGAATAGCACAACTTTTTAAAACCCTTCCGCTAACTTTGTCTGGTCCTAAGCTTTTATTCTGTGGGACAGTTTGTAAAACTCTAAGAACTAAAACCTTATCAATAGTAACTTGATCTTTTGTTTTAACCATAGAACAAATCTGGGAACACCCATCACCAATGTTCTGTTTATCAAATCTCAAATAAAAAAAACATTCAACCTATTTGCCATGTTTATATTTTCAGTCATAAAATGAACAGACCTAATTTTTACTGATTCCTTACTTTTCGTCCCTGCCATAGCTTTTATTCCTCTCCAAGCTGACTGAATGCTGCCATTTTCTACTCTTATATTTGAGCTTTGCTCTTCTAATTTCCTGTTTAATGTCCCTATTTACTTGTATCTTGTCTAAAATTGTACCTTGTACCAAAAAGTAAGTGAGTATTTTACAGATTTTGTCACCCAACACTGGGTGTTGTACACTGTTCGTGTACAACACGTGCAAACGTGTTCAAAAAATACAGGACAGTACAATAAATTACAAAAAATTAACAGGACAATAGGCACAGTGAGAGAGAGTGCAGAGCCGACCAGTACACAGTAGTGCAAAAAGATGACAATTTCTAAAAATGCCAAATGTAAACATAACATACTATGAGATAGTGTTCTATGCACATAGCAGATACTGAGGTAGCAGCCAGGTATAAAGTGACAATAATTAAAGCGCAACGCAGGACACATGTTTGTGTGTCAGTCCGGTCTCTGAGTATTGAGGAGTCTGATGGCTTTGGGGAAGATGCTGTTACACAGTCTGGCCGTGAGGGCCCGAATGCTTCGGTACCACTTGCCAGACGGCAGGAGGGTGAAGAGTTTGTGTGAGGGGTGTGTGGGGTCATCCACAATGCTGGTTGCTTTGCGGATGCAGTATTTTTTGTAAATGTCTTTGATGGAGGGAAGAGAGACCCCGATGATCTTCTCAGCTGTCCTCACTATCCTCTGCCGGGCTTTGCGATCCGAAACGGTGCAAGCTTGATGCGAAACTCTGGGCTCTGGGCTTAAACAGCTCGCTGTGCAGCTGGATCCTGGATTTCCTGTCAGGCAGACATCAGCTGGTTAGAATGGGCAGCAACATCTCCTCATCACTGACCCTCAACACTGGAGCCCCGCAGGGCTGTGTTCTCAGCCCACTCCTGTGTACCCTATACACACATGACTGTGTGGCAACACATAGCTCCAATGCCATCATTAAGTTGGCTGATGGTATGACGGTGGTAGGTCTGATCACTGACAATGTTGAAACAGAGAGGAGTTGCACACTCTGACACGCTGATGTCAGGAGCACTACCTCTCCCTCGACGTCAGTAAGACAAAGGAGCTTGTAGTGGACTTCAGGAGGAAAGACAGAGAACACAGCCCCATCACCATTAATGGAGTGGAGAGAGTCAGCAGCTTCAAGTTCCTCGGTATCCACATCACTGAGGAACTCACATGGATGGTCCGTCCACACTGACGCCGTTGTGAAGAAGGCTCACCAGTGCCTCTTCTTCCTGAGATGGCAGAGGAAGTTTGGAATGAACCACCACATCCTCAAACGGTTCTAAACCAGCACTGTAGAGAGCATCGTGACTGGCTGCATCACTGCCTGGTACGGCAATAGCACCGCCCACAACTGAAAAGACCTGCAAAGGGTGGTGCGAACTTCCAGAAACATCATCGGAGGTGAGCTTCCCTCCCTCCAGGACTTCTATAACAAGCGGTGTGTGAAAAAAGCTTGGAGGATGATCAGAGACTCCAGCCACCCGAGTCATGGGCTGTTCTCACTGCTACCATCAGGCAGGCGGTATCACAGCATCAGGACCCGCACCAGCCAAATACATGACAGTTTCTTTCCCCAAGCAATCAGACTTCTGAACACTTGATCTCCTCTCATGATCAATATACACTAGCACTGCACTTTATTAATCTATTATCTCACACTGGACTGTCATAGTTATATTCTCCACAACAGAATTACAGCACATATATATATATATATATATATATATATATATATATATATATATATAATTAGTGGTGCTTGCAAAGCATCACTATTGTAATCTCACATACTTATTATTATTTTTATTTTTATTTTTATATCTCCGTACAAAAGTTTGGCACCTAACTCGTCCCGCACAGACTTCTGGGTTGATTTATTTATGACCACAATTTCTGTTCTTTTCAAGCAGGCTATTTGACGAGTTTTGCCACGGCAAGCACCACTCACATTTTCTTCAGGAAATGTACCCATCTAGTTTTTATTTTTATTTTTATATCTCCGTACAAAAGTTTGGCACCTAACTCGTCCCGCACCGTTTGGCGTAGACCCACGAATGAGGTATCAAATCGAACGGCCTATTGAGGACACGTGTGCTATGACTTTTGTAGCTGATCGGAGTACGGTATTTGCCCCAGGGGCAAAAAAGCGGCCGCAAAATCCCATAGACTTAACATTGCGAGAAACTTTGACGCATCACAGCTCCGAGCGAGGATTTCGCAGAAACGTGTGATTTGCTACATTTGAAGAGGCTGGCAGGCTCTGACGGACCATGAAATAGGGATTTTGTATTGAACATAGCTCTGGATCACAGTGTCGTAGAGACAAGGGGGTGGGCTCATTTTACTCAGACGACCAATCAGTCTCTCGGGATCATTGTGAAGCTATCAAGCCACGCCCTAACAACAATTTAAAGCACCTTAGCAACAAGTCCCATAGACTTCTAATGAAAGACATCAAAGGGATATCTCCGGATAGAAGCGTCATAGAAACACAAGGGTGGTCTTGTTTGACTCAGGGCAGCAAACAGCCAATCATGAATCACCTCAACACTTCCTAGCCCCTCCCTAGCAACCACTGTCGAGCACCTTAGCAACCAAAATCCATAGAGGCATATCTTCGATTCTGAATGTCACAGAGGCATGGGAGTTGGTTTATATCACTCATACTGACAAGCAGCCTTTGAAGTTTCACGATTGGCAGCTGCCAAGCCACTCCCTAGCAACTAAACAGAGTACCCTAGCAACCGTTTAGCTACAACTATATCTCTGCACCAGAAAATCAGAGAGACTTCTGGGTTGATTTATTCCAATCAGGATGGCAAGGACACTTCATAAGTATCACTACGGTAACTGCCTATCAACCACATGGGGTTACCCTAGCAACAGAGTAACAAATCACATATCTCTGCATCGGAAAAACGTAGAGACTTCCGGGTTGACTTATTTCGCTCGGGATGGAAAGGAGCCGCGTATTGTATTACCTTGGTAACTGCATAGCAACCACACGGGCTTACCCTAGCAACCGAGTAACAAATCACATATTTCTGCACCAGAAAATCGTACAGAATTCCGGGTTGATTTATTTACGACCGTGATTTTTGTTCTTTTCGAGTTACAGCATGCTGTTTGACGAGTTTCGCCACGGCAAGCACCACTCACATTTTCTTCAGGAAATGTACCCATCTAGTTATTATTATTATTTTTTTATTTTTATATATACTTTTTTTTAATACATTTTTTATTGTATGTGCACTCTATATTGTGTGTATTGTTTACTGTACATTGTATATTATATTGTGTTGTGTAATTATGTGTACATTTGATATGTACATTTTGTTGTGTAAATCTGTTGTTTATTGTAAATTGGTATATGTCTCGTCACTGTCATGACTGCTATGTTGCTCGGAACTGCACACAAGATTTTCACCTACTGTTGCACTTGTGTACATGGTCATGTGACAATAAAATTGATTTGATTGGATTTGAAGTCCCAAACCAGGCAGTGATGCAGCTCTCAATGCTTGAGGATGCTCTCAATAGTCCCTCTATAGAATGTAGTGAGGATGGGGGGTGGGAGATGTGCTTTACTCAGCCTTCGAAGGAAGTAGAGATGCTGCTGGGCTTTCTTGGTAATAGAGCTGGTGTTGAGGGACCAGGTGAGGTTCTCTGCCAAGTGAACACCAAGAAATTTGGTGCTCTTGACGATCTCCACAGAGGAGCCGTTGATGTTCAGCGGAGAGCGGTCACTCTGTGCTCTCCTAAAGTCAACAACCATCTCTTTTGTTTTGTCCACATTCAGAGACAGGTTGTTGGCCCTACACCAGTCCGTTAGCCGCTGCACCTCCTCCCTGTATGCTGACTCGTCGTTCTTGCTGATGAGACCCACCACGGTCGTGTCATCGGCGAACTTAATGATGTGGTTTGAGCTGTTTAGCCCATCATAGGGGGCAAAATGTATGACACAATTAAATCCATATAATTGAAAACCAAATGTGGAGATAAAATTGGCAATTAAAGACCAGAATTCTAAACTCAGGGGCATTGAGTGAGACAGGGCTGCAGTTTGAGTCAAACTCTGTTCAACTTATACATTAAAAGGGTAGTTTACCCCAAAATCAAAATTCTCACATTATTTACTCACCTGCATGCCATCCCAGATGTATATGACTTCCTTTCTTCTGCAGAACACATTTGAACAGATTTTTTTTTAATCTCAGTAGGTACTTATAATTCAAGTGGATGGTAACATGATTTTTGATGCCCCAAAAAGCACAGACAATCAACATTAATGTCATCCTTATGACTCCAGTTGTTAAATTAATGTCTTATAAAGTGATATGATCGCTTTTGGTGTGAAAATGATCACTAAGTACATTTTAACTAACCAGAATTTATAGCCTCTGCCGGTGACATCATTGGCTGCACCTGTAGCAGGGCTATAAATAGATGCATCACAGGTGCATCATCAGGTATTTTGTCTGAAGAGCAGTCCTGGGGCATCCCAGTGTGGCAATGCGGCCCCCGTGGCAAACGAATAGTTGCCCTGACTTACGCCACTGTCTAGTGCGGTGGACATAAGTCTGAAGGGCACGGACTGGACAAAGTCTGTGAAGTCTTTCCTGCTCCGGCGTTGTAAACGGTGGGGAGCAGAAGGCTTCAAGAGTGACCAGATGTAAGGTCAAGAAAGGCACCTTAGGCAGGTAGTCAGGATGAGGGTGCAAAATCACTTTAGCCATTCCTGGGGCAAATCTAAACATGCTGAAAAACCATCTTGAGAGTCAGAAGTTTATCAGACGCTGACTATAGAGGTTCGAAGGGGGTCTCAACCAGACCCTCAAGGACTATTGCTAAGTCCCATGAAGGGGTCCTGGTCCTAGCAGGTGGCCTCAGTTGCATAGCTCCACGAATTAAGCAAGCACCCCATCCATCAAGGCATGGCAAGCCGAAATGGCGGCCACATAGACCCTGAGAATGGCGGGGCATATGCCTGCTGACAATTTTTCCTGCAGAAAGTCCAGAACTGAAACAATCTGGCAGTTAACTGGATCTGCATTATGTGCACTGCACCATCTTTCAAAGACAACCAATTTATTGATGTAGATTCTTCTGGTAGAGGGAGCCCTAGCACTTAAAATGGTCTCGATAACCTCAGGTGAAAACCCAGTGTCCCTCAGTTGGTACCCTTCAGGGTTTTGTGAAATTATATTTTGTTTTAATTATAACGAAGTTTATTAAAAATATAATATCAATTAATAATCAATACAATGCAGTCAATAAACTTCCGACATTCAACTACAAACTAAACAGTGACGTGATTAGATATGGTAACCAAAATAAG
This sequence comes from Xyrauchen texanus, assembly GCF_025860055.1. Lineage (NCBI taxonomy): Eukaryota > Metazoa > Chordata > Actinopteri > Cypriniformes > Catostomidae > Xyrauchen > Xyrauchen texanus. Next base: position 16,016,299 of record NC_068294.1, read on the forward strand.
CCTATAACACATGAGAGGACGGTGTGTGTGTGTGTGCGTGTGTGAGGAGTGACGTGCACGAAATGGCGGACGTGACTCTCGTGGAGAGTACGTCACGTGAGATTTCCAGCCAGAGAGTATGGCCGCGAATGTGGGCGGAGAGAAGCCTAACTGTGTTAGGCCTGCCTTTGTCTTGTATCTGAATACATGAGGCCCAACATAAGTGTTGTTTTTTTTTAACAATTCTATGTTTGTTACGTTATTAAATTGTGTGATATATCGACATTCTATCAGTCTATTGGCTATCCTGATCTCTGGATATTGGCATCGGCCATTCAAAAACTCATATTGGTCGACCACTATTGCCTGGGCCAGATTATCCAATGAGCGTTATGGGCACGGGTCCAGGGACCCATGCACACTTGGGGCCCAAATGAGGGGAAGAATATTTTTTCTTTTCTTTCTTTCTTTTAAAAAAATACACATGACACATTATGTCTGCAGTGGCGTAGGCCTTAGGGCTCCTGAAAGTAGCTTTTGACACCTTCGACCAGAGTTCGAATCCGCCTTTTGCCGAACTCGCTCTTTTCCCATCACATATCAGATTGTAAAGGCAAAGAAAATATTTGTGGAAATAAACTGTATAATAATAAAGTGTTTATCGGGTAGGTGTAGGGAGGGCTTTATTGTCCATTTAATAATTTTTATAAATATAGTAATTTATACTATGTTATTATTGCTTATACTGCATTTATTGCAAAGAACTTCTACTTTTATATAGTGAAAATAGAATATATCACAATTAATTTTTCACTTAGTGTAAATAGCATATCGCTATGAAAATGCTGCTACTGTCACTTAGTTAAATAGAATATATCACTATTTTCACTTAGTGCAAATAGCTGCTGCCTTCAGATAATTACACCTAACCAATAAAAAGCAAGCTGATTTTTTTTAATCTAAACAGGTGTGCTCCCTCACTAATAATCTGCTGTGTTGTCAACTCCCAAATGGGGAAAAAGACATTGTGCCCAGGGGCCTCTGGAATCTTAATCCAGAGGCCCCTTAAGACTGCACGTACCCTTCCCCAATGCCCCATAAAAAGACGTCGGAACCCTTTTGGTTACCTTAAGCAGGGGAACAAGGCGACGCTTGCCAATCTGGGAACGGGCCGAGCCTAGCCGGGCCTCTTTTCTCTCTATATTTCCCGCATAGAGCCAAAGCAGCTGGGGCCCTTACACGCATCGTGGGAAGGGGGCCTTACCCAGTTTCCAATTCTTTCAGGGGGAAAAGACCCTGCGGAGACCACACCTGCCCAGGAACGGGGAGGTAAAGTGGCGTGATACATCACATGCGCCCCTCAGGTCACATGTGGAAAAAATGGCGCGGTGGTAGATCCAGCCTCAAGGAGGGGGGAGTTGCTACAGTATGGCGACCGGAGGGGAGCTGGAACTGCTTAAGGGAGACGCAGGTCCATCGCAAGGGGACCGTATCATGGAAAATACACACAGGAGGAGTCCACGCAGGAGTTCCGACCTGTGGAGCACCTATTCCAGTACAGGTAGATTGAGTTTTTGGATTGCCGAATCCAAAGGCAAGGCCTGGGTGTGATAGGCCAATGAAATGGCATCCACTACCCAGTGTGAGAGCCTCTGTTTGGAGACAGCATTCCCTTTCTGCTGTCCATCAAAGCAGACAAAGAGCTGCTCAAAACGTCTAAAGCTCTGCGTACGGTCCAAGTTGGTACGCAAAGCACGTACCGGACACAGCAACGAAGGGGCTGGGTCTGCCTCACCCCGGGGCAGCGCTTGCAGGTTCACTACCTGGTCTCTGAAGGGCGTAGTAGGAACCTTGGGTACGTAGCCCGTTCGTGGTCTCGCTAACAGAGTAGAATACTGTCTGCCTAATTCCCATTGGCCTTTTTTCATAGATCAGAGGCGTATTCAGCGCTCAAGAGAGACCCCTAGTGTCGCTTCTCCGACACAATGTCGAAGTGAGCGACAGACGGGGGATCAAGATGCATGTACTTTATCTGGTTTTACAAGCAACACTGCATATTAGACTTTATTTCACAGAATGTATTTTTATTATACTGTAAGTGTATTTTTTACTAACAGATAATTTTTTTCCTTTACTTGTTATTAAATTGTTTATAGTCAAATCAAGTGACATTTTTTGCCAGTGCAGAAGAACTAAAACAAAATATTTAGATGATGTTACATACCTTGAGTAATCTAATGGAAAACATTACAAAATACATTTTACAGCATGCATTCTGTAATCTGCAGTGGAATACCTTTTAAAAGCAACCCTCACAACCATGCTGACAGAATCACAAAACATTTTGGACCCCAGTTCAGGCATGAAACTCTGAATGGCACAAGCTGATATTTTCTTTGAACTTGTTATCTATTAGCCATTCAGCTAGCTCACATGTGATACATCAAGCCAATGGGCACAAAGCTGATGTAATCGGGTAGCCAATCAACCCAGCATACTCTGTCTTGCCTAACATTTAAATGATCGCACTTTCACTGCTGCGCTCTGTGAGGGTTTTCTCTGAAACCCTACACCTCCCCATCTTCACCTGTCTAGATGTGCTACACTGGGATTTTATATGTCTAATTGTGCAGCAGCATGTCCACATGTTTAAATTAGTCTGTCTGTGTATGTTCTAGCATTAGCAAGCCTCTGTAATTGCTCTTCAGCAGCAGCGTAGCAGATCTAGTACACCAAGACAAATATCTTTTTAATATGTCATACCCACATTAACATGCTAAATCTTTCTGAGATCTAATGACTGAACTGTATTTAGCTCTAACCACATGTGATTGGCTCACATGGGAAGGATGATAATTCCAATTGTAAAAGAGGACTTTGATGTGAATCAGTTTCCTGAGCGGGTTTGCAGACTCTAAGAGAGAGTAAAAACAATGGGTATATATTAAAAGGGAAGGAAATTCAAAACCCTACTACTGTGACAGTGTAATAACTCAAAAGAACATTAATTTTGAATGTTGACAAAGCCATGCACTACAACTAATTAAGGCACAGTAGTGCATACATGTGACACAAAACACATTGCCTTAAAATATTTTCCTCAGCAGTCGAGTAATAAAATGGTTGGTGTTCTCTCATGGTTTTTGAAAGATAAAACAAAATAGACTTCCTCAAGAAATTAAATCAGCTTGGAATGGATGAAACAAGGTTGACCTTGTCCCAAGGATTTGTTATGCTACAGATAGCTAAAAGTACCCATGTGTGCTTGAGCATATCATTTCAAAATCATTGGCATTAATAGGGAGTTGGTTCTCTATACTATTTCCATAAGATATCGGAGAATGGCTGTGAGGATTTGGTCCCATTCAGACACAACCATAAGTGAGGTCAGGCACTGATGTTGGGCATTGCTCGCATTTGGTGTTCCATTCTTCGTAAAAGGTGATGAGTGGATTTCAGGTCTGGGCTTTGTGCAGACTAGTCAAGTTCTTCCACAACAGACTCAGTAAATCATTTCTATAGTTCTCACTTTGTGAAAAGCGACATTGTCATATTGGAACAGAGAAAGGGTCTTCCCAAGCTCTTTCCACAAATTTGGAAGCAAACAATTCTTGACAATGCTTTGTCAAACCCATTAATTAGAAGGGGTGTCATTATACTTTATGGCCATTTTGTAAAAATAAATAAATATATAAATCTATAAATGTATCATTATAATGTTCTTCTCTAGGATTAGCTCATTCACCTTTCCTCTTGTTTTCTGACCTCTCCCAAATCCTTTTATCTTTGGATTTTCACTGGGCTCAAGCATCCTTATGAAAATATGTAAATGTAATTTGTAGAGTGTTCCTTGTGGAAACCTTAATCCAATTATGAAGTCATATCAAAGCAAAAGTTCTGGCTGCAGAGAAAGGGAAAGAGAGAGAGATTGAGCAAGGGGAAATTGGTCATAAAACCTGCGTAGAGAGAGAACAAATGATCAAAAGAATTCTTATATTCCAAGAGAGAAAAATTACATTCAGTCCACAGGCTTGTTGGGTGGTAATTTGAGAATTTGGGCTGAAAAGGACATCTGTGTATGAGACCTCAATTTAAGTACTTATGAGCCAGTGACTTGTTAGAAGACTTCGAAAGATTCATAGACTTACCTACTAAGCTGCATATTCAATAAATGTTCTGTTTAGACTTGGGATAAATATTTTTGTTTTGTACAGCATGGTTTGTTTTTCACATTCTGGCTTTGTAATGTTAGGCTTTTGATTGAAACAGAAACTATGCCATCAGTGTGTGTTTTCCAGAGCCACAAAACAAAAATAAAATCAAGTGCCCTTATTGAGTGTGTTTACATGACAACAATATGCAGAAAAAAATCAAACCCGACAACATTTTTACATGAAAAATATTTGTACATGAGATTTGAAAATTGTGTGTGCATCTCATCTCAATCTATCACTCCATTGAGTTGTGAATGAGTACATTGTGAACACAATTTCGGGCTGTATTGGGGTGATGATCCACTAAACCAGGGTTCCTCAATTAGTTTTCACCAAGATCCAAATTCTGCCAACAATACAAAACCAAGGGCCACTGACCACAAAGTTATGACCACAATGTTTGCTCTGCTATTTATTATTATTATTATTATTATTGTTGTTGCTTTTGTTTAAGTTTTGTTAAAAGAATCACAACATACATATTCAGATTTTTTTAATATTCTGATTTAAAAAACAAAACAATTCTCAGTAGTCTTTTATTCAAACAATTAAGAAATTTTTTTATTCAGATACAGAAAACTAAAGAACTTTGCCTGTTGACTATTAAAAACAAATGAACAAACAAAAAATCTGGATCTCCATGTCTGCCTTACGAGTCAACTGCTCCTGCTCATCTTCAGACTGGATCTCTTCTCTTCACTTTCGCTATTTGAAGATTCAATTATTAGACCTATCAACATTAATATTGGTGTAGTACTCTATATGTACCAATATCTAGAGTGCCCTAGGTTCGTTACTGTTGTATTAATAGTTTATGGTAGGGAAACTGAATAGAAATCAGTAAAATCACAGAATGTAAATGTAATAAAGGAAAAATGAATAAAGACTCAATTTCAAATACTACCTTGTTTCTCTTTTACTTGAAAATCAACTAAAGTTATGAAATGAACCTCCAAAGCAAGTTACGAATCACAGTAATCAACTTTACATTACTCACGATTAACTTGATGGAGTATATTCAACACTTTCACATAGTTTTACATTTAGTTTCAGTCAGTAATTAACCTTCACTGGGCCCAGGCTCTTGAAAAAATATATAAATGTCAAAAATAGTCCCAATAAAGTAAACAAATAAAATTAGATGCAGGCCTGAACGACGCTTGTGTGCGTTGGGGCGGAAAAATACAAATCGCCGCTTCACTCTTACTAGAGCCAACATTAATGGAAAATACTACTCACGATTGTCATGATCACAGTCCCACAGAAAAAGGAGCAATGCAGAGAGCGTCTGGAAGGAGAAAATACCGTGCTGCACCGGGCAAAAAGATCATCACTCGCCGTGCAGTCCCGATCAGGGAATCCAACGAGGCCAGGGGAACTTCCAGGCAATCCCGGATACCTGAAGCGCTACCTGGTATTGAAATCCAACGTGGCCGGAGGAGCTCAGTCTCCAGTTAACTCAAATCACTAGTGAATAATAAGTGCGTCACATTCGCGACTCGTGAGAATACACGACACACACTCACGATGAACTAAAGTAGGAGATCAACACTTTAACTTCTGTACAAATTACATAGACTCACTACTATTAGTAAAAGCAACTGAAAACTCAAATCGTAACTGCGTCACACTCAATATCGTTCTCGTTCTTTTTTTTCTCTTCGCTCTTCTTCGTCACCTCTCCTCTCACTCACTCCTCCCGCCCCCTCTGACTATCACATCATTCTCCAAACCATACGGACATGTGAAATACCCAATCAGAGCCTAGACAAACTTTATACACTTCTAACAATATAAAATATTGTTTTCAACACACGTGAGAAGTACATATATACAACATAAATCAAAAATATAAACAACCCAATATAAAGATACATTTTTAAGAAAAGTAAAATAATATAGATATAATTTCAACAGGGCTACACTGGTATTGTTCTTACTTAGATTTTATGGGGATCAAACTGTAACAGGATTAACTGACATGTACTCACCATTCAATGTGAGAAGTGACAGCGACAGGCTGAAGCAATACTTATGATGTTAGGGTTATATTCTGTTGTAGCAATCCTGAGACACTGATCAAGGTGCACACTGGACAGTCTGTTTCTATCCTGGCTCTTGATGATGTTTATTATAGAAAATGATGACTCACAGATGTAAGTGAATGTTGTTCTTGAATTTAGCTAGAGAAACCACTTTTGTCTAAAAGTCACTCACACTAGCCTCCTTGTGTTGCTCTCTGAGCAAATCAGACTTTGACATTTCCAAAATCTCCAGCTGCAAAGATGCCTCATCTGATGCAACCAGGTGTTTGGCTTCTCCAGTCCATTGCCCATCTGCTGGGACTGAAAATTACTGTTTTAGGAAGAGAAGTATTTCACTTGACAGGTTAAAGCTCTCAAATTGCTCCTTGAAATTCTCTGCCAGTCTCATCACAAAGTCACACATTAGTGGGTCCTCTCGCATCTGGTGTTTCTTGCAATGCTGTTGGAAATGCAGAAAGTGTAGCTTTCTCTCTTGAAGATCCCGTTCAAAAAAGTGTCAGTTTTAAAGGAAAAGCTCCAACAGCTTCATACATGTCTGCAATGATGTGGTTCTTGCCTTGTTATTGCAAACTAAACTGATTTAGGTGAGACATGATATCGCACAAAAAATGCATGCATGCCATCTCTGTGCTGTTGTTCAAAAACCTCAGAAATGTCTCTGCCTTTTGGCTTTGAAGGCTGCTTAAAAATGAACAAAGTTCATTTTGAAGTTCACACACTTTCCAGCACACGGCCCTTGCTCTGACATTGGATATCATTGTGCAGCAAAAGATCATGCCGTTCTGCTGACATTTCCTCCAGCAAAGCTCGGAAAAGGCGATGTTGCAGACCAGAACCTGCGCGAGAATTGTCTCTTTCATTCCAGACATTTTAGCGCACAACACAGATTTATGAATTATGCAGTGAAATGCTATGAGTGTTGGGTTAACATCAGCTAGCCTCCTTATCAGGCCTCTTTGATGTCCAACCACTGACCGCCTTCTGCCCCGTCTTCCGGAAGGTCATCCCCATCTACCTGGATGAGGAAGTGGACAAGGGGAGGGGATAAAAAAAGCGGTACTTACTGTATGTTGTACAAAATTAAAACACTAATATTTAACCCTGTGGGGTCGGCGCGTCCTGCTGGAAATTTTCGTCATTACAGCTGAAACAACTTAAAATACTCCGTCATTTTGGGGCATACAGATAAGTGTAAGACATCATTAGAGACTACTTGGGTCTACTTTTATTTGTGTACACTCACAATAACAACAAAACCTTGTGCTTTTGTAAAATAAAGAAAATAAAATTAGTGAGCTTTCAGCAGTCTCTGTGTTCACGAGCATATTTCTGAAACACATTACAAAAATGAACTGAACCTCTGCGAATACTTATCACACAAACATGAAACATATGTCTAAAGAAAGCGTCAGATTTCTACTTTTAAATAAAACAATTATAATATTACATATAACATAATATAACATAATTGTAAAGGTATTCAATGGAAAGGAGGAGGCGAGAACCGGCTTGACGATATAAATCATATTTTAATGAGAAACTTAAAAGACAACATAAACACACACATGACGGACATGTCCGCTAACGATCTCTCTCTCCCGCACGACACCCTGCAGTCGACCTTTAAACCTCAGAGGCTTGATTAGTCTAATACGGGACCGGGTGCGTAGGATCAGCTCATAAAATGATATGAAGGTTTAAAATATATTTGATCTAGTGTTTATGCTGCCTCAATATCATCAATGCTTGTGCTTGCAAATATGTGTTCAGGTTAAATGAGTAAAATGCACTTTAAATATGCCCATATTAGAAAATCTGCATATTATTATGATTTCTGAAGGATCATGTTACACTGAAGAATGCAGTAATGATGCTGAAAATTCAGCTTTGATCACAAATTGCATTTTACAATATATTCATGTATATATTCAATACATTGCCCGGTTGCTGACCCAGTTTCACCATCTGTAGGCAGCTTTGGGGATTCTCCCCGTTCCCTTTGTCATACCTCTGTGCCAGGGCGGCGCTGAGGCAGTGGGAGGAGAAGCTTGCCTTGATGTGAATCTCCAAATCCTTGTCTGGGTAGATGAAGAAAGGGGCTGAACAGATCTTGGCCTTCGGTTCTCTGAAAGCCTGCTCTTGCGGGTCTTCCATTTCAGATACCATGTCCTTCTGGAGGAGCTCGGTAAGGGGCCTGTTTTGTGTGTAGCTGACAAGGCTCACATCACAGGGCTCTGTATGCAATGGTTTACCAATGGAGAGCATTGCCCTGGCGACTTTTGTTAAAGTCTCCTTGCACCTTAGGCTGATTTCTGACCCAGTGACCAGTAACGCACGGAATTCTATACATCTCCCTACCAGCACTGCGGTGTATATGCATCTGGCATTAACCTTGTGGACAAGGTCTCCCAAAAATGTAATGCGCGGAGCATGGGTTTTGGACATGACTGCCACTTGGAGTGTTGGGGTCTTCCCGGTGTTCTTCCCCCAGCCTACGAAGTAGACTCTGGCAGTTGAGGGGGAAGGGTCTGGCCTAGTCATATTGGTGGATTGTCACTATTGGCCCCCTTGTGGTCATTGTCTGGCCCTTTGGGGGGACGGAGAGAAGCGTAGAGGTGCTTCATCACATCCGCTAGTTGTTTTTGGAGGAGGATCCACCACTTTGGGAGGCCCCGAATGATTCCCTTTGTTTCCATTCCAATGTTTGGGGTTCTTCTCAAACCTGACATTCCTTTTCTTTGGAAAGGTATATCATTCTTGGGGCTCTTGCTGAACCTGGGAGTGACCCTTGTGGTCATTCCCTTGGTTCCTCCAACCCCCCTGTGGGTGGTTGGGCACGCGTTTAGGGACTGCTGCTTTGCTGCGTACTCTGGGTTGAGGCAATTCCTTGCACTCAAGCTCTAAGTCTGCCCTCTCAGAGAACTGGATGTCCAGGACTTTGACATCATCGTCTTGTTTGTCAGTCGGACGTACGACTGTTTCCCATGTCATCTGGGCCATCTTCCTAATCTCCTGCATGGTTTGTTTACCCTGCTTACACATTAGCGTAACGTGGGTTCGCACGGATGGGTGGAGATTATGGCGGAAGAGAGATCTGAAACCTCGTTCTTCTTCCAGGCCTGGCTCGTTACTTCTTTGGAAGTATGCGTTCCTTAAATGCCTGTAATACTCCCTGGGAGAATCCAAACGTTTCTGCTGAATGCAGATGGCGCTGAGGGTGGCTGATGTTTCATCAGTGTATGGCGAGTACTCCTCGCTCAGAACCCTAAAAAGCCTCGGGTAACTGTTCCGAATGTGCGGCGGTTGAGTCTCTATGAAAGCATGGACACTTCTGGAAGTGGTTTTCCAGATAAGCTTCAATTTCTCACGCACTGAAGCATGAGGCAAGTCGGCAAGACAATGTTCGATTTCCCTGAGGTAATCTTTGACATTCGAATCTTGGCTTGCTGGGTCGAAGTGTTCTATGTCCTTTGCAAAGGAGTCAAGCTGGCGCATGTGCAGACCTGTGGCTTTGTCCCGCTGGTGTCATCTGACTCATCAGAGAATGAGTACCAGTGTCTGCCCCCATTGCCATGGCGTTGGGTGAGACCACTTCCTCCTTCTGGTGAGGGAGGCGCCCTGCTGGGGCAGGGTCTGACAGGTGCCTGAGGGTAGGATTGCCGGAATGGGGTCTTGCCCCCGAAACGTGGTGGACTCGTGTCCCGAACAGGGATGCGCTCTAGCTCCGGGAGTTGGGACCACGGTTTTTGAATACTACCTGAACCAGGGGTGGGGTATTTCGTAGTAGTACCAGTCTCGGAGTCCTCTGCCCCACTCTTGTCAGTGGTGGAGTAGCGGAGCACTTCTTGAGCCTTAGCCCGTGCTTCTCGGCTTAGAGAAGGGAAATAGAGGGAACTTGTGAAAGGATTTCACAAGTAAGGCTTGATATCTGGGCAGATTTAGTTTAGAAACTGACTTTTCTTATAAACCTAAATCATATATATTTGATTGCTGAATGTTTGATTTCAGCAGGGTTGTCTGTTGGATTCCTGTTGCATTGAGCGGTCAGGAGAAAACAATCTGGATTCAGTCCTTGGTCTCAAAGCTCGTCAGCGAAAAGACGTGTTTCTGTGTTATTTCTCGGGTCCGGTGATCGCGAGAGGTAGTCAACGTTGAGGGAAAACGATTGAGAAGGGAAGCTGGTCGCCTTTTCCGTTTTCTATATGAATTCACTTTTGTTTCACAGTGAAGATGAAATAAATCGGTGGTACACTACACGACTGGAACAAAGCTAAGTTAATCTTAATCTACCGTGGCCAAATAGTGAGGTTTAGAAAAACGTGGCCTTTCTTTGTCCAGAAGGAGGGAAATTCCTTGGTGTAGAGGTCTCTTTAGAGCACAGCGAAGCTGTAGGTGTAACAATCAGGCTGGATGCAGAGAGAGAGATCTCAAATGAGCACGCTAGTTTTGTTAAGAAGATGATGTCATCGGTCATAGGCCGCTCTTGACCAATGACGTCTGAGATTGAGTCCATGGGCGGGACTTCCGTCCGGCTGCGATGCATTCTGGGAAATAGAGTTCAATGTCTCACCTTTGATCATAGAACAAAGAGCCATGCTGTCTCTGCTGCCATTTTCAGTGGGGGCAAGGCCCTACATTCAAATAGAAAACTGTTCTTTTAAATTGTAAAAAGAGTTCACACAATGTTTTTACTGTATTTTGGATCAAATAAATGCAGTCTTGGTGAGCAGAAGAGACTTCTTTTAAAACTTTTATATGGTAGTGTAGGTCTAAAATTAAGTAAAGTCTTTATGTAAAGATGTAACTTTTATATAACTTCTTTTAACTTAAAACTTTTGATCATTAAGTCTCCTCACATTCATTCTCTTTCTGTCACATTCCTCAATGATAGGCCCAGGGGAGGGGTCTTTGTTTCCTCAGGTGTGAATTACCTCAATATTCGTGTGAATTACCTCAATATTCATGATAGTTCACGCCTCCTCGCATATGAGCTTTCAACACGAAAAGTGTCTTACAAAAGTTAAAGTACTATATTGTTTTGTATGAATAAGTGATCAGGATGGTTTTCACATCATTTTGTAGCAAAAACTCTAGGCTACAAGATCCAGTTCTCAAAAGGCTTGTGGACAAATGTTTAGTATGTGTTATATGGCCTTATTTCAATTACTTAAAATTTGTTTTTTTTAAAACATGCATAAACGTTATTTCTCAAAACTACAAACATGTACACACATGTTGCTCACATATTATTGTAGCCCATTTTAGCCATTAATGTGTTTTTAAGCAACTGAAAAAAATACAAATGTCAAGGCATGTCAAAACTTCTCCAGGGCCCAAAACACCCTCAGACCCCAGAGGGTTAAAAGGAGAGGGAAAAGCTAGAGAGAGAGGAGAGAGAGAGAAGGAAAAAAATATTTTCTCACCAGTTCTCCAATACACCATAACTTGGTCCTCAGCCACTCCTCCACCCTCTAGTGGATGACAGCCACGCCTCCCCGGGAGGATTCCCTCTAGCGGATGACAGCCACCCCAGCCCCTGGCAGACGGAATGCCCTGCCGCATTTCGGTGGATGGAAGGGGTCTCCACCACCCTGGCACCGGTCCTCCTGCTCCAGGCGGTCACCAGGCAGATGGCCAGGAGACCAAGGGAGCCAGAGCAGACCAGGCAGACGGCCATGAGACCAGGGACACCAGAGCAGGTCAGGTGGATGGCCAGGAGTCCCAGGAGACCAGAGCAGATCAGGTGGATGACCGGTAGACCCAGAAGACCAGAGCAGATCAGATGGACGGCCATGAGACCAAGGGGACCAGAACAACTCAGGCAGACGGCCAGGAGATCCAGAAGACCCTAACAGATCAGGCAGATAGCCAGGAGACCCAGAAGACCAAAGCAGATCAGGTGAACTGCCATGAGACCAAGGGGACCAGAGCAGATCAGGCAGATGGCCAGGAGACCCAGAAGACCAGAGCAGATCAGGTGGACAACCAGGAGACCCAGAAGTCCAGAGCAGATCAGGTGGACAACTAGGAGATCCAGAAGACCAGAGCGGGTCATGCGGTTGGCCAGGAGACCCAGGAGGCCATCTCAGGGTAGGGACTGGATCAAAAGACCTGGGTCAGAAGACCTGGGTGGTGATCACAGACTAGGGAAGGCAGAGCTGTGGGAAGTTCGAGAAGTGGAGCCATGGAAGGCAGAGCCATTGCTGGCTCAAGGGGTGGAGCCATGGCAGGCAGAGCCATGGGAGGCTCAAGGGGCGAAGCCGTAGAAGGCGGAGCTGTGACAGGTTCGAAGGGTGAAGCCGTAGAAGGCAGAGCCATGGGAAGTTCGAGGAGTGATGCCATGGAAGGCGGAGCCATGGCAGATCCGTGGCAGGCTCGAGGCTAGGAGTCCAGGATGACTGGGAAATGACCTCAGTGGTTGTGAACATGAACAGAGTCTTGGGAGCGATCTCTGTGGTCGTGGGCATGAACAGAGTCTCGGGAGTGACCTCTGTGGTCGTGGGCATGAACAAAGTCTCGAGAGTGAACTCTGTGGTCGTGGGCATGGACAGTGTGTCGGGAGAAACCTCTGTGGTCGTGGGCATGGACTGAGACCCAGGAACGACCTCTGTGGTTGTTGGTGTAGACAGAGACTTGGAAACGACCTCTGTGGTCGTGAACACTGGTTTATGTCCGACTTAGGCTAGTGTACCAAATTCTCTCACCTGTTTCTTAAGTTCCTTTGTGTGCCTGCTCATTTCCACCCTCAAGTGTTATAAGCTCCACTGCTCTGGAACCATCTTTCGTTTTCTCTTTTCCTTCCACACTCAAATGATATTTGGCTCCGCTATTTTGGATCTAATCCTCCATTTTAGGTCTAGTCCTCCATTTTGGATCTAGTTGTCAATTTTGCTTCCTTTGTTACCACATCACACACACACACACATGTTGGTCCATACATTATGAGGACTTTCCATATACATAATGATTTTTATACTTTACAAACTATAGATTCTATCCCCTAAACCTAACACAACCTCTAAACCTTTCTGCATTTTTTAGATCTAGTCCTCCATTTTGGATCTAGTTGTCAATTTTGCTTCCTTTGTTACCACATCTCACACACTCACACACACACACACACACACACACACACACACACACGTTGGTCTACCTATCATTATGAGGACTTTCCATATACATAATGATTTTTATACTTTACAAACTATAGATTATATCCCCTAAACCTAACACAACCTCTAAACCTAACCCTCACAAAAAACTATCTGCATTTCTGCACTAGAAATGTCCTCATAAATCACATTTATAGCATAATACCTTTGTAATTACCAGTTTGTAACCTAAATGTCCTCGTAAACCACATAAACATGTGGTTTCACACACACACACACACACACACACACACACACACACACACACACACACACACACACACACACACACACACACACACAAGCATATAGCTCCACTTTTAGTTTAGAATTTCCTTGTTATGTTTTGTGTTATATTCAGTATTGGCTGTGTTCATTACTGCTTGATTATAATAAATCTTGTTATATTATAATAAGAAGTACTCCTTGTTTTTGCTTGAATATTTTGTTGAAGCCAGCCTCTGCCATGTCAAGAACTCCCATACTACCTCAGCGTATTGTTATTTTATTGGTGTTAGAAACTAACTGTAAGTAGATTACTATTGGATTTGAATAGCAATAATTTAACTAGCTCCTCCCCTTTTTGATTATTTTGATCAAGAATTAAGATACTCAATATTCAGGGTAGATTTTAATGAGACTCTATCAGTAACTTGCTATCATTTTTCTCTTGTCAAAGAGTGGTGCCCCGAGGATAGAATTGAATGAGTTAAATTCTATTATTTAAATGAAATATTAATTAATTATTAATAAATATGAATTATTTCTGATAGTAAAGTTGATCTAAACAACCAGTAGAACCTACAGTTTTTAAGGCATTTGATGAAAACCTCACTGCTGATCGAGTTACTTCAGCGTTTAATATTGGTTGTCACCAGATGCGCTGGTTTTAGTAACTGAAGTGGCTTCTGAAACGTGATCCAAAGCTCACATTTTATTGGTCAGGGCATTTCATCGGCAGACGAAGAAAAATAAGATCTTACAGTAAAAAAAACAACAATAACAACTTTGCTTTGTCGATGTGTGACTGTTTGCTCCAGGTGTGAATTGGCTTCATAGGAATCCATTGTTTCTTTTCAAAATGTTGATTGTGGCAAAAACTTGCATTTGGTGTGCAAAGGCCTTAATGCTGTACAGTCCCAGAAAAGTGTGCCAGATTGCGGCAGTTTACTGCATCCTGCACTATCTAGCACTCACATACAACCAGCAAGATGGGGAACTGCACCGTGCAAATTATGTTCAGCACAACATTTTTGGACATGTCTGTGCCGTCACTTAATTAACATAATTTCTTTAGTGAATCCAGTAAAAAAACAACACAGACAGCACATGTAAATAAGAGGCGCTATCAGTGGGTGCAATTAATTGTTAGTGAATTTCCCCTGACTGTTGTAACAGTCCCAGAATTGTTGTAAACATTCCAACAAAACCTCATTAAGGTGATTGCTCCAGCCGTTGTTTGAGTTAGTGCTGTGAAGGAAATTAGCTGAATGTGGAATCGTAATGTGTTTAGAGTGTAAATTAAAGATTTCTTTTGACATGACACATGAGAATCGAAAAAGTAAACTCATCACGACGGATGATGTTCCATATTTTTATATGACAACCATGTTCTGCATAATTTAAACCATCAGCCAGTTAATTAGCAACTTTCACCCACATTGCAAAAAAAAAAAAAAGAAAAAAGAAAGAAAGAAAGAAAGAAAAATAAGTGAAGTAGATGTTGTTTTCATTTCTGTAAATGTAACAGAATGCATCTATTTATCTGTTTTTGGCATCTTCTCGCCCTGTATCAATGAGACTTTCTTGTGTGCTTTGTTTTCTTGATAAGCTTGCGTTCACAGTTGGGGTCCAGAAGAGAGGCCAGGTTGCCAGCAAACATGAACACACAGGAAGTTGCACAAAATTTTTCCGTGGCCTGATATTGAAGTTACTGACAAGCCCCATCTCCCATCAGATACTTTTGTATCAGTTCAAATGTGTCTTCCTTCACCCAGAAACCGGAGCTCACATGTGCCCACACGTTCAAAAACACTTCCTGCTTTGGCAACTGGGCGCAGTAGTTTGAATTTCGGTAAGCACAGACTGAGATTTACTCAAGAACCATGGACCTACTTTAGCCGAATTCACAATATGATCAGTCTGTGTCATTAGCGTGCCTTGCCAAGGAGGACATGAAGAATTTGGTTCAGTGTGGAACAGATGTGATGCTGGATTTAAGCCATGTAGATGGAAAATAAGCATCAGGTCAGGCAGCATTGTTCCAACTCCATTCTATGAAACAGGTCAAATGTGCCAAAAGAGGGAACAGCCATTATTTTTGCTACCCTAGGATTTAGGTTCTGTTCCATTTAGATTAATAACCACTGTGATGTGGTCCTCCTCCACATATTAATTAAACTGTACAATGATCAAGTTTGTAATAATACTTAGTGGCTAATTTTCAATAACCATTTTATAATTTACAAGAAATAAATGTATGACAAGCCTCTATGGACAGATTGGAAAAATAATCCCCATTGGCCAGTACATTTTTGTTTATACTCGCAAGACATTTGACATGACATGTAAGCGTAATGGAACTGAAAATGGAAAAATATATTAAAGGTATAGTTCAGTTCAAAAATGATAATGAACTTATCAACCCATGCCGTTTTAAACTTGTATGACTTTCTTTCTTCTGTGGAACACAAAGAACATATTTTGATGGAGATATGATGTAAATATACAAACAATGCCAGTTGTATGCAAGTGTAATTGAGCTTCAAATCATGATTTACACCTAGGAGACTTCAGTTGTCAGATTAGAGATTGTTGGAGGACAAAAGATAGCTGACGTTTTGATTTGGTTCATTTCTTTGATTTGGCACCGCTCATGATCCCTCTCTCTGGCGTTCTGACTCTGTGTTTGTAAATATTGTGTAAATAGACTCTCTATTGATCATTGTAAATTGTTTATTTTGATACTGATGTTTGTAAATATTGTCAGCTTACCATTATACTGTAATTTCAATACAATACTTAAACGTTCTTCAGTCTCACTTTTCATTTCAACACGTGTCCAGTAGTGGTGATCCAACACTCCTTTATTAAATTCATTGCTTTATTTAATTTTTAGCTTTATAGTTTTGATGTTGCGTTCCCTAATACCCCAGGACATTAAAAGGGGGATGTAGAAACAGTACTTAATATTCAGCAAATTTTAATATAGTATTCTATTCTGAACAAAGCCTCACTTTATAGTTGTCATCACTTTTGTTGTCCCATTCTTGAGAAACATAGAACAGCAGTGGTCTTTTGTAAAGCACAGCAAATCTCACAGTTTGTAGTTTAAAAGAACTCCATACACGTACTCAGTCCTTCCACAGTTCACATCAGCATGACTGAAACATCCACCCGAGATCCGGTGGATAGGATAGAGCTCACAGCATTTGTCCGATGAAAGAAGGGCGACCTGTCAAATGTGTTGCAGATTAATCAGCAATGACACATCCAAGAGGTCAGCAGGAGAAGGAGGTCTCCCTCGGGCTCATCAGCCCTCCAAATCAAGCACTCTGTCGGCTCTCTGAGCATTTAGTTTCTGACTTTGAGGATGAGGCTGTAATCCAGCCCTTTAGAGAGCTGTGCTACCTGGAATTCAAAACAATTATAATTGACATCCTGCCGAGAATGGATCAGGTTTTGTGCACACATTCAAGAAACTAACTGGATTCCCTCCCCACAAGTGTCTGACAATCATCTACGATATCCGAGGACTTAACACTATTTTGTAAGAAGTGTTAAAGGAAATGTGAGTAGCATGCTTGTACTACCTATAATTTACTGGGTTATGCTGTAAATGTTGAAAGCATGGAAGTCAACCCTAGTATTACAGAAGAGTACAGAGGCTTGTACTGTAAGGCAGCTTCCACAAGCAGGTCCCACAATAGCACAAGTTTGTGGAGTGAAAGCAACAATAAAATGTAAGTGATAACCACTTTAAC
The DNA here is from genome assembly GCF_025860055.1 of Xyrauchen texanus. Lineage (NCBI taxonomy): Eukaryota > Metazoa > Chordata > Actinopteri > Cypriniformes > Catostomidae > Xyrauchen > Xyrauchen texanus. The sequence goes on from NC_068294.1 coordinate 16,033,671, forward strand.
CCATATATTATTGTAATACTATTCAATGGAAAGGAGGACAGGAAGCAGGTCTTCACCACAAGGTAAGCTTTTTAATGCCGTCGTAATTTATACAATTTATAATAACACACAATATGACACAAGCGCACTGGGTTAGCTTGTCGTCTCTCCCCTGGAGGCCCTCTCGCTGCCTTTTTATGCCGCTCTCCCCGTGCTCACTGAAATTAGAGACAGGTGTTAGACATAATTTAGCTCAGGTGTATGCCCTTACCGCTTTTCTCTCCCGGACGGGTGCTTGACCACGCCCCTGCTGCCACAATTATCATTTTATAGATTAGAAAACAGTTTAAAGGAATAATTTACCCAAAATTGAAAAGGCATACAATCTCTTTGTATGATGAACAGACCATTAATGTAAGTCCGTTAGAACAGGGATTTTCAAACTGGAGTCCGGAGACCTCCAGGGGCCGCAAGGGGTGCTAGGGGGTCTGTGGAAAAATTTAAGAAAGAGAGAAATAAAAGATTTTAGGGCTGTCAAAGTTAACATTTAATTATTAATTATCTAGGTTTAATGCAGTAAAAATAACACATTTACTGAATTTAAATGATTATAATGGTTTCTATCTTGAAAAACTGCTTGGGTATCAATAGATGCATTATTTTACTCTATTGACAGCCATAATTGTTTTTTATTTATATATATATATTTGTTTTGGTTTATAATACAATGACTATATATGAAGGCCAATTATATTATTTGGAAAAATGTATGAAACAACATGTCTTTGTAATGTAATGCTTACTATTTTTCTCAAATAGTATATACGTTTTTTATGCATTAAAATATATAGCTGCATTTGTTTCTAAAATACGGGATCATATTTGGGGGTCCTTGGAATAAAAGAGTTTGTAAAACCCTGTGTTAGAAGTTACAGACATATTTAAATATTTTACTTGGGCTCTGTATACAAGAGTCGATCAATAATTTGATTTGAAAGAACAAAGATTTCAATTTAATTCTGTTCCTCATACAAAGTGATTGCATGCCTCTAGAAGACATGGAATATAAAGCACATGTTGCATGGACCACTTTAATGATAATTTTGGGTCTTTTTAACCTTTAAAGGGGACATGAAATACTCTTTTTTTGATCATTTTATTATCTTCCCTGAGGTCCACTTATAATAAATTAAGTAAAGTATTTTTTGCACCAAAACATTCATAATTTAATAATATCCTAGATAGTAAGAAGACATCGATTCAACATCTATTTTTAGTTGTAAGGGTCAGGATCAGTCGTCGATTGTTTTCAATGTTGAATCAAGATTCAATATTTGGTCGGTACATCACAACGTTGTTAGTTCGAAAATAGAACATATATTCAATGTCAGAATACGGTTGATTCATCAACATGTACCGCTGACCCATTTGGTCGAAATCTTAACGTATCTTGAAACTTGGTTAGAGAAGTCGGAGTTCTGCGTATGCATGTTTTTTGAAAATACACCGGGCCAACCGTCAGTGCATGTGTCGCTAGAAAAAGGTAAGCATAAATTAATTTTTACTCATCATTTTACACGTTTTACATTTACATTTATGAATCTGGCAGACGCTTTTATCCAAAGCAGCTTACAGTGCAATTATTACAGGGACAATCCCCCGGGAGCAACCTGGAGTTAAGTGCCTTGCTAAAGGACACAATGGTGGTGATTGTGGGTATCGAACCAGCGACCTTCTGATTACAAGTTGACCAGTTATTTGGTTTAGACCACTACACCACCATCACGCCACGTTTTGCCAATCTATCATTGAATATCACTTTAGATTTGAATTGTTTTATCCCTTAGTGTTTAAAAAACATTCCCGCTTGGTGAATTTGTAATTAAATGTCCTATTTTCACACTGCAATTTTCTGTGAGGCAGCCGGTAACGGAGGTAAATTTAAAGAATTCACCATGTTGGACTCATATCAGTTGTTGTAGATGGTCAACTTCAACAAATTCACTCATATTGTGTACACTTGAATGTTAGTCTATAGATTTCACTGTCTTGCGCACAGGGGCCTGCAGCGGTGCCATATGTGTCATACTGAGTCACTAATATACCAGGTAAATAGATGTTAAAACTGTCATTACTTTATCAACTTGTGGTATTTTCTGCACTAATGTTAATAGAGAGGATTACTAGTATGACTGTTAACGATTCTGTTTAATAATGTCACTTGTATTTCTCTAGTTCAGAGAGACGTACAGTGCCTCACCCCTGTTTCATTTGCTTCATGCTTCATAAGGTAACAGTTTTAGACAATAATATTTCTTGCATTGTTGAAACTTTTCAGATGCATTTTTTGAGGGATTATATTTGCAGTAAATCCACACAAAGAGGTTCAAATACAGAAGACAGTGATATTATTTTTAAGTATTGTATTGTAATGCCAATTATCTCAAGATAATGTTTGATATACTGTAGGGTAGATTTAAAATAGAATACCTGTTATTTCTTTATAATTCTAGGATTCATAAGACTTGATTTTATTATGGAATGAACCACTGTTGGAATGCAGTTTCACTGTGATTGATGTATTTTCTTTTACCTTTAGAGAGGAACTCCTCAACAGAGCCACATCACAGCACATCATTGAATGCTAAAGGCTTTCTCATCATTGATCACAATTTTCCACCTTTGCAAGCTTACATGGTGCAGACCAAAAAACAGATGTCAATGGAAATAAATGTAGACTTACTGATACACATTAATTACTCCAGAAAAAAGTACTTATAAAATATTCTGTAAGCCTGCTAATAATTAACCCTTAAAAGGGAAAGAACATAAAATTACCTCAGAAATTAATTTATGAAAAGAAATGTATTTATTGCTATTTTCTAACATATGATTTTTTTTTTACATTTAAGTTTTGTTCTTCAACACATTTCTTTTATTGACAATTTTGCAGCATGTAGCCTATTTTTCAAGAAAACAACACATAAAAGTTAGGAACATTTGTGAGGTCAGTGGATTTCTCAGAAAGCTGACATGTTACTTTATATTAAGATTGTGAAATTATGCCAGAGTTGTAATACATTTGTATTTGCAGGGACTCTGTTAAGTGGTCTAACGGTCAGAGTAAAAATGATGTGCTGGTAGAAACCCAGGAAGTGTTTATTATGGTGCAAAATGTATTTACATAAGTATAAACAATAACTTCACAAAATAAAATTGCAACAATGTGCACAAAATGGCTAAACCAACAAATGGCCCATGTCCACAACACTGTTTCATCAACCTCTTCTCAAAACAGAAAAAAGAAACGACAACCTGAGCTCTATCAGTACCCTTTTTATAAGGTCTAGCTCCTCCCTTAGAATGAACCTGTAGCAGCCCTTCAATTTGGAATAAACAGGCTTGGGAGTGTTTCCATACGGGTGTACTTTAATGGACGAGCTTGCTTTGCACCAACACTGTGCTCAGCGTCAACACCAACACCGTGAAAACTTAAAGGGAAAATAACAAAAGCAGTTTAGTCAAATACAAAATAATCCTTTGACAAATGCACTTTAGCAAGATAGCATCCATTGATAACAGCATAGCAGGTAACAACCATCATGAAATAGTACATTACAATGAACCACATACCTCGCTCCGCATATCAAAGGGTGCTAAAGAGTGGTGATCCAGGAAGCTGCCGCCATTAACTTGGACGTTAGAGAGCTAGCTAGCAACTTCGTAAACTATTCTCAAACTATTACTGCCAAACAAATAAGTACAAAGGAATAACACTTCAATGTAAAAACACTTTAGTTGAAGGTTACAGTAATATTTTTCTCTAAACTCTAAACATGCATTGTTATATCGTGCCTTCTTGTGTTTACCCTTTTACGAGTGAGTGCGTGAGCATAGAGAAAATAGTCCCTCCTGCAGATAGCATGATGTCAAAATAAAAGTCACATGAAATAAAAATATAAAAAACAGGATAATAATAATAAAACGCTGCTAGTGGTCATCTATACCATAGACATAATAAATACATAGACGCCCTATTGGCCGCTGGAGCGTACGTCAACGAGCCGCCATATTGCGGAGGGCAACATTCCCATTTCTCTCATAACGGGAGTTGAGGAAAAATGCCTGCCTCATGTGCTGCTTGGGGCTGTACAAATCGCCGCACTATTGAAAACATGTCTCAGGGAATTACTTTTCACAAGTAAGACTGAAAATTTGTTTTTTGGTTGTATTTGGTTGTTATATAATTAGTAACAGTAACGTTAGTTGGCCACCGGAGTTAGTCAGACTATAATAGCTTGCTTGCGAGCTGTGAAAGTTGAGACATGAGTTGACATGATTTATAGTATAGTTGTATCTTATTTTTTATTCAGATTTCCTGAAAATCTAAATATTTTCTTAAAACCGACTTTTATGACAAGTACTCATTACACCGTGTACGAACCACTGAAATCGGTTGATAAATGTAAACGTTATTTTTGTTTTTATCCAGAAAAACCACAACTCACCCGTTTACTTGCATTTGATTACAGCGCAGTCTTGCCCTCCGCAAAATGGCGGACGCGTTGACGTATCGCAGCAATGTTCCAAAGCGGCCAATAGGGCGTCTATGTATTTATTATGTCTATGATCTATACTCCCACCACTCATGTTATGAAGAGTGAAGACAAGGATCAACCTGGCTGAAACGGCTCATACTTGAGGCTTATGTTTGTATCAGTGTTTCTAGATATGTGCAGGTAAGTACTACTTAATAACTGAGATTAACCTATGTCATAAGAGGATAAAGGAGTCGACAATTAGACTGATCACTCACTCTCAAGGAGGAGAACTAGTTTCTGAATGGGCCTTTCTATATATAATCAAAGGTTTGGTAGGACGATCTTGTTTCACTGACGTCCTTTCTCCTACTAACACCTTGACGCGACGCACTAGTCCATCGCTCTCCTTTGTGGTTTCAACCACTCGTCCCAGGTGCCACTGATTTCTAGGAGTATCTTCCTTTATAATGACTAAGTCATCTACCTTAAGGTTACGTCGAGTCTTATGCCACTTTTGGCGTGTGGAGATGTTCATGAGATATTCTCTCTTCCACCGGCTCCAGAACTGTTCGACGAGGTACTGGACTCTTCTCCACCTTTTAGTTGCATAGACATCCTCCTTCTCAAATTTGCCAGGTGGTGGAAGGGCAATCTTGGACTTCATCAGTATGAGATGGTTCGGAGTTAATGGCTCGAGCGAGGTAGGATCATTTACCCCGTTTATGGTTAACGGACGGCTGTTCACAATGGCCATTGCCTCATAGAACAGAGTTCGAAGGGAAGAGTCATCGAGTCTGCCTGAGTATTGACAGAGTGTGACGTTTAGGACATTACGGACAGTCCGAATCTGGTGCTCCCAGACGCCTCCAGCGTGGTTTGCTGAGGGAGCATTGAGAATGAACTCACATTGCCTTTCTGCTAGGAAGCTCTCAATTGTTTTGGTGTCGCATTGCTTCAATGCTTCTTTGAACTCATTTTTAGCTCCCACAAAATTGGTTCCTTGATCGCAATGGAGCTGACCAACGGCTCCTCTGAGACTGATGAAGCATCTTAAGGCGTTGATAAATGCATCTGTGGATAAGTCCTCAAGCATCTCAATGTGAACGGATCAAGAGGCAAGGCAAATGAAGATCAAGCCATAGCGCTTTTGCTCTTTGCGGGCTTTCTTATTGATGAATGGGCCGAAGCAATCGATGCCGCAGTATGTGAAGGGAGCAGAGACTTCTACAAGCTCCTTAGGAAGCTCCGCCATGCGTTGTTCTTCTGCAGGTCGTCTGAGTCTTCTACACTTCACACATCTGTGTATCAGCTTAGCAACTGACTTACTTCCACCGATGACCCAAAACCCATTGGCTCGAAGTTCTGTTAGAGTTTGATTCCGTCCTTGGTGACAGATCCTCTCGTGGCAGTGGGTCATTACCAGCTTGGTAATATGTCCTCCTTTGGGTAGAATCAAAGGGTGTTTGACTTCTAGGCTTAAGGATGACTGACCTAGTCTCCCACCGACACGAAGTGTTCCTCCTTCTAAGATGGGATCCAAGTGAAACAGAGGGCTGGAATTTTGAAGACCCTTTCCCTTTTGAAGTATCTTCATCTCTTGGGAGAATGCTGCTTCTTGCACAAGCCTCATTACTGATTCGGCAGCTCTCTCGCGCTCTTCCACACTCACAGGTTCGCCAGGACGGGTTTGCTTTGAATTCAGCCTCTTGATTCTTGCGATGACCTTTAGGAGTTTTGACCAGGAGGAGAATCGATTTAGATGGGTAAGAATGTCTGACTTGGAAGGTTCTACTTTAGTTGTAAGTGCCTGCATTGACCTGACCTCAGGATCACCAACAAGCAACTCAGGAGTGAGGTGAGACTCTGGATGTATTTCTTGTTCCCACAGGAATTTGGGTCCTGGTAGCCAGTTTGTTGAGGAGATGTCTACTGCATTGTGACCCCTCGACGCATGGTCAGCAGGGTTTTCTGTTGTGTCTATGTAGTGCCACTGGCTGGGGCTGGTGTGTTCTCTGATCATTTGCACACGATTGGCAACGAAGACATGGAACCTTCTGGCTTCATTGTTAATATAAGCCAGGACAACTTGCGAGTCAGTCCAAAAAATTCTGCATTGATTGGCATTTCAAGCTCGTTTCTCAGCATGACACTTGATCTTGCAGCGACCACTGCTGCTAAAAGTTCCAATCTTCGAATGCTTGTGAGTTTTGTAGGCGTAACTCTAGCCTTTGCATCATGAGGCTGTAGTGAACTTCACCATCTTCATTCTTGCTCCTCAGATAGGAACACGAGCCATATCCTATATTGCTGGCATCCGAGAAGTGGTGTAGTTCCCTCGTGACAGTTTTGCAGAAGCCTTGCGGTTGGTAGCACCTTGGTATTGAGACTTCATTTAGCCTTTGTAGGTTGCTCTTCCATCTCTCCCACCGTGGACTTAAGTCTTCGGGAAGTGGGTCATCCCATCCAATGCCTCGACGGCACAGCTCCTGGAGGATTCACTTTCCGGTTAAGATAAACGGAGCCACGAATCCGACTGGATCGTACAAAGAAGCAATGACGGATAGGATGCTGCGACGTGTGGGGGGCCTGGTCTGTGGATTTACATTGAAGCTGAAGGTGTCATGTTTAAGGGACCACTGGATACCAAGAGCACGTTCTGCTGAAGCTGCATTTAGGTCCAGATCGAGGGGTTCAGATGTGACTGCTCTCTCAGTTGGGTCCACAGAGTCCAGAACTGACCTTTCGTTTGAATTGAACTTATGTAGACGCAAACCTCCTCTCTTGCACAGCTCTCGTGTTTCAGCGATCAACTCCTTTGCTTCTTCTACGGAGGGGGCGCTGATAAGCCCATCATCGACGTAGAAGTTCTTTTCAATGAAGGCTGACGCTGATGGATACTCTTCCCTGTGTTGGCGTGCCATGCACTTCAGACCAAAGTTGGCACATCCTGGTGACGAAGCGGCGCCGAATAGGTGCACCGCCATTTGATACTCTTGAGGCTCTGCTTCGAGGTCTCCATCCTCCCACCAGAGAAACCGTAAGTAGTTCCGTAGTTCAGGAGAAACGTAAAACTGATGGAACATTTTCTCGATGTCGCATATGATGGCTACAGCCTCTTTCCTGAAACGACAGAGCACTCCAAGGAGAGAGTTGATCAGGTCAGGACCTGTTAGCAGTGTATCATTTAGTGAGACACCACGGAACTTCGCTGAACAGTCAAAGACGACCCTTAGCTTCTCTGGCTTCTTGGGGTGGAACACCCCATGGTGTGGTATGTACCACGTAGTCTGCTGTCCTGTCGCAGGAGAGGCTGGCTCTGCGTCGCCTTTCTTTATCATATATTTCATGAAGGCCTTGTACTGTTCTTTATACCGCTCGTTATTTTTCAATCTTTTCTTTAGGTGCTGCAGTCGAACTGTTGCCAGCTTCTTGTTGTCTGGTAGCAGAGGAGGCTCTGTGCTCTTGAAAGGGAGGGGTATTTCATAGTGTCCATCTTTCCTTTGAGTTATGTTGTTACTCAGGAGCTGAATGAAGCGAACTTCGTCTTGTGACACATACTTGTCTTTATCTGCATACTTCCTTTCATTGAAGTCTGATTCCAAGACCTTCAGCAGGTCAGTGGTTGATGGCACTGCTATTTCCTTCACTGTCACTCGATGGACGAACCTCTGGTTTCCCTGGCGATCCAGATGTGGATTGGATGAGCCTACGATGCTTCAGCCGAGTTCCGTTCTCTGGGCGAATGGATCTTTTTCGCCTCCTGTGACGACTTCCTGTGGGGCTAACGCCAACGGGCAATCACTTCCAATTAACAGTCCCACCTCACAGTCCTTCAGCAGCGGGAGTTTGTTTGCTAGATGCTTTAGATGAGGCCAGAGCAGCGCTGTTTCGGAAGTCGGGATGTAGGACTTGTCGACCGGGATGAAGCCACGAGTGTAGGCTTGGCGTAGCTGAATCTGTTTTTCAGACTGTAGTCCTTGAACTTGTAGACCGTAGACACTTTTGCTTGCTATGGGTGTGTCAACAGCTGTCATGGTGCTCAGTTTGAGCTGTACTGGTTTAGTCTCCACGTTCAGCTCTTCGAGTAGGTCTTCCAAGACGAATGTCGAATCACTCTGCGTATCCAAAAGAGCATACGTTATAACTTCTTTCTGTGGTTCATTTGCAGATGACATGAAAACAGGGACGATGCTTGATGTGGCAAAGATGCGCTGTGTCACTGCATGGGACGTCACCTTGATCTCCTCCTGACTAGTGCCTTTGTCTGTGGAAGTAGAGTGTTGCTCCTTTGTTTCCACAGATCGATTCTCTCTCTCTTCATGTAGACAGGTGGGGTGACATCTGCTGCATATGCCACAAGAGTGTCGTGTTTTGCAATCCTTACTGTTATGTCCCTTTCTCAAACATCCGTAGCACAAATTGTTTTCCCGAATGAAGGCCTTCTTCCAGAGATTTCGCTGCAAAGGTAGGGCACTTTACAACGCCGTGCATCTCATCTTTGCAGATAGGACAAGGTGGCCTTGACTTGGTGCTGAAAACTTTCTCAACCTTTTCCGTGGGATAATTCCTTTTAGTGTTTGTGTGAAGTGCTCTAGCTCTCTTGGGCTGCCTGTCATCTGTGGCCTTTATTGGAAGTGGAGAGGCGACAGGGTTACAGGCTATCCGAGCCTCCTTCTGGAGGAACCTTGTGAAACAGGAAAAGCTTGGGTAATCCCCGGATTCGTCCAACCATTCTGTGATGACTCTGCTCCATCTTCGTGTGATCCAGTCTGGTAATTTCCTCAGCAACTTGTGGTTCTCTTCACAGTCGTCCAAGATGGACAATCCTTTCACATGAGGCATCGCTTCAACGCATCCGTGCAGGAAGTCAGCAAACTCTCGAAGTGCAGCAGGATCACTGGTACCAACCTTGGGCCACTTCATGAGCTTGTCTCTAAAAGCATTTTGCACTATGAAGTGGTTTCCGTACCTTTCTTCCAGGACCCTTAAGGCACCCTGATATGCCTCTTCTGAGTTTCTATAGAAGAATCCCTCTACAGCCTTACGTGCTTCTCCACTCAGATAGTTTTTTAAGTAGAAAATTTTTTCATGAGCTGGGAGAGGCTGGTTGTCTATGAGGGCCATGAAGGACATCTTCCAGTCTACATACTTGAGGGCTTCGCCAGAGAACTTTGGTGGCTCAGGAGCAGGCAGGTGATTCATACTGAGTTAATGAGTGCTCGGGTAAGGCCATCTTTCTCAGGAGATGCTAGCGCATTGGCGTGTGCTTGAGGAGGCTGGTATGCGATGGCCTTTGGATTAAGCTGGCTTTTGAATCCAACCGTGAGATCAGTCTCTTTTGGCCAGTCTCTGGAGTCATGTTCAAGGCTCTCGTATGCGTTTACTCTAGCCTCTGCTATTCTTACTTCTGCCTCTGCTTGAATTTGCTGTAGTCTCTTTTTCTCCTGACGCATGTTTGTCTCTATTCTTTTAAGAGCTACTTGCTTTTCTTCTTCCAACCTTTTAAGAACTAGCTGCTTCTCTTCTTCTAAGAACTTCTTCTTGAGCTTGTATTTGATATACTGCTTTAACCTTTTCTTGTTGAGCTGCGAGTTCTGCTCCCGCATCTACATGTTTGCTTGAGCCCTGTGAGTTGATTGAATTTTCTGCGGGAGAGAGTACAGTATCTGTCTTTGTGTGTCCGAAGACAGATCCATACTCATCCTTCTTAAGTGCCATCCTCACTCGTAGTTTCTCAAGTTCTGGATTGAAGACCTCATCTACAGTTTCTAGCCGCATCTCTATTATTTTGCTGATCTCTGCAGTGAGTGCTATACAAGCATCCATTTTCGGTACAATGTCTGGGGTGGCATTGTGGTTGCGCTGAATGGGCTCATAACATTCACTTACTGCACTGTGTCGAATTTGGATTTCTACTCTGATTTTATTTAGTTCATCTTGAGATCAGAATGATTTTAGTGCGGTCCTAACCTTTCCTGCCACCTGTTTCCAGGAGCCATAAGCTCTCATGAATTCTTTCTTGTGTTTAATGGCTTCCTGTTTGTGCATCTCTAATCCCTTTTCAGTAAATGTTCTCTCACGTGAACTAGACCTGACTGGCTGTGGGTTATCTGTTTTCATGGGTAGGTCATGTGTGCTAGCTACTTCTTCTTCATTAAGTGACATCTTGTTGAAGTTGTGATGCTGTTTGGTTATATTGAACTACTGAACTATAGTTTAATTACTGAAATATAGCTTAATAACTCAATCAATACTTAATATCAAACATGCACTGGACGATTATCATCAACAAAATATGAAGGCTAACACATGAACAGCTTAGCAATGAATGCTATCATACAGATTTACCCATGAATGAATTTACTTTTAACAGGTTCAATTAGGTTTTTTAATTACCCCTCTGTATCTTTAAATTTACCTTTCAAATGTATGATTAAATTAGAGCATCAAACATGTAGAGTATATTGTTTATAAAGGTGACTTCAGTCCATTACATAAACATCACTGTTCGCAATCAAAGAGTCCCTGTGATTTTATGCAGCAATCAGCATAAACGAAATAGACCGATCTTGCCTGGGTGCCGGTTGAAGTGAGGGCGTTTGAACAGAAGGTGGCAGTCTTGTACATAGAATGGCGGATGGCAGTCCTTCTAATGTCGAGTTGAGTTTCACTCCACATCGAGCGTCGAGTTTTCACTGTAGCAGCCCTTCAATTTGGAATAAACAGGCTTGGGAGTGTTTCCATACGGGTGTACTTTAATGGACGAGCGTGCTTTGCACCAACACTGTGCTCAGCGTCAACACCAACACCGTGAAAATTTAAAGGGAAAATAACAAAAGCAGTTAAGTCAGATACAAAATAATCCTTTGACAAATGCACTTTAGCAAGATAGAATCCATTGATAACAGCATAGCAGGTAACAACCATCATGAAATAGTACATTACAATGAACCACATACCTCGCTCCGCATATCAAAGGGTGCTAAAGAGTGGTGATCCAGGAAGCTGCCACCATTAACTTAACTTGGACGTTAGAGAGCTAGCTAGCAACTTCGTAAACTATTCTCAAACTATTACTGCCAAACAAATAAGTACAGAGGAATAACACTTCAATGTAAAAACACTTTAGTTGAAGGTTACAGTAATATTTTTCTCTAAACTCTAAACATGCATTGTTATATCGTGCCTTCTTGTGTTTACCCTTTTAGGAGTGAGCGCGTGAGCATAGAGAAAATAGTCCCTCCTGCAGATAGCATGATGTCAAAATAAAAGTCACATGAAATAAAAATATAAAAAACAGGATAATAATAATAAAACACTGCTAGTGGTCATCTATAGAACCAATGTGGGGAAAAATAAACAATTACATTTGTAAACATACAAAATGGTGCCTAGAATATCAGCCCACCCAATATGCAACTAGTCCACACAATAATTGATAACAGAATGGAAATAAAGAGCAAAACAAAGACAAAACCTGCTGTTATAAAAGTTCCCCCTCTGACAAGAATAATTAATGGTATAGCCCAATTGGATGGGTGTGGCCAATGCTTTAAAACTGGATCAAACCATGAGAACTGTTTGGCTATACAGCATGTGAACCAGAAAATAAGCAGCAGGCAGGATGATTGTGGAAATGTTACATGAAATGAAGGTAACTGACATTAGATAAAGTGTTGTGGCCTTATTTGAATATGTACCTTGATTGTTCTGTAAAGAAAACAAAACCCAGAACACAAAATCAACTGGCACAATGACCGTTACTTACACCACAAACAATCACAAAACACATCTGATTTAAAAAGATTGTAAATACTGGCATCAAACAGTGAATGCGAGATGTTGATTGTAACATCATCAGGTTAGTCTATTTTCAATAATCACAGAAATTTGGCCAACTTACTCACTGCTCCTCAATTCAGAACCCTTTTACTCCGTTGTTGAATGTGGTTATCACTAATATGAATACAGACACAACCAATCTGTGTGTACAGAATACGTTTAAGTGCTCTGGAGCAGGGTGAAGACCATATTTAGCTACGGTGTAAACGCTGCCTCGGTGAGTTACTTACAAATGCAAAACATTCCATGTTGACCTCTAGTACACCTAATAAAGAGGAAATAAACTAATCATGTGACTACCAGCAATATTGAATATTTGTCAAACAAGTCAAACCAGGACATCTAATAGTTTCCTCAATTAAGACCCCAGACTAATCTGTGCCGTTTATCACAAGTGAAAGTAATGAGTCATATTGCAGAATTCAAAGTAGCTGCAAGAGACAGAGAATTTCAACAAAGATATCAAAAAATAATAAGTGTCAGTGTTAGAGTAGAACATCATGGTTACTGTTGTAACCTCCATTCCCCGAGGGAAGGAACGAGACGTTGTGTCGAATGAAGTGACACAAGGGGTCTTCCTGGGATGCCAAACGTACTTTTGAACTTCAGAAAAGGCCAATGTCAAGTTGGCAGAAAGAATTTGAATACGGGTATAAAGGGAAGCGGTGCAGCGAGTGCCAGTCAGGATTTTGCACTAAGGAGCCGAAAATAATGTACGGCCGTTTACAGTGGTAGGTCTAATGCTGTGGCAGGAGGGACACAATGTCTCGTTCCTTCCCTCGAGGAATGGAGGTTACAACAGTAACCATGACGTTTCTCTTCTGTCACTCACTTGACGTTGGGTCGAAGGAAGTGACACAAGGGATCCCATATAAAAACTACACGCACTGACTGTGAACTGCCGAGACAGGTGCAATTAACTGTGTCGGCTGCACGTAGCCCTCCCCAACGCCCCCAAAGAGGTGTCACATACAGACCTTAGGTTCCACGCACCCCTGAGGGGGGGAACAGGCACTACATGACTAGCATGGAAGCAAGCCCGGCAGCCACGCCTTTTCTCTCACTATGTCTCTCACATAGGACGTGAAGCAGCTGGGGCTATCTAAACGCTATGAAATGCGTCAGGGAAGGCGGTCTTTCCCGGTCCTATTCTTTCAGGGGGAAAAGACCCGGCAGAGGCCGCATCCTGCCCAGTCTAGAAGGAGGTAACATGTGGCAAATACACCACGAGGGTTGAGAAGCCATACGTGGGAAATGGTGCGGTGGTAGGTCCAGCCTAATGAGGAGGGACTCTACAAGCACAGCGACCGGGGCAGCGGGTCCGCCGACAGGGGGGGTCAACTTGGTGAAGGGCACTGTGTGCAAGCAGAATACCCGGTCGGTTGTGCCGCGTTATCGAGTTCTACCGGCTCGGACCTGACAAAACAAGGGATGAGACCGACTCAACCCTGAGATTTTAAAATCTGGCAAAGGTAAAGATGTCTTCTAAGGAGGTGCCTTGGGTCAGTGCCCACGAGGATGCCACACTTCTCGTAGAGTATGCTCGAACCCGCAAGGGGGCGGGCACAGCCTGGGTGTGATAAGCTAAGGAAATAGTATCAACGACCCAGTGAGCTAACCTCTGTTTGGAGACGGCATTCCCTTTCCACCGTCCGCCGATGCAGACATAGAGCTGCTCAGAAAATCTAGAGCTCTGCATGCAACTGAGGATGCCATATGCCCCAGGAGCCTCTGGAATTGTTTTAGAGGAACCGTTGTGCCGGGCTCGAAGTGAGCGAGGCACCTGAGCACTGACTGAGCGCGCTCGTTGGTGAGACGCGCTGTCATTGAGACCCCAGTTGACCTTACGAGCAGAGATCACAACACTGCTCCTCAACAATGCGATAGAGCCCGTCCCTCCAGCCGAGATGGAGAAGGGTTTCTACAGCCCTTACTTCATCGTACCCAAAAAAGAGAATGCCACTTCAGCTGCCCCCTGCGTCTTTCCTTTATCCCACGAGATTGAGGATGACCCGGCTGGCAATGAAGGCGAAACACAGTACTGCTAAGCTAATAGCATTACACAACACTGCCAAACTAACCAGTTAGTGAATGTTCATTGAAACCACTAAATATGCTACAATGTGTTGGGAGTACACTACAATGTACACTCAAATGGGAGAATAGTAATGATCATTGCTTCGACTTGAATATAACACAGGCCAGACGAGATTGTGCCCTGAAGAACAGAAAATCTGACTCGATGGCATGATGTGAGCACCTTTATGGACATAGCTTCCTAGGGGCGTCCCTTAAGCACAATCAGACAGTAAATTGGTGTGAATACCGAGAGAAACGATAATCACGGAAAATTTAATAAATAAGGGAATTACTCAACCACTTTCTTGATCTGCACAAAATAGGTGTTGTTTTTAAGCCTAGACTCTTATCTTTACAATAAAATAGCTGATCTGACCAATTCTAAAATGCTGAGAAATTAGAACTGTTCCATTAAATTAATAAGCAAATTGATTACAACAATCATATTAAGAACCTGTAAAAACAGATATAAAAAAAAAATCATACAGCCGTGTTGTATATCTTTGGAAAGGTTTTGATTAGTAAAATATAATGAGCAAATTTGTTTCACTCATAGACCATAGTGAGTATTAGCTTGTGAAATTGATATGTAAAACAAACAACAACAAAAAACCAAACGATAAACAACATTTCTGTCACATTTTGGTTTATTACTTCATGATAAATAAACATGATGCGGAAAATGGCATATCACAACTTACAGCAGGCGATTCTGAAACAAACAAGTCCACACTCGACATAATATGATGAGTAAATCCTGAAATATTACTCAAAGAGTAATGGTGGCTATCGCTAATGGTGCCTCTATAGTAACAGATTATTTGGAATCGATTCACTGAAATTATCCTTCATGTCATAGAAGTGTCAGATCATTCTCAGTGGATCTCTAGAGAGTGTTAGATTCCATATTTGGAACCACACACCTGTGTGAGCCAAGCCAGAGTGCACAAACAGACTGTGCACAAGAGGGAATTCAATGCCACTCAATTTTTATTAATAGTTTTCAGTTATTCTATTATAATGTTCAATAAAACACATAAATTATAGTTTGGAGAGGTTTTTGAAAAAATTTGACAAATAAAAGGACACAATAGCCTCCATATGCTATATTTTTAGATTGCTTTGTCCTATCAAAAAAAAAAAAATTCTTCCTGGTATAGTTGAGATGTTCAATGCCAAAGTTAATTTGATGACCTTCTGTACTTACTGTCTAAAATGTATTATGTCAATAATAACTGAAAAGTTTATTTTTAGCATTTTTGGTATTTTGTCATCAGTGTAATAGTATTCTCTTAGCTTGAGAGTCTCTTTGCTTGATCCTAAAATATGTTCTTAACATTTAGAAAGGTTTTCTAAACATTGATACCACACAGTTGATCCTCTTTGCTACTGTATATTTGGGTATGCCATTTAAGCATGGGCTCCTGAAAAATGCTTCAGGGTATAAGAGGTTAAACCTGAAATATTTTTGTAGGAATAAATACTATTAAACTATGAATTTATTTTAAGTCTCAAAGCAATCCTGGTTTGGTGGCAATGTCTACTCTGCTCTGTTCTCACTTCACTCTGAAAAGTTTGAACAAAACATCCAAATCATTGCTGGTAAATGGTTCTATCATCTTAACTAGTAACATGTTCACACTTTTGTTCCATTTTTTAAAAGTGCCCAACATCAAAATATTTTGTCTCCACTCACATTTTGATGTTGTACATCTCATCTTCCGATGATTTTATATTGAAGTGAAAGCGTCCAATAACAGGACGGTTATTGAGATTAAGCAAGTAGTATTCAGCTGATCATGTCATACTAACATGGCAGCCCCCATTAGGTGCCCCTGCTCCATATAGAATAAAAGAGCTTTTATAAAGTTACTGATATGACTGAACTCTCAGTCATATTAATCTCAAATGAATGTTCTTGATTTTATACATATGTTTAAAAATTACAGTTCATTTCTTTAGAAGTAAAACTTTTTAAATGCAGACAAAAATACTGAGTACACCTTTAAAGGGCCATTTTTGTTCCTACCAACACAAATATACATAAATGTATATATGGATAGACAGATGTCACAGTGCAAATAAGAATACAGTGTATTATATTCAGCACAAGACTGCCCTCATTTGTAATAACAAGAATACAAATCTGTCTTTGACAGAGATAAGCGTGTCAAATATTATAAGCATATAATTTTATGAATTTCAAAATATTTCTCTGTAAAGCTTAAATTTAGCCGAGCCTCTGGGCAGATTTAGCCATCTGCTATTAGAAACTGACTCAGTGTCTTGTCTATGCATATTTATGAGAAGCCACTGATAATAATACAACAGAATAAAAAGAGTAAGAGAAATAGAAAGTTATGCCTTCTCAAGATGCAAAGTGACCTACTTTTGTGTTCCAATGACAACATATCCCATAATCCTCTCTTGTATGCACCTCTGTATTAGGCTTTAATTGGGCAAAATATTGACATGGAAATCACAGAGGAGCAGGTCGAATAATGACTTCCTGTCTCTACCTCCTCTCTGTATGAAGGGAAATGTGCAACAGCACCTGCCCATGGCTGTCTCCACTGTTATTGCACCACATGCAATGCAATATAATCTGCAGCTGTAGGCCCACTAACCTGCCTGTTAAATAATAAACACCACTGGACAGCAGCCTGCAAGGCCACATATAATCCAGGTATTGCTTTCTGTGTTTATTGCTCTCTGTGTTCATTATCTGCCTTCTCCTCTGGCAAAAAGAGGCCTGCTAAATTACTGTTTTCTTCATTTTGCTTATATTTTTCATCTCCCCAAGTATGATTTATTTTTTCTCTATTTTTCTTTTACTCACTCTTTTTAATATAAAGTTAATATCTGTGCACAGAAACTTTAGTTGTTTATATAGATATATGGTATAATGTTTATCAACCATGGCAGGATACCTGTTGACCTCTATCTTGAACATGTATAGCAATGCACTAGATAATATTTGTGTCTGATATAATATCTGAATATTCATTACAGTTATGTGTAATAGTATGACTTTGTGTTAATGATGTATGCAGCTCTTTTTCATATTCATGTTAAATACTGTATAAGCTATAGAAGCTATAGCAAAACTGTTCTACATCAATGAGACCTGATCTTTGCAACTAACGTGTAACAATAGCACAATTCGAACAGGATTTGTTACAATTTGAGTTCCAATTAATGTAGAATGTCAATGATTTTATGTTCTGACTTGAACAATCTCTGTTATTATTACTAGGTGGGAGTCTATATTGTATGGATGTAGGAATTACAGAAGGCCATGCTCTGGATAGGTACATTATGAAATCCATTTAACTAAACAAGACCTATTCATGCACTATATGCATAACATATCAGACTGATCTCATGGGGAAATCGGCAACAGGAGGTAGACATTTTTTGTCTGCTCAAACTCTAACCCTAAAGATCTTTGCACACCAAAGGTGACGTGAATATGAGAGGCGAATCACCAGCGATTTGCACTTTCCACAAAAACCGAAGCGAATTTCAGCCGTTAGCACATTAATGCCTTTACATTAGGTGGTGCCAATTGACAAGCATTTTTACCATGGTACTTTAGGTGGCTCAATGCACCTTTTAACTTGTCCGCCCTCTGACCTATCACAGGGTTAGAAGAAATAACCACTTGACAAGTTTCCTGAACAAACAAGACAAGCAAACAAATTTAAAAAAATTCAAACATATTTATTTACAAGCTGCAGCAATGATGACAAGTTTGCTGTTGATTTGCTCAATGAGAAAGAATACTTTTGAGACAACTTTTGAGACAAAGTATTTCAGTTCACTTGCTGGACAAATTGACTGACAGTATTATCATGAATGCACAGTCTGAGGGGTGATTAGAAAGAGTAAAAAATAATATTAACGGTTAAAACATGTTATCTTTTGGAACTATATTAATTATATGCCACTGTCACACATACTGTATATACTGTACTATTAAGTGCATTTGTTTAAAATCACTGCATAATGCTCACTCATAATGACCTAACAGCAATTTTCGGTGTGATCATGTTGGAAAACTAGTCCTACCCAAATAGGGCTAATCACTTAATTTGTTGCATCATGTATTATTTTTCTTCAAATCCCAGCTCAACCAACCATCTAGACATAAGACAATTACAAAGTAAGTTCTTTGATTACTCATTACATGAATCTGGAGACTGAAGCTTCATGCAAGAAAGAAATCCTGAAATTACCTTTTTCATCTCATCACTTCATTGTCATCTTTGTTCTTCAGTTGTACATGACATTGGTGTGGGGTTTGAAAAGAAGGACTCTTAGAACAAGTTCTTTCAGCAGCAATCAAATGCCAGCTCTTGCTAATAAGCCCGTCAGAGAGTGGCAATCATTGTTTGATATCTGACGTATATCAAAAGCCCTGGCAGGTTTCCTCCAGGCAGGCACTCAGCCCTTTTCTCCCTGACCAAGAGACGATCACTCTTCATGTGAAGTGAATGCCAATCGCATCCAGTTCTCTACGTGATTCACAGAGGGTAGTGCAATATGACAGGCTTTAGGAGTAGGAGAAAATATGAAAGAAAAAAGGACAAGAAAGTGTAGGGTTCAAGACGAGAGAGCTTGCTCAGTGCTAGCAATACGAATAAAGTCCCTGAATGGAAATTAATGAGTGGTATTTTTTTCAGTGTTGGCAACTTAATGATTGTGTCGCTAGATTTAGCAACTTTTCAGACCTATTTAGCAACTTTTATTAAAAAAAACGACAAGTGACAAATCTAGCGACTTTTTGGACAAACCGTAGCTACTTCCATAGAAGAAAGTCGCCAATACTGACCCGCGAGCGCGTGGTCTTGCTTTCCTGCCTGGACTGGGAGGCACACCTCTCTCTGTGTCTATTCTGTTCAATGAGACTGACAGAGAGAGAGGTGAGCAGGCGAGAAGGCATAGCAGCACAATCAGTTGACCGCACTGCAGCTGACATAGACATGAATGAGCTGTGCATGTGCAAACAGCATTGACAAGGACCAATCACAAATTTGTATTGTTTGCTCCGCTTTAGTTTTACATTTAAAGAGTTTAATTTGACCGTTTATTTTTATTCTTTTCATGCACTTAATCACAGGAGATTTTTTTAGATGGTTGTTCATTCCTGTTTCTGAACTCTCTGAATTCAGACACTTAGACAATTCTGTACATTGTACTTTATTCAAACACGTAACAAACTTTACATTTTGCTACATTTGTATATAGGGAATTAACAGGGTATTACAGTATGTACGGTAAGCACAGAGAAGCAAACACATGTAAAGGGCGGACACTATGCAAAATACAAATGAGATGTGGTGATGTCACGAAAATATTAATTAGCGTTTTTACTGTCAGGAAAGAAAATATATGTGCAATTCTCCCTGATGCTGTCATTTCCCTACAATTCACTCAGTCGCATGAAGACACACCAACACTCTTTATTTTTTTCTGCACCACTACCATCACTCTATGGAATTCCAAGACTGTTTTCAAACTGCTTTCCCGAATGCTTCCCCCAGTCAGGATGCTCAAAGCAAAGTCTGAAAACACCTCAGAGCCACCGCAGTAACTGTTTACTGTTACATCAACAAAAAACTACACCCTAAACCTTAAACCTAACTGAAAAAACATCTAATGTGAGATGAAAAATGCAATTGCTGAAGCAAAAAAAACATAATTTTGTGGTGCTTCACTTGCATTGCATGTTCAACATTCGATCAGTTTAGCTACTGTGAAATTTGATTTTGTTTGAACAAGCCTATAAATTTAGTTGGTTATGTAATGCAAACGTTAAAATGTATTGCCTAAAGTACAAAAGTCAAAAATCCCCCCCTGATTTGAAACGTGTGGTGCAGCTTACCATGGGGACTTCGATTTCTTCAGAAAGTACAATTCTATTGTGTGGTCCACCACCTCTTTCTTTATTGACAAGCAAACCCCATATGCCTTTACAGAGGGAAGCATTGATTGCCAGCAACAGAGACACTCACAAGCAAAGACAGTGCATAAGAGTGGCTTTGACCTTAAATGGCACACAGAAAAATGGTGTGAGAGAGAAAAGTAGAGAACTAGTTCTCTGAAAATAGAAGCCTGAGGGACAGGGTGAACCGATCTATCTGGACAAGCGAAACTGTTCAAATTCACCCTATCCAACAATGTCTAACTAATAGGATCTCAGCAAACTGCTTTGCTGGAAGCAGAGTCTCCAAGGACATGGACTTGTCTTTGAAATCCAAATGAATGGAGAGTGGAGAGGTAAAGATGGCCTCAGGGACTGCACTGCACAACAGTTAAAGTTCAGTCAGGACAAATTTGGTTTCAAGCTGGTCTGTGTTTTCCACAAGAAATATTAATTGAAGCGTTATTTTAAATTGAGTTGTTGCTTGGATAAGAGTAAAAATTTGTAAAAAGCAGCCACAGATGGGGGTAACATAATACTGTGTTTTTCAGGAAACAGAATATTGATGAAAGTTTATTTCATCAAATTTACTCTCAAATAAATATTAAATTAGAGTATATGCAAAAGTACATTTTCACATTATTATGGTTATGGAAATTCACGCTAAACCACTAAAATTATAGAAACAGGGTTAGGATTAGGGATGGTTCTAATGCTCAAAGCCAAGATTTTGTATTAAATCTAAAACTGAGAAAAAGCTTAAGATTAAGGCTAACAAATGTAAAAGTAGACAATAAGCATTTTCTATTCAGGTGTCCTATGGAGAACCTTTTCTGAATACCCATTTATTTGGCACAGAAGCCTCATTTGAAGCACCATATATGGCACGAAAAAGTCATACTCTCGAAAGTTGATTGCTTAAGCTGCCCCTTCACAGCTTCCAACAAACAACAGGTGGAAGTTATTAAAACATTTCTCTAATGGAGAGTCACACAGGCAAGGACAGATTAAGACCTGAGAGGCCCATGGGCCGGTACACCGTGGAGGCTCCCCCATGACGTGACTACGTTCACCTTTTTGCTCTACAGGATGCTTGGCAGATTTGGTTGGATTTTTCAAATAGATGGAAGGAATGTTTGGAGCAATGTCTTACTTGGCCAATTATAATTGTGAACTGATCCAAAATCATGCGCTATTAATAGAGATGTGCATGGTATTCAAATACCAGGTTCAGGTCAGTTTTTCAAACAGGTTATTGGGTGAGTTATGGGCTGTTGACACCTGCATCTGCATTGTTTTAAATAAATATTTTTTTAATGTAAACATGCACTGGACGGACGTCTTTGATCGTTGCGCCACACCACAACTCATGACAGTCAATTTTATTGTATATACTGCATTAAGTTGAAAATAACTTTAATATTTATAAATTCATCTGTTCTGTTTCATCATTTGTTGCACTGCATCAGCTCTGGTGTCACACATCGACATTATGATTAATTCAGGTTGCAAAGAGGATTTAATCTGACTGTTACACATGATTCCAGATTGTTTTCACCTGGCAAAGTTTCAGCACTTGATAAATGGTGAGCCAATGTATTTTCCCTCCTTTTACTCTGGTGTGCAGACAATAATTACACAAGTTTTGCTAAATTATTTCAAATCAAAGCATCCCAAAGAGGTTTACAAAGCATATTGTTCGCTGCTTCATAGAAAGTCTACCTACTATGTTGAAGGCAGTGACAGAGGTAATTTTTATTCAACTTCAATTTGATTTTATTATTTGAAGATCTATTTAGGCTCATAGCTCACTGTGCACTTTATTCCCTGCTAATCAGAGGTCGTGGTTGATGCATCCATGACAATAAACATTCTTTATTCCCGAGTTAATACAAATAATAGAATAACCGTTTGTGAACTCTCGTGATTAACCAAATATTACAAACGATTACCGTGCACATATTTAGGGTAATAAGGCACCTTTCGCTTTATCATTAAACATTAAATGCATCCATATTTTTGCATGAATTCTGTCACTAATATCAAATCAAAACCATCAGTTTTGTACACAGCAAGGGTAAACTGTACCTTATCATTGTGTTTGAAAGTATTTTGTAAATCAAAGGCTGTTCTCTGTAGTCCTTAAAATAAACGTGCTGCACCTGTGAGATGCAGATTCTTTGAGCACACACTCGAGTGTCTGTGCTCACGCTCTTCGTCCGAATAAATAGTATTTCACATAAGACTGACATTTACGTGGATTTATAATATATCTAAAAAATAAATAAATTTATTTAGAGCTCGGGGCCCTTTGGGTTTAGAGGGCCCTGGGCAACGACCCAATCGGCCCAGTGGTTAAACTGTCCTTGTGTGGAGTTCCGACAATCTGTTGATATGCAATATTTGGATCCGATTTGAGCTTCCAATGCAATTAAATATTTCAACATGTGCGACTAGACTGTATGCAACCGGTTGATCTAATGGGATGTATTCCATTCAAAACTTTGAAAAGTGAGAAAAAACATTATGGAATTTGTATGGTTGAGAAGTGAGCTTTTGTCCTAAACTTCATTCTAAATGCTTGCTACTGAGGCAGATTGGATGGTTATGAATGTAGAATGAATATTTACATTGCAAATATATTTGTGTGTATATATATATATATATATTAGGGCTGTCGATTTAATGCGTTAATTCAGTGTGATTCATTTTATAAAAAAATAACGCGTTTAAAAAAATGTATGCATTTAATCGCAATGCCCCCCTGGACCATAATAAGGAGTCCTGAGAGATGCAAGCTTGTAGTACCACCTTGGTGTTATAAACATACACCAAGACAAGCCCCAGGCCACTCTTCTGTCCTCATTTGACATGGTAAAACTACACACTGCAGCAACTCACAGATCGGGCAACCAGCTGGACCTAATTTTTACACGTAACTGGTATAAACTAAAATATTCTTGTTACTCCCTTACATGTCTCTGATCACTACTTTGTTCAATTCAACATGTCTCTCCCATCTACATTCAAACAGACTCCACCTTTGTTTTCCTTTCGCCGTAACCTCTGTTCTCTTTCACCCTCTCCTCTATTCACTGTTGTCTCTACGTCTCTTCCCACACAAAATGTATTTTCCATGCTTGAAAAATAAATTTTTCAAGCATCTCCTCTAGGCCAGCTCATACCACACCACCCAGCCCTTTTCCCTCCCCCACCACCACCTGACACATCACTGACAGCAGACATCTTCGCCACATTTTTTAAGGTTACAACCATCAGCAATACATTCACAGCACCACACCCCATCAAACAGCTGTTGCCAGTATGCAACGCTTCTGTCTCTACATTCTCTCCTCTGACTGACACTGAGGTCTCTAAACTTCTCCTCTCCAACCACACCACCATCTGTTCCCTTGACCCCATTCCTTCTCACTTTCTCCAGGCCATCTCTCCATCCATCCTACCTGCACTCACACACATAATCAACATGTCTCTACTTAGAGGCACTTTTCCTATTACATTTAAGCAGGCTCGAGTAACCCCGCTGCTGAAGAAACCTGCACTTGACCCCATACAAATAGACCACTACAGACCAGATCACTTATGTTTTCCTCTTTTGTAAGTCGTTTTTGATAAGTGTCTGCCAAATGAATAAATGTAAAAGGTTCAACATGTTGTACATTCTGAGATGTTATTCTGCTCACTTACAAAGTGGTTATCTGAGTTACCGTCGCATTTCTGTCAGCTCGAACCCATTTCGCCATTCTCCATTAAGCTCTCTCATCAACAAGGTGTTTCCATCTCGCTAGTCGGAGATCAAAAGGGATGTGATATCAAAGGTACAGCTTGGGCCATTTACAGAGCATGAAAATTTACTTCAAGGTGGCACTATAAAAAAAATAAACAATAAAAAAAAAAAAAAAAATATATATATATATATATATGTGTACTTGTACAAACATATATATACATAATATAGGAGAATCACTTAAAATTGAGAGTGCGGCCCTCGAACTGTCCAAAGTTGAGTGGCCCTGATCTACAAGTTAAGACATCCAGTGACATGAAAATTGGTGGGTTAGTGAGACTCAAATCCTTTAAAATTATATGAGATTTTGAGCAGTATAGCGCCCCTTGACCAGCCTTTAGCTTCAGTAAAGCTACATGCTGCCTTTCTCTGATGTCTTGATGGGCCAATTATCGTAGCTCTGGGTTGGATCAATGGAAGTTCTATTGGCCCAGGCTGCTGACACAATAGGAAGTGGTGGGAAGGTATCACAAGATAAGTCAGGCTTCAAAAGTGGACACTTCACTGAGACTGCCCTGCTGTGTGTCACTGAGTCTCTGAGATGGGCGAAAGCTGAATCCAGATCATCCGTCCTGATTCTGCTGGACCTTTCTGCAGCCTTTGACACAGTTAACCATCAGATTCTGCTCTCCACTCTATCCTCGCTGGGTATTACAGGAACTGTGCTTGACTGGTTTAAATCCTATCTCTCAGGTAGGTCCTTTAAGTTAGCCTAGAGAGGCGAGGTATCCAAGCCACATCAACTACTTGCTGGGGTACCTCAGGGATCAGTGCTTGGGCCACTTCTCTTCTCTATATACACAACATCACTGGGACCCATCATTCAGGCACATGGTTTCTCATACCACTGTTATGACGATGACACACAACTCTACTTGTCTTTCCAGCCCAACGACAACACCCTGACTGCTCGAATCTCTGCCTGCCTGGCAGACATCTCGGCCTGGATGAAGGAACACCACCTGCAACTCAATCCAGCCAAAACTAAACTCCTGGTCTTTCCAGCCAACCCTGCTGTTGAACACAACATCACTGTGCAGCTGGGTTCGACTACAGTAACGCCCTTCAAAAACAATCAGAAATCTAGGGATAACCATTGATAACAAGCTAAATTTCATGGACCACATCTCAAAGACTGTAAATTTACATGATCTTGCACTCTACAACATCAGGAAGATAAGACCCTTCTTATGCGAACATGCCACACACCTGCTTGTTCAGTCACTTGTAATAACTAGACTGGACTACTGTACTAATGCGCAATTAGATCTCTGCAAATAATCCAGAATGCAGCAGCACGTCTGGTCTTTAATGAACCAAAGAGATCACATGTAACACCACTCCTTGTCTCTCTCCACTGGCTACCGGTTGATGCACATATCAAATTCAAGGCTCTGATGCTGGCATACAGAACAGTCACTGGGTCTGCTCCAACATACCTAAAATCATTCCTTAGCCTGCATTCGGCTAAGGAATGTCGCCTTGTTGTACCAACACAAAGAGGCACCAAAACACTTTCTCGGACTTTCAGCTTTATCATACCACGTTGGTGGAATGACCTCCCCAACTCCATCCAGGAAGCAAACTCACTTTCTGTCTTCAAAAAACAACTTAAAATGCATCTTTTCCAAGAGCACTTAACTAGTCACTAACAAAAAAAAAAAAAAAAAAAATTGTATATGTTTTGAATACTATTCTGATGCTAGTGAAACTTTGTAACATGGCACTTTTGTACCACTGTCTCCTTAAGATGATTCACTTATGTTTTCCTCTTTTGTAAGTCGTTTTTGATAAGTGTCTGCCAAATGAATAAATGTAAATGTAAAAGGTTCAACATGATGTACATTCTGAGATGTTATTCTGCTCACTACAATTACAAAGTGGTTATCTGAGTTACCGTCGCATTTCTGTCAGCTCGAACCCATTTCGCCATTCTCCATTAAGCTCTCTCATCAACAAGGTGTTTCCATCTCGCTAGTCGGAGATCAAAAGGGATGTGATATCAAAGGTACAGCTTGGGCCATTTACAGAGCATGAAAATTTACTTCAAGTAAAAGCTACATGCTGTAGCTACATGCTGTAGATGGGCCAATTATCGTAGCTCTGGGTTGGATCAATGGAAGTTCTATTGGCCCAGGCTGCTGACACAATAGGAGGTGGGAAGGTGTCACAAGATGCTCTGAAGCCCCGTTGAAAGCAAGCGTGGCAAGTTTTGATAGCAAGACAGTACATCTTTGGATGGGATTTAGTTACACATACCACTTCTGAGTGGCAATCATGCTCCATTGTCCAGTGGTGAGAACATCTCTTTCAGACAGCGTGGCCTAATTAGAGGAGCAGCACGTACTATGGTTTAGAGTTGTCAAGGTAAAGGAAAATTATTGCTTTCTTGATCCTACTTGATCATTGGCATATTAAAGGAATAGTACACAAAATAAAAAAATATTTCATCTTTTACTCACATCATGTGCTTCTAACACATTTTTCTATACAATAAAAAGATGAATCAAGGTGGCATATGTTGAGCTATAAAAATAACATTAAAGCACCATAAATGTATCATAAAACCTTTGAATTTATTTAAAGTCTCCTAAAGCCATAAGTTAGCTTTGTGTGAATAGTAAGCTTAAATTTAATCTGCTGTTTGCTAAAATGTTTTCCATCCACCACAGTTCACACATCACACACCTAAAGTCAATGATGCTGAATGCTAATTGCATGTTTTGAAACTGAGTGTAACATGGTAAATTTGATAATGCTACAGTGTGAATGAGATAGAAGAGGGGATGATTATCAGTGTATAATGACTTTTCTATCGGGAAGACACGCTGGCTTGAGTGAAGTTTAAGATGCCATTTGTTTGATAAATGTAAAACCGAAAGTAATGTCTCTCTCTTTGGCGTAGGCCCCGTCTGGCGGTCCAGACGGAACCACCATGTCCTGCCGGAGAAAGGAGGCAGGGGCGAGGAGCCTACCCCAGTACGGGACAGGGCTCAACTGGTGGTGGTGGGGTGGTGGAGATTGCCGTGTTAGCACACTGAAACAGCAATATGATAGATTGTGAGCAGACTTATAAAGCAATGGCTTACATGCGATTGGCTAGGAATTACCCAGCTAATGATGTGATGTACAGCTGCTAGTCTTCTCGCTAGAACTATGCTGCACTTCCATACATTTTTATTTATTCCACACAAAGTTATCATATTGGTTTAGAACACTTGGATTATTGTGCACAAGTTGTATACAGTATGCTACAATGATACAATTATGGTGCTTTTTTGTCATTATTTAGGAGCTCAATAGGATCCTTCCTTTTCACTTTCATGGAAATGCCCACATTGGAGATTCTGAAAAGCTTCACCTTCTGTGTTCCACAGAAGAAAAATAAGTCATAAATGTTTGGAATGGGTGACAGAATATTGATTTTGTATGGTGAACTTCTTTAATCTTTTAGGGTTAGAAAAACAAAATGGCTAATTTTCATTGATGTCATCAACACATTCGCACTATTATGGCCTTCAACAGCAACTGTACCAAAGCACATTTTTTATATTTATGAATGATGACACAAAAAACAACTTATCTCTGAGGACAGAAGCAAACTCATCTGTCTGGAATAGACATTTTGGAATTTACATATACATGACTTGTTCTGAACACAGTCGTCTAATCGTACCACGCCTTTGAGTCTGCTGACTCAAATTGGACTGGAAATAAGACTTTCCGGTCATATACGTAGAGGTTAAATTTAAAAATAAAATAGTAGCAAGCTCTAGCATGTTAATATGTTATCATAATGCAGCCACAGGAGCACTATATATTTTGGTTTGCACTGTAACCTGTCTGCTCATCCAATACCCCCATCCAGCATCTCCACCAACCTGGCGATGTTCCTGGACTCTGCTGGATTAGAGAATCATATGGAAGTATGATTCCCCAATCCACGAACAGAGAGACTCAGGGAGCTAATCCAAATTGACTTGCACCTGTTCAGATTCTATCACATCTGTTGATTGGACTTCAGATGGCATGGCAGCTTTACACTGATGAGAAATGAGGTTGGCTGACTCAGTGGAAGGACTCTTCTTTGAAATTTAGCTTTGGGTTAACAAAATATCTTCACCCAGATGATTCTGAGGGTGTTCTCACACATGGCTTGTTTGGAGCATTTGATTCGGGACCTGGCACATTTTGTCCTTTGATTCGGTTCGTTTAGGCATATATGACCACAGCAATCACACTCGGATCTGCACCAAAACATTTGGTCCTAGACCGCATGAATGAGGTGGTCTCAGACCGATTGCAAATGAACTCTGGAGCAATTCGCTTGAGGTTAGAGTGCAATCTGACCCAACGGACTAACCATAAAAACCATGAACATAACTGAGGGATCATTGGAGAAGATATCTGCTGATCAGCACTTCTCTGTAATTCATTATCAAAAGATGGATATAGCAACAAGTAGTTTTGGCAACTACGTATATTAGATATAATAGCACGATTAAAATATGAGCTGCTTTATAATTCCTGAGGTAATTTTAGTACAATCGTTTCTTTCTTTTGGATATCGGCAGAACACAGGTTAGCAACTTTTTGACAAATATTTTTTTTTTACACAGCTTTACTCAGCTATTTGTGTGCGTGTGTGTGTGTGTGTGTGTGTGTGCATGTGTGTATGTGTGTGAGAGAGAGAGAGAGAGAGAGATCTGAGAACAGGCTTGTTTCATTGGATAAACAATGCAAAAGTAGAATGACCGATAAAAATAACAATGATGGAAACTTTACAACTCATATCCATCCGAGTGATGGATAATTTGTATTTGGAGCACAACCTCTAACTGGCGACGCTCGAAAATTCTCAAAAATTTGTAATGGTTGACATTTTTTACATTCATATAATTTTAACTGTATATCAATGGATGAGCTTAATCCTGGAATAGAGAAAAAACATAGTGACCAATAAGGGGACAGCTTGCTCACATGTGACTATTACTGACATAGTTTTGGTTTGTTTTGATAGTTTGCTTTGTGAAAGTGAACCGATCCAAGAAGAAAATGCAACATTGTAACAATTTAGTCCCTGTTTCAGAACAAAGCAAATGGTCTGCAAGTCTGAAAATGCACTGAAAATTTCCACGGTCTGATAATCCAAGAGCATTAGCTGATTTTCACCCATGTTTAGCAAGTTCCCAAATGTAGACAATCCATACTGTTTAACAAGGACCAACCTGGCTCATGACAGTTCGTAATAATTAAAACGAGATGGCAGAATCATAAGAAATCAAACAAGTTGGCTCATTCAAAAACGTACAAGTTTTACTCCGACTATGCTGTGACGAGGAGGAGGGTGGGCCGGGATGTGTCTGTTCACTCCCGACTCTCAGTTGGGCTAATCAGCCGAGGAGAGGGATAAAGGCAGACGGATGCGGCAGTTCGGGAGAGAGAGAGCCATACGCAGCTCCCTACGGATGCAGTACCAGCTAAAGTGCCTCTGGTAAGAAATCTCTAAGTTTTTTCATTGAAACATGTATGGTTGTAAAGAGAAGAGTATCTAGTTGCGTTTGATTTACCACATTAAAAAAATCAGTAAATGTTTTGTGGCTCAGCGCCCTGATAAACATGATGTCCACATACACTACTGATCAAAACTTTTAAAACACTTGACTGAAATGTGTAGGGCCTTGCCCCACTAAAAATGGCAGCAGAGACAGCATGGCCCTTTGTTCTATGATCGAAGGGGAGATATTGAACTCGGTTTCCCAGAATGCTTCACAGCCGAACATGGACTCAATCTCAAACGTCATTGGTCAAAAGCGGCCAATGACCGATGACATCATCTTCACAAAACTAGCGGTCCGATTTGATTCTCTCTCTCTCTCTGCATCAAGCCTCGCTGCTAGATCTACATCTCGCTACGCTCTAAATAGACATATCTACACAAAAGAATTTCCCTCCTTCTGGACAAAGAGAGACCACGTTTTTCTAAACCTCACCATTTGGCCACGGTAGAGTAAGATTAACTTAGCTTTGTTCCAGTCGTGTAGTGTACTTGGTACAACCGGTTCATTTCATCTTCACTGCGAGACAACAGTGAATTTATTTAGAAAACGAAAAAGGCGACCAGCTTCCCTTCTCAATCGTTTTCTCTCAACGTTGACTACCTCCCGCTTTTCTCTCGATCACCGGACCCGAGAAACAATGCGTATCTTCTCCTTGATTTCTGGGCAGATTTAGTTTAGAAACTGTGACTTTTCTTATAAAGCTAAATCATATATTTGATTGCTGAATGTTTGATGTTTTGTTTACAACTGTACATTTAACTACAATCGCTGATTGCTGTGTTGATTTATGAGATCGTCATGTTTGGGGAAATGTTATTTTATTGAGTGATCTGAATTAACGATTCAATCGCGCTGTCCCAGCGTGTATCCTCTGTTAAATTGCATGAACCCCTGTTTGTTTGCTCTCTCTCTCTCTCTCTCTCTCACACACACACACACAATGAAATTCACAGAGGGAGCAATACCGCGGTTTATGTACGAATCAGCCTGGTGTTTTTCAAATTCTCCCACCGGTTTCGTTCAGTTCCTTTGTGTGTCTGCTCATTATCACCCACACGTAGTATTAGCTCCGTTGTGCTGGATCTGATCCAGCCATCTTTCCCTACACCTTCAAATAATCGTTGGTTCCGGCCTAGCCCTCCATTTACTGAATTATTTCCACATGAGGAGATTAGTCCGCCATTTTGTGTCTTTGTTACCGACTGGAGACACACACACATACACTAGCATATAGCTCCACCATTTAGTTAGGATTTCCACTTTATGTTTTTGTGTTATATTCATTTAGTATTGGCAGTGTTCATTGCTGTTTTATTATAATAAATCTTGTTATATTATAATAAGTACTCCTGGTTTGTTTATTTGAATATTGTGTTGAAGCCAGCCTCTGCCACGTCAAGAACTCCTGTATTACTTCAGTATTGTTAAGTTGTTGTTGTTAGAAGCCAACTGTAACCAGATTATTGTTGAATTCATATGGCAAAAATGTGAATTAATTTTATTATTTTGATTCTCAATCAAAATACTCAATCTGCAGGGTAGAATTTTATGAGACTTGATCAGTCACTTAAACTATCATTTTTCTCTTGTCAAAGAGTGGTACCCCGAGGATAGAATTTAACGAATGAAATTATATTATTTAATTTAATTAATAATTAATAAACATTAATTATTCATTATATCTGATAGTAAAACTGATCTAACCAACCTGTGCACCCTAAAAATGTTTCTCATAATCTTAAAAATCTTTTGATCTGAAGGCATATGCTTAAATGTTTGAAATTAGTTTTGTAGACAAAGGTTACGGATGTAACCTCCATTCAAATGTAGAGAAAACATGTTAGGTATTTTGAATAACTTTCAACTCTATCACATCTTTGGGCCATTTCGCTTAATTTTAATATACATTTTGTTATTTTTTACATTGTTAATACTGTGCAATATGATTCTATTCATTAACATTAGTTAATGCATTCCTCTATATTTACTATGCATTTTCACATTGAGAATAAATGGGTTCATACAAAAGCTTTATATGGAGTTGGGAAAAGGTGCATTTCAAACTGTTCTGATACCAGTGAAGACAGACAGCACACGGTTAAATCATTCACTAAATGGGGAGCAAGGGAGCATCCTATAGATTTCTTTGCAGCTAAGTACATTCAATCATAAAATCTGACAGAAAGTTCAGTTCCCCGTCTGTCGCTCACTTCGACATTGCGACACTAGGGGTCTCTCTTGAGCGCTGAATATTCCTCTGAACTATGAAAAAAGGCCAATGAGAAGTTGGCAGACAGAATTTGCATGTCCCGCCCCCGGACATACGGGTATAAAGGTGGGGAAACGCATCTGTTTCATTTTGCCCCTGGGGGCTTCGACAGCGCAAAACTAAAATAGAGTGATTTGTTAAAAAAGTGATTTTCTCTAAAATAGTATTTTCCTCTAAAAGAGCAATACACAGCGGCATTGAACGTCCTTTTCAGGACGCATCTTTGTAAAGATGCCTTTCCACCCCTGTGTAGTTCTTGGATGCGGTAAAATACTCTCCGCTTCAGACGGCCACAGGCGCTGTCTCGTGTGTCTGGGCTGCGATCACACCGAGGCAGCATTTGTGGATGGTTCATGTTCTCACTGCGAGAGCATGACCATGGCAACGTTGCGGTCACGGCTTTCCTTCAACCGAAGGAACACGACTCCAGCCGCCCCCCGCGTCGCTCCTTCCCACGGGATTGAGGACGATGCGGCTGGCGATGGAGGCGATCTGGGGATGGCAGCAGGCTTGGTTTCGCCTGGTAAGCCCCGCGAACCACCCTGGCACGCTCGTTGACTTTTTATAAAGGAAATTAAATTGAGAGAGAAATATATATATATATATAAATTTTTTTTTGCTTGTTTATTAGGTGCTACTAGTTACAAATCAAAAGGGAAATGGAAAATGCACAAAACAGTCGTGTGGGGGTCTCCGAAGTTAAAGTTTAGTTTTTAAACCATAAGAGCGAAACCATTTTCACCTTAACAATAAAAAACTAATTCCCAGTTCCCACTACTTTGTAGGTCCTTATGGTGGCATGGTTACTCACCTCAATTCAGGTGGCTGAGGCCAAGGAGCGCTTCTGAGTCAGTCAATCCGCGCATCTTATCACGTGGATTGTTGTGCATGACACAGCACGTGGAGGCTTGTGCTATTCTCTGCGATCCACACACAACTTACCATGTGCGCCATTGAGAGCGAGAACCCCTAATCACGACCACGAGGAGGTTACCCCATGTGACTCTACCCTCCCTAGCAACCGGGCCAATTTGGTTGCTTTGGAGACCTGGATGGAGTCACTCCAGTGGTCAGCGTCAATGCTCACTGTGCTAATCAGGCACTTGTATATAGGTTTTTTTTACATTTTATTTTGTTGGTGGACAGATAAAATCATCTTGTGAAAAAAATGGCATGTTTATTCTGGTCAGTATTTGTGCAGCATAGCAAAAAGCAAAAAGTGTTAAAGCTGAACTCTGCCTGCCCTACACAATTCACACATACATTTTTCATGAATGCTACATGTATCATTTAGTTTGTTTTGGTGAGAACACAGTTTATTCCGACTGATTAGTGGAAAATGTTTTATATAAGTGCAACAGTGTGAGGAAGTAAATGTAAATAACTTTTTTTGTGTGTTTTGCTGACAGCAAAATGCAATACCATTTTATAATTTGTTCTGTTATGTATTCACAGGCCAAGCTAAAACGTAATGCATAATTCAGTCACCTTCAAAGTATTTCTCTAAATACAAATATTACGAAAGAGTTTTTGACTCTAGAGATTTTAGAGACAACAGCAGCAACAGTGAAACAAAACATAACACTTTGACAAATAAATAACTAAACTTTTGTGGCTTTGCATGGAATACACATATGCATTCATTTAATAGAAACGAAAATATTTAGCCATTTAGTCATCCTGTCACTATGCCAGACAACAGGGCCCTATATTGTTTCTATTATAACAAATCTTACTCAAGTAATTGTAACAATATTGGGTAAATTATGTTTTGCTTGTTCATGTGTAGCTTTTATTTTGAAGTTGTGGTGTCTTGTTCTAGTGTTATCTTGCTTCCTGTTCGTACCCTGGCCTGATTGTGTCCACCTAAGCCATTATATACCACTTAACACTGGGTGATACCACTTATTTATAACATAGTTACCACACAATTAACCATGGTTACTACTACAATCTTACTTTAGTAAAACCATGGATTTCATGTGTTTTCTGTGCAATTGCTCACGGGGACTGATGCACCTTTATTTAAATTAACATTTTCCCCCAAAGCAGTCTTTTGTAATCTCAGATTACCCTGCAAAGATACTTGTTGTGTTTGTTCACTTTAAGCTGAAGTATGTAACTTTTTCAGTGTTAAAATACTTTTTCCTATCACAGCTTAATATGCAGAGATGTCTATAATCCATTCAGAGAATAATTTTCTTGAAAACTGTAAACACTGTGTCTCTGTGGTTCAATAAAAAAATCCTGTGTTTGTTTTGAGAGACCCACTTCGACCCTACAACGTTTCTCAACCAATGGGGTGAGTTAGGGGCGGGACTATATGGAGTTAATTAACAAAGGTTCGGGAGGAGCATGTTAATTTTTATCTCAGGAGTATATAAATCGCTGCTTACCTGCTTCCTGTTACAGCTCTCCTGACATGACAATCTTTCCTGCATTTGGCCCCAACCATTGCCCAAAAACAGACCCAGGCAGTCAGATCAACGGATGCAACTTCGCTGCAAAGCATTCGGCTCCACCAGAACAGCTCTTCCATCCAAACAATCTTGTTATTCAACAGAAGCTGCCACAGCAGCTCTTTTGATTTTAGCAGTATTGATGGCTACCATGTTAAGTGTTACATATATTTACCCTGTCTTTCTTTGTATGCTCCATTCGCCGAAGCAGTTGCTTCCGCAATCTGACACTCTACGACTGCTCATGTTCTCAATCTAAACTTTCCACCCGGAAAGCAGGGCAAGCTGCCTCCGCGAACAGGCACCGTTCTGGCTTCATGCCATTAGAGCTCCATTTTTATTTGAAAGCGAGAGAAACAAAGATTAACTATTCAATCCAACCACCATTTCAACCCCCAGCATTTTTAATCAGGTTCTGCCACACAGGTGATGCCTGTCTGCCTCATTACCTCGCAGCAGCTTATTTTGGGCATGCTCTTATCAGCGATTGTTCGTCATCTTCTAACATGAATATCACGATGGTTTCTCCCTCCAAAGTGCCCTTCGGAGTGTGATTTATACCTTTCTGAACACATGGGCATCATGCAACGCAGAAATTCTTCCAATCAACGACAATCTAATAACAAATTATTTTACGCAAATTCGTTGCCGCGCAGCACTCACTCTGACCATTCCTCAGCACACTGCAGTTATACATAACCTCTGTCCGAACAGACACAAGCTGAAATTGGCTCTGCAAGAGGCGGATCATGCGCCATGTCCAAACTCATTCATAATCATCCTGCAACCCGTCTTGCTTCCTCTCAGCATTATTGACATATATTGTACAGCAGGTGCCAGTCATACTCCTAAGGAGGGAATGACCACAAGTGAATCCTTCAGTAATGATTTCAAGTCCATTTCTCTTATTTCTCAGATAATTTTATGCTGTTTTTACACATTGTTTAATAAGATGTACTGTACTCCCCAGCACATTTCTCCTACATTTTTGTATGCGGTGCAGAGCTGCAACTTAATGCATTCCTAGATAATTTCATGCTGTTCACACCTATTGCTATGTGATGCATTTCCTATGTAAGACATATATTGTACTACAGGTGACAGTCATACGCCTAAGGAGCGAATTGCCTCATGTGAATCCTTCAGTGATGATTGCAATTCCATTTCTCCTGCATATCTGTATGCAGTACAGAGCCAAAGCTGTTATTTCTCAGAACATTTTATGCCGTTTTGTCACAGTGTTTATTAAGATGTACTGTATTCCCCAGCACATTTTTTCTGCATTTCCGTATGCATTTCAAAGCTGCAACTCTCTTTTCATAGATCATTATGCTTCTGGTCAATTTTTTTTTTCTAAATGTTACTAATATTTATTTTCTTATATAAGTTTTCCCTCTACCCGTCTTGGGAGAGCCCATTTAAATTCCAGTCACTGGATTGTACAAGGTTTTCCTCTTACATTCTCTATCTACAGTAGGTGTCTTTCCAATACTTCACCATTACATTTACATTTACATTACATTTATGCATTTTGCAGACGCTTTATCCAAAGCGACTTACAGTGCACTTATTACAGGGACAACCCCCCCGGAGCAACCTGGAGTTAAGTGCCTTGCTCAAGGACACAATGGTGGTGGCTGTGGGGATCGAACCAGCCAAAGTTGGCACACAATTTAGTTGTTAAGAAAGCACAACTGCTTTCGCTGGCTCCCCCATTAGAATCACAGTGTGGGCTGTCCCGTCATTCACTCCGTGGGTTCTCCTGTCCTAAACGCAGTATGAGCTATCCTGTTCGAGTGCAGAGGTGGTGCAGTAAAAGCCTTTAGCATTTCCCGTTAGCCTTCGCATTAGCATTTCTTTTGCTCATGATTTCCTTTCCTTACAGGTGTGTGGATGTGGATCAAATGTGTACCCCATTTGATTCTGCCGCAGCAGCGCCCCACTTGGCACCTCCGCAGCAGTGCCCCTTTTGCTTTTGAGACTGCTGCAGTTGTGCCATGACATGACAAATGTAATAAAGTTATGTTTTCATAACTAACCTTTTTCTTCCCTTACAGGTTTGTATAAAGTTACGTGTTCCTAACTAACCTTTTGGTTTCCTTGCAGGTGTGTAAAATGTAAAGGTTAGGTTTTCTTAACTAACATTTTTGCTTCCCTTACAGGTGAGTTATTTCTATTTTCTCCACAGGTGCTTTCAATGTCTAAGTTAAATTCTAAGTGCATCTACAGTAATGGAAACACAGCAGCGCTCCCACAGGAACTCCTTCACTATGCCCACAAATTCTGAATCCCCTGCCGCAAAAGTAGTTTAAACTCCACTCCCGCAGGAGCAGCCCCCCCTCTCTTTTTATTATTCCATCTCCTCTACTCCACTGCCACAGCACTGCCTTATCTCTGCTTCCGCAGGAGGCCCACTTTACTCCACTGCCGCAGCAGTGTTTTACCATGCTTCAGTTAAAGCCCTTTGTCTTTGTCTAACGATCATTACAGCTGTGGTCACAATCTCCTCCTATTCGTTTCAAGCACCATATTTCCCGGTCTCTGGGTAGACCATTGAATGAGGCTAACGCCACAAGCGAGTTGATCTGACAGTATACCTAAAGTACAACTCCCTATCGTCGTACACGGATCCTGTAATAGATGCTGTGCGTATAGATGCACTGGTGTGTTAACTAGTTATCTTCAACCACGGTCAGAAGGTTTATATCAGGAAGCAAAGAAGAACAGTTCCACGACAGCCTCTGTTCCAAAGCATTGATTTATTCTAATAAATTCCAAAGGTAATTTGTTTGTTTATCTGTTTGTATGTGATTGAATGTGGTCTCTGAAATGATATAAAGGATAACAATGAACAATATATTCTATAAACTAAACAAATCTTATACTGCTTGAATGTACATTCCAATGAATAAGTCTAAATAATGAATATATAACATTTAAGTAATGCAGAGTCAAATGTACCCAAATGGCCACAAGGCGGAGCACTTAAGCAATGGAATGTAGATTAACTTATACAAGGTATCATAATAAACATTAGTTCTTAATTATTCATTATATATTGTCTACAACAATGCTTAAACCGTTACATACAATGATGATATCAGTGCAAATATCACAGTATGTAATAGCTTGTTACTATTGCAATGGCATATTTTGAGCAGTGAAATTCCGAGCATGTTTTACATATCTGTATGGCTATAAATGAATTTGAAAACTTCAATAGTAGTAGAACACATAACTAATTATATCACAAGGAATATGCATGTATATAACTTAGAAGCATATTAAAGTGAACTTACATAGATCTGTCTCATTGCAACAATAGAACACTCTAGATAAGATGAAACTTGTCCAGGCATGTCCGTAGCCCGCCCACCTATGATGTCATGAACTCAACAGGGGGTTTTATACAGATCCTTTAATCTAACCCTTCCACCTGGATCGGGCCCTTATGTGAGGCTGCCTCCATAAGCTTGCTGATTACATGCAATATATCAATGGTACAGCCCCCTGTAGCTGCATTAAAGTCATTCATTTCAACCTTATGTATTCCGTTAAAATCACAGTGTGAGCCCTCCCTTTCGAACACAGCACGACCAAGACTCTTCTCACATTCCCTGCTCGAATGCATGCTGGGCTTACCCGTTTAAATAGCATGAGCTCTCACTCGCTCTCTCTCTACAGAGCAGTCTCCAGTTCGAATCGTAGTGTGAGCCGTTCCTTTCAAACACAGCATGGCCAAATCTCGTTTTCACATTCCCCGTTCGATTGCTTGCTGGGCTTACCCATTTGAATGCCGTGAGCTCTCTCAACCAGCCACCTGACAAGAATGCACCTTCAAACACATGCGTAAAGTGCTACCTCTATACAGATGTTTTGTGGTCAATTTAACAAATAGAATTGCTGACTGGCTGTCCTAAATACTTCCTGCCATATTCATGGTATTGATATTTCATCTTGATGCCTTTTTGGGGGTAATCAGGACTCAAGTCAAGCTCTGAGACCTCCAGTATATGGACAGCAAGCCAAATACGTTTACTGCTTCAACACAAGATTACTGTGACAGGGTGGAGGGCATTATACACACCCGGTCCCTTATCAGGATAATTAAGCCTCCGAGAGGGATAAAGGCCGATAGCGGATGGTGGTGCGATGAGAGAGAGATTGTTTACGGACATGTCCATCAAGTGTGTGTGTTTGTGTTTTAAGTTAATCATTAAAATATTGTTTATATCGCCAGGCTGGTTCTCACCTCCTCCTTTCCATTGAGCTGCTTTACACTGGTGCCAAAACCCGGGAAGTAGGAGGGATACGCCGTAGTAGAGTTCTCGCCACTATATCCATCCCAACAGAGAAGCCGCGAGGGGAGAAGGGGCTCCTAACTGACCGCCAGGAGCGGTCAGGGCCGCTGCCAGGGGATGAGGAGTCCCCTACCGGCCGCTGAAATGCGGCGAGGTCTGAGACCGCCGACCACAGACGGGGGGAGGGGCTTGCTACCGACCGCCTGGAGCGGGAGTACCGCTGCCAGGGGCAGGGGAGACCCCTTCAGTTCCCAGAGAACGCGGCGGGGCGTTCCGTCCGCCAGGGGCTGGAGGACTGCCTCCGATTCGTCTGGAGAGGCGCGGCTGTCGTCCGTTAGAGGGTGGAGGAGTGGCCGAGGAACAAGCTACGGCGTATCGGAGAACTGGCGAGTAAGTGATTTTTTTCCCATCTCTCCTCTCTATCTCAATGCCAATCCGCGTTGGCCTTTTCCCTCTCGCTTAAATTTTACAGTGTTTTTTGGGGGGGTACTACACTGTTATAGTAAGTACCCCCCCCCATTTTTTATATTTCTGTTTCCCTCGCCTTGTCCACTCCCTCATCCAGGTAGACAGGGATGACCTGCCGGCAGACAGGGCTTAGGGCATGCCCTCCCCCAGGGAAAGAGGGGGGATGTACTTCATGCCGGGGCTCCCCTGCCTGAGAGAACGAGGGAGGAATGTGACAGGGCGGAGGGTGGGGCCGGGTCGTGATTATACACACCCGGTCCCTTATCAGGCTAATTAAGCCTCCGAGAGGGATAAAGGCCGATTGCGGACAGTGGTGCGACGAGAGAGAGATTGTTTGTCTTTTGTTTAAGTTAATCATTAAAATATTGTTTATATCGCCAGGCCGGTTCTCTCTCTCCTCCTTTCCATTGAACTGCTTTACACTTACATTAACATACAAACTACTGAAATAGAGTTAATAGGTTCAGGAGGAGCATGTTAATTTTAATCTGACAAATAGCAGCCAGTATAACAGGAGTATAAGATGCTGCTTACCTGCTTCCCGTGACAACTCTCCTAACATCCCACCTCCACCCCTTCTCCACATA
Organism: Xyrauchen texanus; assembly: GCF_025860055.1. Classification (NCBI taxonomy): domain Eukaryota; kingdom Metazoa; phylum Chordata; class Actinopteri; order Cypriniformes; family Catostomidae; genus Xyrauchen; species Xyrauchen texanus. The sequence goes on from NC_068294.1 coordinate 16,073,491, forward strand.
TTCTCTAGATTAATTTTCTAATTAAGTAAAGTTCGGGGGCTAATCAGGACTCACAAAATTGTTTCTGCCGTGGCACACTTTTTACGATTAAAAAAATCCCATGGCACACCACTATCCCACATAACGATAGTTATGTCGATAATTTTCCTTTTAAAGAACTTGTCCATTTTTTTCTGTCTGTCTTGGTAGCATGTTTACTTGTAATGTTTGAAATTTGTCTATACAAGAAAAAGCAAGTCACATAGGTACGCTGTATAATAAGAGCACATGTGAAAAGAGCGCTAATTGGGTAATCAAAAAAAGTAACAAAATTACATCTTTTCCTATTTGTAGATTTGTTCTTGCAAATTAAATCTTGCAACACCACAGCAAATACATTTATTATTTATGTATTTATTTACCATATTTTCCAGAAATAAAGTCGCATCTGACTATAAGTCGCACAGGGTCAGAATCGCAGTGTTGTGAGAGAAAAAAACACACAATATAAGACGCATCTCTGTATAAATCGCACTGACAGAGTGGATCATGCAGGCATTAGGACCCAGGAATAGCCGCCAGACTTCCCTTCAGCAGTTCAGATGTCAAAGGTGCTCTGTGAAGATTACTGTAGGCTATCTCAGAATCTACATATTGTATCACTGTGTTTTTGGGCTTGTTTTAAATGGGAGAATTTGCTTTTAGTAATCGTGTGTAACAGTTTCTCGTATTCGGTTTATGTTTCATGAGAGAAATGTGACAAATAGTTACATCTTTTCCTAACAAATTTAAAATGCTTCTACCACCTCTATTCCTTTATGTTTTCATCTGTTATGGTGCTCGTGTTTGACCAGCAGACATCAGTTACGTATAAATTATGTATATAAATCTCTTCGGACTACAGTATAAGTTGCAGGACCTTTCAGATGATGAAAAAAATCTGCTATTCCAGGGAAAACGGTGTCTATTAATTTAGTGGAATTGTATAATTTTCCATGGCACACCTTACAATCTTTCACGGCACACTAGGGTGCCCCAGCACAGTGGTTGGGAAACACCAGTTTAATCAACAGCAGACAAGGGCCGTATTGGGAAAGTTGTTATGAATAATTTAATTTTTTTTGTAATTCTGTTTGATGGCGCTAGTGTCACAGAAATTACAGTACATACTTCAGATTTAAGTTCAAACTATAGTAAAATGAATCGGGGTATAGAATAGGTCTGGAGACTTACAAACTGTTACATAGGGAAACACTTTGTAAAGTTGAAAAAAGCATACTTGGATTGTTCCAGATGACAGTAATTACTTTTTGCAGACATTCACAGAGTGCTGTGGTTCCACTAAATTGCAGCCACACTCCACTTCTGAAACAGAAATTTGTGCAGTGAGAGTAAACATTTATGACTGATATGACTGTTTGCTGTTCTTTTAACAATGAGACATTTTTTAAACACAGCAAGTTGTTCAGTGTTCTCATGAACATGATAAGACAGACAGCCTGTGTTATTCAAAGGGAAGTGTATACTATATTTGTTGCACCTTGTTCTTTTGTGATTTTCCATTTGCACACTTTTGAGTGTCTTTAGATGTGTACATATATTTGCAAATCTTCTAGACACATAAAACTATTGGGTGAAGTCTCCTGTGTTATGGTAATCAACACACTGTCCACAGAATTAAACCCATGCGCCAAAAAGTAGTTCTTTCCTCACCCATTCATGCTTTCTTCGTCTGAGTTTGATTGGTGGTTGTAGTAACATTTTCCATTTCCCATGAACGGAGTGATGAACACTGCTTTGCTTCAAAGCACATTGGTTTCCGTAGCAACTCTCAGTGACTGTCAACTAGTAGGTTGAATTAATGGAATTGAGATATTGAGAAGATTGTTTGTCCTTATTAACAAGTTGATTGTGTCCTTATGTTAGCAATTAGCAACTAATTACCAGACATAAAACCATACATCATAATACATCAACTAATGAAGTTATTTTGTAATTAAAACTAGCCGGATAAGATGTTTTACCATGGATTACAAATTAACAATCAACTTAAAATTTTCCCCATCCATGCATACTCTCAAAATACAGTTGAATATGCAGGTTACCTTAAAAAATACTGTAGGGAATTTAATTTGAATATAATTGCTGATTACAGGGGCTACACATAAAGGAGAACATTGTGTCTCAACCATCAAGACTCAGCACAAGAGTCTTTAAAGATCCGCCTAATTGATCCTCAGTTTCAAGTCCACATCGACTCATAAAGCCTACGACCTTAGCTTTAATTATAGAGCAGAATCTTTGCTCCCCATTGCAATAAAAATACTTCATGTAACTCAAATTGCCACAAAGCATTTTGCATTGCATCCCATTAATTTAACACTCATCACATGGAAATCAGTATTTCTTTTCTGCCTGGTCTCATGAACATTACATTTCTGTGGTGTAATGCATGGTTTCTGAAGAAAACGAAAAGAAATTGAATAATTCCATGCAGAATGACTTAAATCCAGAATCTACACTGGCATTCCTCTGAGCTATAAAGAAATTCGGACTGATGCCAGCAAGACTAGTTTGTCACATCTGGCAAGACTGAGTTTGTCGCATCTGGCAAACCTTAACTGCAGGGGAAAGCACAACAAATTCTCTCTCCTCTTAGTTCTTAATCAGATAAACCCCCAAACTTAACTCATCACATGACTGATAAGTTGAGGGACTGTTCTATGACTGCCATAGAAACCTCCATTGTTCTTAAAAATAACCAACTTTCTACACTTCAAATTATTATACTAATCGTGAGGCATGTTTCTGGCATACCATCTCACATGAAGCGTAATTCAGGAATATTTGACAAGGAATTCTTACTTTTCTTATTTCAGTATTATCCAAATGTGGCAAAGCGAGCAGATCAAGGGAGTAAAAAAAAAACAAAGAGAGTTCTCAGATGATACACCTCTCAGGAGGGTTACCTCTACAGCAAATAGCAACTACACCACCCTGGTCTAATTACCCAGGGAAATACCCAATAAGGGCACACAGATTCGGTTTCTCTCACATAGAGACAATGAGACGTGGATATATACCAAAAATATATTTATTCAATCACAGTAAAATAATTAAAAACACAGAAGAAAAAGGGCATTCAATATGATGTAACAGGAATAAAATGCCAATATAAAAAAAGCAAATAGCACCAAGCTGCTGTAATAGAATGTCACAACACAAATTTACAAAATAACTCTTTGAGCTGGGGCTTACCAGTAGCAAGGCAGGCTAGATACAGGGCTTTAATAATATCCGCAATAACAGATACCCACATGTGCACCAGATCACATGCTCACACACTCCAGTGAGATTCACTGCAGATATGCACACAGCACTCAGTGAAAGGAGAAACACCACAACCTGGGGACGACTAGCCTGCCCACTCCAGACCCCGAGCTCCAGGAAAGACAACAATAATAAATAAAAAACACAATTAAGCTCAAAAGCCAGCAGAAGAAAAACAAAACAGTAAAACAAAACCCCTGAAACAAAACAGTAAAACAAAACACTGACACCCCAAAACAAAACCCAGTAGATACTTCAACATTCACTAGACGGGAAATTAATACACGGATCAAGCACCTCAAAACCTGCGCAACATACTGAACATGCCCATAATAATAGAGGATACACCTACAGCAGTCACCAAACGACACACAGCATGAGAGCATTTGATATTGCGTAACAATCCGACTCCAATGAGCTGCGATCAGCCGCACTATATGGCACAGCGAGTACACCCAAGCAGGCACCAGCTTTCCCAGCTAATTAAACGTTACAATTAGCGATATACAATAAGCAAGAGTACAAAAACGCAATAAACACATACCTCTGACGCAGAGCAGCCGAAGCGGCACAGCAAACACTCAAGCAGATACCAGCTCTAAAGCGGAGCAGTAGAAACAGCGATCAGCCGCACTATGTGGCACAGCAAACACACCTGAGCAGACACCAGCGCTAACACAGAGCAGCAGAAATACGGTCACAGCGATCAGCTGAACAAGTGAAGTACCGTCAAGCTGACCTAGTGATGCCTTTTTTATACTTCAACTAAATGCGGCTCAATAACAGGTAAATGTCAAAGGGGTGTGGGCATCAAATAGCCTTACAGATAGAGGCAAATAACCATATTTCACCACAATCTACCCCCCACTTTTGCATCACCGGCCCGACGATGGACTAACCAAATGAGACTTCACCTCATGCAGACCACAAACTGGAACACAAAACTTATAAAACCACTCCATAACCAGGGCCTGGGCCACAGTCTCAGCCCACTGGTCTCAAGTGGGAACAGTTAACGTATATTTACTGAACACATCCATCATTACAAGTACGTTTTCAACCCCGGAACTAGACGGCTCCAACACTGTAAAGTCAATGGCTAGGATTTCGTTCGGTCTTGAAGCCAAAAGATAACCCATAAAACTTTGAGCAAGTGGCTGCATATCCTTAGCAGACCGACCTTTTCGCACTCTTGGCACCAACGGGGAACGTCCGATGACATACGTGGCCAGTAACACCGCCCCGAACCAGTTCTGAAGTCCTCTCTATACTCTGATGGCCATGTTGTTGATGCAATTGTGTTATCACCGCTCCCAGTCCCCCGACTGGCATCAACTTCCAGGATGAATGGCTGAAAGAAATCAGCGTATGCGAGTACTTGTACAGTGGTGAGTTTTACCTGTAACTCCTCAAATCACTAAACTCAAACCCAACTCGCTTCCACGGCTTGGCCTTAGCACCTGAGAACTCTACTACCAGCCTATGCAGGGGGGCTGCGATCTTAGCAAATCCCTCCACAAAACGCTGGTAGTAGCTTGCAAAGCCAAGGAAGGAGCACAACTCGGTAGCACTGGACGGCCGATGCCATTGGGCCACAGCCTGGGTTTTGCCAGGATCTGTTGCCACGCCCTCAGATGAAATCACATGGCCCAGGTACCTCACCTCTGGCTGCAAGAACGCACACTTTTCCAACTTGGCCTTGAGACCCTCCCGCTCCAGTCAGCTCAAGACAACCTCCAGCCATTCCAGGTGCTGTTCAATAGAAGAGGAGAACACAATAATGTCATCCAAATATAGAAGTAACAATTGATAATGCTGGTCTCCAAACAAATGGTACATTAATCGCTGGAACGTACTGGGTGCATTGCAGAGCCCAAACGGCATTCGATTCCACTCAGATAAACCGAATGGGGTGCAAAAAGCTGAGGTGGATAAGTCTTGGACTTATCCCCCTCAGCGACTGGAACCTGATTATACCTGCTGGCCAAGTCCATAGTGGAAAACCAGCGGGCACCAGTCAATGAATCCAGCAACTCCTCGATACGAGGCAAGGGAAACGCATCTTTCCTAGTTTTTGAGTTCAATTGACTGTAGTCGACGCACATGTGTAGCACAATTGGTGAGGCGTACGAGCTACAGCTCTCTTGGATTACCTGTGCATCCAATAACTGGTTAATATGTGCCCTAACCACTTCGTATTCAGATGGCGTTATGCACCGATACCACTGTCGGAAGGATGTGTCATCAACAAGAGGGATGTCATGAGAGATGAGGTCTGTGCACCCTAAATCCCCCTTAAAGGTGGAGAAAACAGACCGATACTTCTGGAGGAGGGCCCTGACCTTGCTCTGCTGCTCCTCTGACAGAAGGGACAAATCCACAGCATCAATAGGTTCTCGCACAGTCGAAACACCTGCTTGGGAAGCCATCAAACAAGCAATCATTGACAATGGCCTAACCTCAGTCATCCCTGGGGGCAAACTAACAACATATGCACTGGTTAACGTGCCATCACTCGGTGAGGGAACCGTAGGGCATCAGCAGTCCATACATTCAACACTGGCACATAAACAGTACCCCTAATCACTCGGACCAGAGCTGGAGAAATCAACAGCCCTACTGGGAGTCCGAACTACGGAGGCTCAAAAAATGCAACACCACTCGAATAATGTTCCGAACAGGTGGCTGTTACCAATTTGATCACCCCACCCGGAATACGACTTGCCCGAGAACCACGCACCTTCACTTTACCTGTATACTCAGAAGGGGACTGGATGTTTGCCCGATGACAGTGTTGCAAGGCTTGGAAAGCTGACCTAGGCACGCAGGATACGGGCGGTGAATCAAAAAAAGAAGGTCTGTGTTGTCCAAAGAGCTCCAGGTAGCACTGGCCCAGAACATTCATCTCCAACACACCAGGGGCTTTAGCACAAATACCACCAGGAGGATCTCTAACCACCAGTACACCATATTTTGTAACCAACTTTCCGCAAAGCTTTACATCTAATTCCATGTAACCTATATAAGGAATAGACAACCCATTGGCAGCCCTAAGCTGCAACCTCTGACAAGTCCTAAGACGGTCCTGGCACCATGGCTCAAAATGTTCACGGAAAATGGTAATGGTGGAAACCATCGAACCAGTATCAATTAAACAGGCCACAGATACGCCGCCCATAATAACAGCCAAATGGGAGCAAGAGGACATTAAATTTGACACAGAGCCAAAACTACATAACATATCGGAGCCAGGATTTTTCAGGTGGGAACTAGTTTTCTGATGATGGACCTGAATGAGGCTGTCTATTTTCTGGGGCCCTGGTATCCGTTCGGTGTGACAATGGAGAGCGAGGGGGAACACGCTCCCCGTCGGACTCCCTCGCAAAATGGCCAGGTTTTTGACACCTTCTACATATAACCAAATCACTATAAGCTGGCTGGCCATGACGAGGCGGGTCACGTAATCAAGCTACACTTTGGCTGAGCCGAGTTAACTGTTCTTGCTGTAATTCTAACATTTTCCCTAAGCTCACTCATCTCAGATGGTTGAGGAGAATGATCTACCCCTGAACGTGTGCTGCCTTGTACACCGCATTGAAAACTATGCGCCAATGGAACAGAATGACTGCAGTTTCTCGCCCCAATAGCTACTACAGTATGATATACGTAGCCACCTGCTACATCTCTTTAGTATCAAATTGCTTTTTCTGCCTTGCAACATCCTAAACTGGCCAGAGGATGATGGGTCTCTATCTTTTTTTGAGTTTTTAGACCATTATTGCCTTGGGGCTTTAGACCAATATTTTAGCCAAGAATATAATTAAAAAATATATATACTGAACATAAAATTGCTAAAAATTATTTTCAATGGATGAATGCCTCATTGTTAAATGTGCATTCCATAACAATTGTGTCCAATTTCATGGCAGCTTACCCAGATGCAGTGTCACAGAAGCAGCTAAATGCCAAAACAACGTGCAACATTGAGTTTAATTTCATTGTTTTGAAAAATAAATTATTTGGAAAATATTTAAATTAGCCTCAGGCATTTATCTAAGATCAGTGAATAGTCGCATTTTTTTTATTTTACATATCTGAGTATTAAACGCATTTAGTTTGTTACAAAAAAAAAATGCAATTTACTATAGCGTCAATGGTATATTCTGCTCCCAAAATAGGTTTCATTGATGCATTCAGCTCATACTACATATTTTTTATTGTATTCATGAACAACAATTAAAATAGTCATGATTATACATTTGTGCCTCTATGTAAGCCAAAGGATTCTATCTTTTCAATGACAAAAAAGTTTCCACACACTTCCAAAGACAGTTCTCTGTATCCTTCTAAATGCCATTATCTTTGAATTAGCATTGCTAAATTGTTGTTTGACTTTGTAAAACTAATGATTTGTACTGTGTTAATGGCACCTGTGAGATCTACAGAGGAACTGCACATATGCATATTTCAGAACTGCCATTCAACATCACATTTCATTACATACAGATGTCCTTGCTTCTTTGTGTTGAATGATATTCAGTGATTCATTTCAGGACAGCTGTGAGTTGATCTTAAGAAAAGCCATAGCCATTACAATGATTAAGAGGTCAAGTCATTACAAAACATATATATATATATTATACATCTCATATATATTCAAATGTGTTGGCGCACAACACCCCTGGCCTGAGACATTAGAGTGCAAGACCGTTAGTGTGTTTGAGGTAGATTACTGTCCTGAGACCCCCAACCCAGTTGTCTCACTACATATCCAACCAGTTTTACAAGCTGGGTTTCATTTAACCTAGTAGTTACATAAGCAGCCCCCATCCTCCTTTTAGTAGAATACTGAGTGTCAAATTTAGTTCCTGTGGTTATGAATAACTAATATGTACCTTGCAGGCTTTCTTCTTCAGTCTATAGCTAGCAATGAATGTGCCAAATATGAAATAAAAGTGAGCTATGGATAAAGGAGAACAAAGAGCTGCTGACTGATTCACCACCAGCACAATTGAGGGTATTTTTTTGTACACATTTGTTTTTTGACTGGTTGTACTGTGGTCGGATTTGTCAATAGAGGTTGCATACACAGAATTTTGCAGTGGAAACACTCTGAATGGTTTTAAAATGTTGGCTGTCATATTGCTCACAATCAAGTGTTTCAGTAAATTGATGTGTTTGAATGCTGAGTTGAGGACTTTGCTGTGTATTCTTTTTTCCTGTAAATCTCATCTGAAAGGACTGTGCATCATATTTAAAATCAAACCTTTTGTACTCAATGAAGTCAATGCAGTTCTTACCTGTTTTAATAAATCTGAATACAACTGGATTGCATTTAAAATGTTTGAATTTCCAATTGAATTTCAATTGACTTCATACAGAGAAAGTAGTAGAAATATAGCAGACTGATCTCAAAGTGAACCTGAAAACAGTAGGTTGCACTGATGTATGATATAAATATGATATACAAATAATATTATTGTTTAGATTATATTTTAACTAGCGTTTATGCTGCCTCATTATCATCAACAAAGCTTGTGCTTGCAAATATGTGTTCAGGTTAAATGAGTAAAATGCACTTTAAAATGCCCATATTAGAAAATCAGCATATTATTAAGATTTCTGAAGGATCGTGTGACACTGAAGACTGCAGTAATGATGCTGAAAATTCAGCTTTGATCACAAATTGCATTTTACAATATATTCAAATAGAAAACTGTTCTTTTAAATTGTAAAAATAATCAAATAAATGCAGTCTTGGTGAACAGAAGAGACTTCTTTTAAACGGTAGTGTAGGTATAAAATGAAGTGAAGTCTTTATGTAAAGAAAATGTATAGTCAGATTACTTCTTTTCACTTAAAACTTGATTTTGATCATTAAGTCTCCTCACATTCATTCTCTATCCCTCATTGATAGGCCCAGGGGAGGCGTCTTTTGTCTCTTCAGGTGGAAATTACCTCAATATTCATGATCATTCACGCCTCCTCGCATATTACCATTCAACACTAACATTTTCTTACAAAAGTTCAATTAATACATTGTTTTGTATGAATGAGTGATCAGGATGGTTTTCACATCATTTTGTAGCAAAAACTCTAGGCTACAAGATCCAGTTCCAAGGCTTGTGGACAAATGTTTAGTATGTGTTATATGGCCTTATTTCAATGACTTAAAAATATAGTTTTTTCAAAAAACATGCATAAATGTAATTTTCTCAAAAATACAAACCTGTGCACACATGTTGCTCACATATTATTGTAGCCCAGTTTGTCCTGAATACAGTGTTATCAGACTTTAGCCATTAATATGTTTTTAAGCAACTTTAAAAAGCACAAATGTCAAGGCATGTCAAAACTTCTCCAGGGCTCAAAACACCCTCAGACCCCAGAGGGTTAAAAAGATGCGCACAAACAAATGGTTCTTTTATGTGTGTTTTACGTCACTTGGACGGAATTATTTTATATATATATATATATATATATATGAAAGAATACAGCTACTGCCTGGATGCTGCCTGGATGCTGCAAGAATCCCATCCGGCGGCGAGACGGAGAGACTTCTTCACCGGAATACTAGAGGGGGTGGGTAAATCCTTCGCTGCGGGCACTGAGAGTCAGGCGAATGCACGCCTAAATGTATTCAAGTTCTTTTTAAATTAATACAGGATCTAAAATCCATCTGCCCTGCACGAGACTCGAAAGAAACAGCAACACATGCAGCAGCATTCAAAATGTCCATCTAGCACATGATTACATGAGAAAACAATTGTAATAGTGCAGACGTGCACAAAAAAACCTTCGGTGTGAACAGCCCCTGTGATCTCTTAAAAGTGTGTGTGTAATATATATATATATATATATATATATATATATATATATATATATATATATATATAATGTTGCTGTGCCAAAAGCTTCAGCACTTGTGCTTCAGATCTGCATTTGTCATAAACTCCTTATAATGGGGATATTTCCATTTAATAAAACAGCCACTCGTATCTTCTGACCTCTTTTCATTTGAGCTATTTCTCATCATAGTGGTGCGTGCTCAAGTGTGCAAGCATATTGCCAATGTATTTAAAGGGCATTTTAATTAGAAAATAAATGTTATTAGACATATTTCGATTTTCAATTCAATATTGTTTGATATAGAATTGTTTAAAAGTACAGTACATCCTAAGTAACTGAAATTAAATTACAAAAAAAAATGAAGAGTACTTTCTCTTTTTCAAGGATAAAAGTAATTGAATTACAGTAATGCACTACTTTGTAACCCGTTAACACAACACTGGTAGTTAGTGAATAAAACGTTTTTGCGCTTAAATACGGTGCGCAAAATTGACACAACTGTTGATTGAATTTGCCCTTGGTGTTTTATGGCAGATTTTATAGAGATGTTTGTGAAGGTACTCAAATATTTTGATCTCAGTGGATTGTAAAATAGCTTTTTCCTGTACAGGGCCCTCTCAATAATAAAATCATAAAATATAAAAAGGCTTTATTGATTTCTAATGAAATGTGAAGATACTTCCAACACTTGATAAAATCTGTCAGGGTGTTTGTAAAGTTTATATTTTAAAATTGGTTTATTTGTCTTTCAGCTGTCTAAAGTTCTGTTGAAGTTAAAGTTCTCTTGCTAAGATGTATGGCACTTAGCATAGCTCGTACCCTTCTGCCCCAGATTAGTAAAACAGAAGAGCTATATTTCTCATATATTCTTTTTGATGTTGAAGTTATAGTGCTGTTCTGTGTGACTTTGCCTTCCTCCTCTGCTATGTTACTTCACACACTGAAATCTTAGGATTTCTGTCACACATGCTCACTTTGAAATATTTTTTCTTTATTCACAGAATGGCAAGCACTCTAATTTGCTGTAGGTCATGTAACAGGTGCGAGAGTTATTGCATTAAAATATCTAATGTTGTCAGCAGGGGAAGAAAGAGTACTGAAAAAAAAAAATCATACTCAATAGAAGTACTGTTACTTCCCAAAACATGTAGAGTGGGTAAAGTAAAAGTACCTGTCCTAAAAACTATTCACATAAGAGTAGCTCATTTAAAAGTACTCATGAGTAGTGAGTATCGAGCACTGAGTTGCAAAACCTATGCCCCATTATAATGAAAACTGTATGCCAACTTTTAAAATACATCACTTATCTATGATAAACACTACATGAATCTGATTCCAAAAAATAAAAGGGAGACATAACAAAAATGAAAAGATTAAAAAGTTATTTAATAAACCGATCACATTTTAAATTGTAATGTATGAAACAATTACAATAAAATCAGTTTACGTGTAGGGTCTACACATAAACAGAGCAAAATTAATGGACTTAATACAAGGTGCAAAGCACGTGGATCCCCATTTATTCATCTCACCATCAGTCGTAAATATATTGGGATTGTGCTTAGCCAGCCATGAATATTCAAGAACCACCAGATTGTTGAATGCTTGTGTGACCAGAAAGTGGAGATTTCATGACAGGAAGTGACCATTCTCCCCACAGTACAGACAAAGTCGGTTGGTGAGGTGTCGTTGATGTTCCTCTCTCATCAATCTAGCATAATCCAGTTGCATAGGTTCAGAAAAAGAGTCAGAGGGAGTAACAGAAGGGGTATTGAATACCTGGGGAACTGGAGAGCGAGATCGCTTCAAATTATCCATCTTAATGGAGAGAGAGAGAGATGAACAGTTCTAGTGAGTGTTTCTCATCACGATTAGCCATTTCCGCTTGTGCCGCAGTCCATTGCGGTAAATAGTCTTTATGGTGCATCAGTCCATCCAGTTTGTGCTGCCAAAGTATGAAATGTGAGTGCATAGTCTGCTGCCATAGACTTTCCCTGAACAACATGGATAATGCGATCCTCCACATATTTGCCACCAACTGGATGCTGAAAAATACTCGTAAAGTGGGAGATAAACAGTTGAACTGGGCTACGAATTTCTTAATTACAATTCCAAATGGCAGTAGCCCACTCTAAAGCTCTGCCTGTGAGCAATGAGGTAATAAATGCTACTTTAGCCTCCTCCTGGGATAAATGTGAGGTAGCTGAGCCATGTAGATCTTGCATTGTAATAAAAATAAAAAATAAAACATCAAACTGTCCTGGTGCACCGCTAAACCTCTCTGGGACAGGGAAATGTTGAGAGGGGAAGTTTGAGTGGTTTTGCAAAGTCTCCGGTTACAAGGATGCAGCGTCTGAAACCGGAATTGCTAACTGCCTCTGCAAGCTAGCAGAAGAGTACAGATAGCTCAAAACCTCCTCCATGGCAGTGGAAAGCTGACAGAGTTGTCTATGATGATCATCGAGTAGACTGGCTTGAGAAGCAAACACCGCATGGATGGATGAAACCTCTGCTGGATCTATAGGAGGCAAAGTCTTCTGTGACGAATCAGGCTCAGACATAGAGGTAAGATCCATTAGCAGAGTTTTAATCAGAAGCTTAGTCGAGTCAGGCAAGGGCGATAACCAGGTAAGCAGTCAGTACACAGTTCAAACAAATCCAAATCAAAAGGCAGTAGAGAATAATCCAAGAAAACATGCAAGTTAATACACATGTAGCACTTTTAACCCTTTCCTTTACGGTTATACAAGGGAGCGCCCTGAGTTCGTATTAATCAACTTTGATTATTTACTCACTTTTACTTTTATGTTTTGTAACTGTATAGGTTACTCCTTTCCTTGGGTCCCTTAAGCATTCAATTTATTACTATACACAAGAATAAAGTGGGATTTATATCTCCGTTCAGCAATTTAACTAAAGTAAATTAGTTAACTCAAATTAACACACTGAAAACACTCAAGTATAAAAAAAGTAACAATTTACTAATATGAAAGTAAAATGAATAAAGTTTCAATTGACTTTAGAAATATCAAATACAAACAAAAACAAAAAACACAAAGATGTACATACACAATATGAATTCAAAATGTAACAAATTCACTGATTGCAGATCAAAGCAGTTTCGAATAGTTACCTTGTTAATCAGTTATCTTTCTCACTGTTTTTATTTATGTATGTACCTTTAAATATGAGTCCACAAACTCTCTCAGTTTCACAAAATATGCTTCAGTTTAAACGTTGCAGGCCTGTTCGTAGCTGGGGTGCATGGCGGTCCAAAAAATATAAGACCTCGTCACTCAACACAGAGCAATAAACACAGAAAAAAAATACCTTTTAAGCTCTATTCAGAAGAGCGTGTTTCACCTCCTGATGTTAGATGTCGTCACGCCCGTGATCGCGGTGATTCCGTCGGGGCCAGAGGCACTCTGAGCGCTCCCGGTGGCTCAGAGGTCTATCTGGTGTCATTCTCTTCAGTAACTACCACGAATCTTCGTACTGACGACTCGTTAGATGAACACACAGTCCAACTGAGCAAGCTAAACCCTGTTCAGTCTCTGTAAATAGTCCATTCACTGTATTAGCTAATGGCGTTTGAATAACATCAGCACACGAATATTTCGTTAAGAAATAATTCTTACCCTTCGCTGTAGGATCAGTTTCAGTTCTCGATATGACAACACACTAACTACAGACACAATTGTAACACACTACAGCATTTTTCACGCTATATATTTGTGAAACATTTCAACACCAGATGCTTGTATGCTCTTCTCCCTCTTACTCTCCGTCTCTCCCTCTAAATGTCCTCCTCTTTACACTTGACCCAGAGCACTGATTGGACATCCAACACAGTAGGTGAACACGATTGGCTTAACCATAGAAATGTTAAAATACAAAAATAATAAATACACCATCAACTTAACAAACAGGGTGCTAATTCACAACTATATTCATTTTAACAATTAAATAAAATAAAATACAAATAAAAATATCTATTGAATTATTACACTGGGTTACACCCTCCCCTTTCTAATTGTCTGAATGTCCTCATCAGACATTTAACTCAAAACATTAATCAAAACCTTAGGGTGTATACTTTATTACTCCTATTAGATTAACCTATTGACCTATTTTAATAACGATCCCTCTATGGACTATTTCAATTGGGTGGTCACTACATTTTCCTGGCTCATCGTAGGTCAGTCTTATAACTGGTTTAACAGGTCTCTTACCACAGTATCTCTGACAAGGAGGCATAACCGCTTTTGGTCTTAAGCTCTGCTTTTCAGGGATAGTCACAATGTCTGGTTCGATTTCCTGTTCAGACACCGCTTCAGTGACAATGTCATAATTATTGCACTCTTCTTCAGTCTGATCACTTTCATCCTGATCAGTACTACGAGCCTCTTGCTCATCTGCAGCGCTGATAGGAGATCGTCCCTTGTCACCCTACTTTGCAACAACTTGTGCATGTAAGTCTGGTAAGGCACAGTAAACATTTCAGACTCCGACTCTGAGGATTCTGTCAACTCAGGTAAGTGTTTTTGGGGTTCTTTTGACACTTTCTTTTGTGTTATGTCTGAGTTTGAATGTCTTTTTATCTTCTCAGGTGGTGCATCACCAACAGAACTCTCATGCATTCTCACAGACTGTCCAATGGGTAGGAGGTGATCGCGATGCCTGGTTTTTACTCCTCCTCTACCCTGTTCAGGTTTCACCTTGTATACCGGTAAGTTGGGCATTCTGTCAACCACAACATATGGCGTAGGACTCCATCGACTCTGCAGCTTATGTTTTCCTCTCAGTCCCAGATTCTTCACCAACACTCTATCACCCATATCTAAATTCTGGAATCTCACTTTGCTGTCATATGCTTTTTTGTTTCGCTGGTGCACTTTGTTGGACGCTTCAGAGGCAAGCTGATAAGCTTCTTTTAGATCTGTTTTCAGTTTCAAGTCAAGTCAAGTGGTTTTTATTGTCGTTTCAACCATATACAGTTAGTACAGTACACAGCAAAATGAGACAACGTTCCTCCAGGACCATGGTGCTACATAAAAACAACAAAGGACCAACACAGGACCACATGAGACAACACAACGAAAAAAATACCTATATAAAAAAACATACATATACCTATATAAAGTGCACGTGCACATATTTGTTTGGCCACATATTGAGAATGTTGTCTTTCCTCTGTTCCATCAGCAGATGTTTGGAAGCACAGATCAACAGGGAGTCTTGCTTCCCTCCCAAACATTAAAAAGTAGGGAGAGTACCCAGTTGCATCACATTTTGTGCTGTTATAAGCATGAACAAGATACCCTACATGCTGACTCCACTGACGCTTTTTCTCACATCCTAAGGTTCCCAACATTGATAGCAAGGTGCGATTAAACCTCTCAGGCTGAGGGTCACCTTGAGGATGATATGGTGTGGTGCGTGATTTGCGAATACCCAATAGCAGCAAGAGCTCTTTTATTAGTAGACTCTCAAAATCACGCCCTTGGTCAGAATGGATTCTCGCGGGCAATCCATAGTGCACAAAATACTTGTCCACTAAGATCTTGGCTACGGTGCGAGCAGTCTGATTCTTTGAGGGAAACGCCTGGGCATATCGTGTAAAATGATCAGTGACCACCAAGATGTTACTTATCCCTTTGGAATCTGGCTCTAGTGAGAGGAAATCTATGCAGACCAGATCCATCGGTCCATTGCTAGTAATCTGGTGTAAAGGAGCAACTTTAGTGCAAGGTGTTTTGCGAGTAAGGCACTCCCCACAATTCTTAATATATTGTTCCACCTCAAAAGCCATTTTGGGCCAGTAGAACCTACTCCTGATGAGATCAGTGGTTCTTTCTATGCCCAGATGACCCATATCATCATGTAACAACCTGCACACAGCCTCTCGGAATTCAGTAGGCAGGACAAGCTGGGAGACTTCTCCTACCGAGGGTGTTTTACTGTTTCTGTAAAGCAAACCCTCCTTCAATATAAGTCTATTCTCCTCACGTTTCATGAGCCACAACTCAGAATTCACTTTTATATCTGTAGGCCATTTTCCTTGCCTCAAAGCTTCAATTACTTGTCTCAGCACAACATCACTCTTTTGGGCTTTAACCAACTCGCCCACAGATTTCTGCTCCAAACAGTCACAACTCAGTTGAGCAGGAAAAGCGTACACATCAGGGATGCACTCGTGTGAGGCTCCTAATTGTTCAACATACCTAGGTGATTTGTTGGGCTTTAGGTCGACATGAACACGCTGGCATATGGATTTTACTCCTGTCTCCGAAATGCTTTGCCAATCCTCAGCGCTCTCCTGTCCTGCCAGGTTTCGGGAAAGTAAATCTGCATCAATGTTGTTTTTTCCTGGCCTATACAACACATCAAAGTCATAAGTGGCTAAGGCTGCAAGCCAGCGATGTCCAGTGGCATTAAGCTTGGCAGTGGTTAGAACGTACGTAAGTGGATTATTGTCAGTACGTACGGTGAATTTGGCTCCATATAGGTAATCATGGAATTTATCCACCACCGCCCATTTCAAGGCAAGAAATTCCAACTGGTGGATAGGATATCTCTGCTCTGAATTGCTCAGTTTTCTACTGGCAAATGCTACGGGCTGCAGACCGGAAGAATGCTCCTGATATAACACAGCACCTTGACCTTTTAAACTGGCATCTACATGCAAGATGTAGGGTTTGTTGGGGTCTGCAAAAGCTAGGACTGGGGCATTAGTGAGACACTGTATGATCTGGTGAAAGGCATCCATACAAGACTGATTCCACCTGTCTCCGAAGGGCTCAGACTCTTTCAAGTAGGTCTTGGATTTGTCTTTGTCAAACCTTTTACTTCGCTGGGTGGGTGCGTAACCTTTTGTGAGCTCAGTAAGTGGTCTGACAATTGCAGCGTATTTGGCTATGAACCTAGATCTGTAGGTTGCGGCCAGGTGCTGACAGCCTTAACCTTGTCAGGGTCAGTTGCAATGCCTTCATCCGACACTATATGTCCCACATACTTCACTTTGGTCTGACAGAATTGACATTTGTCCAATGACACTTTTAGACCGACTTCCTCAAGTCTGTCTAAGACTTTTAGAAGTCTTTCCTCATGCTCTTCCAGTGACTTTCCAAAGACAGTCAGGTCATCCAGGTAGACTAGGACCTGAAGAAGTTTCATATCTCCAACAGCTTTTTCCATCAAGCGTTGGAAAGTAGCTGGCGCCCCAGTAATGCCCTGTGGCATGCGTTCAAACTGGTAGAATCCTAAGGGGCAAATAAAAGCGTTTTTTTCCTTATCCTCTTCGGACATAGCAATTTGATAATAGCCACTTCTGAGGTCTAGGACTGAAAACCATCTACTCCCGGACAAACAGTCTAATGCATCGTCAATGCGGGGAGTAGTATACTGGTCTGGCACTGTACGGGCATTAAGTGTGCGATAGTCTATGCACATTCTCACACTTCCATTTTTTTCTGGCTATTACAATAGGGGAGGCATAGGGGCTTCGCGATTCTTTGATGATGCCAGCTTTCATAAGCTCCTTAAGGTGCCTTCGCACATCATCAATATCTGCTGGAGCCAACCGTCTAGAACGTTCACGAAAGGGCCTAGTATCAGATAACCGAATATGGTGTTCTACTCCTTTCGCCAACCCCACATCCCACTCTTGTAGTGAGAACACACAAGCTCTATCTGACAACTTCTGCCTAAGCCTCTGTTTCCATGTCTCAGGAATGGGAGAGTCTCCAAAGTTAATGAGGTTTGTATCAAATTCTCCTGTCTTTGCGGCTGGGGTTACAGGATCTGTTGGATATAAGTGACCCACCACTGTTCCTACAGGAATAACTGTGTCCTTCATGGATTCATTCTGCATCAGTACAGGAAAATGATTGACATCTATTTCAGAATGTGGCACTACCATAGGCTGCAGCAACACTCCAACTGGAAGTGTGGCATGTGGAGAAGCCTCTACTAGCTTTTAGCTCTACCTTACAAATTGCCAAACGATCCCCTCCAGGGGACAAAGACAACAAGCCAGGGCCAATCCATATTACACTGCCGACTTCAACTTCTTCACTGGAGACCTTAGCAGTGTCACACGACAAGTCTTCGGAAGTGGGACCAACATTGATCCCCAAGGTCTGCGCAATGTCCACTCCATCACTTTCCCTACACAGCCGGGCCAAGCGTTTGAAAAGGTTAGCATTAGTGCCCAGAATAACTGGGGTTTGGTCTGGACTACATGGTCCCGGACAGATTAAGGCCAGGACGGAAAGGGTTTCCTGAGCTCCTGTCATTTTTTCTGGGAACTCTAGGTCTACCATCACATAACCCAAATAGGGATAACTGGATTCGCTTAAGCCCCAAATGGCCAAACCGGTGACAGGGTGGATGGGAATGCCGGACAGATGGCATTTGTACCAGTCTTCGAAAATTATTGTTACTTGCGAGCCACTGTCTAGCAAGGCTTCACATGCCTGTCCATTCACTTTCAACTGGACAATCGACGTTGGGCCTACCAACCCCGCTGGTAGGTGCTTTTGTCTTTGTATGCCTACTGCACTCCTCTTCACTGAACAGTCGGTCTTTTGCTTTTTTCAGTGACTGGATTAACCTTTGAATGACTTTGGCTTGGTTTTCAGGATTTCTGCATTTTGCAGCAAAATGTCCGCTTTCTCCACAGCGGTAGCAGTAATATTCTTCTGCCTCACTGAACTTATTTGGCTTAGAATTACTACACCAATTACGGGATGTCTCCACAGGTAAGGATGTGACAGGTGCAATGCCATTTTTACCTTGTACTTTCTGTTGCAGTCTTTTGAGCTGTTTTTTCAGTGCTGTCACTTCAGGGTTAGGACAACTTTCTAATGTTGTAGTCTTTATGACTGGACATGCTGACACCCCTTCCTCTTTCACAGTGGTGGGAGGGGTGGCTGCCAAAGAAGCGAACATAGCTTTTAGTTCCTTCAACTCAGTTTTTAAGGTCTGTATCTCGGTCGGCTTACTGTTCACTTCTGCTTTAGCATGGACCTTGTGCACAGTGGAGTTTAGCTTGGCCCTAGAGGCTTCATATTCTTCCTCAATGCAAATCTCACTCAACAGCTCTAAAAAGGATGGAGGGCATTCCTTCCTTTCCCTTAGCTTGAGGTTGACTAGCATCAGATCAGAAGCAACTGCTCCTCGGAGTAACTGTTCCACTCTAGCTCGGTTTGCAGAGCCAATAGACAGACCACCTTGCTGTATGACTTTAGTCAAAGATTGTTACAGCCTTCTAAGAAAGTCAGTAAGTTTCTCACTGGGTTGTTGCTGCATCAACCGAAAAGCTATATACATCTCTTCCCCTGATTCAGCAGTACCAAAAACACTTTCGATGGCCTCCAAGCACTGTTCTGGTTTAAGATCAGCATTGGTTGCACGAACGGCCTTTACTATAGCTAACGCTGGACCTCTTAAACTCTCCATAATTCTGCGTCTTTTCTCTTTGGCAGAGCAATCGCTTTCCTCTACCATAAGACGAGCTTGTTCGAGCCAATGTTCTAAAGGCTCTTGTCCCATGGGAGTTGGCACCATCCCAGAGAAAACTCGGAGGCGACGATAACTACTGCTATCGCCCACAGGTTTTTCAATCTTAGATAGCAAATTCCCTACTGCACGAATAATGGACTCAGCGGAGCCATCATGTGCGTCCAACAATGTCTGAACATTGCTATCATTACTATCATTATGTAAATCAGCCACTGCACTAGGGGGAGCACTTTGTGAAACTGGACATTGGGTCATAATGACAATCGGCCAGGCTACAGTTCCATCTGTGGGCAGTATATCAGGAGGGACTTTGGAAGGGTCTACGACTTATTTACATTCACATAAAACAGTCAAACTATCTAGTCTGCTGTTGTACATTCGTCCTCTCACGCGTACTCGCCCCAGACTTTTAATCTGTCTTCAATCCGAGAAATGTCAATATCTTCGGGGACAATTACCATTAGCGCATGTGCTTCATTGATCATTTCTCCTCGACACCATTCCTTAAGCTCACCCACTAGCTCAGTATACAGAGAATGAGCAGTCATCGTCACTTAGTGACAATTGTATGACCACGGAGACTTGTTTTGTTTCTTCTTTTGCTGCACACAACTGTGATGGGACACCCAAGGATCCCAGCGGTGCCACCAATTTATGTAGCGCTTTTAACCCTTTCCTTTACGGTTATACAAGGGAGCGCCCTGAGTTCGTATTAATCAACTTTGATTATTTACTCACTTTTACTTTTATGTTTTGTAACTGTATAGGTTACTCCTTTCCTTGGGTCCCTTAAGCATTAAATTTATTACTATACACAAGAATAAGTGGGATTTATATCTCCGTTCAGCAATTTAACTAAAGTAAATTAGTTAACTCAAATTAACACACTGAAAACACTCAAGTATAAAAAAGTAACAATTTACTAATATGAAAGTAAAATGAATAAAGTTTCAATTGACTTTAGAAATATCAAATACAAACAAAAACAAAAAACACAAAGATGTACATACACAATATGAATTCAAAATTTAACAAATTCACTGATTGCTCCCAACAGATCAAAGCAGTTTCGAATAGTTACCTTGTTAATCAGTTATCTTTCTCACTGTTTTTATTTATGTATGTACCTTTAAATATGAGTCCACAAACTCTCTCAGTTTCACAAAATATGCTTCAGTTTAAACGTTGCAGGCCTGTTCGTAGCTGGGGTACGTGGTGGTCCAAAAAATATAAGACCTCGTCACTCAACACAGAGCAATAAACACAGAAAAAAAATACCTTTTAAGCTCTATTCAGAAGAGCGTGTTTCACCTCCTGATGTTAGATGTCGTCACGCCCGTGATCGCGGTAATTCTGTCGGGGCCAGAGGCACTCTGAGCGCTCCTGGTGGCTCAGAGGTCTATCTGGTGTCATTCTCTTCAGTAACTACCACAAATCTTCGTACTGACGACTCGTTAGATGAACACACAGTCCAACTGAGCAAGCTAGACCCTGTTCAGTCTCTGTAAATAGTCCATTCACTGTATTAGCTAATGGCGTTTGAATAACAACAGCACACGAATATTTCGTTAAGAAATAATTCTTACCCTTCGCTGTAGGATCAGTTTCAGTTCTCGATATGACAACACACTAACTACAGACACAATTGTAACACACTACAGCATTTTTCATGCTATATCTTTGTGAAACATTTCAACACCAGATGCTTGCACGCTCTTCTCCCTCTTACTCTCCGTCTCTCCCTCTAAATGTCCTCCTCTTTACACTTGACCCAGAGCACTGATTGGACATCCAACACAGTAGGTGAACACGATTGGCTTAACCATAGAAATGTTAAAATACAAAAATAATAAATACACCATCAACTTAACAAACAGGGTGCTAATTCACAACTATATTCATTATAACAATTAAATAAAATAAAATACAAATAAAAATATCTATTGAATTATTACACTGGGTTACACACAGGAATTCGGGCTGGTGATAAATGCTCAAAAATGTCAACTACTAAGGGATTGGCAAGACTTCGTAAAGATACACAGAGTAAGTGGAGTATATATAGCCAGGGAGAGTAATCGGTGTGATAGTGAACTGGTGTGGTGTGTGAGAGTCAATATTCAGGTGTGGAGGACCTCCGGTGGTAGAGAGCAGAACTGGGTG
The DNA here is from genome assembly GCF_025860055.1 of Xyrauchen texanus. NCBI lineage: Eukaryota > Metazoa > Chordata > Actinopteri > Cypriniformes > Catostomidae > Xyrauchen > Xyrauchen texanus. Next base: position 16,095,337 of record NC_068294.1, read on the forward strand.
CAGATATGACAGTAACTTTTCTAACTGTTTTGACATTATAACATATTACCCGTCTCACATTTCACAAACAAATCACTTTTCACAAAGAAAAAGTAGTTCTTAGCACCCATCTATCTTACCTTTCCCACCTTCTGTCTCTGCTCTTTTTAGTATCTTGTCTTAAATTGATTTATGCACATGAGTAGTCAGTACATCTAAAAAAATAAATTGCTCACATTGCTCACTTAATTTATAATACATTTGCACAACCACAATCGCTAGATATTAGTGACATTAGCCCACAAGAATCCTTCCTTCAATGACAGGGCCTGAAATTCGGCGTGGGATTGTGGGTATTGCTCACAATTTGAATAATTCCTGCAAGTTCCATGTTCATAACACGTGACATTCCCACAAACTTTTATTCACTTTACAGTCCAGCTGTGAATTGTTAAACAAATAAATACAGATGACCAAATTAAATAAAAAAACTTGTTTTTGTATAAAATTGTAATTCCAGAAGATATGTGAGTATCCACTCTATCACTCCTACGCAGCAGTGCATTGAGCAGTTTAGTGTGAGCGGGCGCAGTGAGCAAGTGCTTTGTCACTTAGTTACTGAATTTAAGATGTTATAGATTTATAAACTTTTCAAAACTAATTCGACATGCAAATTATGTTATACTGCATCTCCGTTAGCTAGCGATGCGATAAAACTATCGCTCCTGTTTATATTAAACAAAGCTGTTAACATTGCCAGCATGTGACGTTGGAGCGATCTCAAATCAAATCAAATCAAATCAAATCAAATCACTTTATTGTCACACTACCATATACACAAATGCAAAAGTATGTGAAAGTCTTGTGTGCAGTTCCGAGCAACATAGCAGTCATGACATTGACGAGACATATACCAATTACAATAAACAACATACTTACACAACACAATTTACATATCAGACGTACACATACTTACACAACACAATAATTATATACAATGTACAGTAAACAATACACACAATATAGAATACACATACAATAAAAATAAAAAATAAAAGTATCTAAAAATATATATATACAATAGATGTATTGTATGTATTATGACAGTCCAGTGTGAGATATAAGATTAATAAAGTGCAGTGCTGATTATTGATCGTGAGCGATCAAATGTTCAAAAGTCTGATTGCTTGGGGGAGGAAGCTGTCATGTAGTTGGCTGGTGCGGGTGCTGATACTGCGATACCACCTGCCTGATGGTAGCAGTGAGAACAGCCCATGACTCGGTTGGCTGGAGTCTCTGATGATCCTCCAAGCTTTTTCCACACACCACCTGTTATATATGTCCTGGAGGGAGGGAAGCTCACCTCCGATGACGTGTCTGGCAGTTCGCACCACCCTTTGCAGGGCTTTGCTGTTGTTGGCAGTGCTATTGCCATACCAGGCAGTGATGCAGCCAGTCAGGATGCTCTCTACAGTGCTGGTGTAGAACCGTGTGAGGATGTGCTGGTTCTTTCCAAACTTCCTCAGCCATCTCAGGAAGAAGAGGCGCTGGTGAGGCTTCTTCACACATGTGAGTTCCTCAGTAATTTGGACACCGAGGAACTTGAAGCTGCTGACTCTCTCCACTGGTGCTCCATTAATGGTGATGGGGCTGTGTACTCTGTCTTTCTTCCTGAAGTCCACTACAAGCTCCTTGGTTTTACTGACGTTGAGGGAGAGGTTGTGCTCCTGACACCAGCGTGTCAGAGTGTGCACCTCCTCTCTGTGTTTCATCATTGTCAGTGATCAGACCTACCTCTGTCGTATCGTCAGCAAACTTAATGATGGAAACTTAAAGAAGGATGTATAGTTCTAATGACTTTCATATCTCTGACTCCTTCATCAGTCATAATGCAGCACATTTGACATGAAAGGCATAAATAGCAAAAAAGCTTTGTTTAACAGATGCATGTGAAGAGAGACACTTAAACACCTGTTACATCTCTCATCATCTCCATGCCGGATGCTTGCGCCATAAATGCACACAGTAGCACTCTTCTTGCTTTGCATCAGTTCGGTGTCGTGCTACCATGCTAAATTACCCGACCCTTCGCTTCCCTCATTCAAAATCTACTGTCCTAGTAAGTAACACTATGTTCCCTGTGCTATAGCCTACTTCCATGCTCATCAGCTCATATGCACCTGTCTGTTTGAAAAGCCTCCTCACCAGCTAGAAGCCAAAAGTGCGGGAGGCATTGATTTTATATATTTATGAAGTTAATCGGGTCTGAGAGAACACAAAATATAATACAGTATAATATAATATAATATATTTTTTGTCATCTATCTTATAATGGTTGTCGAACACGACTAATTCCATTATATATTATATTATATATATTATATTTTATATAATATAATATTATATAAAATATAATATAATATAATGTAGTTAATAATAATATGAACAAAAATAATACCCGGGTAATAGCATTGACGTTATATAAAACATAACTTATGGGAGTAGTATTATTCTCATGGCTTATTGAAAATAATGTCACACATATTTTAGTTATGAGCATTGAAGAAAGATCTTTTAAAATTAAATGACGAGAATATTTATCAAAATATACCACAAGTCAAATTATCTTCGAATACAAACACTTTATTGCTAATCTAAACATAAAAAATTATTTAACACTGTAACAACTCCAAGTTAGAAGGTGGAAGGGAGGAGATGGAAAGCAATGATGCAGTAAAGTAAGGATCTTTATTTCTCTGCCTTCAACATTCTGCTTGCACTCTTCTCAGAGCTTTTCTCAATTCAATCAGATCAGTGTCAAACAAACTTTGTCAATATAAACGTCTCTGAGACTTCAGCTTCACAGTACATATAAACTTTAATATAAACTCTTCAGCTTCACAATAAAAATTTAATAAGACACGCCAGTCACTGGTCAGTCTTGTCGTTCTCTCTCTGGCGGTGGCGTGGCTGTTTATATGCCGCTCTCCCCATGATCACTGGAATTAGAGACATGTGTTAGACATAATTTAGCTCTGATGTAAGTACCCAAACCGGTTTCTCTCTCTCCGGAAGGACGTTTGACCACGCCCCCACTGCCACATATCCCCACCACCCGTCTCAGGCCAGGGATGGTAAACACTGGTGCGAATTGACTTAATACCCAATAGTTCATAAAGCTTGCGTAGTGTATGTGACAAAGATTGACCGCTTAAAGTTTGACAGCTCTAATGGCCCGACAAGGTCCATGCCAATTCTTTTGAAGGGGACCTCAATTAGCGGAAGAGGGCACAATGGCGCTTTTGTGGTAGTGGGTTCACCAGCTGACATTCACGGCACGACTCACAGCACCTGCGGACATCGCCACCAATGCATGGCCAATTAAAACTGGCTTTTATGTGGTTCAGTGTTTTTCTTTCTCCTAGGTGACCTGCTATCAGATTATAGTGAGATGCCTGGAAAACCCCGGCGGCTCCCCGGTATTAAGAGCTGGGTTGTACCTTCCTTTGTATGAGTGTCCTGCGTCACTCTATACAACCGATCATTTATATTTATGAAAGTGCGACATTCAGGTGGAGTTGTTGACCATCAATCACTCTTACTTGGTCAAAGGCATGCTTGAGGGTTTCATCTTATGACTGCTCCAGAGGGAAATCCCCTGAGGAGGGGAGGGACCGCAGCCTCTTCCCCCCTCAAGTCATCATGATGTGGAGCTGACAAAGACAGCTCCTGCTCCGCCTCCCTTGCCAGAGGATCACACACTTCACATCTCATCACTTTTATGCAGGACCCATCTGAGCATATTCCCTTTAAAACATTTCTAAATTCAGGCCAATTAGTCCATAAAAAAGGGAAATGGGTGAGGTGGGAACTAACCACAGCTTCCACTCTATGTTTTGTTCCCCCGAAATTTCATCGACAGGGTCACCATAGGATATACACACTTCACCCTCACCATTTTAGCTGTGCCCCATGCCTCAGGTTGAACCAAGCTTTGGTGGATAGTGGTTTGATTACAAACGGTGTCCACCAAAGCTTGGTGAGTACCCCCCTAGATTCTTACCGGCACTCTGTATGCTCCGGCTTGGTCGGGGGCAGCCTGCGGGGCATCGGGGATCCGGATCACCATCCCCAGCTCCATCACGGGATCCCGCAACTCCCTTTGTCCCTTCACAATGTTCCTTGTTTTACACTTTACAGCCCTCCACTTTCACCTCGGATATGATTAAGGTGGCCTGCATAATTACGCTCCTCACCGGGAGGGCTGGCGAATGGGGCACATCCATGTGGGACCACAGACATCCCGACTGCACTTCCAATCATGCAGAGTTTGATCGCTCCGCTCAAGGTCGGGTGGCGGTGAGGGTCTTATCTGGACTCTCTCAAGGAAATCGAAGAGTCTTTGATTATGCAATTGAATTTCACACCCAAGCTGCTTCTTGTGAGTGAAATGACCACGCTAGGTGGGATTGATTTCTGCATGGTCATTCCGACGACATTCTGGATGAGATTTACTATTTGGATTTGCCTCCGCGCTTTGATGACTTGGTGGATTTACCTATCCAAGTCGACTGACGTCCGACCCTACATCGTCGCTGCTTTTCCACCCACCCTGATGGCTAATCCTCCAACTCGGTCTGTTCTTGCTTTTCTTAACTCTGCTGTTTCTCCTGTAGAGTCTTGTGGTTCATTACAGGATGAACCGGCGGAATTATCCAGAGTACTGTTGACATACCATGACTTGAGGGCGCTGTATAGCCAGTCCCATGCCGCGACCCTTCCTCCTCGTCGTGGGATTGAACTGCATTCACCTCGTTTTCCACATTTTCCCCACCACACCCGTGTCACCTCCTCCACGTCTTGTCGAGGGCTCTCCGGCATACACGGTCAGGAGACTGATCAAAGTCAGGTGGAAGGGGCAGAGGGTTCCAATACCTGGTTGACTGGGAGGGTTATGGACCTGAGCTGATTATGCTACTGTTTAGCGTACCGAGCAATACCTGTTCTCCTTTAATTCACGCCCTTCTTAAGCCTGTCGTGTTCTCAGTATCTTTGCTAGATTGATGTTTGATATTGATAACTAGACAACTAGACAGAGTAACCTCACTCACTCTGTCTAGTTGGTCCTGTCTTGTGTATCTGTTGGTTGCCCACGTGTCAAGTGTGTGGTTGCCTTCCAGTTTTGCTGTGTGTCAGCTGGTCTTCCAAGGAGGATACCTCATCTCTGCCCACATGTCAGGAGTTATATCGCCCATCTCAGCTGGATGTTGTTCTGCACATCAGTAAGCTTCAACTGAGGATTCTACGAATCTGTCCCTGACTTCCACAATGCACACACTCATCTTACGAACACACTCTTCACAGTTTGCCCACAGATGCGGCCACAGCACACGTGCTTCTCTGTCATCTCTCCCCACTGCTGCAGCCGGTGTCAGGATCCTTGACATCCACAGTGACTGCTCACATTTGTTGTTAATAATTCCTATAAACGTTTCCTCTGCTCTTGGGTCTGTTTGTTCTCACTATCATTTGTTACAGATTAATGCTAAATATATTCTGGTTGGTTCGCCATTGAGTGAATTTGCTCACCATATTGCACTACAATGAATTAGCTGGCTTTCAATCCACATATTTGTATGTACATTTTGAGATATCACATAAAATGCTTGATGGAAACACAAAGATGCAAGTACAATTTTTGCTTTTTTGAGGTGGATAAATTTTTTTGATCCTGTAAAAGACATGCACATAAACTATAATGGAGACACATTTACCAAATAAATTCCTAAATACGCATCAAAAAAGTCTAATTATCTTTTAACTGGAATCAGTGGACCAATAGCATCTCATAGGATTTCAAAAGCTTCATTCTGAAATTCATTAAACTGCAAATAATGTTTTACATTTAATAAAAGAGCCCCAATGGCTTCCCCAGTAGCTACCACTTTCATTTAAATTTCTATTATGCACCAATTTTACCAGAAGTGATGATTTTGTTCTCTTGAACACATTGGACTGAAAAACTTCTTTATTCACAGATTGTTTATGCAATATTCCGCATGTATTAAATTTGTAACTTGGATGGAAACTTATAGTTCATTATAGGAATAAGGATTTATGCCAGACTATATATAAATATGAATATATTTTTGATTGGGGAAATAACACATAATGAGTGCAGTAAACCTCTGAATGGGTGAAGTGCATCCATGCCTCCGTTCTCTTTATTAGATTAGAGTCTATTGGATGCAGAATATTCTAGTGGTTATCTTGGAGATTTCCTTGCCCCTCAGGTCTACACTTAGCCATTGTGACAGAGTGGAAAGAACAGATGGTTTTAGTATAAAACAGGAAGGAGTTTGTTGTTTGAATCTTAATGTGTGTGAAGACAGACTCTGTGTAAGGCGGGAAGGAAAAATAGAGAAAATTTCAGCACATGGAGCGAGGTGCCACTGAAAAACACACTTCAGTTTCTCTTTTATTTAAATAACAGCAAATTCACATGTCTTGTTGAACTGAATTGTCTTTGGAGACCTTAAAGTCTGACAGGCAAGCATGTGAAACAAGTTGTAGAGCAATTTGTGTTGCTTGGTTTGAGTTCTCAATGGTGCGATTACTCCTGACAGGCCCAGATAAAGACAGATTGAATAAATACGTTGGGGCTACGTCACATGACCTGAGCCATCCAATCAGCTGCGTCAATAAACCTGTAAAATATTTTGGTTTCATGCACTCACATTCCTCCAACACAACACATTTACATTCTGGTTTGTCAATAGTTGCATTTTAGAGTCAAATAATGTAAAATGACAGCTAAAGTTTATAATGTTATCATAAACAACAAGTTCCTTGTCTCCCTCATCACAAAGTGGTCTCTTCTCTCACAATTAAATAAGTTAAACCTTTATTGTATGGTGTAGCCATATGGCAACAGTTTATTTGCTTTCACTTTCTCACCTTTCAGAAAAAGACAAAGAAGAAAAAAAACACAACAACATAATGCATTGTTGGAAATTAAAGGGCCATCTTTAAAGTAACCAATATTATACTGTTTTTAAGACACATGACATTTCATTTTTGTCTCCGTTTTTCTTGGGGTCACACTTACTGTAAACGCATTTCTTGTGATTGTGATCATGACATTTTATATTAACTATCTAACATAGTTGTACAGAAAATGGAGAAAAGATGAACATTGCTATGTTGTCATATGGCAACTCTGAATTGCATTAATGCATTTTTTCTTTGGGAATTTTTATAGATAGTACCAATAACTATATTATTGCATTTATTCATTTATTTGATAGTGTGTACCATATTATAACTGCATTTATGCATAAATAACAAAATTACAATGTGGATTACTTCTTTTTAGACAAATATTAACACTGCAATGTTTTATGGAAAGGGCAAGAAGAGTGCACAGTGCTCACTTCTGACAGACAACAATGAGGATGAGCTTTAGTGACTGAAATGAATCAACAATATTGAAGAATGCATGATAATGATTCACTATATTTTAGTTTGTAAGCATTCAAATTCTGTAAATGCATTCATTAATTTAAGAAATATGGATTTAAATCTAGGAGAAAATTATAATGTTTAAATCTGAATTCAGATTTTTAAAGTGTAATTACCATTTATCATTTAACAGAACAATTACTTTTCAAAATACCATTGCATTATTTTTTTTATAAGATTTCTATACTGATCCTCACAGCATAATCCAAAGTCTGAGTTTTTATATAATTATTTTGTCAAAAACAATCTAACATTTGAGTGGCACAATAGGCAAATTGCAATTTTATATATCAGTTTGCCGAATATGTGTATCACAAATTGAAATGCAGAATATATAGTCTGACCAAATTTGCTTGGAGTTTGATGTGTGACTGACCTTCTTTTCTTGTCAGAAGCATCAGCCCTCTCCACCCTTCGTCATGCCTCAGCACATCTGTTGACATCTTGCTTTTTGTTGTTTTTCCATCCATAGCTTAGAAAGTTCTCAGTCAATATCATTCCTTTTAACCCCAGACTCACAATATCAGAATATCTAAATCAATTGTCAGATCATTTGATAAGAATGTAATCAGATCTCTCAGAATTGGGCTTAAAAAGAAGACAATGCCCTTGAAGAGAAAGTAATTGGAGAGGAATGTCTGGCAGTAGTATGATTGATGTGGGTATTGTGCGTTTGTTGATAAATAGCAGATTGAAGATTGGATAAGAGTCGCTGTTGACACTTCTCTTTCACTGAGGCGACAGTGTCCCAATTTCAGAGTACAGCAGGTTGGAACTTAGGCGTAACTTTTTTTAAGTTAAGTATTGAGCAATTTTTATGTTGTCTAGGTTTTGTTTGGAAGAAAGTTATGCATGGTCTCCTAAAAGTAGTGGACACTAGGCTTTATTTTTGCTTAATGGTTTTTACAATTTCAGTTACACCTATTACTAGATGCATAAAATCAAACAAATAGCCATGCAATGTCCTTAGATAATTATTTTAGATGAATAGATTGTCCCTTTGCTGTTCCAGCATGACCATGACAATGCCCCTATGTGCAAAGCAAGATCCATAAAGGAGTGGTTTAATGAGACTTGTTTCAACATCTAATGTAAAGCCTTCCCAGAACAGTGCAAGTTGTTATTACAACATTTACTAAAGGGATATTTCACCTAAAATTCTCTCATCATTTACTCCCAGATGTGTATAACTTTCTTTCTTCTATAGAACACAAACAAAGATTTTTAGAAAAATATATATCAGCTCTGTAGGTCCTTTGTAGGTCCTTTCAATGCAAGTAAATAGTAACATACAAAGGCTGCATAAATGTAATCCATAAGACGCCAATGGTTAAATCCATATCTTCAGAAGTGATTTAATAGATGTGGGTGAGAAACAGATCAGTATTTAAGTCATTAATGAAAGTCCTTATTCTGAAAGTGAAAGTGGAGATTTATGGTTAAAAAGGATTGAAATGTTGATCTGTTTCTCACACAGAGTGATTGCATTGCTTCAGAAGACATGGATTTAACCACGGGAGTCATATGGATTACTTTTATACTACCTTTCTAAAAATCCTTGTTTGTGTTCTGCAGAAGAAAGAAAGTCATAAACACCTGGGATGGCATGATAGTGAGTAAAGGATGAGAGAATGCTCAGCATTTGTGGGTGAACGTTCCCTTTAACTTTGATTAAATCCCCTGTTTTTTTTTTAAATAAATGTTCAATAAACACGGGTGTGGTACTCAGGTGTCCTCATACTTTTGGTTATGTAGTATCAGTAGGTCTCCACAAAATCGCAGTTAGAATAACAGACTTATTGAAACCCTCATGTGTGGATTTGATCTCACTCTGGAATGAGATGAAAACTACAGTCTGAGTAAGAGTGAGGGACAGACTCAGATAAATAGTAAAATATCCAGTGAGATTACATAGCAAAGACTATTAAACAATGGAAATGTATCTTGATGCCATCTCAAATAATGCTCAAAACAGTGGGCTATTGAAGGAAGCTGTGCAATACTGCATTTGATGTCTCCTGAACTGCACACCCTGTCCCTGAACATATTTGGCTGCTTTATGCTGTAAAGAGCTGCATAGTTGTATCATGGGAATAACATGAAATGATAATTCACCCAATTCATGCAGCATCTTTGTATGACACTACACTGCAGACTACACATTATGCATAAAATTAAAAAAAGAAAATCATAATGGAATCATCTTCAGATTGACAGCAGTACCTCAGAGCTCTTTTGGAACATAATTATAGACTTCAAATATACAATTAAGTAATGCAAAATTCTTTCTGTATCACACTGGGAATTTTTTCTTAGACACAGTTCCTCTGTCATAGCTCTACAGGGTGATTTTCTTATTAAATTGTAATCTAATGAACAAGCTAGTGTGTGTGTGTGTGTGTGTGTGTGTGTGTGTGTGCCTTTTGACACCACATTGTTTGATGCCAAATTGTTTTAAATGGCAGATGATACAAAAGAGACATTTTCCATCTGAATCTTAGTGTTGGCATAAACACTCAGTTTATGCATGGTTTTATTCTGTCTTGCTCAGAAATGGAAAAATCCACTAGATACATACTGAATTAGAATGATCCACATCCTCTTTACATTGTTAGTTTTTTGTTTTGTTTTTGCAGCTGATCATGCTTGAAGTCTACTGTGGTTGAAGTACTGTATGATTTTATATAATTTGTTCCCTTTTCAAAAAGCTACACTTCTGATGCTGCGCTGGAAAGCGCTTTGGGAACAGCTTTAGGTGTGATTAGCTGTGAATATGTGTGCAACACGTCAATGAACATTGACCGGAATGTATAGTCTATGCCGGTGTAATCATTGGCTATAAATAGATGCGTCACAGGAGCATAATCAGATATTTTGTCTTCAGATCACTCTGTGTGTGTGTGCTTCACGAGCCTGTCAGAACTTTCTTTCCTCTGTTAGGAGTTAGAATTTGTTAGGCAGTGCGCAGAAACCTTTCCCTTTCTCTTTTCTTTTATAAAAAAAGAAGAAAAAGAATGATTGATAAACAAAGCAGTTTTTGTTTTGTGTGTTTGGGGGAAGAGCATGCTGCTCTTGCGTTTGGGCAGGGCGGGTGCGAGCATTGCGATCTGTTTACAGACAAAATGCTTTGCACTCGTCTCACTTACTTCCAAGAGCCAGTGCCCACTCTTTCATCGTGGGGCTCTCGCATATATCTGGCTGAGGAGCGAGAGACGGGTCCGACCCTATTGCTCGCTCTCTCCCCTGATCCAGCTGATCATTCTTTTGAGCCTGAAGCGTGCCTCGGTGCCTCTTCGTTTCACGAGGGGGGCGCTGAACCTCTGTAAATTCCACGTATAATAATAAAGCGGCTGAGAAAGTACTCGAGGTGGTTACTCGGGCTGTGGCCAGACTACAGCTAGACTGGCCACTTGAACAAGAGACCCCCCCAAACGCTCCAAACTATAAGACAGATTTCTGTTTGGTGCCAAAAAAAAAAAAGGAAGGGAATGCTATATTAGTCCCTTGCTTTCTTTGACGACCTCCATGACGAGCTTTCTCATTATTGGAGAAATCTTTTTACTTCGTGCCCTTAATGTCGACATATTCGACTATCGTAGGTGCTGAGACATGGGGCTATTCGTTGATGCCGCCGGTAGAAGAGACACTTGCGGGTTATCTCTCGCCTGGCTCGACATCATCACTGAAGAGACCCACTCTCCCCACAAAGCCATGCAGGACTACCTCCATGCTAGTGGGGAGGACTTATCAAGCAGTTGGTCAGGCTGGTGCTGCTCTGCACATTATGGCAGTCTTGCAGTCATACCAGGCTGACCTGCTAAAGAACCTGAGTGCGGGTACCATGCTCGACGAGGAAGCTTTATCTGAGCTTCGTCCAGCCACGGATCTATCTCTCATGCTAGTGGGGAGGACTTATCAAGCAGTTGGTCAGGCTGGTGCTGCTCTGCACACTATGGCAGTCTTGCAGTCATACCAGGCTGACCTGCTAAAGAACCTGAGTGCGGGTACCATGCTCGACGAGGAAGCTTTATCTGAGCTTCGTCCAGCCACGGATCTATCTCTCCGTGCGACCAAGCCATTGGCCGGTCTATGTATGCTTTGTTCAGCACAGAAAGACCCTTATGGCTCAACCTATCGGGCATCAAAGATAAGGACAAAGTTTTCCTTCTTGATGCCCCGGATTCGCCTTCTGGCCTATTCGGGGACGCAATGAATACATTTATCTCCAGGTTCCAGGAGGTGAAAAGCCATGAGGAAGCATTTGGGCAGTTTTTTCCTCGCCGCACTCAGGGGGCGGGGCCGTCGGCCACCCAGACCTGTCCCGGTCCTGCTAGAAGGGAGTCTCAGAAACAAAGCGTGGCAAGTCGTGCTCCCCCTCGTAAAGACTGGGGACAGGCTTGTCGCCCTCAAAAGCCCCCAAAGCAAGACATCAGAAAAGTAATTTCTACGAGGAAGAAACACTGATGGTCTTGCACCCAGCCTCATGGGGGTAGCTCCCCACTTCTGTGTGTATTATCCACTTCGTCCCTTCCAGTACCCCTATGAAAACTCTCCATTCCTGCCACCTCTGGTGTTTTGGGAGTTAGAGGCTTCCAATGAAAAGTTGGGTGTACCGCTTTTTCCTGCCTTAGTCCAGGACGCAGAACACCCGACATCCCCTCAACATGAAGTGTCAAAATTAATACCCATCTCAGAGAACCTGGCAGCGTGGAAACTTCTGCCAGGTATTTCTCTGTGGATCCTAAGAACAGTAGAAAAAGGCTACAGAATTCAGTTCGCCCACCGCCCTCCGTGTTTCAGCGGCGTGGTCCCGACTACCGTAAAACCGGCGCATGCATGTCTACTGTGGGAAGAACTGCAAAATCTCTTGGTCAAAGGGGCCATAGAACGTGTTCCTCTTCCAGAGAAAGAGTCAGGTTATTACAGCAGACACTTCCTGGTTCCCAAGAAGGGTGGAGGGTTGCGTCCGATCTTAAATCTTCGAGGCTTGAACCACTCAGTCAAGGTGTTCAAGCTCAAGATGCTAACTATCAAGACGGTCATGTCACAAGCCCAACATCACGATTGGCTGGTCACAATCGATCTCATGGATGCCTATTTTCATATAAGTTCCTGAGGTTCGCTTTCGGGGGCGAAGCTTTCCAATATCGGGTTCTTCCGTTCAGTCTAGCCTTATCACCCTGCACATTAACATAATGCATGGATACAACACTGGCTCCTTTGTGACTCCGGGGCAACCGCATTCTGAATTACATTGATGACTGGCTGATACTAGCACAGTCACAAGAACTGGCTTTACAGCACAGGGATATCGTCTGAGCTCATCTGGTTTCTCTGGGGTTGAGGCTCAACGCCAAGAAGCGTCCTCTCTCCCACTCAGAAAACTACCTATCTGGGGATCGTATGGAATTCGATCACAATGTGGGCACGATTGTCTCCCGCTCTAATCGAGTCCATTCAGAACACCCTGAGAAAAGTCAGGCTAGGCCAAGGTTGCACTGTTCTTCAGTAACAATGACTACTAGGTCTCATGGCAACTATGTCCTCGGTGATCCCTTTGGACCTTTTGCACATGAGACCGTTTCAGTTGTGGTTCAAAGCCAAGGGCCAATCCCCTAGGCTGATAAGGGTTACGTGCCACGTGCTGCGTACCCTTTCTATGTGGTTCAGACCCCGGTTCCTCACTTTGGGTCCCACTCTAGGTGCGTCTTGTCGTCACAGTTTGCTAACGACAGACGCCTCCTTGACGGGCTGGGTAGCGGTATTAAGTGGTAATCCATCTCAGGGGAATGGGAAAGTCATCAGCTCGATTGTCACATTAACGGTCTCGAATTGATGGCTGTATTTCTGGCCCTGAAATACTTCCTCCAGAGGCTGCCTTGTCTTGGTGCGGGTGGACAATACAGCGGTAGTCTCTTACATAAACCATCAAGGAGGCCCAAGTTCACGTCAGCTGAATTTTCTGACACGTCAGGTTCTCCTTTGAGCCCAGGGCAAGCTCCTGTCACCCAGGGCGGTTTATATCCCTGGATGCCTGAATGTGGGAGCAGATTTACTGACCAGACAGAGGATACTGATGGGGGAGTGGAAACTCCACCCCAAGGTAGTGGAACAAATCTGGGTGAGATTTTACAGGGCAGAAGTGGACCTCTTTGCCTCTTAACAAACAGAGCAATGTCCCCCCTACTTCTCTCTGAGTCACCCAGCCCCCCTGGGTCTGGCCGCGATGGTGCATACATGGCCCAGAATGCGTCTGTATGCGTTTCCCCCGGTTTCTCTGCTCCCGGGAGTCTTGGCCAGAGTTTGCCAGCAAGGGTACTGCCTCTTACTGATAATGCTGCACTGGCCGAATGGTGCATACCCTATGGTGCTCGGAGATAATGTCTCTCCTTGACGGCTCGCCTTGGCGATTCCGGACAGGAGGGACCTTCTGTCTCAGGCACAGGGGACAATATTTCATCCCCGGTCCGAGCTGTGGAACCTTCATGTTTGGCCAACTGAGGGACCAACTGAGGGACACAGGGCTTTCTCCTGAGGTTATCGAGACCATTTTAAGTGCTAAGGCTCCCTCTACTTGGAAAACATCTGGGTGAGATTTTACAGGGCAGACCTCTTTGCCTCCAAAAAAAAAAAAAAAAAATAGTGCAATGTCTCCCCTACTTCTCTCTGACTCAGCCAGCCCCCACCCCCCGGCGCATACATGGCCCAGAATGCACCTGTATGTGTTTCCCTCTACTAGAAGTTACGCCAATAAATGGGGTGTCTTTGAAAGATGGTGCAGTGCACGTAATGCAGATCCAGTTTTCTGCCAGATTGCTTCAGATCTGGACTTTTTGCAGGAAAAACTGTCAGCAGGCATATGCCCGCTACTCTCAGGGTCTTTGTGGCCGCCATTTCGGCTTGCCATGCCTTGATGGACGGGATGCCCTTTGGGAGGCATCCTCTACCCCCTCGCTTCATTCGTGGAGCCATGCGACTGTGGCATCCTGCTAGGAACAGGATCTCTTCATGGGACTTAGCAATAGTCCTTGAGGGTCTGGTTGTGACCCCCTTTTGAACCTCTAGAGTCAGCGTCTGATAAACTTCTGACTGTCAAGATGGTTTTTCTTATGGCGATTACCTCTCTAAGAGAATTGGGGACCTACAGGCTCTGTCTGTTTTGCCAGCCTGTTTGGAGTTTGCCCCAGGAATGACCAAAGCAATTTTGCACCCTCATCCTGACTACCTGCTTAAGGTGCCTTTCTCAACCTTAAACCCAGTCACTCTCGGAGCCTGCTGCTCCCCGCCGTTTACAACGCTGGAGCAGGAAAGACTTCACAGACTTTGTCCAGTCTGTGCCCTTCAGACTTATGTCCACCACACTAGCCAGTGGCGTAAGTCAGGGCAACAATTCTTTGCCACGGGGGCCGCAACAGGGGGGCGGCCGCCACCAAGCAGATTATGTCGCATTGGGTGAGGGACACTACTGCCCTGGCCTACGAGGCGCCAGTAGGTATCAGGGCTCACTCTACCAGAGGGCTCGCCTCCTCTAAAGCCTTGGCTAGAGGTCTCCCTCTGCAGCATGTTTGTGATGCGGCAGGTTGATCCTCTCTGCATACATTCATCAGTTTTATAATTTGGATGTTCCTGCCACTCCGGGCTCTTATGTACTTGAGTCGACATCTCAAGCTCGTGTCTGAGACCTCTCACGCTCTTGTGAGCACACTACACAACCGTAGGGGGTCCGGACAGCCACAGTGCGGCGGCGTGGGTATTCTTGTTCCTAAAGCGCTTTCCAGCGCAGCATCAGAAGTGTAGCTTTTTGAAAAGGGAACGTCTCGGGTTACTTAAGTGTAACCCTTGTTCCCTGCTGCGCTTCAATGCCGCACTGGGATGCCCCAGGACTGCTCTTCAGACAAAATACCTGACGATACTCCTGTGACACATCTATTTATAGCCCTGCCCCAGGTGTATCCAATGATTACACCGGCAGAGGCTATAAATTCCGGTCAATGTTCATTGATGTGTTGCACACATATTCACAGCTGGTCACACCTAAAGCTGTTCCCAAAGTGTTTTCCAGCGCAGCATCTCGTTCCCCTTTTTTCAGTGAACAAGGGTTACACTTAAGTAACCCAAGACGTTTCTCTTTCACATGAGAGGTTTGGTCAAGAGCAAATGCAGATTTTTGCTGAAGTCTCCAGCTGATCTGATTTTACTTTTGAGAAAAGATCTAAAAAATTTCTCCAACTGTTTTAAGATTTGTATATATTCCAAATTCTGACAAAATTAGGACGATATATTAATGCCGCAGGCATACACTACTCACCATGAGGCTTTTTATGGGTGTCTTCTGCATGTCGTGACACGTCAGCATGCAGCAGATTTTGCTTTAGAAGATCATGCTGGATCAGTGTCAAGTGGTCTTTTGACAAGTTTTATTTAAGTGCAGTACACTGTATTTATAAAAGTAGTCAATAGACTTTAGTTGGCCATAGGAATTTTAACTGGGTCAAAGTAGGCTACATTTGGTAAAAGATTATGGAAAAAGAAAGATTTCGATGTTCCTTGCAGGTCCCTTGTTTTCTGTACTTGAAGTTGTTTTAAAATAAAAGAAATTATCCACTTTAGTTTTTTGATTGTTTGATTTCATTTGAAGTGCTCTGGGCATGGTTAATAAGCTGAGCCTTTTGTTTTTGTACACAGAATGTTGATTTATATCCAGATTTAGATTTATTGGCATATATATTGGCCATCGGCCTCCAAATGTAATGAATTATCAGTTGGTATCTGCCAAACATACCGGTGCATCCCTACCTAATAAAATCATATGTAATATATATATACTGTATATATATACTGTAGATAGGAATGTAAATATTTCTAATTAATTTCTTCCAAGACCAATCGAAGGCTATATTCACACAGTCAGTGTTTGGGATTGACAACAGCATTTATTTACAGGTGTGAGTCTTGATGTCCTGTTCATACAACAGCTTACAGTAGTGGCTTGAATACTGTCAGTATGAACGAAAGACCTAATTCACAACCATATTCTAACACCTAACCATAATGACGGTGACTGAAGAAAATATTAAAGATGGCGACATCCATAACACCGCCGTGACTTATCACAATAACGGCGTGTTATTAACAAGTCCAAATGAGGCACGAGTTTATTCATCAGATCATAATTAGCCGACAACGAAATGTAATGCTTTTAAACTGGGTGCAGAGCGCATCTTTTGTTGCACGGCTTGCAATTGTCAGCAGCTTCGGTGAAAGACAACGGTTGGATCTTCGGATGACACTCAGCTCATATCTCCATCTCTGTGAATTAAAGAAACCCCTCATGATTAACACAAGACATGCTCATGTACTGTGCAGCATGGCTTTCACACTACTGCATGCCAACCGTTGACTCATTTGTCTGTTATTTCTATATTGTTCTGTCTTTTTTGGGGGGGAATTTAAAGAGAAACATCTGACATAAGTTGATAATTAAATGCTACATAACTGAGAACATAACTGGGTACTCGGTACTAAAACCTGTGGGTACTCATGTCATTGGTTTTGTATGTTCATTTGTATATAGTTTATGTATAGGCTGGTTCTAAACTTCTGATGTATTGAATAAAAAGTTCATTTTGAATTAAGCAATTGGTGGGGCAACTTTGTGAACCTGTTTTATGTGGCTTTTGCTGACAGTATTACAAAAGATCAGCTACACTGTGACAGCAGGCAAAAAGAATAATGCATTTAGCAGGGACTTCCTTGTAGAACATTTAACAACACATTTCATGACAAATTTGCTTTGAAGTTCGATATGAATTATATATGTAGTTGTGAAGTTAAGAAAGGACTTATTTAGTTATGTATGATTAACATAAGTGAGTCTGTGTGTTTTTGTGGAGTTGTTCTTCTAATCCCCTTGAGCTGAAAATTGCAGCATCTGATCCATTAACCGTAACAGTGGTGCCTGCAGCTGTACGTTCGTACGCACTGTGCGTACCATGATTACTCCAATGACATGAGAAATATTTACTCTCAGAATATTTCATCAATCGTGAAGTGTGTCCCATGGCAGTTTAAAAGAACTAGCGATGACCAATTTGCGAATGAATAATTTTTTGAGTCAGTTCTTTTCAGTGAATTGGCCAAACGGGCTTACAAAATTGACTGAATCGAAACTTTGAGATGTAAATTCAGCTAGTGCTGTATCATGTGAACAAGAGGCTGTTCAAACTATACATGTTTTTGCATCCGCTCACGCTGTTTTTCAATCATTTCCCATGTAGAAATGTTTTAGATAGATGTAATTTGACAACTGCATCATGGTGTTGCATCAACTGATAAAAATGCATCTCGAGACACCTGCGTTCTGCTCTATTCGTTGTGGTGCATTTTGCTTTTTAGCACGAGAACAGGTCTATTCTGAACGGTTACTGAAAGAAATGCTTTAGCCAATAGTTACATGAATGCTACTCATACTCGAGAAAAAATAATGCTTTCCCAAAGTCATCAGAATTGAAGGCTTTGGAGTTGTTTTTTCCCGAAGTTTTCTGTGGGTATCCTCAGATGAAATCCTGAAGGTGCCCATGAACCATAGTGAACCTAATTTTTCTCAGGCAATAGTGTGACTGTCCTTCTTTCTGTCCATAGGGAATGCAGTAACACAGACCACAGCAACACATTCTCACCCCGACTCGTCACATACTGACGCTCGGGCAGTTTCGTCACATATTGACGCGCCGGGTATACCTTTTGCGTCATTTTTCGACGCGCAGGGTAGTCCGATAGACTTCTATGTATCTATCCGAACCGGAGCGTGTAGCGTTGAAATGTCACGTCTCGGATAAGCTCGCGCCGCGAATGGGTGGAGAGTCGAGACCGCAATAAATAAAACTCAAAAGGAATAGGCTACAATGGCCCTCCAACTGTTTTTTGATGTTTAAAACCCCGGATGCGTCGTGAAATGACGCCGTTCTACATATCTCCGAACCGGAGCGTGCAGCGTTGAAATTTCACGTCTCGGGTAATCTCGCGCTGCGAATGGGTCGAGAGTCGAGACCGCAATCAATAAAAATCAAAAGGAATAGGCTACAATGGCCCTCCAACTGGTTTTTTATGTTTCGAAACCGGACGCGTCGTAAAATGACGCCAAAGGTACACCCGGCGCGTCAATAAGCGACGCCAAGGGGTCCTGCCCGAGCGTCCATATGTGACGAGTTGGGGTGTGAGAATGTGTTGACCACAGAGTGAAAAGGGCCAATGAAACAGTTTAAGTTCCCTATCTGTCACTCACTCGACGTTGTGTCGATGCAGTGACACTAGAGGTAGCCTTTGGGAGCCCCAAACACATTTGATCTTTGAGAAAAGGTCAATAGAAATTGGAGAGTGAATTTGCATTTCACTCCCCCAACAATACAGGTGTAAAAGGAGTTGGCTTGCAACCACTCTTTTAGATTTTTTCTTCGGAGCCGAGCGGTTTTGTTCAGCAAGCTGAATTCCTCTGCCGATCCATTCACCTGTGAAAGCAAGCTTTTGGATTTACGGCACATTACAGCAGTTTCTCCCCCTCTTGCACCAGTGGTGTGCAGAGAACGCCCCTGGGTGCTTCAGCAGCTTAAAGAGTATATTCTTCCTAATAAAAGAGTAATTGGTCTGCACTTATATAGCACTTTTTTACCTTAGTTGTTTTAATTTTTTTAACCCAAGTGCTTTACACAATGACTCATTCACCCATTCTCACACACACACACCAATGACGGCAGAGCTGCCATGCAATGTGCTAGACTGTCATTGAGAGCAACTTGGGTTTAGTGTCTTGCCCAAGGACATTCCGGCATGTGGAGAGTCATTTGGGCCAGGAATCGAACTGCCAACCCTGCGATTAGTGGCCAACCCACTCTACCACCTGAGCCACAGCTGCCCCCAAAAGAGTATATTTTCCTACTAAAAGAGTGGCACTGATGGAGCATCTTTTTAAAGATGCCTTTCCATCTGTGTATAATTCCTGGTTGCGGTCACTATCTCTCCGCTTCTGACATCCATGATCGCTGTCTCACATGCTTGGGCACTGCCCATGTGGAGACGTTTTTTGTGGATGGGTCATGTCCTCATTGCGAGAACATTACCATGGCAAAATTGCGGTCATGGCTTTCCTTTGTCAGAGGGAAAGCCACCACAGCGGCTCCCTGCCTCGGTCCTTCTACCTATGGGTTTGAGGCTGTGGCGGTTATTGCGGGAAACGATTTGGGGTCCTCAATAGGAGCTTCTCCACCGGGAAACTCTCCATGGACCTCCCATGTGCCCCGGTTGAGTTTTAGGATGAGTCCACCAGCTTGTCTCAGGGCGAGTTTGCGAGATCAGAATGAGATCGGAGCTCTCGATCGCAGCATTGCAGCATCAGAGAGCGGGCTCCAGTCTGACGTAGAGGACTTGGCTGGGCTCCCACACCCTCGGGTATGTTCGCCCAGTCACAGGCTGACACAGAGCTGGTGGCCATGCTTGCCCAGGCGGCTGCAAGCATCGGGCTGGAGTAAAACCTGTCGCGGTGGCTGACCAGGACCATCCGACTCGGCTACGTGATTCAGTTTGCCAGGTGTCCGCCCAGGTTCAATGGCGTCTGCTTCATCTCGGTGAAGGGTGAGAACATACCCCCTACGGAATGTTGCGATAGAGCCTGTCTCTCCAGCCAAGATGAAGACGGGGTTTTACAGCCCCTACTTCATCGTACCAAAGGAAGGCGGTGGGTTGCGTCCAAACTTGGACATGCGAGTACTGATCCGGGCCATGCAAAGACTCCCTTTCAAGATGCAAAATGCATTTTAGCAAGCATCCGACATCAAGATTGGGTCGGGGTGGTAGACCTGAAGGACAAGTACATCCATGTTGCGGTTTTACCTCGACACAGGCTCTTCCTGCAGTTTGCTTTCGAGGGCCAGGCATACCAGTACAAGGTCCTCCCCTTCGGTCTGTCCCTGTCACCTCGTGCCTTTACAAAAGATGCAGAGACAGCTCTTGCCCTGCTAAGGGAAGTGGGTGTCCGCATCCTCAACTATTTCAATGACTGGCTGATTCTAGTTCACTCTAGGTATTTGTTGTGTGCGCACAGGGACCTGGTGCTCAGGCACCTCAGCTGGCTGGGGCTTTGGGTCAGCTGAGAAAAGAGCAAGCTCTCCCTGGTTCAGGGCAACTCTTTTCTCGGCATGGAGTTAGACTCAGTCTCTATGATGGCGCACCTCATGAGCGTGCACGCACAGTCAGTGCTGAACTGTCTGAACTTGTTGCCCACTGAAAATGCCCTGGCACACAGCTGGCCCCCAGGGCTACACAAGTATGCACTCCCCCCAGTGAGCTTACTTGCACAGACCATGTGCAAGGTCAGGGAGGATGAAGATCAGGTTGTCCTGGTAGCACCCTACTGGCCCACCCAGACCTGGTTCTTGGACCTCATGCTTCTCGCCACAGCCCTGCCCCCCCGGCAAATTCCACTGAGGAAGGAACTTCTTTCTCAGGAACGGGGCACCATCTGGCACCCAATACCAGACCACTGGAATCTACATGTCTGGCCCTTGAATGGGACGCAGAAGACCTAAGTGGCCTACCACCAGCGGTGGTATACACAATCAGTCAGGCGGGGCTCCCTCTATGTGGTGCCTTTATTCCTTGAAGTGGCGTCTGTTCACTAAGCACTGCTCTTCCCGATGCAAAGACCCCCAGAGATGCGCAGTGCTTTCCTTCTTGCAGGAGAGGCTGGAGGGGCAGCTGTCCCCCTCCACCTTGAAGGTGTATGTGGCCACTATAGCACCACAATGTAGTTAACGGTAAGACTCTTGGGAAGCACGACCTGGTTATCAGGTTCCTTAGAGGCACGAGGAGGTTGAATCCCCCCAGACCACGTCTCATCCCCTCGTTGGATCTCTGCATGGTCCTTCGGGGCATATGGGGAGCTCCATTTGAGCCCCTAGAGTCAGTTGAGCTAAAGGCACTCTCCTTGAAGTCTGCCCTCCTGACTGCGCTCACTTCCTTCAAGAGGATAGGGGACCTGCAAGCGTTCTTTATCTCTCTATAGCGCCTTTCCCCTCCCGGAGGTTAAGACGTGCGCTTTTTACCCCCAGTAGTGTTCATGAAACTCGCTGCCTGCCCAGTACATGTACTTACTTGACCCTGTACAGGGATAGGTGCTCCACGTGCGCTGGTTGCCTATATGTAACCCCATGTGATGTATCTCCCGCCAGACGGTTTCCCCATTGGTAAACTTGCATCTTCCTTAGGCAGAGACCCCTCTGCCCCTGTTCGACGTGTTTGTAGAGCTCCTCCCCCCTCTGGGTAGGACCTACCACAGGGACTTCTCCACATGAGACAAGACTCTGTAAGACCATGTGATGTATTTCCACTCATGCAAATTCCATTCACCAATTTCCATTGGAATTTTCTCAAAGATCAAATGTGTTTAGGGCTCCCAGGGGCGACCCCTAGTGTCACTACATCAACACAATGTCTCGTTCCCTCCATCAGGGAATGGAGGTTACAAAAGTAACCAGGACGTTTTTGCATATAGTCCTTAGGGCCTGACTGAGATTAGAGACATTTAAATATTCCTAATCTTTGCCAGTAACCCCATAGTGTCTTCTGGGAAATCAATAGTTACATCACAATGTTAGACAAGAGTCTTAAATTAGGTCTCATGACTGTGATATGTAATTATTCTGTCTTTCAAATTCTATGAAATATACCATATCTCTGAAACAAAAGAAAGACTGCACTTAGTAATGTGAAACAATACATGTAAATCTGAGTGTAAATGCAACATTAGAATACAAATTAATATTCTTTATTCCACATACATGTATTATTATCTTTTACTTTTTAACTGTTTACAATCTAAATGATTCAACATCAAAATGAGAAACTACCACAACAAAGTCAGATTTTCTTACTAGGGAAGGAAAAATAAATAAAATATTAATGTTGATGATTGGAAATGACGACATTTTGTATTTTGTACCAAAATTAGAGTCACGTAATGGACAAGAGCACAACCAAACATGTGTGTATGTTTGAAATTAAGGTGTATACTTACAGCAAAATCATAGAAAAATGCATGTATTTAAACAATTTGAAAATGTTCACCTTGTATTAGTGAGTTTGATTTTAAAGGCCTTTTTTATAAATAATCTTTCTTCTTTTTTTTCTCCCAGATTATAAATAAATATAATATTCTTCAGATAATTACTTGGGGTAGACAAACGGCACACACTTTCTTCAGTTATCATTTCATACCAACTAAAGCCCTTTGTCATCCAGCCTCAAACAGTTTGAGAAGCGGGACGATGGCTTGGTCATGTTTCCTTCAAATCATAGGAAATGTAAATGTTGGCGGTCATTGCATTTTGAAACAAAATAAAGTAATTTTACATGTTAACATACACATACATAACTGGGCATTACGTACATATATGCAGGAGAATGAATGAGAGAACAGATTCCCGATTATCTGTTGGTTGCAGTGAGAAAGCATATGCAAGTCTCGGCAACTAAGAGTAATACTTGAATTTTACAAATCTGTTCTGTACACAATTCAGGAGTGTTGGTGAACATCCTCGCTTACCCAGAGGGTTTCATAGAAAATGAAAATTGTTAATTATTGACACATGTTATCCCCTTTGTGAATTCACTGCAGTCCAAGCTGAACCAAACTTGAATGGAATCTCTGGAGCTGTTAAGTTTCCTGGCATTGATTTGAAGGATTCCTGTTCCAGGTCCCATTTGGGAAATAAAGATCTGCGTAAATTCCCACTGATATAGAATTAAATGTCTTAAATCATTTTCATGTTAAAGCGCCGTGGCCCAGCACCTTGATCTGCCTCCTCAGCGCAGGTCCCATTGGACTTTGAGCGTGGCACATACTCAATATCAATATTGTTTTTATGTTTGCCTTTTCCTCGACTCCACACAAACAGGAGCAGAAAGCAGAACAGAACCACTCCTAGGAATGTGAAACAGCCCATGGCTGTAGAAACTAAGATAGTTTTTAGGTCCAGGCCAAAGGTCACATTGGGAAGGTTGGTACCGTTGGCAGTGGTATTGCTCGTATCTGTGTAATGCTGGGTCCTGTTGGCATACAGCGAGCCCAGACTTTTCACTGCCAGTGATACCATAAGTGTGTCATTGCCTGCTGTGTTAGAGGCCATACACATATACACACCATCATCCTGAACTTCAGCTGCCTTGATATCCAAAGAGCCGTTGTTGTGGACAGTAACCCTGCCGTGGCTCCTATTGGTCAGGTGTCGCCGACGTGGTGTGACCCAGGAAATGGTGGGTCGTGGGGTCCCCTCTGCACTGCAGTACAACCGAGCTGACTGTCCCTCCTCGACTGATACCATCTGTGTCCGATTTTCTCGTATCTTCGGCTTGGTGCAGGTCACATAGTAGGATAGCAGGGTCTCTTTGAACTCCTTGAAGGGTCGTCCATGGATGCCCTCTGGTGTGCTGCACTCTGGCTGGGTATTGCCAAAAGAAACGGAATGGCGCCTTTGCAGCAACCACATGAGACGGCAATCACACACCAGTGGGTTGTCATTAATTAACAGCACCTCCAGGGCCTCAGGAGCATGGAACACTCCCCTCTCCAGGGTATCGAGGCGGTTGTGGGAGACATTTAGCAAGCGGAGCCAGCGGATACCCTGGAAAGCATAGGGTTCTATGGACACCAATTGAGCTCCAGCCAACCTCAGCTCTCGCAATCGCACCAGGTCCTGAAGCAGGCCACCCTCCACCATCCGGATGCGGTTGTAGGAGAGGTTAAGATGCGTGAGGTATGACAGGTGACGAAGTGCCTGGTAGGGGATAGTGGAAAGGTTGGTGTTGGTCACCGAAAGTGTGGTTAGGTTGAGGCTGTGCAGGGAGTTAGCTGGGAATAAATCAAGAGATGGCCAGTTGTCGATCTCAAGGTGACGGAGGTGAAATAGCTTCTTGAAGGAATAGGGGTGAAGGATGCTTATGCTGAGGTAGCGCATGTGTAAAATCACCAGGCTGTGCAGATGAGATAGGGCATCTGTGGGCACCACCGTCAAGTTACAGCGCTCCAGCGTCAAGCTCTCCAGTGATAATAGTCCAATAAAAGCCCGATGAGAAATGTAAACTAGCTCATTGTCACCAACCTCCAGTGACCTTAGGTTGCGCAGGTCCTGGAACATAAAATCCACCAGAACGACAACTTTGTTGTCACTGATATCCAGTGTGGTCAGGTTGGCAAGGCCAGAGAAGACACCTAGCGAGAGGAGCTTGATGCGGTTGCTCTTTAAGCTCAGTGAGTAGAGGCTGTAGAGAGAGTTGAAGGCCCCGGGCTCTATGTAGGCAATGATGTTCCCACTTAGGTCCAGTTCTTCTACGTGTGGGTAGGCAGCAAATTCATCAGGGTTGACAGCCTGGATGCGATTCTTGCTGAGATCAAGGATTCGTGTCTCAATGGGGATTCCATCAGGGATGGCAGTGTAGCGCTTGCGGTGGCAGATGACAGAGCGGCTCTGGGCAGAGCACTCACACCGGGAGGGGCAAGCCAGACTGGAGCCCACGAAAATGGCCACAAGGGCCAGCCCCAGCAAAGGCTGCCAGCAAGAAACGGCTGTGTGCAGCATGACTCGACTCAAACAGTACACCATACTGTCATGGCTCTGGAAGAGAGAGAAAAGTTAATTGTTAGTATATGTGAGAAACAATGATATCATGATGTCTATATTGCAATCTATATATTAGAATCCATAAAAATGAACTGTACAGCAATATACAGTTAACATCTCTAGCAAAACTTGGCAGAAACTGGTTAAATTGGTTACTTAATCAATGAAAGATTTACCAATATTTGTTAGCATTATATATGTAGCACTTAATCTGCAAGAAAGATTCTGAATGAATAGCATCATATTCCATCCAAATAATTAATCTGAATTAGTATTGTCCACGAAGAACTAACAAAGATTGCTGAAGCCATGCAAATATGAATGAACACTGTCTCAGTTCTTGCTTGTGGGCTTGTATGTGCATGGATTGATCCGTTATTGTTTGCGCATGAATTCACAGCCCTGTGGGTGTCCTGATGTTTTTCTTCCTCAGTTCGTTCAGTACTTTGAAAGATTTGGACTGTTTCACTGTCACATTTCTGTGTAGTTTAGCGGCTTTTCAAAAGCTTCCTTTTTAAGTGATTGATGGTTAATAATACTGTTTAAATGCCATGAAATATTTTCATGAAATTCATCTTCACAGAATCTCTGCATATTGATAAACCATTACTTACCATATATTACAAAGATTGAATGCATTTGCTCCATAATACTTAATTAAATTAAAATATAATTATAAACATTCATACTGAATTATGCAGAGAAAAGATATTGATAGCTAAATTAATTTAATTATCCTAAATAATATGCTCATAGTTTCAGTAGTCACAAAACTATTTTTGTGTTTGAAAGATTTTGTTTGTTTTTTTGCCATTATCTGATTCAGCTTTGAATTAAAAAAAGTCTGGTTGTACTTTTCCTAACAAAATGTCCCATAACAAATAAAAAGCACACAAGGCAAACAAGGGGAACAGTGATTTCCAGTAAGTAAGACTGCTTTTTGAAACATTCACTATAATAAGCCCTCTGCAAAAGTTTAAACAAATCAAATCATTGACTAGAGGTACTGAAAGTCTGACATCAACACTCTAAATTCAGAATCAATGTGTGTGTGTGTGTGTGTGTGTGTATGTATGTATGTATATATATACAGTATGTACACACACACACACACACTACATATATATATATATATATATATATATATATATATATATATATATATATATATATATATATATATATATGTGTGTGTGTGTGTGTGTGTGTGTGTGTGTGTGTGTGTGTGTGTGTGTATACAGTGAGGAAAATAAGTATTTGAACACCCTGCTATATTTATATACACACACACACACACACACACACACTGGTGGCCAAAAGTTTGTTTCGGAAGGAAATTGGTACTTTCATTTACCAAAGTGGCATTCAACTGATCACAAAGTATAGTCAGGACATTACTGATGTAAAAATCAGCACCATCACTATTTGAAAAAAGTCATTTTTTATCAAATCTAGACAGGCCCCATTTCCAGCAGCCATCACTCTGAGTAATCATGCTAAATTGCTAATCTGGTACTAGAAAATCACTTGCCATTATATCAAACACGGTTCAAAGCTATTTGGTTTGTTAAATGAAGCTTTACATTGTTTTTGTGTGTTTTTTTTTTTTGCTACAGTATAAAATAAACTGGCATGTCTATTATAAATATTATGTCAAAAATGGCAAAAAAGAAACAGATTTCTCTAGAAACTTGTCGATTAATAATTGTTTTGAGGAATGAAGGCTTTACAATGCTTGAAATTGACAAAAAACTGAAGATTTTATACAAAGGTGTACACTACAGTCTTCAAAGACAAAGGACAACTGGCTCTAACAAGGACAGAAAGAGATGTGGAAGGTCAGATGTACAACTAAACAAGAGGATAAGTACATCAGAGTTTCTAGTTTGAGAAATAGATGCCTCACATGTCCTCAGATGACAGCTTCATTGAATTCTACCTGCTCAACACCAGTTTCATGAACAACAGTAAAGATAAAATCCACTTTAGAAACCGAAAAACAAAAAGAAATGGTTAGAGTGGGCAAAGAAACACAGACATTGGACAACACATAATTGGAAAAGAGTGTTATTGATCTTAACCTCATTGAGATTTTGTGGGATCAGCTAGACTGTCAGGTGCATGAGAAGTGCCCGACAAGACAGCCACATCTATGTCAAGTGCTACAGGACGAGAGGGGTAAAATGTCAGCTAGAATGCCAAGAATCTGCAAAGCTGCCATTGTTGCACATGGTGGATTTTTGGATGAGAATGCTTTGAACGGGCTGGAATGTCGCTCGCCCGGTCCCCAATCGGCCTGATGGGGCGCGTGAGGGATAAAGGCGGCCGGTGACGATGGTTCGAGAGAGAGAGAATTACGGGCATGTCCGTCATGTGTGTGTTTATGTTTGTGCTTTTTGTTTTGAGTTTAATTTAACATTATTTATATTGACAAGCTGGTTCTCGCCTCCTCCTTGCCCATCTGAATCCCCTTACAATTACATTATCATAAAAAAATCCTCCACATGCAGCAATGACAGCTTTGCAGATCCTTGGCATTCTAGCTGCCAGTTTGTCCAGATATTCAGGTGACATTTCACCTCATACTTATACTATAGTACTTATATAGTATAGTACGGGCCTATAGTACTTGCCATAGATGTGGCATACTTGTCGGGCACTTCTCATGCACCTTACACTCTAACCACTTCTTTTTGTTTTTC
This sequence comes from Xyrauchen texanus, assembly GCF_025860055.1. NCBI lineage: Eukaryota > Metazoa > Chordata > Actinopteri > Cypriniformes > Catostomidae > Xyrauchen > Xyrauchen texanus. The sequence goes on from NC_068294.1 coordinate 16,123,208, forward strand.
TGTTTCAAAAGTGTCTTTTTCTTTGCAATTCTTCCCATAAGGCCTGCACCCCTTAGTCTTCTCTGTTGTACATGAAACTGGTGTTGAGTGGGTAGAATTCAATGAAGCTGTCAGCTGAGGACATGTGAGGTGCCTATTTCCAAACTTGAGACTCTGATATACATATCCTCTTGTTTAGTTGAACATCTGGCCTTCCACATCTCTTTCTGTCCATGTCAGAGCCAGTTGTCCTTTGTCTTTAAAGACTGTAGTGTACACCTTTGTATGAAATCTTCAGTTTTTTTTGGGCAATTTCAAACATCGTATAGCCTTCATTCCTCATATCAATTATTGACTGATGAGTTTCTAGAGAAAGCGGTTTCTTTTTTTGCCATTTTTGTCCTAATATTCACCTTAAGACACAATAATATTGACCTCCAGTCTATTGCATACTGTGGCAACTCAAAAACTGAAAATGTTGATGTTGATTAAAATAAAGTGCATGGACATCCTATGCATCAACAACCTATACACACATGACAATATTTTGCTTATCTTAAATATTTGGCAAAAATAACTACCCACAGCCTCATTACTGTTCTGTATATGATATTTGAGTGGAAATGCAAAAAGTAATATTAAGCCCAAAGATGAGTAGAGTGTGTGTATGTGTGGGTGTGTGTTGGTAAAGCAGACAGATTGTGAAACAGGATGTGAAAAGTGCACAGACATAGCGCCTTATCTGGTGTGTCAAGGGCCGCACTAAATTTAAACAGAGAAAGAGGCGCAGAAACCCCGCAGGCACAAAACACAGCTTGGTCGAGTTTTAAAACACGTATAGGCACTCTCATTAAATGCCACAACACAAAATGCCACACATTCACAGAGAGCAAATCACATTTGAAATTTGCTGCCACAACATGTCTGTAACAGTAGTAAATGAATGGTCTTCTCTCGCATGTAACGAATTAACTGGGAGTGGGCATTGGTGGAGACAGGAGATGTATGCAGGGGTGTAAACATTGCCAATATTTTATCAAGTGATCATATCTACCCTGAGAATGGTCAGTGAAACAGATCCAAACAGAACAAAAATGGGAAAAAAGGAAAAAAATATTATACTTCTGGGTCTTGTTCAGATAGTGTCGGTATTGCCTCACCAAAATATATGCTAATCAACACAAATAATGTATTTACTATGCTGTTTAATTGCTGCCTTTATTAGCATTGTCAATTATGCCCTGAAACGAAACTATTTTTTGAGAAATAAGCATTAGAATGAAAGAATGGATAAGCAGTAGGACCGGATGATATAGCAAAAATATTTTACTAAACTACAAATTTTCTGCCTTCTGACACATATTGATATATATTTATTTGGTCTGAAATGGCCTAGAGGGTGATTTGTTTCAGTTATAGAACCAATCATTTTGACCAAACTGAAATTGTTGCCAAGTGGATACAAAATGTTTAATGTGAAAACTAATAAAGTAAAATATAGAAATAAAGAACACAAGGAAGTTTAAAACAAGGAAGAATTACAATCATTTTCATTTACAGTATGCACTAATATAACAATAAATGGTGAATAGTGAAGTAGGCAAATATTTCCATTCTTTACTAAAATATTTTAAGATATGAAAATGCACCACAGAGATATTTTTGAGTGATGGCACAAACAAATGGTTAGTTTTGAATTAATTGGAATAGAATTGATTGGAACAAAATGTAATAGTTTTGAATCAATTAACTGAAAAGGACAGTTTGAAATAATTCACAAAAATGAATGCTCGCAGCAAAGGAAGACTTCTTCAGACATGACATCAAGAGGAGACAAATGTACTCTCTTTGCTTTCTCTAACACTCCCATAAACACAGTTATTGACAGACCAGTGTAAACAAACACATTCAAAAATCTGAAGACACTTTGCTACCTCATATATAATGAACAAATTGTACTCAAGTTAACCTTTCACTGAAGATATTGGTTATTTCCCCAAGCTGTGTGATTAAGATAATTTAGTTACTTCTTTGTTTGCTTTTCAATACTGGATTAATTTTGACTATCTGGGATTTAGTCAAATCCATACAACATATTTGTGCATGACTCATGCCTCATGACATCAACACTTTTGGTTTAAATCTAATTTGGTTTGGATAAGCTAATTGCAGCATTCCAAACAGTGGTTTGTCTCTTCTGTTTTGTAGTGCTATAAATCTAATGCCACTATCTAATGTATCTTCTATAATACCATACATTTAAAATCAACATTAAATGCTGTTCGCAACCCATTTTACTTCCCTAATATGATGTAGCTCAGATATTGTCAGGCTCTGAAAAAGGCATTAAAGCACCATGTATTTTATGCAACTTAAGAGCTATATTTTAAGTCTTCTGAAGCTATTCAATAGCTTTGTCTGATTAAAATTACTGAAGTTTTAGTCTTTATTTACTTTCAAATCTAATCATTTGTGAAACTCAGTATGCAGCTCTCAAATCAATATAGCACATGTTGCGCAGGTTTGACATCATGATGTTTGGTCACCAATAACCTAAAATCACACAAAGCTATTGTGTGGGTTCAAAAGACTTCGAATATAGTGTACAGGTTGTATGGACTACTTTTATGGTGCTTTTGTGACCTTTTTTGGAGCTTGACTGACTGGGCATTAAATACTCCCATTGAATGGAAAAGCATTGGAAATTATTTATAATTTGTTTCAGAGAGATGTAATTTTTGGGTGAACTATTTGTTTAATAAAGTAAATAGGGTCAAAATGGTTTTCATTTAATGTGGCTTTAAAGCAGAATGACTTAATAATAAAATAATAATCATAAAAACTTAGCTTCACCATTTAATAAACAGCATGTTATGTTGCAACAAAGATCTACAATATGTCATGATGCATGTCTGTAAAAGAGAGAGAGAGATACTCTTTAAACACCTGGCACATTTATTTTGTCCAATGCTCAGACCTGGGCTGTAATCGGCTTAAGGTGTGTGAATGGTCCTCCCTGGCTCTGTCAACCAGACTAGAACAGATTCTAATACCCTTACATGAGCTCTCCACCATTTTCCAGTCTTTTGCCCTGGCAGTTTTGGGCTTTAGATAACAAACTGGACTCCTGTGCAATCAAGCAACATAAGCCATTTTTAAGCCAGGCTGTGCTATATCTCCACCTGAGACTATCATTGTCCTTCTGATGTGGACCACCTGTTATGGCCTTTCATACCCTGTAAGAGCTTTGTGGATATATTTTGTTTACTTCACAAGTGTGTATTTTCTGGGCCACTACTCTCACCAAACAGAATTTCTAAAAAGAGTGTTTTCAAACAGCTTCCCTTAATATTCATCCTGCCTGCCATTGGTCGAAAAAATGGATAGTACTGCCTAAAACTCATGGAGTTGGTTTAGTAAATGCGGTTGTGCTGGGCTCTGCTAACTAATAGCACTACAGAGTCGCAACTTTTCAGAGGAATCAATGAACAAAAGGCTGTAAATAAGTCATGACAACTCTTGGAAAGATTTGACATGTTAATGTGAGTATGACATATTGATAAGATATTGGTCTTGGCAGACTAGATAAGCTACGATGCTGCAACTGCTGCAGTGCAAGTATGGAGACTTGCTACTGCTAGAACATACACAGACATACTGAGTTAACATGTGGACATGCTTGGACAAAATTAGACAAAACACAAAACATGCTACATCCAGCATGTAAGACATGCTGCTGTACAATAGGCATACATACAATCCCTATTTAGCATATCTAGACAGGTGGAGCTGGGGAGGTGGAGAGTTTCAGAAAAAAAAAATACTCAGCGCAGTGCGGTAAAACGTCTTTGTTACTTCTGTAACCTCCATTCCATGAAAGAGGGTACGAGACGTTGTGTCGATGTAGTGACACTAGGGGTCACTCTTGAGAGCCCAAGACACCTCTGATCTTTGATAAAAGGCCAATGGGAATCGGTGAGTGGTATTTGCATGCCCCTCCCCCGGACATACGGGTATTAAAGGAGGGGACCTGCATACCGCTCATTAGGTTTTGTGCTGAGGAGCCGAAAATAAGGTCCCAGCCATTTCAGCGGGTAGTTCAGCATTGTGGCAGGAGGGACACAATATCTTGTTCCCTCCATCAGGGAATGGAGGTTACGTAAGTAACCAGGATGTTCCCTTTCTGTCACTCACTTGATGTTGTGTCGATGTAGTGACACTAGGAGTTCCCTACAAAAACGCCACAACTAGCTGAATTTGGTTACGTGGATCGGAGGTGCGAGACGGGCAGATTGCTGTGTGCCGCATAGCCAGCACACCGGGTGAACATGCTTGATCTTGTTTACACAAACATCCCAGGCGCATATCGGGCAGAGCCCCGCCCCCACCTCGGCTACTCAGACCACATCTCTGTTAAGCTAATTCCATCATACAGACCGCTCGTCAGAAGCAGGTGAAAACCTGGCCAATAGGAGCCATCTCTGCTCTTCAGGACAGTTTTGAGTGTCACATGACTGACACATGTTCAGGCTGCAACAAATGGCGACTCCACCAACTTGGAGGATTACACAGCATCAGTGACCAGCTACATCAGCAAGTGCATTGATGATGTCACCTTCTCCAAGACCATCACCACATGCTCCAACCAGAAGCCGTGGATGACTGCGGAGGTGCATGCGTTGCTGAAGACCCGAGACTCCGCCTTCAGAGCAGGTGACAAGGCTGCCCTAAGAACAGCAAGTGCCAAACTGTCCCGGGCCATCAGAGAGGCAAAGTGCGCACACAGAGAATCCAAAGTCACTTCCAGGACAGCGGGCGACACACGGCGCATGTGGCAGGGCATCCAGGCCATCACCAACTACAGGACAACATCAGTTGCCAGTGAGAAAGATGCCTGGGTTCTCAGTCCACTGCTGTTCACTCTGCTGACTCACGACTGTGCAGCTATTTACAGCTCGAACCACATAATCAAGTTCGCCGATGACACGATCGTGGTGGGTCTCATCAGCAAGAACGATGAGTCAGCATACAGAAAGGAGGTGCAGCGGATAACGGACTGGTGTAGAGCCAACAACCTGTCTCTGAATGTGGACAAAACAAAAGAGATGGTTGTTGACTTTAGGAGAGCACAGAGTGACAGCTCTCCCCTGAACATCGATGGCTCCTCTGTGAAGATCGTCAAGAGCACCAAATTCCTTGGTGTTCACCTGGCAGAGAACCTCACCTGGTCCCTCAACACCAGCTCTATTACCAAGAAAGCCAAGCAGCGTCTCTTCTTTCTTTCAAGGCTGAGGAAAGCACATCTCCCACCCCCCATCCTCACTACATTCTATAGAGAGACTATTGATAGCATCCTGAGCAGCTGCATCAGCGCCTGGTTTGGGACTTGCACCGTGTCGGACCGCAAAGCCCTGCAGAGGACAGTGAGGACAGCTGAGAAGATCATCAGGGTCTCTCTTCCCTCCATCAAAGACATTTACACAAAACACTGCATTCGCAAAGCAACCAGCATTGTGGATGATCCCACACACCCCTCACACAAACTCTTTACCCTCCTGCTGTCTGGCAAGAGGTACCGAAGCATTCGAGCCCTCACGGCCAGACTGTGTAACTGCTTCTTCCCCCATGCCATCAGACTCCTCAATACTCAGAGACTGGACTGACACACACACACACGTGTCCTGAGTTGCACTTTAATTATTGTCACTTTATACCTGGCTGTTACCTCAATAACTGCTATGTCCATAGAACACTATCTCATAGTATGTTATGTTTACATTTGGCATTTTTAGAAACTGTCATCTTTTTGCACTACTGTGTATGGTTGGTGCTGCACTGTCTCTCACTGTGCCTATTGTCCTGTTCATTTTTAGTAAATTTATTGTACTGTCCCATACATTTTGCACACGTTTGCCTCGTTTCACTGTGTACTGTACTAACTGTATATGGCTGAATGACAATAAAAATCACTTGACTTGAACGAGCCGGCCCGTAACCCCCCTGACGCTAGTGTGAGTGTCGAACAGCCCTTTTGGGGATGAGTCGACTACCCAAAGGATAGGGACAGGCTTGTCCTAGTCGTGCCTCTCTTCTCTCTTTTTTCTCCACAGAATAAGAGAGAATTCGCTAAAAGACCGGGACGCCAGTGTCCACGTCGGGGGGGGGGGGTCACTCCCAAGGAGAAGACATCGGGTCTTCTGCGCTTGAGAGCTCATCGCCTTCACGGGCACCGAATAAGAGGTCCAACTCTCCCTTGGACGAGCCAGCGCACTCATCTGAATGCCTAACTTAACCGACGGATGTGGTCCCATTGTGGTCCCCAAATCGCCCCCAGTTCTCGCAGCGCTGGCCTCATACCCATAAATAGAAGGACCGAGGCAGGGAGCCGCTGGGGTGGCTTGCTTTCTTATGAAAGGTCTCGCCATGAGGACATGACACATCCACGAAAGATGTCTTGGTGTGGGCGGCACCCAGGCCCGAAAGACAATGATCGTGGCGGTCAGAAGGTGATAGGTATCGACCACAACCAGGAATAACATACAATCGGAAAGGCATCTTTAAAAAGACTCGTCTTGAAAATGACGTTCCGATGTGTGCCGCTCTCTTAGAATATACTCTTTGTGTGAGGGAAAATGCTCTTTTAGAACATACTCTAGATCTGCTGAAGCACCCAGGGGCGATCTCTGCCGTGCACCCGTGCAGAGAGGGGATAAATCAGCTGTAATGCGGCATAAGGATCCAGCAGAGGTGAGGGATAGAAATCGCTTGACTCAGCTTGAACCATCAACCGTTCGGCTTGGAAAAGAAAATCTAATGAGCGGTATGCACATCCCCCCCTTTTTATACCCCTATTTCTGGGGGAGGGGCATGCAAATACCACTTGCCACTTCCCATTGTTTTTTTTTATCAAAGATAAGAGGTGTCTCGGGCTCTCAAGAGTGACCTCTAGAGTCACTACATCGACACAACATTGAGTGAGTGACAGATAGGGAACCAGCTTATCTGCAAAACTGAGCAATTTAAATGTTAGACAAAGAGTGACACAAGTTGACTGGCTACCTGATTACAAGTCAACTGACCAATCAGCTTACACCATGGGAGCTGTTTGGCTTAACATGTCACATGTGAGTGAGCCAATTGGCTAACATATGACTGACCTTCAGTCATTTGTCTCTGTATAATACATTTGGATAGTGGAAAGTATTCTAAATGTACACACATTACCTTTAAAATAGCAGTTAGATAGGAGACATAATTGTTGTAGTAATTTTTTGAACAGTTTTTTGACCAACTGTTAGAATTTTACAAACACCGTCATTAAAACAAGCCCAATTTACACAATGTCTATGTGTGATGCTACTGAAAAAAAAGTGAGTGTTCCATGGTTACTTTTCTTTGTTGTTTTTTCAAGTCATTTTAACACACACCTGCCTCAGCTGGCTGTGACACTTTAGAGAAACAACTTCCTTATACAAACAACTTTGGTGGTGGTACAACCTAAAAATAGTACAGGTTTTTGTTTCACACTTTTAGTGTTTTTCTCAGAAGACACAAGTTTATAACAAATTCTGTAACAATTTAAGAAGTGAGATAATCACTTAATTTCCATATTGGTAATAGCTTTTCATGATGGTATATCTTGTTTGCTATATGGTACGTTTACTATAATATGTGCAGTTAGATGAATATGTCATGGCATGGATGTCTTAATTCACCAGCCCCGTCCCTCCTGTAAGCTCAATATTTGCATCAGGATAATGGTTAATGTTATTAAATCATTGCTTTATTTTAATGAGTCTCATATCTTGTAACAATGCTACCCTGAAGGAAAGATGTAATTAACTCACAGGTTAATGCAGAGGAAGAGTGCACATTTAGCCATTAAAATATTTGTGTAATAATCGCAGCCAATGGTAATGGGGAGTAAAGGAAGAACATTTTTCTCCTCCATAAGAAGCAACATGTCTGTAAGGAGAGTTCAATACAGCTTTTTGTAAATGGCAGCTACTCTTTCTTATCTTCTGAATAGAGAATTGGTAGATGCATATTGTGAACTCTAGGCAGTTGATGTGCCAATGCTGCCGGGGTCATCTCCAGAGGCCAGCAGCAGTGTGCCCGTTGCACATGGTGCCCCAACCCTGTTGAGAGGCGTCTATTGTCACCATGTCACGTCTGGACACCAGCTGCAAGGGCACTCCGGTCTGCAGAAAGCAGAGGTCTGTCCAAGGGTTGAAAGTCTGATGGCAAGAAGGGGTGATTGTCACACGGTATGTGCTGTGGCACCATGCCCATCTCGTAACTCGAGTCTGTAGCCAGTGCTGAAGCGGTCTCATATGCATCAACCCGATCGGCGCGGCCGCAGCTGAAGATGCCATATGCCCCAGGAGCCTCTGGAATTGTTTTAGAGGAACCGCTGTGCCGGGCTTGAAGAGAGCGAGGCACCTGAGCACTGACTGAGCGTGCTCGTTGGTGAGACACGCTGTCATTGAGACTAACTCCATACCGAGAAAAGAGATGCTCTGAACCGGGACGAGCTTGCTCTTTTCCCAGTTGACCTGAAGCCCTAGATGGCTGAGCACCTGGTCCATGTGAGCGCACAGTAACTCTTGAGAGTTAGCTAGGTTGAGCCAGTCGTTGAAGTAGTTGACCTAGTGGGGCAAGAGTGGAAGTACGCGTCCTTCAGGTCTACCACCGCAAACCAATCTTTCTGTCGAACGCAGGTAAGAATCTGTTTCTGTGTGAGCATTTCGAACGGGAGTCTGTGTAAGGCCTGGTTGAGAACTCGGGAGCGCACGGCAGGGGGCGGGTTAGAGACTGAGGAAGAGGTCCTAGAGAGGCGTCTTCGGAACTCATCAGCGCTGGCCTGCCGGGGCTGAGCAGTTGCGGGGCCGGAGGCGAGGGAACTGCATCCGGGGAGCCAGGACTTTAGAGTTTTGGGGCCGGAGTTTCGTGAGAATGCCGTACACTGGCTGGGCAGCGCTGTGGCATGATGTGAGAAATCGCCTCTGTCTGCTTCTTCACCCCCGAGAACTGCTGGGCGAAGTCGCTGGGAGACGGGGGCTTTGAGAAATTGTGACTTGTCAACGTCGTGCATCTCGAACATGTTCAGCCAGAGGTGGCACTCCTGGACCAAGAGGGTAGCCATCGCCAGCCCGAGTGCCTGCGCTTTGACCTTCGTGGTCTGAGAGCGAGGTCGGTGGCAGAGCGCAGTTCCTGCAACACGTCGGGGTCGGGACTACCCATGTGCAGATCTTTAAGTGCCTTGGCTTGATGGACCTGCAGGAGAGCCATGGCATGCAGGGCGGAGGCAGCCTGTCCGGTGGAGCTGTAGGCTTTGGAGGTCAATGATGTCATCCTACAGGCTCTGGAGGGGAGTACCGGGCGGCCAGGTGGCGGCATTCTCAGGACACAGGTGGATTGCAACCGCTCTATCCACCTGGGGGACCTCCGTGTACCCGTGGACCGCCCCACCCCGGACGAGCTGAGGGGTCTGTTACGGGCAGTAAAAGGTGCCCTCTACGACTGTGACAGCTCATCGTGCACTTCCGGGAAGAACTGTACCGGGGGGGACGTGGCTGTGAGCTGCGCCAGGAGCCTAGGTACCAGTCGTCAAGCCGCGAAGGCTGTGGAGGGGATGGAGGGTTTCAGTTCAAGCCCACGCTCACGACAGCATGGGCAAGCATGTCGGCCATCTGCGCATCCACCTCTGACTCCGAAGGCTGCAGCCCAGTCGAGTCTTCCATGTCAGAAGCCAGGACGCACTCCGGTGCAGCGGCGATGTCATCATCCAAGTCCAAGGGCTCAAGAGAGAATGCCGGCTGGCTGTGAGGCGAGCAGCACTAATCCCGAGCTTGGACGGAATCGAGCGAGCGTGTCGGGGGGGCGTATGGTTTGTGGGGATTTACCCGGTGAAACCGAGCCCGTCAATATCCCCATATCGCCTTCATCGCCAGCAGGGTCGTCCTCAATCCCAAAGGAATAAGGAGCGTCGCAGGGGTGGCTGAAGTGGCATTCACCTTGAGGAAGGAGAGCCACGACCGCAACACTGCTATGGTCATGTTCTCTCAATGAGTACATGAGCCATCCACGAACGCCGCCTCAGTGTGATCGCTGACCAGGTACACGAGGCAGCGTCTGTGGCCGTCGGTCTTGGAGAGAAATCGACCACATCCAGGAACAACACAGTGGCGGAAGGGCATCTTGAAAAAGACGTGTCCTGAAAAGGACGTTCAACGCCGCAGTGTATGGCTCTTTTGTGAGTGGAAAACTCAAACTCTTTAGAGAAATCAAAACTCTTTTAGGAGGAGAACACTGTTAACAGTGAAAAGCGCTTTGAAGCACCCAGGGGCGTAGACTGCATAGCGTGCAGAGAGAGAGTATATCCAACCGCCGTATATCCAACAACAATGCTTCTCGCTGACAGAGGTGAGTGAAACAGTGGTGAACTTCAGCTAGCTATTGCACAACTGTTCAGCTCCGAAGAAAAATTCTGGCTGGCACTCGCTGCCCTTCTTCCATTTATACCCATATGTCCGGGGCAGAGAAAGCAAATTCTGTCTGCCAACTTGACATTGGCATTTTCTCAGGTTCAGAGGTACGTTTGGAATCCCAGGAAGACCCCTTGTGTCACTTCATTTGACAAAACGTTGAGTGAGTGACAGAAAGGGAACTTGAGAGTTTGTAGATTTGAATTTGCAATTCGTCAGCCTTGTCAGGCAAGATCAAGTTACACAGATCAATCCTTATGGCACTATATTTCACATGCCGCAGTTGCATGACGTCATCGTGTTTTAAGATGATCCATTTTGATTGGTTCGTCATCAGTTGTACCAGCTCTTGTGATTGGTCACAACTTCATTGGCCCACCCCTGCCCAACACCGGTAGCCTGCACTCTCGCATCTGGGTTTACAAGCGCACAAGTGAGTTTTTCTAAAAGTTTGTCACAAAAGTAGTTGCAAGTCTAGGCAGGAAGATTTGAAGTTACAGTGCAAGATTTGAGAGGTTGTAACGGCCAATTTGTGGTTGTATTGTGAAAGTGAATTAAAGTACAAATGTAAATATGTAATACAAGTTTGTACCTGTAGTTGTATTTATATGGCATTTTACACATTATTTGTTATTGACTATTCGTCTACAACTTTGAATTCAAAACACAGGTTTTTGATTATTGTCTGTGAGTGCAGATTGAAACACTCATCTTTTACAAGTATTCACATTGTTGATGTGAGTGTAAACTTTTAATTTGTATATATATTTATTGTGCAAGTTCTCAAATTAAAAAATCTACAAGCTCTTGAGTTTTGCTACCAGTTTATCTTCATAGTCTGAGAGGTGATTTTAATGGTGGGTAACATAAAAGCCCTGAAGAGCAATTTACAGTTTTCTCTGCCCCCTGTGTGGGACCCCAATTGCTGCAGCAGCACAATTGGCCATCCCCCGCAGAGAAAGTGAGGTGGGATCAACATCTCTGACAGCAAGAATCAAAGGCAGAATCCGAAAACCTTCCTAATTATGCAGTGACCAACCATATGCTTCCAACAGAGCTCATCAGTAGGAATGATAATTAGTGATAAAGCAATAGATAGAGAGAGCAACTTCTCTTGTTCCTCTCACTTATAACCTTCTGTTAAAGGTGCAGCAAGTAGTGGAGTGAAACCTAAATTATATTCCTCACTCACTTTCTGTTCAGTGAAGCCTGCAGCTAATTGTTTAATGTTAGTAATTAATGCCTTGTCCCTCAGTAAAATGACTTTAACTTGTGTGAAGCCATTATGTTAAACATGCATTAAGCATAATTTTAAGGTCTTAATGTTTTAACTATTTGCATACATTTTTCAATTACCTAAGATTAGGGTCATGTGAATCTCATCCTCCTTGGACCCCAAAGCAATTTTATTTACTTAAATAATGTTTTTGCGAACCGGTTCAGCGCCTGAAAACCTGCAATATCCCTTTTTGATTTTTGTAATAATATTTTGTAGTTATGTAATTTCACCTATATATTACATATAAAGTGATTAAACCAAAGTAACAAATGGTAAAAACTATTTTCTTTCTTTGTGTTTTCAGCTAGCTGACTGATTAGCCTGCTAAGCTAATATCAAAATCTTTCTAGCAAGTCAGTCCACTTTCGGCCATCTTTGGAATGCTCTTGGGATACCAGTGCAGCTCTTATCTACTTGAATTGGGGGAAACCAAAAGCTCAAAAACAGTTCGTCAAGATTACGATCAAAGAACATATTTCTAATCAGCAAAAACATTTGATAATATTGGAATCATAAATTGTGCTTCTTTACCTCATATTACACTACAGCATGCAGTTTTCACGGATTGTATAACTAATGTGCAAGCGTGTTAGCGAGTTGATTGACAGACGATGTCTGTATCTAAAAGGTGATTGGTTCTTTTACCTGTAAGACGGGACTTCCTTTCTACATCCATTGACCATTGGGTGCTAGAGCTTCTTGGTTGGGCGTTCCAATTTCTCCCATTCATTTAAATAGAAGTGACCTGTATCTGCTAAATTGTCTCTGCTAATATTCTATCACACATTATATATGGTTAGCATGCTAATCAATTAGACTACTAAGCTAACATATTCAAATGTAAGTTATTCACATAATCATATACAAAAACATTTTTTCGTGCTATCTGGTAAAATTGATATGGGAATACCATATTTTCTATACAAAACCAGTAATGGTGTTCAGTTGTCAAAGGTTATACAGTATGTTTATTATTAGCATTTTAGGCACCAAAACAAAAAGATACAACATTATATGGAATGTTATATCCACATAAAGTATATAAAATATTTATTGTGGTGTCCAGACACCATTTATTTGAGAACGAGTACGAGTACTGATACTTCCTTTTTGGTACTTAATGATACCTGTACCATATAAACAGTTTATTAAACTTTTATCATTAAAATGGAAACGGTCACGGTCCTGTCAGTCTGGCATTATCCGCCCATGTCTGTCTTTGTGTGAGCATGTGGTTTCAGTTATATTCCCTGCCACACGCTCTTCTGTCAGTTGTTTTCATGTCTGGAGAGTGGTCCTGGGTCCTGACTTCCTGTATAGTTTGGTTCCGGTCTGTGTAGGGACCCAGACATTCATACTCCTCGTCTGTCTTTTATTGACGTGGGTGCATCGTGCTTGTGTCATCTAGGCTGCGTGCACTCGCGTCAATAATCTATGTCAGTCTTTGTGTCTGTCTCTTGCGTCTGCAGATGCGCATTGCACTTTCTTTGCGCCTGGGTCGCAAGCTGTCTTCATGTTTGTGCTGAGGTTCTGTCACTTCGGTGAGGTGTCGGGTGTGTGTGTGGCCAAACTCTCACACAAGTGTCTTCTATCGTCTCATTTGTCGATTGGCATGAGTGTATATCGCCTCATTGGCTTGGCAATGTGTGCTCATGCCATTCGGATGTTTTGACTTGTGAGAACAATAATGAGCAAACAAGGAGGCGGGGTGTGACGTAAGACAGAAAAGCATAAGGTGATACAGAAACAATAACAAAGCTGTGTGTTTTTCTGTCTAATGTTACACCCCACCTCCTTGTTTGCAAATTAATGTTTCATTAGTAACACCTGCCCTATATTAACCCACTATTAACCCTGTTTTAGTCTCCTCTTGTGTGCTGTCCAATGCCAGTTCGTCTTGTAATCTAGTCTGTCCTGTATATTCCTTTGAGTGTTCTTGTAGATCCTGTTCCCCTACCTGATTCGGTCCGGTTGGTCCTGAATCCCTTGTTCCTTCTGCTCCAGCTTGGATAACCCCTTTGAGAGTGTTTGGTGTTGTTTATGTTTTCCCCCTCGTGGGAGTTTGCTTTAATAATAAAGTGTTTTTTGGTTTTGAACTCTGCATTTGGATCTTCATCTCTGCATAACCCTGACAAAAACTTTAATCAAATGTAAATAGAACAATACATTTTCAGCATTATATTGTATTGTATTAATTTTATAAAATAAAGTGATACAAAATACATAATTGGATTTATTTTTGCCAAATATAGTGCTGCATAACAGAGAATGACATATGTGGATATTGCTTAATTAAAATATTATTAATAATGATTTATAATAATTATCATTATTATTATATTATTATTATTATTATTATAGTAGTAGTAGTAGTAGTATTACAGAGAATTTATATAACTATACGATAGTAATACATTTCTGTCTTTTTCCATTTAAAGAAAACTTTTATTTTGGAGTGAAGCCCTTTCCGTATTTTGTGTGGTTTTGACTGTAGATTCTCACTTCCGGAAAAGAAGGTCGCTATTTGACCCAATGTGATAATTAAACCACAAAAGGCTGCTATTTAATTATATAAATATGTAGTCTGTGTGTGCATCGTGCTACAAAGTTAGCTTTCATCTGCTACAAACAGAGCACACAATGCTTATGATGGTGTTTTCCGTGTTTAAGCCAAGGAGCTCTAAAAGGTATGAGCAGCCGGTGTCGGCTCCACACATTCACAAGTGCTCATATTTGAAGTGCACAGCACATACAAACTATATATTTATCTCATTAAATTGCAGCCTTTGCAGTTTAATAATCTCACTGGGACATTTTTGTGTGCTGAATGTTCACACAATGACATTTTTAAGAGAATGTTATTGGAACCGATTCCAATACCAGTATTGGTATCAGGACATCCCTAATAAATTTATGCAATGCAAATTCATGTACTGTATATTAAATAATATATATATATATATATATATATATATATATATATATATATATATATATAGATATATTTTTTAGGAAGTCATGGCCCCATCACAGATCCTGGGAAACATTTCAGGTTGACAACCTAGGACCAATAAAATTATGCTTTTTCAGTGCTGAGTTAAAAAGAGGCAGTGTGCCCTGAAAAACACAGACACCTGTGTCAGGAATTTAGGTTACATTGTTCAACGAAAAGCAGGCTTGTTCTTGCCACAAGTACAAATGCAGTTGTGAAACAGAAAACGCTATGAACAGGATTCCTTGGTTGTGTTTCAGTACACACCACTAGGAATCCACTAGAAATATTTTTTCTTTCTTTCTGCAGCTAAAACAAATTTCAGCATGTGGGTCGTATATGTAATTTGATGTAGTGAGATATTGAACTTATTTACATTTATGTTCTTGGCAAACACTTTCTTACCATAAGGAATTACACCTACCAATTATACAAAGAGCCCTGCTGTAAGATTCAGAGACTGCATTAGGATGGAACCCATTTGTAGGTTTGTCTCTTTAGGAAGTCCCTAATAATGAGAATTAATGGCTTCTGGATGCCTTTCGACTACCACTCAAAATGATATAGTCACAAGCATATTTCCTCACAGTTGCTCAAGTTAATATACTTTATCAAGTTAATGTGCTCCACAGAATGCACTTAAAAAAGCATAAAACATAACAGTGAGTTGGTGGAGGTAGTAAGAGACAGAGTATGCAATAATTGACTTGAAATGGCTGTTAAACATAATAGTCATTCAATTGAAAGCCTGGCACAGCCTGTTCTGGTCCACCAACACATGTACCAAGTCATTCCCTTTTTCCTGTTTTCAAATGCAATGTGCTTGTACAATTTATAGTGGAGGGCCTCTTGTGTACATTTTTGCTTTAGTGCTCCTTGAGATGTGGTATCTTCAAGAAACAGGAATAAACACAAGAAGTACAAGAAGCAAAAGTGTCTTTACATTGACTAGCCCTGTGCCTGAAATCACACACTGTCAGAGCATGTACTCTATGTACATGTTCAGGGTTGGGAGGGTTATACTTTTGAAATGTATTCCACTACAGAGTACATGCTGTAAAATTATTCAAGGTCAGTAACATACAGGGGCAAAAATCTCATCAAAATGTTGGGGGGGACAATAAACATAACAATTCTCAAGAGCAATTTTTGAAGGGGACACCAAGGTTTTTTTTGTTGTTGCCCCGATTGCATTTGTAAAATTTTATTTCTTAAACAATTATTTAAAAAATATATCATTATATTATTTACAATACACATATTTTAATGATATTTTGGGGGGGGACAACCCTCAGCCTATGGTAACATATTCTAAATACTTTGGATTACTTCTTCAGCACTGGTAGATTTTTTTCACTAGACAAAATACACATGTTATAAATACATTCTCTGAAAAACCTAAATATCATATGCAGTGTTGTTTCTAAAACAAAATACATGTAAATCAAATTTATCTTGTTTTATGGATTTTTTTACAGGAAAACAATACGGTCTTACTAGGAAAAAATAAATTATGATCAACTGTGAATTTATAAAAAAATATGATTGTGTCTGGTAACAGGTGCATGTAAAATGGCTAGAAATAGCATTTTAGCTAGTGTAAAGCTGACAATTTACACAAGGTTTATTTCTATTTCTTCTGCTCCAAACTTACTTCAAACATACGTCTTTGTATGATCGTATGAATGTTACACATCATAACAAAGTGTTTCACCACTGTTCAAATGCACTTTGAATCGCATCATTTATATGTATAAATGTTTTCCGTCTGAAAGGACTAAATATGAAATGAAGCAAATTACAATTAAATGCAAAGTAATCTCTTCAGTAATCAAAATACATTTTGAAAGGAACTGTAGTCTAATACAGTTACTTATATTTTGGATTTTTAATACGTAGTCCTGTTACATGTATTCCGTTAATCCCTGTACATGTAGTAATGTATGTGCAGGGTTAGTGGTACTCCAGGAAAGGATTGAAAAATGACTGGATTAGACAATACAACAAGTGGCTTTAAAAGTCAGTATATTGTTTATTCAGTATATTTATTTTGCAATTCAGTATATTTGTTCTTGCATTCTTTCTGAGCTATTTTGAATTGTTGGTCTATGTACATTTGTGTACGATTTTGAATAGTCTCACTGGATTTCAGCATTATAAACGCCACATTTTTAGGCCAACTTTTAAAATTGTGTTGATTTGCACTCTGTTGTGCTTCATCAAGCTGTCAAAAAGGCTTCCTGTGTGACCAGCTCTCATTCTGTGGCTGCAATGCCTGTGGGGTTTAAGGCACGCTGACTGCCATCTGCTGATGCGGCTCGTAAAAACCCTCTGTAAGACCAAATGGCCAAGTAACACTTTGTGACCTTAACACATAAATCCACGGCAATATCAGGAAATGGAGACTCATGAAGACAGTTCGAAGGCCCAAAATCAACATGAACCTAAAACAGTGACATTTGTTTCTTTCCCCCCGGGACACCTCCTCTCCCCATCTGCACATTCCAAAGACATTCTCTCTTAGCTCAGCAGAGACCGCATGGACCCACAATTTATACAAAACATAGCCTTGCTAGATAATTCTGAAAATGACTCTGACTTGTGATCACTTTTATAACTGGCAAATTGATGATTATAGCCGATGTACCTCTTTAAATATTTGTAGTGATTTCTAATCACTTAGAACTGAGAAATCGATAATTATAATCTTAAATCTTGTGTTATTCATACAACTTTTACTGAGAATGGTAACTCTATTCAGGATAAAACACCTCATGTTTAATATTGTTTAAATGTTTTCTGCATTTCAGGAATGTTTATGTTAATTAATCTTTGATCTAGTCAGTTGTATCCATGATATAAAAAAGTTCATGATTAAACTAGCACTATTTTGGCGGGAAGTTGTAAGAATCCTCCACACAAAGGATTGTAAATCAACCGTGAAACTGACAGACCAGTCGACCATGTGACTCTGAAAAGCCACTTCTGATTGGCTTAGGACACCTATGGGGTGTAGCCAATTTCAGTTAAAAAATGTTCTACCCAAGGAAGAACTCTTGAATTCTCTGCTTCTGCTTCTATCTTGCAATGCTCTCTTTAAACCATCGCTTGGTCTGCTTTCTTCGGCTCTCTTGCTGCTACCAGATCCTCCGTGCCATGTAGAGTCCAAGGAAAACTCAGGACACAAGAGTCCTGAGGAAACCTCTCACCTCTGCTCTACAGTTCACACACCCAACGGGAGTCGTGAGTCTTCCTTTCAGATGGCCTTGCTTCAAAGCCAAATTTATCAGCCATCCACACAATAATTATCCGTGATCATAACCGATTCCAAGACATCGACGGAACAAATTTTCTTCAAACACCAAAGAACCAAGCAATACAAGGAAATGCAATGACTTGCAAGTACATCTCCAGACTTTTGCTCAAAGTGCTGGTGTATTAGTTGAATACTTTTGGTAATCGAAAGGATAAATGGTTTTTAAGGAATTGTCAACAGACTCTGTAAAGTTAATTTTCACTATATTGATCATTCTGTCACTTTACTCACTGTGGCAGGGCGGAGGGTGGGGCCGGGTCGTGATTCTACACAACCGGTCCCTTATCAGGCTAATTAAGCCTCCGAGAGGGATAAAGGCCGACTGCGGAGGATGGTGTGGGAGAGAGAGAGAGTTTGTTTACGGACATGTCCGTCATTTGTGTGTGTTTTCTTTTGTTTAAGTTAATCATTAAAATATTATTTATATTGACAAGCCGGCTCTCACCTCCACCTTTCCATTGAACTGCGTTACACTGGTGCTGAAATCCGGGAAGGAGGAGGGATACGCCATAGTAGAGTTCTCGCCTTTTATCGTCCAACCCTCCCTCGTCGACCGCAAGGGGACAAGGGGCTCCTAACCGACCGCCTGGAGCGTTCAGGGCCACTAGCAGGGGCGGAGGAGTCCCCTACCAGCTGCTGAAATGCGGCGGGGTCTGAGACCGCCGACTGCGAGCGGGAAGGGGCTCGCTGCCGACCGCCTGGAGCGGGAGAACCGCTGCCAGGGGTGGGGAGACCCCTTCTGTTCCCCGAGAATGTGGCGTGGCATTCCATCCGCCAGGGGCTGGAGGACTGCCTCAGATCTGCATGGAGAGGCGCGGCTGTCGTCCGTTAGAGGGTGGAGGTGTGGCCGAGGAACAAGCTACAGCGTATCGGAGAACTGGCGAGTAAGTGTTTTTTTTTCATCTCTCTCTCCTCTCTCTCTCTCACTGCTGCTGTTGGCATTTCCCCTCTCATTTACATTTTACAGTGTTTTTTTGGGGGGGGGGGGTACTACACTGTTACAGGAAGTACCTCCCCATTTTTATTATTTCTGTTTCCCTCCCCTTGTCCCCTCCCTCATCCAGGTAGACGGGATGACCTGCCGGTAGATGGGGCGAAAGGCACGCCCCTCCCCAGGGAAAGAGGGGCGGGGGGTTGTACGTCATGCCGGGGGCTCCCCAGCCTGAGAGAATGAGGGAGGAATGTGGCAGGGCGGAGGGCTTGGCCGGGTCGTGATTCTACACACCCGGTCCCTTATCAGGCTAATTAAGCCTCAGAGAGGGATAAAGGCCAGCTGCGGAGGATGGTGCGGGAGAGAGAGATCATTTACGGACATGTCCGTCATGTGTGTGTGTTTGTCTTTTGTTTAAGTTAATCATTAAAATATTATTTATATTGACAAGCTGGTTCTCGCCTCCTCCTTTCCATTGAACTGCTTTACACTCACCAACCTGTTGCATGTTTTATGTGTTAGATTAGTTTATGTTTAGAATAGCAATATTTTTGTATTCAAAGATAATTTGACTGTATATTTGTGGTATATTTTGATAAATAATCTCATCCCTGTTTATAAAAGATTTAATTTCGAAGCTATACCTAAATATGTGTGATATTATTTTCAATAATCCATGAGAATAATATTACTCCAATAAGTGAATTAATCATAATTCCCTTATTAATGCTAATTCCTTACAATTGTGAGAGGATACAACGAGACGCTGTATTACGATTTTAATGGTGGAGAATTTAATCCAGACATATAATCTAGTTATTTGTTATTTATCTTTCTTATAATGGTTGTCGAACATGTCTCATTCCGCTATAAATTTCCTTACATAATAATGATGTAGAAAAAGGACAGTGTAAATTAATTACTAGCTCACACATACTGTTCCTACATATAATGGTGGAGGTACGCGGGCACTTTAACCCATCCCATGTACATTTATACTACCAAATTTCCTAAAATTTTGTTCAGTGGGTAAATAGCCCGACTCATTCACATGGTCATACCCTTGACTTGGTATTAACACATGAAATATCTGTTGACAGCACTGAAATCTGTGACAACACCTTCTCGGACCACAATCCGATCCCATTTTCAACCTCTCTCTCTGACTCTGTGGTGAAAGTCCCATCTCAGGTACGTTTGTCACGTATATTTTCTCAATGCTCCTCTACAGACTTCTCAAATGCTTATAACGAGGTCCGTAAACCTCTGGATTTTGCATCTTCATCAAATAATTGGGATGCTGAGGAACATCTCAATTTATTCGATTCCAATGGAAAAAGGACCATCTACTAGTGTCTCATAAAATAATGAAGAATGTACTGTCCACCTTCTAAAAAGCTGTCAAATCTGCTAAATTGAAATATCTATCTGAGATTATGACTAAAAGCTCCCATAGTCCCAGAACTCTTTTCTCCACCATCAACGCATTTTTAAATCCTATTACATCTATTTTTCCTGAGACATCAGAGGATCTATGAAAATGTTCTTAATTTCTTTTACTGAAAAGTTTAACAGTATTCGATCTCAGCTTCTGCCAGATGTTCTTGACCTGATTGAGACTCCATCTTGTTCAGCAGTTTGGAGTGAATTTGAGCCTGTTTCTCTCCAATTATGCAGAGAAATCACTGAACATCTAAAGCCTACCTTCTCTCCAAATTATGTTATACCACCATGCTTTTTCAAGCAAATATTTGACACTATTGGTCCAGATGGACTGTCTGTTATTAACAACTGTCTCTGCACTGGGACTGTCCCGACATGCCTTAAACTTGCAATGGTGACACCTCTCCTAAAAAAAAAACAGCTTTGGATCCCGCTATCTGTACACATTTTAGGCCTTTCTCTAACTTGCCTTTTATGGCAAAGATTATGGAGAAGGCAGGTTTATTCCAGTTGTAATCATTTTTAAATATGAACTCTATCCTTGAACCTCTCAAGTTGGGTTTCACAGCTTTGCATAGAACAGAATCTGCTCTACTAAAAGAACTCAATGACATCTTAATGAATTTAGACTCCAGGACTGTCATGGCCCTTGTCCTCTTAGATCTTAGCTCAGCATTTGACCTGGTTGACCGCAATATCCTTATTTCACGGCTTGAGAATTGTGTTGGTATTCGAGGTGCGGCTCTGGATTTGTTCCGAAGTATGGAGGAGTGGACACGGGCAAGCTGCTGAGTGCATCGCAGCGAGCACTCAACCACGTCGTGACCTTCCAGTGAAATTAGGTAAGGCGTCTCCCTGATCCCGTTAAGGATGGGAGGAGGCACTTACTCGTGTAGGCTTCAAGCGGTAGCCTTTCCTGATTTTTGTATCAAGCTATTACCCGCAGATCACTGCTAGGATAGTGTTGGGAAAGCACTCTTCCCTCTACATGAGGGAGAGCAATATGGAGACCACATCCTACCAGAGGGAGGATAACATGTGGAGAATATCTCACATGGACTCACCGACGGGGCAGTTCACATATGGAATGAAGCCACTGGGAGGACCCTATCTATGAAGAAGGTACACAGCAACAATGGTCGAGGCGGAGCTGAGCTCTGGGGAAACACAGGATTCACCTAAGGGGAAACCAAACAGTGTTAATGCATCATACGGGATTGCCGAAGGGGAATCACCACGTATGGGACACTGAGCTGAAGTACGTGGGCTCACCTGAACAGGGGTATACAACGAGTACTGGGCCTGGCGGCATGACTCCTCTGCCGAGTTTGCCACCGAATAGTGCTTAAGATATTAAAGAGGCGTCCAGTATTCACCGGAACTGTGGACAAATAGCGAACATTATCACCTGGAAAGGCGCAAGCGATATACCCGACCGGCCTACCTGCTGTTACTCCATAACACTCGGGTCGAAACCGGTGCTATGCGGAGGTTGTTAAATGTTGCGAAAGTATTGGGTGTAGCACAACCCGCTGCTCGTCCGCTAGAGACGAACCCCTCACCAGTGCCCAGGAGGATGCAACACCTCTTGGAGTACGCCCTGACTCCCAAGTGGCACAGCAGGTCTTGGGATTGGTGAGACAAGGAAATTACTTCCACAATCCAATGGGCCAGCCTCTGTTTGGAGACAGCCCCTTCTGCTGACCTCCAAAGCAGACAAAGAGATGCTCAGAGCATCTCATTCAAGCGGTAGCCTTTCCTGATTTTTGTATCAAGCTATTACCCGCAGATCACTGCTAGGATAGTGTTGGGAAAGTCCATCTAAAGCTCTGCGTGCGGTCCAGATAGATGCGCAAGGTGTGCACTGGACATAGCAACGACAAGGATGGGTTTTCCTCCCTGACTCCCTATCGTACTGATGCCAGGATGTGCTTCTGCGTCATCATCTTGAAGGGAAGCCTGTGTAAAGCTATGTTCAAGTTATGCAGATCTAGGATTGGGCACAAGTGCTGCTAAGTGTTGCCGAAAAGCCCCCCTTGCGAGATGGACGCATCGAGAAAGCTAGCCTTCTTGGCGTCACGCATCTCAGCAAGGTTGAACCACAGGTGCTGCTCTTGGATCACCATAGTGGACATTGTGCAAATATTTGACTGCCTTGGCCTGGTGGACCTGCAGGATGCAGAGATGCATCTTTTTCGCTGACGAGCGTAAAACAAAGGCCCGAACCCAGATAGTTTTCTCCTGACCGCTCAATGCAACAGGAATTCAACAGACAACACTGCAGAAATCACACAGGATTTCACAAGTAAGGCTTGATATCTGGGCAGATTTAGTTTAGAAACTGGGACTTTTCTTATAAAGCTAAATCATATATTTGATAGCTGAATGTTTGATGTTTTGGTTACCATTGTATGTTTAACTACGATCGATGAATGTTTGACGTTAACGATTCAATCGCGCAGTTACCAGTGTGTAACCTCTGTTAAATTGCATGAACCCCTGTTTGTTCGCTCTCTCTCTCTCACACACACTAAAATTCACGGAGCGAGCAACACCGCGGTTTATGTATGAATCAGGCTTGTGTTTTTCAAATTCTCCCGCCTGTTTCGTTCAGTTCCTTTGTGTGTCTGCTCACTATCACCCACATGTGGTATTAGCTCCGTTTTTCTGGATCTGATCCGGCCATCTTGCTTTCCCTACACATTCAAATAACCGGTGGCTCCACCCCTTCCATCCTAGTCCTTCATTTTGAAACTAGTTTCCATTTTGAATTCGGTTCGCCATTTTGAACCTAGCTCTAAGGATGAAACCAATCCACCATTTTGAACTGGTTCCACACGTGGAGTTTAGTCGCCATTTTGTGTCTTTATTACCGAATCGAGACACACACACATACACTAGCATATAGCTCTACCATTTAGTTAGGATTTCCACTTTATGTTTTTGTGTTATATTCATCTAGTATTGGCAGTGTTCATTGCTGTTTGATTATAATAAATCTTGTTATATTATAATAAGTACACCTGGTTTGTTTGTTTGAATATTGGGTTGAAGCCAGCCTCTGCCACGTCAATAACTCCTGTATTACTTCAGTATTGTTAAATTGTTGTTGTTATAAGACAACTGTAACCAGATTACTGTTGGATTCGTATGGCAATAATTTGACTAGCTTCTTCCCCTTTTTGATTATTTTGATTATCAATCAATATACTCAATCTTCAGGGTAGAATTTTATGAGACTTGATCAGTCACTTACTATAATTTTTCTCTTGTCAAAGAGTGGTTCCCCGAGGATAGAATTTAACGAATGAAATTATATTATTTAATTTAATTATTAATTAATAATTAATAAACATTAATTATTAATTATATCTGATCTAACCAACCTGTGCACCCTACAGCAACATCCAACAGCACAAAGGTGAAAGGACATTTATGTGAGCTCTTTTAGATGGAAATATACTCTTTTTGAAAATATACTCTTTCTCTTTACACCTGTGTACTCAGTCGCCGAAGTGCCCAGGGGACAAACAACACTCGTCCGTGTGAGGGGGATCGCTGTAATGCGCCATATATCCAGCTGACAGCAAGGTGAGAGGACGAAGTCGGCTTCGAAGAAAAAATCTGAATGAATGATGCACGCCATCTCCTTTTATACCTGTATGTCCGGGGGCGGAGAATGGCATGCAAATTCCACTTGACAATTTTCATTGTCATTTTCTAAATAAAGCAAAGTTGATTGGGGCTCTCAAGATCGAAACCCTAGTGTCACTACATCAACACAACATCAAGTGAGTGACAGACAAGGAACAGAAATTATCCTGTTTGAATCAAATGTGCTTAAAACAGTGAACAACATTGACTTAGGTATTCTCATTCCTCATCTCACTTCTAACACAAAGAAACTAGGATATTTCTTTGATAGTAGCCTAAAGTTCAACAAACAAATTAAAGAAGTGGTTAGATTGAGTTTTTTTCCACCTACGTTGCCTAGCTAAAACAATAATTTTCTATCCAGGAATACTTTTGAAATTGTGATCCATGCTTCTATTTCTTCATTCTTGGATTACTGTAATTCTCTGTACTCTGGAAGGCACCAATCAACTCTATCCCACCTGCAGATGTTCCAAAATGCTGCGGCACAACTTTTAAATGGCAGTCGTAAACATGAACACATCACTCCCATCCTGATCTCCTTGCACTGGTTCAGTGATCAATAAGATTTCAAATTGATTTTAAGATTTTAAAATTTGTCTATAAATCCTTAAACAATCATGCACCCCATTATCTCTGTGATTTGGTTTGTCCGCACAACTAGATCAATCAGATCAGGGGATTGTGGACTTCTGTCTGATCCTATATCCAAGATGAAGCATAGAGGGGTGATTGTGCTTTTTGTATTACTGGCCCCAAACTGTGGAACAGTTTACTGGATTAACTCAGGACCGCCTCCTCTCTATCTGTTTTAAATCGTTGCTTAAAACTTTCTTATTTTCATTAGCTTTTAATTTACCTTAAATCATTGTTAAGCTGTGAAATTGCCCTGCTACCTAGGTTTTATTTCTGTTATACTGTCTTGCCTTTGATGCCACTGTACAGCACTTTGGTCAACCATGGTTGTTTTTAAATGTGCTATATAAATAAATGTTTTGTAATCTTAAATATATAAGATTTGATTTTAAATGTCCACTGTGTGGTGCTAAAAGAGAGTTAAATGTTCTCCCAAACAGATGATGCTTTTAAAGTTAGTGCTCTATTGCGTTTTAAATCAACAAAATCTACCCTCCTACCTTAAAACGTAAACCTAACGCTAACCGATATTGTCATGGAAAGCAAATGTGAGATGAAAAACGTAATTACTGAAGCAACCGTGTAATTTCATGGTACTTCTGACTCGTACCACAATCCTTTGCATTGTGAGTGCAATACTCTATCAGTTGAGCTACTGCTCAACTTGATAGCACTTGAACAAGCTTGTAAATGTAGTTGGTTATGTACTTCAAACATTAAAATGTATTGCCTTACAAGTCATGCACTATAGTTAAAGTGTTTTTGTGTCATAAGACTTCCATTAAGAACAGGATGAAAAATGAGTGTATGAACTGATAATCTGCCGTTTTACTGGTGATTTGTGTAAAAGGTAGTACAAGTTGTTGTTGTTGTAGCACCTCTAGTGTTCATCTCACCAGGAAAATACATACAACAAGCCATGTGATACATACAACAAGCCATGTAAAAAAGATTTAGCAAAAATGTAGCTATAGTAATGTGGTTCTATGAGACCAGGTTGCACATGAGAGGCAACTCAGGCAGCCTACACTGATTTGTTATTTTTAGCTGGTCTTGGTCTTAGAGATTTTTTGGGCACTTATCAGCTGGTCTCCATGACTGATTGGCTCAACCATGCTGGGAGGCCATCTAGATTAGTTTACGACCAGCTTGCACACCTGGGAGACCAGCTAGACCATCTTAAACTAGCAAAGTCTGATTTAAGATGCTTATTTTCAGCATAGATATCTTATTGTTTCCTTCAAATTGCATCTAAATTTCCGAGACAACACATGAAGTAGATGATTCATGCTCTCATAGTTATGCAATTGCATTTCAAAAGGGATGAACTGAAGAAATAATGTTGGCAATCAAAATTAGATGAAGTTGAAGCAGAGTATTAATGAGGCTTCATGAATTATGTTTCTCAAGGATGAACAACCAAAAGAATGCACCAAAATATGTTTAATCACATCCAGTGCCATTATCATTGGTTTAAGATGTGCAAATATTCAGAGAATCTTATAATCAAAGCAAATAAGCAGCATACCAGCTCTTTACATCTCTTCATTTTGCCTGAGCAGTGCCTTTGACAAGTTCTCAGTAATCCCAGCTGATATCCAGCTCAAACACAGAGTGAGCCTCCATCTCCATCTGCTAAGATATCTGCCTCTCTTCTCTTCTCTTCTCTCCCTCCTTTTCTCCTGTTCTCTCTCCCTCCCTTGCTCCCTCCCTCCCTCCCTCCCTCCCCCCTTTTAACCCAAAACAGTCAGAACAGCCTTTACCTTTAACCTTCAGTCAATGCAGTTATTAATCTTTTCATGTATTTCATGGTGAGCCTCTTTAATAGAATTTTGTTGTTTGGCCTTCTTAGATTCAGAAATGTCAGCCAATTTGATTTCAGCCTGAAGTGTGTGTGTTTTGTTCATCATTTTTGTCATTAAAGACACTCTTCTCTGCATATCAATCACTTAAGCAGAGATTAGCATTTCATTTGAGAGCCATTACAGTAAAAAAAAAGTTAAACATATTCAATTATAGTCCATCACAACCAGGAGACAGCTGCTTTTTTAATGATCCATGAATAATAGATATTAATTGTATCAGTAAGCCTAGATACTCACGTAGAGTAAATAATTAGTTCTTATACACTAAAATGAGGTCGTGTCTGCAGCTTTAGGTAATGCCTGCAATATTAGGTCCATAATCTGATACAGTATTTTCATCTGTTAGTTTTTTGTAGAGTGTGTTCTTTGACAGTAGGAACTTAATGAAATTGTGAACAGGGTTTTGACAATTACAAATGCATCTTATTGTCTAATGATATCTCATGTGATTCTTCTGCATACATCTGTTTTGTGGATGATACGTTATAGCAGATACATTGCTGTGTTTTTGCTTATGAGGGTTACTGTGATAATAAACTCTTATGAACTCTAGTGCCATTTCATCCTGTATAATAAGGGCTGTCAGAGTTGTTTGTTTTCATTCATCATGTCTGTCATTTATTGCAGCCACAAATGAATTTCCAGTAAGTCAATATATAATACCCAGTAGGGTTGCACTGTACACTGTACACAGTAGTCTATGAAATCATCATTTTGTAAATATAGTACCTAAGCCAGATGACAATATGCTCAGCACAGTTTGGCAGCTTAAGCAGGGTGGCGTGAAGCATAAAAGTTAATTATTTTACTTGTGAGAATCTTGTTTGTTGTGAGAATGTTTTTTTTCTTCCTTTATTTCCTTTTCCTTTTTTTAATTTACCAAAATTGCTATTCTTGATCAATTCATTCATTTAAATTGTCTATAAATCAAATTCAGATGAGATGAGAAAAAAGACAAATAAAGTAATTTGCACTTCTTGTATGGTGGAATATATTTAGGAAGTATGAAATGCCATAATATATAACATCCGCTATGTGTTTAATTACAGACTCAATACTAACACATAATTTGGTGTTATTTCCTCAAAAAGGAAATGAATGTGTTAATGCATTAACTACAAATGATAAAATCAATAGTAAATCATTGACATTGAATTGTTTAATATTTTCATCAGCACTAGATTCATTATATCATTCACCAAAGGATGTTTATTTGTTGCTAAAAGGGGTCATGACATATTTTTTTTAAATAATTATATTATCTTCCCTGATGTCCACTGATAAGTTAATGTTAAGTATTTTTGCAACATCATAATTTAGTAGTATATGATAATTTTCCACCCTGTCTCGGAGTAGTTGTCTGAAATACTCAGTTTTAGCCAAAGCGCCTCCTTACAACTTCAATGTAAATGCACACTTTTATGATTGGCTAACATCATGCAGCCCCTCAAATACAGCCATATTTGAAACTTAATCGGAAGAGAATGAACAAGCACCACAATATTATAAAATTACATTTCAGGAGTTACACAAAATATACATCCAACACATTGCATCCGAATATATTAAACTGTTCACCTATTGTAAGCACAGCAGCACCACTAACTATCAAACAGTCATGATATATGAAATATTCATGAATGAAACGGTTTACTCACTGTTTTGCGATCAGGACCAATAGTGTTTTTAACTGCCCGATCCTTCAATAACAGTTCTTTGCAAAGCTTGAATCGTATTATGACTGGTTCACAAGCAATGGATGTACTTCCTTCGCCAGCTGAGGAAGTTCAACCTGCCACAGGCGCTGCTGATACAGTTCTACTCAGCAGTCATTGAGTCTGTCCTCTGCACTTCAATAACTGTCTGGTTTGGTGCAGCTACAAAATCAGTCATAAGAAGGCTACAAAGGACAGTTCGGTCTGCTGAGAGGAAAAATCACTCTGGACCCCACTCACCCTGCCCATTACCTTTTTGAACTGTTACCTTCTGGCCAACGCTTCAGAGCTCTGAGCACCAGAACCAGAACCATCAGGCATAGGAAGTTTACACTTTAGGCATAGTTTTTTTCCCTCAGGCTATCCATCTCATGAACAGTTAAATTGCCCCATTGAGAATAATTATGTGCAATACACAGTTTAGTCTTTTTTATATTTATCCAACACATCTACCTCTTCACTTCTGCCATTTTTGACATTTCATTCCTCTGAAATATTAAATAAATAAATAAATAAAAATAAATTTGCACTGTACATAACAGATTTGTATTTTGCACTGTATATAACAGATAACAGATTTGTATTAGAATTGCACTATGTATGTAGCTATGTATGTTTGTGATTGGGTGTGTATATACGTATGTCTATAATTATAATTTTTTATTATTAGTTTTATTATTAGCTATGTCTTGCTGCTGTTTTTATATTGTATTGCAGGTGAAGCTCCTGTCACTGAGAAAATTCTTTATATGTGTAAGCATACTTGGCAATAAAGCAGAAATGAGCAAAAAAAATATACAGTCCATACTGATATGAGCCGAAACAGCACATACATACAATAGTCCAAAGCACAATGAAAATACACACACACACACACACACACACACACACACACACACACACACACACACACACACACACACACAGTATTATCGTGTACTGAAGCCAGGAATGCATCAAAATGGTCAAAGACATCCATCTAGTGCATGTTTACATACACCAAGAATTACAACTAATGCAGATGGGTGAAAAACTGCTTGTTGAGCAGTTTGTGCTCAAAACAGCAAGAGGCAGCAGAAGAATGACAGAATGTGTGTCTCCTCTTCAGAGTTGTAACTTGAAACCACGTCTTTTAAAAGTGGCATGAGACACGGGATAACCATCTAGTGCATGTTTTTATACAAAAATATAACAAACAGTCCAGATGGGTCCCCTTTGGTGTTCAGAAATACAGTAGTTAGAAGGCCACACTAGGCCTCTTTGACCTACTGTCTCTCTCTGAGTACAAACTGAGTACCAGTGGGCAGGGCAGGGTGCAATGATTTAAAGTAGGCATTGATGTTGTTGTTGTAGAGGCGGTCATTTATTAATTGGCCCTCAAATGGGTGGCTGTCCCCCTCTACTTCGAAGGTGTATGTGGCCGCTATAGCGGCGCACCAGGATGCCGTTGACTGTAAGTCTCTCGGGAAGCACGACCTGATCATCAGGTTCCTTAGAGGCGTGAGGAGGCTGAATCCTCCTAGACTATGCCTCATTACCTCATGGGATCTCTCCCTGTTCCTACAGGGCCTGCGGGGAGCACCGTTTGAGCCTCTGGAGTCAGTTGAGCTAAAGGTGGTCTCTCTTAAGACTGCCCTTCCGACTGCGCTCACGTCCATCAAGAGGGTAGGGGACCTGCAGGCGTTCTCTGTCAGCGACATGTTCCTGGAGTTAGGTCTGGAATACTCTCACGTGATCCTGAGACCCCTACCTGGCTATGTGCCCAATGTTCCCATGACTCTGTTTCGGGATCAGGTGGTGAACCTGCATGCACTGCCCCAGGAGGAGGCAGACCCAACCTTATCATTGCGGTGTCTGGTATCCATTTTGCACATCTATTTGTATCGCACACAGAGTTTTAGACACTGTGAGCAGCCCTTTGTCTGCTTTGGAGGACAGCGGAAAGGGAGAGATGTCTCCAAATAGAGGATCGCCCACTGGGTCATTGACGCCATCGCTTTGGCATATCACGCCTAGTGCGTGCGGCCAGCCTTGGGGCTACGTGCACACTCTACCAGAAGTGTGGCAGCCTCCTGAACCCTGAACAATGGTGCCTCTTTAGCAGACATCTATAGAGCAGTGGGCTGGGCAACACCCAATACCTTCGCAAGGTTCTACAATCTCCGGGTTGAGCTGGTATTGAGCCCGTCCCATGTGATGGCAGGTACGAACAGCTAAGTTTGTTGGACAAAACTGCCGATAAAACTCGGTAAGACCATGTGACGTATTTCCACACAATTACCTCCCCTTCGGGTAGGGTGTGGTCTCCGTGGTGTCTTTGCCTTGGGGAGGGACACCTCCCCCATGCGGACACTAATGGCTCCCAGCTGAATGATTTCCATTGTTTTTTGGGGAGAAAAAAGAAGAAAATAGGCTACGGCTGGAGTAACCTGTCCCCATTTTGGGCAGTCGACTTGTCCCCGAGCTGCAGGGGACAATACGACACTCATAGGAGCGTTAGGGAGGTTACCTGATGGCAGAGTGCGCTGGCTACGAGGCACGCAATAGTTTGCCGATCTCGCACCGCCAGTCCACATAACAGTTCAGCTAGTTGTGGCATTTCGTATATTTCGCACATCGACATGACGTTGAGTGAGTGACAGATATGGAACGTCCTGGTTACTTTCGTAACCTCCATTCCCTGATGGAGGGAACGAGACATTGTGTCCCTCCTGCCACAACACTGAACTACATGCTGAAGTGGCTGGTACCCAGTTTCGGCTCCTTAGCACAAAACCCGAATAAGTGGTTGCGAGCCAGCTCCTTTTATACCTGTATATCCAGGGGAGTGGCATGCAAATTCAACTAACCATTCCCATTAACCATTTCTCAAATATCAGGAGGTGATTGTGGCTCCCAAGGGTCACTATATTGGCATATCGTCTCGTTCCCTCCAAAAGGGAACGGAGGTTACGACAGTAACCAGGATGATGTTGCTATTAATGTGAAAAAAACTATGTCTTCCTCATATAACTTAAAAAAATTATCTTGCTGGTGTAACATAACATATTCATGTTGATTCATAATCAGAATTGACTTTATTGCCAATTAAGTTTTCACATAAATGATAAACTATATTAAAGACACAATATATAGAGAAAAAGTAAACTGACTGATTATAATAAAGGATCTGTACAGTTGTGCAAGATATGTGCAGTTGTGCAGGGATGTACAAAATATGTGCAGAATATGAACCATATAATGTGCAAATGTTCACAGTTGTTCACAGTTCAAAAAGTAAATAACTATTGGTCAAAAGCTTTTAAACACTTACTCATTCTTTATTATAATTTTATTTTCACATTTTAGAATAATAGTAAAGTCATCAAAACTATGGAATAACATAAATGGAAATATGGAATTATGTTGTGACTAAACAAAATGCAAAATAAATCAAAACTGTTATATTTTAGCATCTTCAAAGTAGTCACCCTTTGCCTAGAATTTGCAAGACATTTACTCTTGACATTTTCTCAACCAACTTCTTGAGGTATCACCCTGGGATGCTTTTTAAACAGTATTGATGGAGTTCCTGTCTATGTTGGGCACTTATAGGCTTATTTTCGTTATTATTTGTAAGTCCTCAATTTCAAAAATATTTTTTTAATTAAGTTTTAGTTTTATAATGAAATTAATTAATATGGTATTATATTTTTTTGTATTGTATTGTAACCCTTGTTCCCTGAAAAAAGCGGAACGAGATGCTGCACTGAGAAAAGCGCTTATGTTTGTGACCAGCTGAAATATGTAACACGTCAATGAACATTGACCGGAATTTACAGCCTCTGTTGGTGTAATCATTAGATGCACCTGTGACCAGGCTATAAATGGACGCGCCACCAGTGTGTCATCAGATATTTTTTCTAAAGAGCAGTCCTGGGGTATCCCAGTGCGGCAAAGAAGCGCAGCATCTCGTTCCGCTTTTTTCAGGGAACAAGGATTACAAAACGTAACCAGAGACGTTCCCTTTACAAAAAGCTTCAATAGGATGCTGCACTGAGAAAAGTGCTTTGGGAACGAGAATACCCATGCCGCCGCACCGAGGCTGTCCGGACCCCTACGGTTGTGAAGTGTGCTCACAAGAACGCGAGAGGTCTCAGACAAGAGCTTGAGACGTCGACTCAAGGACATAAGAGCCCGGAGTAGCATGAACATCCAAACTATAAAATCTGATGAATGTGTGTGGAGAGGACCAGCCTGCCGCATCACAAACTTGCTGCAGAGGGAACCCTCTAGCCAAGGCTTTAGAGGAGGCGACCCCTCTGGTGGAGTGAGCCCTGATACCTAATGGCGAAGCTTAACCGCATGCCTCGTAGGCCAGGGTAATAGCATCCCTCAACCAATGCGACATAATCTGCTTGGTGGCGGCCGCCCCCTTGTTGCAGCCCCCATGGCAGACGATATATTGCCCTGACTTACGCCACTGGCTAGTGTGGTGGACATAGGTCTGGAGGGCACGGACTGGACAAAGTCTGTGAAGCCTTTCCTGCTCTGGCATTAAAAATGTCGGGGAGCAGAAAGCTTCAAGAGTGACCGGATGTAATGTCAAAAAAAGGCACCTTAGGAAGGTAGTCAGGATGAGGGTGCAAAATCTCTTTAGCCATACCTGGGGCAAATTCTAAACAGGCAGATCAAACAGACAGAGCCTGTATATCCCCAATCCTCTTTAGAGAGGTGATCGCCCTAAGAAAGACCATCTTGAGAGTCAGAAGTCTGTCAGACGCTGACTCTAGAGGTTCAAAGGGGGTCTCAACCAGGCCCTCCAGGACTATTGCTATGTCCCAAGAAGGAGTCCTGGTCCTAGCAGGAGGTCTCAGTCTCATGGCTCCACGAATGAAGCGAGCGAGTAGAGGATGCCTCCCCAAAGGCACCCCGTCCATCGAGGCGTGGCAAGACGAAATGGCGGCCACATAGACCCTGAGAGTGGCGGGGCATGTGCCTGCTGATAGTTCTTCCTGCAGAAAGTCCAGAACTGATGCAATCTGGCTAAATCTGCATATGAACTAAATCTGCATATGAACGTTTAGTAGAGGGGAACGCATACAGGCGCATTCTGGGCCATGTATGCGCCACCGCGTCCAGCCCAGGGGGGTGACTCAGGTAGAATTAGAGGAGACATTGCACTATTCATAGAGGCGAAGAGGTCCTCTTCTGCCCTGTAAAATCTCACCCAGATTTGTTCCACTACCTAGGGGTGGAGTTTCCACTCCCTCGTCTGTATTTTCTGTCTGGACAGTAAATCTGCTCCCACATACGGGCATCCAGGGATACAAACTGCCCTGAGTGACAGGGGCTTGCCCTGGGCCCCAAGGAGAATCCAACGTGCCAGAGATTCAGCTGACATGAACGTGGACTTCCTTGATGGTTTATGTAAGAGACTGCCACTGTATTGTCCACCCGCACCAAGACATGGCAGCCTCTGGAGGAAGTATTTCAGGGCCAGAAATACAGCCATTAACTTGAGACAGTTACTGTGACAACCGAGCTGACGACCCTTCCATCCCCTTTAACTGAGCTGGACGACCACTCAAGACTGCTACACAGCCCGTCAGGGAGGCCTCTGTCATTAGCAGCCTGCGACGACGAGACACACCTAGAGTGGGACCCAAGGTAAGAAACCGGGGTCTGAACCACATAGAAAGGGAACGAAGCGCATGGCGCGTAACCCTTATTAGCCCTAGGGGACTGGCCCTTGGACAGAATCACAGCTGAAACGGTCTCATATGGAGAAAGGCCCAAAGGGATCACTGTGGACGCAGATGCCACGAGACCTAGTATTTGTTGATACTGGTGAACAGTGCAACCTTGACCTAGCCTGAGTTTGCTTAGGGTGTTCTGAATGGACGTGATACGAGCGGGAGACAACTGTGCCCGCATCATGATCGAATTCCATATAACCCCCAGATAGGTGATTGCCCGGGTGGGAAAGAGAATGCTCCTTGACTTTGAGTCTCAGAACCAGAGAAACCAGATGAGCTAAGACAATATTCCTGTGCTGAACTGCCAGTTCTTGGAACTGCGCTAAGATCAGCCAGTCGTTTATGTAATTCACAATGCGGATGCCCAGTAGTCGCGAAGGAGCCAGTGCTACATCCATGCATTTCATGAATGTGCGGGTTAATAGGGCTAGGCCGAATGGAAGAACCCGATACTGGAATGCTTCGCCCCCGAAAGCGAACCTCAGGAACTTCCTTCTGTGGCGGAATTTCTATATGAAGATATGCGTCCATGAGATCGATGGTGACCAGCGAAACATGATGTTGGGCTTGTGACGCGATCGTCTTGATAGTTAGCTTCAAGCGTGGAAACTTGATAGAAGTTTCCATGCAGCCAGTTACTCTGAGATGGTATTAATTTAAGACCTGTTGAGGGGGTTTTGAGTGTTCCGCGTCCTGGATTAAGGCAGGAAGCAATAGTGCACTCAATGCTTTATTGGAAGCCTCTGTCACCCGAAACACCAAAGGCGGCAGGTGTGAAGAGGTTTTGTGAGGGTATCAGGAGGGCCGAAGTGGATGGTACACGCGCCCCGTCCCGAGGGGAACTACCCCCACAAGGCTGGCTATGAGACCGTCAGGGTTTCTTTCTTTTAGAAATCACGACCCTGAGGTCCTGCTTGAGGGGCTGCTGAGGGCGACGAGCCAGTCCCCAGTCTTTACGAGGGGGAACACGACTTCTGAGCCTCCCTCCTAGCAGAGTCGGGGCGGGACTGGGTGGCCGATGGCCCCTCCCCCTGAGTGCGGCGAGGAAAAAACTGCCCAAAGGCTTCCTCGTGGCTTTATGCCTCCTGGAATCTGGAGATAACCGTATTCATGGCGTCTCTGAAGAGACCAGAAGGCGAAACCGGGGCATCGAGTAGGAAAACTCTGTCCTTATCCTTGATGCCCAAAAGGTTAAGCCATAAATGCCTCTCCGTGCTGACTAAAGCAGACATAGACTGACCAATAGCACGGGCTGTCTGCTTGGTCAGCATCATTGAATGCCCTCGCGCTCCAGCACCCACGATAGTCGAATATAACGACGTCGAGGGCACGTAAACGCGAGAGGTATAAGGCTTCCTCCACGAACGAGAAAGCTCGTAGTGGAGGTCATCAAAAAGGGAAGGGACTGATGAGGCGTTCCCTTCCCCTGGCCACCAGACAGAAATCTGTCCTCTAATTTGGAGCGTTTGGGGGTCTCTTGATCGCGTGGCCAGTTTAACAGGAGTCTGGCCACCACACTAGTAACCACATCGAGTAACTCCTCAGAAGATTTTGAGTCATGTTTGGAGTGCTCAGATGTGGGTAACTCAAAGTCCGCAGACTCAAGACAATCAAGGTCCCCCTCATGAACTGAAGAGGCGTCGGAGCGCGTTCAAGATCACGGGAAGGACCAGCCGGCTGTGGGGAGAGAGAGCGAGTGAAAGGGGCGGACCCGACCAAATAGACTCTTGCTCCTCAACCAAATAGATACAAGAGCCCCACGAATAAAGTGTGGGTGCTGGCTCTCGGAAATAAGGAAGGCGAGCGTGAAGCATTTTGACCGAAAGAAGGTCGCAATTCACGCACCCGCCCTGCCCCAATGCGAGAGCAGCGTGCTCTTCCCCCGAACAAACAAAACAAAACTGATGTGTGTCCCTGACAGTCATAGAATGTTGACAGGGAGACACGCATCGTTTGCTTTAATTCTCCGACATTTTCCCCCTTTTTCTTTTCTTTTTTTTATATATACATATAGATATATATCTATATCTATATATATATATCAGAAAGAGAGAAAGGAGAATAGGTTCACTGTGCACTGCCTAACCAAATTCTAAATCCTAGCAGAGGAAAGAAAGTTTCTGACAGGCTTGTGAGACACACACACACACACACACAGAGAATGCTCTGAAGAAAAGGATATGACAACACGCTGGTGGCGCGTCCATTTATAGCCTGGTCACAGGTGCATCTAATGATTACACCAACCGAGGCTATAAATTCCGATCAATGTTCATTGACGTGTTACACACATATTTCAGCTGGTCACAAACACGTAGGATTGTTCCCAAAGCGCTTTTCTCAGCGCAGCATCCTAGTGAAGCTTTTTGTAAAGGGAACATTTCAGTCAAGTGTTTCAAAACTTTTGACCAGTAGTGAATATGCAGTCATATGAGGAACATTTTCTAGGTTACCTGACAAAACATGTTTTACAGTATAATAAGCATTCAGTGTTCCAGTGACAAGAATCCATTAAAAGCTAAAGTGTTCTCAAAATTTGGCCATGATTCCATTGTGTCCCAAAGGAGCCTGAGAGCCCTTAAGATGAACCACATGGCTAATTATCTCTGCTACTGTATAAGCAAAGAGTTAATGAACCCATCAGAAGTTGAATGCATGAGTGCTCTATGCATGCTCTAATTCCTATCCAAATATAACATCTCTTTCTTATTAGGTGACCAGAGAGAACCTCTCCTGGGAACCATGTCCCATTTTCTGTCAAGGAGATTGATTAGTTATTGATTATGCCACATTATAGAGATGGAAATGAAAACATAGTGTGTAAGAGGGCTGAATTTCCAGTTTGCTGATCCTTGTCTTTGTAACTGTTCAATCAGTTTGGCAATATATTCAAGTTAATGCACCATGACAACTGGTGTACTTGTGATTATGATTGGAAATGCTATATAAAGCAATAAGCATTCAATAGACTGCTGTGCAACCATCATTACATTCCCAGAGAACAAAACCAGGTTATTTTGTTTGTATTGTACAATGCTTGTAGGGATTAATAGTCTGAAACCTGGACATTAGTCTGTGACATGGTCCATATGTGTAATATTGTGTGTAGTATTGAAAATATGCTCACTTTCACAAGAGATCTCTTTCATATAGAGGAACAAATGAGTGGGGTTTAATGAAGATAACCTTGGTTTTTAACTAATCTTCTTCAATCTTGCTACATCACTGTAGCAGCACTAGTAATAAAAGATCACTTGGATGAAGAAAAAATTCTGATAATGGTATTGAAGAAAATATAAACCTAAATGGGGCAGCATTCATCTAGCATTTGAACATTTGATGGTTGCAGAAGTTATTTTGATCATATTTGTTGTCATGGGTACCCACCCATACATGATAGGGCAACTTAGTTTTCTTTTCTCTCTCTCAGCTCAAATAGATGAATTCTAGTCATAACTATTCAAATGTAGAATCTATGACCAACCTATTCCTGCATAACTATACATTTTTCTTGTTTTCTAGAAAAGCAGTCAACTAGTTGGCAAGTCGATGTTTACTTTATACTGTATACACTCACTGAGAACTTTATTAGGAACTCCTATACACCTACTTATTCATGCGATTATCTAATCAGCCAATCATGTGGCAGCAGTGCAATGCATACAATCATGCAGATACTGTATGGATTGTGAGCTTCAGTTAATGTTCAAATAAACCATTAGAATGGGGAAAAATGTGATTTCAACAATTTTGACCTTGGCATGATAGTTGGTGCCAGATGGGTTGGTTTGAGTATTTTTGTAACTGCTGATCTCCTGGGATTTTCATGCACAACATTTTCTAGAATTTACTTAGAGTGCTGCCAATAACAAAACAAAAAAAACATCCAGTGAGGGGAAGTTCTGAAAATTTAAATGCATTGTTGATGAGAGAGATCAACAGAGAATGGCCAGACTGGTTTGAGCTGACAGAAAGGCTACGGTAACTCAAAAAAACCCCCAAAAAAACACACTGTACAATGAGCAGAACACCATCTCCGAAGCGCTACAACAGCAGAGGAACATGTTGGGCAGTTTAGTAGGACCATAGTGTCCCTATTGTTAGGAATTGACGAGGAGTGGGGATCTAACTGCGGGTTCTTTATTAATCGAAGTGAAAACATAACAAACAGGAACAAATGAAACATCCACGGGGGGGAAAACTATAACTAAAACATGAAAACATCGGAGGTACACGGAACTGGATGAACATGACAGGATGACAATGGCAAGACAGGCAACAGCGCAAACATCAGAACATAAACACATCTGAAACATTCAACAATTGACCAAGGAATGGAGAAACAAACAGGGTTTAAATACACAGACACAGGATGATCACAAACGACAATCAGGTGCAAACAATGACAGAGTGATGAGGGCCGGGAATCATGGGAATTTTAGTGCAACACGGGGCAGACAACAGGGGATCGTGACACCTATAAAGTGTTAACTGTGTATACAATTTGCAATAAAAAAAAATAAATAAAAAATAAATAGGTGTGCTACAAAGGTTTCAAAAAAGTAGAGCCACTGCTGCTTATTGGAAAAATAGGAAACAGAAATAAAAAAAGAGAAAAATTCAAAGCACTCGTGCGGTATTAAAAGCCTTCATTTAACCGGGCTACAGCATCTAAAATGGTCAACGCGTTTTAACTAAGAAAGCCTTCATCAGGGTACAATTCCCCAGTACAAGGAGGCACAATATATTTTGTCTTGGCCATCAATGAAAACATCAACAGCTGATCAACTAGTGGGAGCGGCTCACAAACTACCTGTAAGTTTGCCAAAAATTCAGATGAAGTAAAAAATAACCACACACTCACACACAATTTGTAAAATCTATTTCTTCATTAACACTAGGTAACGTAGTGGCACGAAGTATAAGCGTAGCCAGAAAATGTATTGTTTTTGATGTATCCAAAAAGTTTTTCATTGCAGTAGATGTTTTAATCTATTAACACCTCTTACTGAACATGGGATTGCTTATATTACTTTGAATCAAAGTGAGCTATTACTGCAATGGCCAGCTTCCTAGTAATATTCTTTCATTGGGTATACCAAATTGGAAGTACAAATGGCATACTTGTTTTCTGCCACTCTCATTTTGAGCTTCCATTTTTCTCAAATGTAAAAATGGCCACATTCACACTCCAATTTATAGATAACTTAGGAAGTATTACAATTGCTATAATACTTAAAAGTTTTACTGATGTTTTCTCATCCAAGTATTAACCATGCTACTACAGTGATTGCAATCCCCACAACTATTGCCTACTGAGGGCCTCAACCATGTTCTCTTTTCAAGAGCTGGGAGATAGCTATGAACAACCTTATCCCTAACAGAAGGTACATGTCTGTAACTGACAGATGGCATTTTCTGAAATACAGCATGAAGAGCACTATCACTGTTGACAACATTCCAATTAGATTTAATGATTTGTTTTATTTGTGCTGCTTCATGACTACAAGCTGTCACTAAGTGCACCCGATTATTCGAGTGCCATTGTTTTGTTTTTTTATCTTCAGTAATGGCTCTCTGTTAATAGGGGCGGCTGTGGCTCAGGTGGTAGAGTGGGTCAGCCACTAATTATAGGGTTGGTGGTTCGATTTCCGGCCCACATGACTCCACATGCCGAAGTGTCCTTGGGCACTGAAGTTGTACACTGAACCCCAAGTTGCTCCCAATGGGCAGCCCCATGGGTCGAGGCTAGTGAGAGCAGATGAGCCTGCGTACCGGGTCTTGGCAGTAAAAGGTCCACAATCACTTGAGCACATCATGTACTTCCGGGAAGAAATGTACAGGGGCGATGCACGGCCTTGAGCGCTGCTCGGGGCCCCGGGACCAATTGTCAAACCACGAGAGTTCAGGGGGGATTAGTGGATTCCACTAATCCCCCCTGAACTCTTTATAACTGTCTGCTACCTCAATAACTGCTATGTGCATAGAACATTATCTCATAGTATGTTATGTTTACATTTTTAGAAACTGTCATCTTTTTGCACTACTGAGTACTGGTCGGCGCTGCACTGTCTATTGTCCTGTTCATTGTCAGTAATTTGTTGTACTGTCCTGTACTTTTTGCACATGTTTGCACGTGCACTTTATAGGTATATATATAGGTAGTTTATATAGGTATTTTATTTCGTTGTGTAGTCTCATGTGGTCCTATGTTGGTCCTTTGTTGTTTTTATGTAGCACCATGGTCCTGGAGGAACGTTGTCTCGTTTTGCTGTGTACTGTACTAACTGTATATGGTTGAAACGACAATAAAAACCACTTGACGACTTGGCGTCAGACTGAACCAGCATCACAACTTTTTAGAAATTCTCAGATAATGTTACAACTTCTCATTCAGAGAAATAGACAGAGAGACAGAAAATCCAATATGAAACTAGCAAAACAATAGGAAGTCTGAAAAGTACTGAAACAAATGTAAATTTTTAGAGCTCTACAGCAACAAGGCAAATCCTGTCAAATATCAAGTGTGCTTATCTTCATGCTTAACTTCATGAATCGTAAATTTTGTCAAACCAAAGTCAGTGTCTCTGTTATGCACCATGGAAATTGTAATTCTTCATCCCTCTTGAGAATGTTTTCAGTGTGTAATTTTGCCCACGGAGGAAAATCACTGAACAAAGCTCCAGCACCATTAAGCATTGAGGGGAAGCCAGTCCGTATTCATCTCTATATATCAAAGAGAAACATCTTTAACCCTCAGCTGATTGGTAGCTTTGTTAATATGGACACATGTAGAGAATAGCTCTCAAAGAGCCACATATATTGGTGCTCATGTGAAGAGCTGAGGTGGGAGTTGGGTCTGTGGTTGCAAGATAAGGTGAAAGAATGGCCTTCCCTGCAAATAAGCCAGTTAACAAGCCTTCTAAAAGGCACTATCTCAGTCATTACTCATGGCACATTAGTGATTTCTCTCTCCCCACCTTCCATTCTTTTCTAACTATGCCTACTTTACTTATTGACCACTGCACTGGCTTCATTAGATGGGCCTGATACGATACAGTCTTCTCAGAAGTGATCTAAATGACAACTTTCAACTAGCAACAAGGGAATCATGGATTTTTAAATGGAATGGATCACATTGACGGAAAGGATAGATTGTAACAAGACAAAGGAGGAGAAACACAATGAGATGAGTGGGGGAGAGATTTTTGCACTTTATCATTTACCTTTATCTTCATTCATTGCATCTTTGTCACCATCCCTATCTTTTATCACAGAGCCATGGCTTATAACTGTTTGGCAGATAAATCAACCCAATCTCTTATAGAACACAATATCATTCATACATTCATACTTAACCAGTTGGCTAAATAATAAGATCAACACACACTCATGACGAAACATCACTAGACAAATTTATGCCTGCACCACCAAAATCACCGCAGGTCCATATTTTAAAAGTCACTCACTATTTAACTGTATTTAACCCATTTTTAAGCATTTCATTTATTTACCCAAGGCTACATTTTAAAATTAAATTACCTTAAATTTCTGCAATCATTTATTAATTGCTTTATCAATTTTTTTTATTTTGTTGGTTTTGAAAAGATTGAAATATAAGTCTTTATTCAATGATTAGCATTCCCATCCACTGAAATAGTGAGATCTTGATTCCATTTAACATGAAAAAAATAAATAAAATGACTTTGACATCAGTTATGTGTGACTGGCTCCTGCTTCTTGTGATTGACTGTGAAATTCTAACATTCCAAGTCTTTAAATTAAACGAGTCGTTGGAAATGCTTTTATAGTGCTTTTTTGTGTCATTTTTTTGTGTCATTTTTTTGAATAAATTTTTCTGACTGTATTTTTATCTGAATGTTAAATGTATGTCTTTTACATTGTTGTTTAGGCGTAGGGGTGAGGTTATGTGCTCAAAAATATCAAAATCATCATATAATTTACAGATAGTAATGTACAGAAGCCCATTTTGTCCAAGGTTTATCACAATTTTCTTGTGATATTGACATAACAAATGCTGTTTTCTCATGCTCATGCATTAATTTTCTTGTGTTTCATGATTTTGACTTATGCTGCACGTTGTAACTTCACAGGCAAAGTATCTTGCAAAGCATCTTGCAAAGCATCAGTTTAATGCAACTGCAGGCTTCTCTAGGTCAAGAAGATGGATTTTATCTCAGTTTTAACCAGTGAATTGCAACCCTGCTAACCTGCATATCTCAGTCATCATCCACTATCCATGGAGTAGTAATGGAAACATTTTGCTTTCTGAAGCAATGGAGCTTTCATTACAAACGTATTGAAATTAGATTAGTTGTTCAAAGCTTCTGTACATGGTTCTATTTACTGCAATCTGGTATTTTTTAAAAAGTAAGTGCAACCAGTAAGCCACTGTGGCTGACAACGCTTTGAAGCAATAAAATGTATTATTAATGCAATTATGTCATTTTCGTTTTTTTGTTAACTAAATGAAGTGTTTATAAATAGAGTAACTAAGTGAAGGCTCAAAGGCTTCACATATAAGTTAAGAAGTAGTTAAGAAATATAAAAAATGTCTGAGTGTAAATAACTAATTATTAACACTTGTGATCCCGAGAAATAAAATTTTGTTATGTTGAGATCTCGAGGAAATTAAGTCGTGATCATGAGAAAACAAGACAGATAAATGTAAGAAACCATGGACAAAACGGGCTTCCGTAGGAATGTATTTCTAAATGTAATAAAATATATTGCAGTTACACATGCAATAATATCCAACGTTTGCCAACCATGTGACGTAATTGTCAGAACTGAGGAGTGACGTTCTGTCCTTTGCATTTTCATGGTGCTGGACAAAACGTTGCTATGGTGACACCTCGCTTGTGAGACTGCCCCGCACTTTTACTCATTGATCCACTTAGAAAAATCATACAATCAACAAAATTTTAAATCAATACAAATCAGTACAATACAAAACCTATTAAGTTTTCATATTTTCACACTACACCAACCCTAAATTTAACAAGAATTAAATAAAATTATCTGTCAAAATTTCATTTCTAATAACTGTAATCTGAACAAGCTCGTCTTTGGAATATGCTTTACCACCGGTGCCGGAATGAAATTGAAGTGGGGAGGCAGCAAACTGGGCTGGTTGTGACGTCATCACAACATCATTCCACAATCAATATGGACAATTTATAACATACCAGCTTTCAAGATTGTCAAAATCACAGTGACTGACTAGTTATTTATCTACATGCACTGTTCAAATGTTGATGTAATCTAACTAAAGTGATTCAAATGTGCTTTTGTTCCACCGGCACAGAGAGAGACTGGCACACACTTGCCATTGTATTCACACTTCACACATACCTTAGATGAGGCAGTTGCCATGGGTTTCGGATATTAATGGAACACTGTTGGTTCAACTGCATGTTCTTGTGTATCATTCCCTCTTTTATGTGTCTATTAAACTGTTTGACAGTCTTTTATTGTTTGTGTCTTCATTCAACAACTTTAAATAAGCACAATATGTCCTGTGTGTTTTTTTTTTATACCATTTTTAAAATAGCATATTGCATTCAACATTGTGTGACTTGAAGATTTAAAGGTTATTTCCTCATGCCCAATTGGATAAAAAGCTATTTTTGTTCATTATCCTACTTTGTCTAATGCTGCTGACTTTGACGGATCTTTGATATCAATCTTGTCTTTCTGTGGATTAAGACAAATTTCCCTCTTGAAAGAAGAATAACACAAAACCGACATAGGTTTTAAAACACCCTTATTTTACTTTATAAGCTTGATAACATTGTGCAAACAGTAAATGGATATTCTACGACTATCATATTAGTCATATCATGCAAGTTATAACTACTTCCATAAACATCTGGACTTGCGTATGACAGAACATCTCCTTATGGTTCAACACGAGTCTACAAACAACACTTAATGGCAGTGACAACTTGCCAGCATGCCCTCATCCATTTTCATTAATTTGTTGCTTGTTTTATTCATGTTCCGGGGCATTTGGAGATCATTGGTTATGGACCGATCAGACGTCTTCATATTTTCACTTTTCTTAGTGCAAAAGGCAAAATGGCATGTTTACCTATTTAAAGGAATATCAAATGCTAAAACTACATCAAATTATTGATATGGAGTTATAGTTTTAAATTCTGTTTAATGTTAATTATGTCATTTTATGATATGACACAGGTTTGAAAGCGTTGGTTTGAAACAGTTCATTGGTAAAGGTATTTAAGCTTTAAGAAGCGTGTTTGGAAAAAAAATATCACTAATTTAAGATAGCTAAAATCTATTGATCGCTCGAGAGACATCAGTTTGTCTATCAAGAACAGGAAAGCAATTATTGAACCTGGCTAGTAGTCATTTCTTTTCAGTCAATTCCCACGCTATACTACTTCTAGTGTGTATGCAAAGTACGCATATTTTTATGTTCAGTTCAGGACAAGGTTAAAAGGTTCTGTGCTACACAGAACGTAAACAGCAATATAAACAAAATGGACTGTAAACTTCCATTAATAAACCTCTCCATTGTTTACTGTCAAACCTCTTCAATCTCGCAATTCCTCCTTAATTATTCACATTTGTGCTCCTTCTGGAGTCTGGCAGAA
This sequence comes from Xyrauchen texanus, assembly GCF_025860055.1. Lineage (NCBI taxonomy): Eukaryota > Metazoa > Chordata > Actinopteri > Cypriniformes > Catostomidae > Xyrauchen > Xyrauchen texanus. The sequence continues at coordinate 16,167,883 of NC_068294.1, forward strand.
ATGTCCCCTCATTTGGGAAACTGTCATAGCAAGCAAGCCCATTCTTTCCTGTGCCCATATGCTAAATTACAAATCCAGCAACACAGCAAGCATGATGCTTTTCTTTTAATGGTGGGTGCTTGTGTAACATTCAGTCAAAATAACCTCAAATGACACTGTACTAATGTCCACAGGTCTTCTCTCAGAAACTATAAATCTCTGCCACTGTCAGAAGGACCTCCTGTCTATATGGAACTCATAATTTCCCAGCCTGGGACCCTCACTGCTACAGGATATTCAGCCATAAAGATCAACACACAGAGGACAGTAGTTGCCTTGGGGGGGCCATGTTTATGGAAACGGTGTACACAATATATATAAATAACATTTGTGATAACATACTGTTACGAATGCAGACAGCGAAGGCAGACGAGGAGAGCGGATCTAAGTGCAAGCTTTACTTTATTGAAACACAAAAACACAAAGGAAAACCCTCAATGGGGAAATAAACATAACACAGAAAATACAGGCAGGGAACACACACCGGGCTAACAACATTCAACGAAAGACAAGGACTGAACCAAAAACCAGGATATAAATACACAAGGACAGGATGATTACAAATGATAAACAGGTGTGAACAATGACACAAAATGGCAGTGATGATGACAGGTGGATACTGGGAAGTGTAGTTCTTTAAACAATAGACTAGTGAGACAGTGGAGCTAAACAAGGGACAAAAGTGAACCTATGGAAAACAAAAGGGACAAAAATGGAAACCAAAGGGGCAATGGTAAAACAAGACAAGGTAACCCTAACATAGCCCCCCTCAAGGATCGGATTCCAGACGATCAAAAATTGACAAAACAAAAAAGCAGGAAGAACAAATGTCCATAGACTGGGGGGGGGAAGCTTGTGGTGGGCAGACAGACCAAGGGGAGCAATGAAGGGCAAACAGGCAGTCCAGGGGGCAACGAGGGGCAGACAGACGGTCCAGGGGGCAACGAGGGGCAGACAAGAGGTCCAGGGGGCAACGAGGGGCAGACAAGAGGTCCAGGGGGGGCACAGAGGGCAGGCAGGCAAGAAGTCCAAGGGGGCATAGAGGGCAAGGACAGGTTCAGGTGGTCTGGGAGCTGGCCACAGGGCAAGGGTAGGTTCAGGAGGCCTGGGAGCTGACCACAGGACAAGGACAGGTTCAGGTGGTCTGGGGGCTGGCCACAGGGCAAGGATAGGTCTGGGGGACCGGGGAGAAGGCCACTCTGGAAAGCTCGGGAGGCTCGGGAGGAGCTGACTCTTGGACGGGCACGACCACTGGCGCTGGCTTTTGGACGGTCATGGCTACTGGCGCTGGTTCTTGGACGGTCATGGCTACTGGCACTGGGACGGACAAGACCACAGTCGCTGGCTCAGGGACGGTCGAGGCTACAGGCGCTGACTCAGGAGCGGTCGAGGCTACAGGCGCTGGCTCACTGACGTCGGAGGCTACTGGCGCTGGCTCACTGACGTCGGAGGCTACTGGCTCGCTGGCCGCGGCAGGCGTGGGCTCTGGCTCGCTGGCCGTGGCAGGCGTGGGCTCTGGCTCGCTGGCCGTGGCAGGCGGAGACTGGGGAGCAGAAGCCTTTCCTCTTCTCCTCCTCCGCCGGGGGCAGGCAGGAAGTCCAAGGGGGCACAGAGGGCAAGGACAGGTTCAGGTGGTCTGGGAGCTGGCCACAGGGCAAGGGTAGGTTCAGGAGGCCTGGGAGCTGACCACAGGAAAAGGACAGGTTCAGGTGGTCTGGGGGCTGGCCACAGGGCAAAGATAGGTCTGGGGGACCGGGGAGAAGGCCACTCTGGAAAGCTCGGGAGGCTCGGGAGGAGCTGACTCTTGGACGGGCACAACCACTGGCGCTGGCTTTTGGACGGTCATGGCTACTGGCGCTGGCTCTTGGACGGTCATGGCTACTGGCACTGGGACGGACAAGACCACAGTCGCTGGCTCAGGGATGGTCGAGGCTACAGGCGCTGGCTCAGGAGCGGCCGAGGCTACTGGCGCTGGCTCACTGACGTCGGAGGCTACTGGCGCTGGCTCACTGACGTCGGAGGCTACTGGCTCGCTGGCCGTGGCAGGCGTGGGCTCTGGCTCGCTGGCCGTGGCAGGCGGAGACTGGGGAGCAGAAGCCTTTCCTCTTCTCCTCCTCTGCTGGGGGCATGAAGCTGGCAACGCTGGCTCGTTGGCCGTGGCAGGCACGGAAAGCCCAGAGGCGGAAACCGGGATCGAGAGAGGTGGTTCCCCGGCAGCGAGTTCTCCCAAGACTAAACTCACATATTCCCTCCACGTGAGGTCTCCGGAGTTCGGCAATTCCCTCAGCCGGTATGTTGGTAGCCCGAGCTGGTAGATGGTCTTTAGGGATGCGTCGTCGAAGCCGGTGTGGAGGGCAACAGCGGAAAAGAAGTGGGAGAACTCGCGGATGGTCAACTCCGCCTGGGTCAGTTCCATGAGGTAAGCTGCTAGATCCATTTGTGGGTCTTTCGTTCTGTTACGAATGCAGACAGCGAAGGCAGACGAGGAGAGCGGATCTAAGTGCAAGCTTTACTTTATTGAAACACAAAAACACAAAGGAAAACCCTCAATGGGGAAATAAACTTAACACAGAAAATACAGGCAGGGAACACACACCGGGCTAACAACATTCAACGAAAGACAAGGACTGAACCAAAAACCAGGATATAAATACACAAGGACAAGATGATTACAAATGATAAACAGGTGTGAACAATGACACAAAATGGCAGTGATGATGACAGGTGGATACTGGGAAGTGTAGTTCTTTAAACAATAGACTAGTGAGACAGTGGAGCTAAACAAGGGACAAAAGTGAACCTATGGAAAACAAAAGGGACAAAAATGGAAACCAAAGGGGCAACGGTAAAACAAGACAAGGTAACCCTAACACATACAGTACCCAACGTTAGGTATCATCTTTATGCTGACAATGCAATTATTTATTGTTGTTCATTCTCTGTTTCACTGGAATTTCAATAAATACAGTCTGTTTTTGACTCAGTTTAGTCACGTTTGCATCAACTCAATCTGGTTCTAAATGCAGACAAAACTAAATTAAGGATTTTCTAAAATTCCAAGATTTCAGAAGTAAATCTTTATGTGGTGTCTGCAGAGTTTATATTAGGGATGTTATAAAATATTGATATATCAATTATTGATTGGCTTGTTATTTTAGCGATATATTATTGAGGCATCGAAAAGCTGTCAAACCTCAAAATGACATACGTTCAACTGGAAATACTTGTGTAGGCTATATATGAAAGATACATATGAACAATATTGAATATCAACTAAATTTAAAACACATTTTCATCTAAAGACGAAAACTATAACTTAAAAAAAAACTGAAAAAGAATAACATTGCTTTAAGGTAACAATTGCACATGTACCACTTTTTACAGTGCAGGACATGGCATAGACCAGACTCGAACCTGCATCTCCAGGAGCATCTTATGCTTCACAAGCATTTGTGTTTGAGCTGATTAATGGCTCTCAATTTAAAGTATTTAGTAGAAATTATTTCAGCTGAGTGCTGGGCTAAAGCTTTGTCTGGGAAATGTGCACACAAACTGTACTACAAAATGTTTTCCTTATTTTAGATAATCTTAAAAATGTGATTCATGTAGTAAAATCTAAAGTCAAAATTATTATTTAACATTGCTAAAATCAACGTGACTGCATTTGGGTACACTAATAAAATTAATTTTAGGATTAGATCAATTAGAAAGAGTATATCCTTAAGGTAACAAATGCAAATTGCCACTTTATTCAATGCACACATTAGTTGTTTTAATGTCTATTAATTAGCAATTTAACAGAGCATTTGGCTGGAATAAGCCACATTACATGAATGAGGAATGATTTAAATTTGTTATGTATACAGTATATAGGCTATATATATATATATATATATATATATATATATATATATATATATATATATATATATATACACAGTATATATATATATATATATATACAGTAGGCAGCTTAACATCTCTTGGCTAAGATACTGTATGACTCTTTAAGGCTTAATTTTGAGATGTAATACACTGAAATAAAAGGAAAAAATGTGACAGGATTATATAGAACACTTATAAATAAATAAACAAGAATGCATGTTGGGCACAACAATGAGGTCAACTCAATTCAACAGCTTTCAATAAAGCAACAGTTAAACCATCACGCCTACACACGCAAAGTGTTTCCGATTTCTAAATGCAGCTCAGACTAAGCACAGAAAAGTGCTTTTCTGAAATGGCTGTAGGTCTCTTAAGACTCCAAACCCAGTTCACATTTGCTGCTCATCAGGCTAGAATAGGGCTCTTCCCCAAACAGACCTATCTGTAGACTTATCTCTCTTTTATCTGAATTGAAAAGAGAGAGGGGTCTTCAACAATCTGCTGTGCGCTCGCCGGACCATGGCACATCCAAGCAGGTGATGGGAATTGAAACATTTAAAGTGCAAAAATGAAGTTGGCACTTGCGGGGAATTTAAGAAGTTGCTAAAGTTTAGAAGAGGACCACATCACGGACCCCTGCCTGGCAACGTCCCCATACAAGAGCATGTGCAAAAAATGACATGGGGAAAGGCGGAGCTATGAGTTTCTCATCAACAAAACCACTGGCAAGATTGAGAGTGTTTGAGAGATAGAGGGCTGACTGATCTTTATCTACATAATGAGGTAGAAATAGCACTTCAATGTATAGAAAAACAATATTTCTCTTTTTCACTGTGATAAATTGGACATACAGTATATCACTGGCCCCAGGAGGCCCATTTTCCAAGACATATTATTATAAAATTGTGGCACACCAAACATCACCTCACTTGGCTGATCTTGTGTGCATTTTGCTTGCATAATAGGACTTGAACCTCTCTAAAATTCAACCCCCTTATCCTTTCTGGGATATCAACCAGTGGTGATTGCTTTTAGACTGCATGGGGAGCACACCTAAAATGTAATAAAAAATGTTGCAAAGACTGAATGCCTGGCTATTTGATGATTGAATGAGCTCGCAAATGGGAAGACTTTGCAACAAACCACCAATAACTGAAAAGGTGATATACATGACTGAAAGAGTTTGACATTTAAAAACACTGCTTGTAACACATTTAGTTTTGTGTTCATTATCTTGTCTCTTGCCTGTTGCCATTTGTAAATATTGACCCCGTTTACATGCACTTAAAAAATGGTTTGATTCAGGTTTTTTTTGCTGAAAGTGGCATTCTGAAATGCCATGTAAATGAGAATGCAGGTTTCCTCATGCCATTTAAGGGATAAAGAGAAAGCGGTGTAACACACCTAGGTTTAGGTAAAACACGGCTTATCCGGCCATGTAAGTACATAAGCAGCGTTCTCACAGGTTTTTGAATAGTGCACATGTGCGTGAACAGACCGGGGTAACATACATCATTGGATGGAGCTGAACAAGAAGTATACAAAGCAGAAAAACTTCAACCATTCCAGGAGTACAGTAGGGAAAGCACATACACAATAAACTATACTAATTTATAAATATCAGTGCATATTATCGATTGTCCCTTACCTCTGCATATATGCGCTCGTACATTGGGGGAATACCGGTGTTCCCATTACAAAAAGCTACACTTCTGATGCTGCTCTGAGAGCGCTTTGGGAACACCCTTTAGGTGTGAGCAGCTGTGAATATGTGTGCTACACGTCAATGAACATTGACCGGAATTTATAGCCTCTGCCGGTGTAATCATTGGATGAACCTGCAGCAGGGCTATAAATAGACGCGTCACTGGCGTGTCGTCAGATCTTTTTTCTTCAGAGCTCTCTGTGTGTGTGTGTTTCACGAGCCTGTCAGAACTTTCTTTCCTCTGTTAGGGGTTAAAATTGGTTAGGCAGTGCACAGAAGACCTTTTCTCCTTTCTTAAAAAAAAAAAGAAGAAAAAGAATGATTGATAAACAAAGCAAGCTGTGTGTGTTCCCGTGCTTATACTCTATGGCTGAAATGGACACACACCAGTGTTGTTTTGTGTGTTTGGGGGAAGAACATGCTGCTCTTGCACTGCGGCAGAGCGGGTGCAGGCATTGCGATCTGTTTACAGTCAAAATGCTTCACACTCGTCTCGCTTACTTCCAAGAGCCTGCGCCCACTTTTTCGTCATGGGGCTCTCGCATGGATCTGGCTGAGAAGCGAGAGACGGGTCCGTCCCTATCGCTCGCTCTCTACCCAGATCCAGCGGATCCACGCGGATGTACGTTCCACGCACAATAATAAAGCGGCTAACAACAGACCACCCAAACGCTCCAAACTAGAAGACAAATTTCTGTCTGGTGGCCAAAATAAATAAATAAAAGAGGGAAGAGAACACTATATCAGTCCCTTCCTTTCCTCTATGACCTCCATAACAAATATTCTCATTCATGGAGTAATCCTTATACTTCCCGTGTCTTCATGCCCTCGACGTTGATATATTCGACTATCGTGGGTGCTGAAGCTCGGGGGTATTCGGTGATGCCGCCGGTAGAAGAGACACTTGCGGGTTATCTCTCGCCTGGCTCAGCATCGTTGCTAATGAGACCCACTCTCCCCACAAAGCTGTGCAGGACCACCTCCACACTTGTGGGGAAAGCTTATCAGGCAGCAGGTCAGGCTGGTGCTGTCCTGCACACTATGGCAGTGTTACAGGCGCACTAGGCTAATCTGTTGAAGGACCCGAGTGTGGGCACCACGGTCGACGAAGAGGCTTTCTCTGAGCTTCGTCGAACCATGGATCTGTCTCTCTGAACGATCAAGCAGACGGCCCACACCATTGGCCGGTCAATGTCTGCTTTACTCAGCACGTAGAGACACTTATGGCTTAAACTATCGGGCATCAGAGACAAGGACAAAAACTTTCCTTCCCGATGCCCCGGTTTCGCCTTCTGGTTTATTTGGTGACGCTATGAATATAGTTATCACCAGGTTCCATGAGGCAAAGAGTCACGAGGAAGCCTTCGGGCAAATCCTTCCTCGCCACATTCGGAGGGAGGGGCCGTCGGCCACTCAGCCCCGCCCCGGTCCTTCTAGACGGGAGGCTCAAAAACAAAGTGTGGCAAATCGTGCTCCCCTCGTAAAGACTGGGGTCCGTTCGTCACACTCAGCAGCCTCCAAAGCAAGACCTCAGGGCAGTTATTTCTAAAAGGAAAAAACCCTGATGGTTTTCCGCCCAGCCTTGTGGGGGTAGTCCCCCTCGGGACGGGGTGCGTGTATCATCCACTTCGGCCCTCCCGGTACCTCCACGAAACAACTCCATTCCCGCCCCCTCTGGTGTTTCGGGAGTTAGAGGCTTCCAACGAAAAGTTGGGTGTGCCGTTGCTTCCTGCCTTAGTCCAGGACATGGAACACTCGACATCCCCTCAACAGAAGGTGTCAAAATGAATACCCATCTCAGAGGACCTGGCAGCGTGGAAACTTCTGCCAGGTATTTCTATGTGGGTCCTAAGAACAGTAGAAAATGGCTACAGAATTCTATTCATTCGCCGCCCTCCGTGTTTCAACTGCATGGTCCGGAGCAGGCATGTCTACTGTGGAAAGAACTGCTAAATCTCTTGGTCAGAGGGGCCATAGAACATGTCCCCTTCCAGAGAAAGAGTCAGATTTTTAAAGCAAATACTTCCTGGTCCCCAAGAAGAGTGGGGGGTTGCATCCGATCTTAGATCTTCGAGGCTTGAGTCGCTCAGTCAGGGTGTTCAAGTTCAAGATGCTAACTATCAAGACGGTCGTGTCACAAATCCAACATCATAATTGGCTGGTCACGATTGAACTCATGGACGCATATTTTCATATAGAAATTCTGCCACAGCACAGGAAGTTCCTGAGGTTCGTATTTGGGGGCAAAGCATTCCAGTATCGGGTTCTTCCATTCGGCCTATCCCTATCACCCCGCACATTCACAAAATGCTTGGATGCTGCACTGGCTCCTTTGCGACTCTGGGGCATCTGCATTCTGAATTACATAGACGACTGGCTGATACTAGCACAGTCTCAAGAACTGGCAGTTCAGCACAGGGATATTGCCTTAGCTCATCTGGTTTCTCTGGGTCTGAGACTCAATGTCTAAAAGAGCGTTCTCTCTCCCACTCAGGAAATTACCTATCTGGGGGTTATATGGAATTCGATCACGATGCGGGCACAATTGTCTCCTGCTCGAATCATGTCCATTCAGAACACCCTGAGCAAAGTCAGTCTAGGTCAAGGTTGCACTGTTCTTCAGTATCAACGAATACTAGGTCTCATGGAATCTGCGTCCATGGTGATCCCTTTGGGCCTTCTGCACATGAGACCGTTTCAGCTGTGACTAAAGCCAGGGGATTTCATCCAAGGGCCAGTCTACTAAGGCAAATAAGAGTTATGCGCCGAGCGCTTTGTTCCCTTTCTATGTGGTTCAGACCCCGGTTTCTTACCTTGGGTCCCACTATAGGTGCGTCTTGTCATTGCAGGTTGCTAACGACAGGGCTGGGTAGCGGCCTTAAGTGGTCATCCAGCTCAAGGGGAATGGGAGGGTCCTCAGCTCGAGTGTCACATTAACTGTCTCGAGTTGATGGCTGTAAATACTTCCTCCAGAGGCTGCCATGTCTTGGTGCGTGTGGACAACACAGTGGTAGTCTCTTACATAAACCATTAAGGAGGTCTACGTTCACGCCAGCTCAACAGACTGGCACGGCAGATTCTCCTTTGGGCCCAGGACAAGCTCCTGTTAATCAGAGCAGCTGATATACCTGGATGCCTGAATGGGAGCAGATTTACTGTCCAGACAGAAAATACTGACAGGGGAGTGGAAACGCCACCCCGAGGTAATGAACAAATCTGGTGAGATTTTACAAGAGCAGAAGTGGACCTCTTCACCTCCTAACAGACAGCGCAATGTCCCCTCTACTTCTCTCTGAGTCACCCATTCCCCCTTTGGTCAGGATGCAATGGGACAGCATCAGAACTGTAGCTTTTTGTAAAGGGAACGTCTCGGGTTACTTAAGTTTAACCCTTGTTCCCTGAAAAAAAGCGGAACGAGATGCTGAATGTGCACTGGGTTGCCTCAGGACTGCTCTTCAGACAAAATACCTGACGACGCCGGTGACGTGTCTATTTTAGCCCTGCTGCAGGTGCATCCAATGATTACACCGGCAGAGGCTATAAATTCCGGTCAATTTTCATTGATGTGTTGCACACATATTCACAGCTGTTCACACCTAAAGGGTGTTCCCAAAGCGCTCTCAGCGCAGCATTTTGTTCCACTTTTTTCAGGGAACAAGGGTTAGACTTAAGTAACCCGAGATGTTTTACATAAGAGGAACTAACGTTGCCACAACAATAGAGATGGGTCTTCTAGAATCCATAAACAATAAACTGGCAATTCTGGAACTACTCCATCAAGACATCAAGGATCTTAAAATCAGCCTTGAATTCAGTCAATCCCAGATAGAATCACTGCAAAACGACAACAACGAAATGCATACAAAGATATCAGAAATCACAACAACAATAAAAAGTCTCTCAAATGAAAATAAACTATTGAAAGAATCCTTATTAGACATCCAGTGCCTCAATATGCGAGACAACCTCCTGATATTTTCGGGTATACCAGAACAAATCCAGGATAACCCCGAACAAGCAATCCAAGATTTCATGCATTCTTCTCAAACTCCCAAAAGAGACTGTCAACAATATTACCTTGCACCGCGTACACCGCATAGGATCTAACAAGAATAAAAACGCAGACACTAAACGACCGCGTCCCATCATTGCAAAATTTGAACATTACAAACAGAAAGAGCTGGTCAAGAGCAAGGGCAAAGAACTACGTGGAACTACCTTCGGACTTAACGATCAATTTCCACGGGAGATTCAGGACAGACGGCGAATATTAGTCCCACTCATGAAACAATTTCGCCAAAATGGAAGGAAAGCCGTCCTCACGGTAGACCGACTATATGTTGATGGCCAACTTTACAGAAACGATACTATGTACTGGTTATAATACATCGCGAAAGGAAGATCGGAGGGACAAAAAAAAAAAGAAAAAAAAAGAGAAACATGTTGCCAATGAACGCAACATAAGATCAGCTATAATCACCTACTTCACATAGCCTATTTAACATGTTATTTGTATATTCATTTGAAAAAAGCGTTCTCATTGTTGCATGTGGTGTTTGTCTGTCATTGAATATGTACTGCATGTGTATTTTATATCTATAATATCATATAATAGGGTACGGATACTTATAATAAATATAGAACAAAACTATGTAGTATATCACAAATGTCACACCTAAAATTAGTAAGCTGGAATGCACGAGGCATTAATTCAGCAGCTAAAAGAACCAAAATTTTAAGCCACATTAAAAAACTCAAGGCAGATATATGTCTATTGCAAGATACGCATCTTTTGGAATCAGAACACAAGAAATTAACAAATACACAATTAACACAAATATACTCTGCATCTTACAATTCGAAGAAAAAAGGTGTAGCTATATTAATCAATAAAAACATAACAGTTATTAATCACTCAAATATATGTGATCCAGAAGGATGATATGTTATTATCAATATAACTTTTAACAATAAAATACTGACCATTGCTAATATCTATGGCCCAAACACAGATGACCCACAATTTTTCAATAATTTTTTCTCATCAATAGCCAACCTTTCCCAATCAGCCATCATAATCGGGGGAGACTTTAATACAGTTATTGATCCAACTAAAGACAAATCAAATACACCATCACTTTTTAAACCATGGCAATCTACAGAAACCATTAAACAATACATGACTGACCTAGGTCTTGGCAATAGCTGGAGACTCACAAACCCAAACTCAAGAGAATACAGTTATTTTTCAGCAGTTCATAAATCATATTCACGTATTGACTATTTCTTAACAAGCAATTCTCTCATCCCTGACATTTTAAATACAACAATACACCCTATCGTTATCTCGGATCATGCACCAATTACTATGACTATTAATAACAGAAATGATACTAAAAAAATCATTTAGATGGAGGATGAATACCTCATTACTTCAAGACAACGAGTTTAATGAATACTATAAAAAAAGAATGGGCATTTTTCATGGAAACAAACAATACACCAGACATCTCTGCCGCAACTCTCTGGGAAACAGCTAAAGTTGTACTAAGAGGAAAGATAATATCATACTCTACATACAAATATAAAAAGGAAAAAGGTCGAGAAAAAGAATTAGAAAATAAAATACATACATTACACAATATTTACTCTCATAGTCCCAATGAACAGACTCTACAGGAAATAAATAAAACAAAAGATGAACACAAAGACATTATAAATAAAAGGATAGAATTCCAAAAACAATGCCTTAGACATAAACATTTTGAACATAATGACAAATCAGGTAAATATCTTGCTAATCTACTCAAACGTAATAGAGAAAAGACACTTATCCTGGTAATCAATAATCCGCAAGGAAAGACACTCCACTCCTCACAAGATATCAATGATACTTTTCATACATTTTATAAACATCTATACAGTAATACAAAAGAACCAAAAATTAATGACACTAAATCATTTCTTAACAATTTATTTTTACCCAGTCTGAGCACAACACAAAGAGAATCATTAGAAGAATCTATATCAGAAACTGAATATAAGCAAGCTCTTGATTCTCTATCAAACAATAAAGCTCCAGGTTTAGATGGATACCCATCAGAATATTACAAACATTTTTGGTCAACTATATCACCATTATTCTTGCAAATGACGGCAGAAATTAAAAACACTTCTTCTATTCCACCTCACATGAACACAGCACTAATTTCAGTCCTGCTTAAACCAAACAAAGACCCAACGTTATGCACTAGTTATCGCCCATTATCTCTTCTAAATTCTGACTTAAAAATTATAAGTAAAGCGTTGGCTACACGTCTTGAAACCGTAATTTCATCAATTATCCATCCAGACCAAACAGGTTTCATCAAAGGACGCCAGTCATCAAACAATACCAGACGATTATTCAACATTATGAACCTATGTAATCAAAACAAAAAAAAAGACTATAATCATATCACTAGATGCAGAAAAAGCTTTTGATAAAGTTAGTTGGCACTTTCTGTACATGACACTTAAAAAATTAGGGTTCGGAAACTGCTTTACTCACTGGATTAAAACACTATATAATACTCCACTAGCATCTGTTATAACGAATGGCATAATATCATCACCATTCCAACTTCAGCGAGGTACTCGCCAAGGATGCCCCTTATCACCGTTACTATTCACCTTGTTTATAGAACCGCTTGCTGCTGCAATAAGACAGAATGATAAAATTCTGGGAGTTCTATCAAACAACACTGATCATAAAATTTCATTATACGCAGACGACATACTTCTATTTGTACAAAATCCTAAAACATCTCTTACAGAAATAATGAAACTCATCAATGTATATTCTATTATATCAGACTACTCCATAAACTGGACTAAATCAACAATTTTGCCACTGAACATGAAACCACATGACCGAAGCATACAAAACATACCGTTCAAAATTAATAATATTACATACTTAGGAATAAACATATCACAGAACCTCTCTGACTTGTTTAGCCTCAATTTCAATCCACTGCTGAAAACAATAGAAGATGATTTAACTCGATGGATGAATCTACCGCTTTCCATTACAGGTCGTATTGCAACAGTTAAAATGTGTATTTTACCAAAACTCCTATATCTATTCACCATGACTCCAGTACAACCAACTAAGAAATGGTTTACATCATTAAATCAAATAATCAGCAAATTCTACTGGAAAAAAAAGAAACCAAAAATTAGTTTACAAACACTTCAAAAAAATAAATCTCAAGGCGGCCTAGCAGCACCAAATTTCCATTACTATTACTTAGCGTCCCATCTACAATACTTTTGCAACTGGATCAAAGGTGACAACCCCCAAAACCCATGGCTAGAGTTAGAACAAACAGAATGCAAAGAAATAACTATAGCTGATCTCCCATCCCTCACAAAAAAAAAAAAATCAAACAAAACAATCTCTTTAAGAACGTAACAATTAAAACAACTCTCACCGCTTGGTGGCAAATTAACACATTGACAAAACATGAGCTGACACCACATACCAACTCACCTATATGGCATAATCCTGATTTTACTATCAACAAAATTCCGCTAAACAACATTAAATGGAAAAAGAAAGGTATCACACATCTACATCACCTGTTTACTGGCAACACCTTCGCTACATTCACAGAATTAACTCAGAAATTTAATTTAGGAAAAGAACATTACTATTACTTACAAATTAGGAATTCTATTAAAACTACAATTGGAGACAAGGATATTGCACAACCTCCCTCAATTCTAAAACATATCACCACAATTAGTAATTCATTAAAAACACTGTTACGAATGAGGCAGCGAGGAGAGAGGATCTAAATGCAGGCTTCTTTATTTATTAAACAAACACAAAGGGAAAAACCCTTGATGGGGAAACAAACATAAACTAAGAACTCAGGCAGGGAAACACAGATCAGGCTTGACAACATTCAACGAACGACAAGGAGTGAACAAAAAGCAGGGCTTAAATAACCAGGGAGTGATGACTGAATTAGACACAGGTGAGAACAATGAACAAAATGGCAGTGGTGATGGCAGGTGGATTCTGGGAAGTGTAGTACATTTAACAATGACAAGTGAAACCCAGGGCAGACAACAAGGGAATCGTGACAAACACTTAGTAAATTATACACTCTAATATCATCTATAGACACTAAAACAATAGTAGTACCAGTAAAACAATGGGAAAAAGATCTCAATATCAACACAAATGAGGAACTGTGGAAAACAATTTGCAGAAACACTTTTATCTTAAGTACAAACATAAACATCCAGTTAATTCAGTATAAAATTATACACAGAACTCACATAACACAGCGTAAGATGTTTAAAATGGGATTAGTAACTTCAGACAGATGTACTAGCTGCAGTTTAAATACACCGGACACTTACTTTCATGCACTCTGGCTATGCCCACCGGTTCATCAGTTCTGGATAGATATCGTTAATAAACTATCAGAATTCTTTAAAATTACAATTAATGCACTCCCATTATTATGTCTTTTAGGTGACACATCTCAAATGAACCCCTCCTTTGAACACTCAAATCCTCTGCTCTTATCTCTAGCTATCGCCAAGAAAACAATACTACTCAATTGGAAAAATAAATACCAAATATCAATTACACAATGGCTACATCTACTAAGGGATCATATTATTAAAGAGAAACAAACGTTAGCAATTAAAAACCAACTATACAAATTTAATAATATTTTCAGTCCATTGCTCTCATCCTTAAATATTGATTAAAACTAGCTAGGGAGTTGATGCCTCAACTAAAATCTACAGTCTTTGGTATATAGAATGAATTAATAATAAGGATAGTCGGTATGCATAAATACAAACTATCCCTATAATAAATAAGTTAAGTAATTAATCTAAATAAGAGTGTTATTAAATACATCATTCATGTGTGTATATATGTGTGTGTATATATTATGATAAGTTATACTCTTCATTTTTCATGTAAAAACCGCATATTAATATTATTATTATTTATTTATTTTTTTATTTATTTATTTATTTTTTTTGGAGATGGTGGTAGTAGGGATGGTGGTATTGATATTATAAAACCATTTATATTCCCAGTAAATATAAAGGACCTGGGCCAGGCAGCTGTTCTAGGTGCTGTTGGTGGGTCCGACTGGCACATCTTGTCGACATGGTCATTAGTAACACTAGTAACATGCCCATGCCCCCAATCCCTTCCGTCATGCAAAATAAATATGGTGGACAGATATCTGGGCTGGATGTGGTGTATCTGGCTAGGGAGCTAACCAGTGCACACCAGGGTCTAAGCCACAGATTACCAAAGAAAAAAACAAAGAACAGAAAAAACAAGGGAAAGAAAAAGGGGGGCAACCAAACTTGACTTATGTCCTGTCAGGTCACAACCAGACTAGGTGAGCTTGGTCTGGAGGTGCCTGTTATGGTGCCCCATCTTACTCTGCGGAGGAAGACTCAGCGAAACATAGAGGCATAAATGTTGGGGTTGGGTGTCGCTGACGGTGGGAAGGTCTGTTGGTTGTGCTCACCGGCAGCGGTAGAATGGCTCCCAGCCCTAGAGAATAGTGTATATTCACAATAATTTTATTTACTGATCTATATGTATTATTATAATTACTATTATTATTATTATAAATACAGTGCTACCACTACTCCTACTACACCTATTATTATCATGAATGCTGTTTGTTGCCACTGCTACCGTTACTATCGCTACTATTTTTATCTTTGTTATAATTATTATTACTAGTATGAATACTGCCTCTACTTCTACTACAATTCTATTACAATTACTATGAATATCTCAATATTGCTTCTATCTAAATCTCTAAAATATCCCATTGCTTAAACTTACCAATGTACCTGCATACATCACTAGATCGATATATTTATCGATGTTTTTTTTTGTTTTGTTTTTTGCTGGTTTTTGTTTTGTTTACTTTGTGTGTGCTCCATGTACGTCTTTCTTTATTTTGTATGTGTATATAATTCACTGATTTTTTTTTTATCTTGTATAAACTACAATGTTTTGTATAACTACAATGTTTTTTTGTTAAAAAAAAAAAAAAAAAAGAGAGAAAACCCTACTATTGCTGTACAATTTTTCAGCAGGTCACAAGAAAGTTAAAGAAACAAACATAGCAACAGCTGTGCAATATATGTAAATAAAGCAAAACAACAGAGAGTAAAATAGCAAAGTCTTTCTCAGATGCCATGTTTGTGAGTTACACAAGCATCGCAGGGATATTATGTTGCTATGGAGAATGCTACTTTCTCACCAAGCCACATGTATACACGAGTTAAGAGTATGCTGCTTATACAGTACTTGTAAACAGGAACGCAGGTTTCTCACAATATGCCGCATTCTTATAATACGCTACATTCTGGTGTCCAAAAAACACACTCATTGTAAAAGCACAAAATTGGTCAAATATTTTCATTATGTTCACTATTTTGGGCAGCTTTTAGAAGCAAAATAACAGACACCTAATCAATTTTTTTACACATTTGACAAGTGACATCAGTTTTTCCCACATCGACGCCATTCTAAGCAGAAAATAATTAAGACAATTCAAGGTAATTGATTATAATTCTGTAGGAACCAAAGAAAAGTGGGAGAAAGGTAGAGAACAGAACAGAGTCTAAGGAGAAGAGAGAGAGAAAAAGATGTGGAATCACGTGATTTGTCTGTCAGGAGTGTGGAATATGCAGTACATCTTAACAAAGCATATACATGAGAATATTGTATGGTCCTGTGTTTGAAGCCTTCCATTTCACAATGAAGTATGCAGAAACTTATGGTAATAGCTTGTCAAGAATGAGAGGCATAGCTGAAGAACTGTTCCCTATTGTTAACAGTCAGAAATTGGGTACACTTTGGGATTTAGGGAATTATTCCATCCACTAGAGTTTCTATTACACCCAAAGCCATAATACACTCTAATAGCCATGTAATGACTCCAGGATCCATTTAAAATTGTGTGTGTATAGCCACCATTTCCCCTTTCAATGTCAATGTCTTGTTAAACCTTTTGGGCCTTTCAAAGCCTTCAAATTCATTGACGTCCAAATCTTCATATTCTTCTAATTTTATTTTGTTGATTGGGTCGAGCAGAGTCTCATACCAAAACCAAGCCACACAATGTCTGTACACATTGGAAAAGCTGACTGAGGAACAAATGGCTTGAGTTATCAAATGCATAGCAAAAAAGAAAAAAGAAAAAAGTAAAAAGAAGGAAAGGAAAATGAAAAGATAATATGCACACTCGTTGCATCCTAAAATAAACCTTTCATTACTTTTTTAATTATATTCTTTTGTGCATCAAAAGATATAAAGATGCATGAAAATACCTTCTTATTAAAACGTAATGCAGCATATACTGTATATTATATTAATATAATATAATATAATATACAGTATATTATATTAATATAATTATAATCCTTCTTGTGAGACAAAAAAGGGATGGATAAGAGACTTTCCATTTGAATTTCCCTGCATCCTAGTGGCCACTGATCTCAAACCAGGAATTTTTTGTTGTGTTGCAGCTCATATTCTGAAAACAACAACACAAAAACTAGTTAACATTTACATTTACATTTATGCATTTGGCAGACGCTTTTATCCAAAGCGACTTACAGTGCAATTATTACAGGGACAATCCCCCCGGAGCAACCTGGAGTTAAGTGCCTTGCTCAAGGGCACAATGGTGGTGGCCGTGGGGTTCGAACCAAGGACCTTCTGATTAACAGCCCTGTGCTTTAGCCACTACTCCACCACCACTCCATCTAGTTAACTTCTCCAGATTTACAGTTGTTTATTGTAAGCAGGACAACAGTGCCATTCTTTCCATAAGCCAGAGGGTTGAGATACCACCTAAACCCTCAAAAAAGGGTGGCAAATTTGAGTGATTTCATTTCATCCTATGCAAAGTCATAAGATATTGTGCTTTGTTATATATTGGAAATTAGTGATAGATGGATATATTTTCAATTTACAGAACAAGAACTCTTTAACATTGATAACATTGTGAATGAATGTGAAAAATGGGAAATTGACCTGAATGCTTAAACTGCTTAAACATTTTCCTCTCTTACATTTTGGAAAGTAGTAATATTGTGGCTATACAGTGATTGCTTTGTTTCTAAAGCAGCCCAGGCACAATGTGATGTCACTCAAACAAAGTCTTGTCTCAACTCATCAAATTCTCAAGGTGTAGCCGAAAGCAATTACAGAGAGACTGGATGGGAAAGCCTAGTGAAGCCTTCCCCCCAAAGCCCCCATCCACACTCTCAACAGTCCTAATAAGGCCTTGCCTTCCAAACAAGATGAATCATGTTCCACTTTTCTCTGCACCTCAGCACTTTGTGGTGGTCTCGCAGTGTAGCTTTGTAGCCTTATTAGCTCCTACATTGTAATAGACGAGCCAATAATGCTTGGGTTTTCTAAACTCCACCTGGAGGCAGACTAAAATAAATGGATGAGATAGACAAGGAGTCCTGCAGTGTGTTTTTATATTACAGGGTTTGCTAATGCAAGCTTATAAATTGCTTTAAACAGACAAGTATCCTACTTTCTGGACTCAGTAGCTACTAACTCATTAGGAACTAGATTGATTTGCCACAGAAATTGTTAACTTGTATAAAGAGTTACTCTTAAAAGTTTGTAAAATTGCCTTTCATGATGACTCATCTTGCACTACAGGGTGGGGGTGGGAGGGGGTTCATGTCCCCCTCACTTCTACAAATTTCTACAAAGTTTCAGAAAGTTTGTCTCCCCCACTTTTTTGGAAACTATACATTATGGTTTAATGTTTTATGTATGAGTTTTGGCCACTTTGCAAAAGCCAGCCACAAAAAAGCAATCACTTTGACAAGCCTCTGCCAACTGGTTGTGTCAGTGTTGGGTGTAATTTTATTAAAAAGTAATTAGTTACTTTAACATGATAACTTTTTTAGTCCAAAAAGTAGTGTAACCACTAAATTTAAAATTATTGCAATCAAATTACAGTTACTGACTTTCAATAAAGTAAATTAGTGTACTTTTACAGTAAGTACATTACTTGGGTATAAATATTTCTAAACTAATTATATTATTTATGTAGAAACCATTTAAAACATGAATTATGTTCATATTTACATTTGTCTGTGTTTCTGTGACAGCTGAAGGGATAACGACAGTGAACAAGGAGGAAATATGGAAATTATTTGAAATTGTTGAGCTGAAAAACTAAAACTAATCCATGAAAAATATTTTAGAAAGAAACTTAAAAGCAAAGTAGTTTGTAAAGTTATTATTAAGTAATCAGTAAAGTAATATGATTACACAATTAGAGATGGTATTATTAAATTAAGTATTTGAAGTTGATTAATGACTAAGTTCAGGGACGAAACTCTTGATGGTGGAAGCAGACTGGTTCTTTGAACTTGTTATCTGTTAGCCAATCAGCTCACTCAGATGTGATATGTGAAGCCAATTGGCTTAAATGTTGTAAGCTGATAGGCCCTTTGGCATGTAATCGGGTAGCCAATAAACTTGCATATTCTCTCTTTGCCTAACATTTACATTTTCTCAGTTTGCATACATGGTAAGGTTTGCTTTTGGCCATGACACATAGAAGTACATCTTTATCAAGTTAAGCCATAGCAAAATCAGGCACTGGCACAAATTGCTATCTTAGGTCATTAGTTCAAATAAATCCACACAGCTAGGCTAAGTTACTAGTTAATTAAGCTCAGGGTTTTCCTGGTCCAGATACACTTTATGAGACCGGTAACTAGATGTTTAATCCTTTTAACCAAGCAGGCCAATCCACACAGAGATTTAGTTCATTAGCATTATGCTATTCCATACTGCAGGTCAAGGCACATCTAGGCACATGCATTTTGTGAAAATGGCTCTTAAGAGCAGCAGCAGTACACTAGCCTTGGCGACAGAACTGCTTGTTTTGGGGGGTTGTGTTTGGTGTTATGCATCTGTGCATCTTCCCTGCTTTGTTGGGGGATTTTATTTATTTCTAATTGTGTATCAATATGTTTAATATGTTTCATAATTTTGCCTTAAAATCTATATTTTAAGGCAAAATTATGGTTAAGAATTTTAAATAATCAAGAATCAAGAATCGGTTCCCACTCAGCATTTCTGATCTCACTAAATAAATCAAACCACACACTGAAAATTCCAGTCACTCTTAACATCATCCAAAAAGGATTCATTTCTTTCAAGGGCATGTGTGTATGTAGTAAGATTTCATGCTGACTATAATGATGCAATTCAATTGATGGCTGATAAATCTGACGAGTGTTAATAAAAGTCTGCTAAAAATATCAGCGCCTCATCAATATCTCACACTTCCTGAAAGCACATCCTTACCTGTCAGGAGGTGAGCTCAGACAGGCTGTCCACAATGCTAATGCCAAGAGACAACTGCCATTTAGTCCCCAGGGTCCCGCTCTAAGGAGCACCTTCTACAGACCCCCTTCTCATCAATCTCATGTCACATTACATTATATACAGCAGAGGGGGAAATAATTCAACAGAAAAGTGGTTAGGAACATCTTCTAACAGCTTGAAAATCTTCTTCTCAATGTGAGAAAGAAACTTTTAATTAATTCTTAAAGACTTAGTCCAATGGAGTATAAGAAACTGGGCTCAAAATTAGAATTCAAAGGGAACAAAGTGTGAAAATTGTTCTTTTATCGCTTTGATCTTACAAGCAAATGTACATGAAAATGCCAAAATACCTTGTAAGAGATGGAGGCATTCTTGCCACAATACATTTTATTACTCATTCAGTGTGACTGGAGCGGTACCTTACCACATCAAGTGACATATAATTTGTGCAGTAGCTCTAATGGTTAGCTGGGTGTGCTCCATCCTTTATGAATGTCGCTCTCCATAAGCTGTCTAAGGTACCAACCACATCATGAAGACCACTTGCAGCTAATCCATATCCCAGTGTTTCTTCAATATAGATGACCTTATTTCCACCTCCAAGGACAGCGCCTTTAATCAAGAACTTGAGTTTCTGTCAATACAAAAGCCTGTATGATCTGCGCGTGTGTCTATGTGACCATGTTGTATGGGTCGAATGATTGCAGCTGCAGCAGGTTTTGTTAGTTAGTTAAAGCTCTGGTTTGTACCTGTAATGTGTA
The DNA here is from genome assembly GCF_025860055.1 of Xyrauchen texanus. Taxonomy (NCBI): domain Eukaryota; kingdom Metazoa; phylum Chordata; class Actinopteri; order Cypriniformes; family Catostomidae; genus Xyrauchen; species Xyrauchen texanus. The sequence continues at coordinate 16,188,695 of NC_068294.1, forward strand.
ATGAAACCCGTGGGACTGGGTCTGGCTCCAATTCTGATTACAGACCCTAATAGGTCCACAGGGTTCAATCAAGCCAAACCCACTGAACACTGTATACTGCAGGAAAATGTTGAAGTAAACACTATTATGCTTTGCCCCAGGGACATGTGTCTCAAAAGCACACAACACTAATGATGGTGACACATGAAAGAGAGAATGGAAGAGAGAGAGGAGAATGTATACATAGATATTTGTATGTGGGCATACACATATTTGCATAAATCCGTACACATGAGCGCTTGTTAATGAATTTAACCTCATGTAATAGCTTGGCAAATGTAAAATGGAGGAAATGTTCATGAAAACGAATGTAAACCCCATCACCAGTCAAGCTTTGCTACCTCACACGATAAAAGGGATAGTTGAACTGTTCTTAATCCAAATTACTTTCTTTATTCCGTGGGACACAAAAGGAGTCATTAGAATGTTCATTGCATCTTTTTACCCATTTAATGAAATTGAAAGGTGACCGAGGATGTCAGTCTGTAATATTATGCTTAACATATCCTTTGTTCCAAAAAGAAAGTCATATAGGTTTGGAACAGCATGAAGGTGAGCAAATACATTTTTATTTTTGGGTGAACTAACCCTTTAGAAATGGGGGGAAATGCAGATTACAGGTTCTGACTGTGATGTTAACTTTGATTCCACACAGAGCTTTATTTCACTGCTGTGCATGGGAGGAGGTCATTATGGCTTTGAGCAGCAATAACCCCATCTGAGTGGCGGTTGCTTTAGTGCTTAATTAGCTTTGTGCTGTTTTGGCTGAGTTTAATAAATTGTTTTGTTTTGAAAAGCATAATCCATAAGGTTAATAGGACACTAGAATACAGTTACTTCTAGGTTTTCAAATATATACTCTGGATATATATTTCTGGTCAAGCACTGGCATTATATAAATCATAACTTGATTATTTACAAAATGGAAAGAAAATAAACAGGATGCCAAATAGGCTGTAAATAAAGAGCAAAATGTTGTCATTATCAACTTGAAGTTAATTTTCTCTCTACATGTGAAGTAGTTGTTATATAATGTATTGTTTCACAAGTAATACACTTTAGTAAATGTGTTTAAATGTCATTAGATAGCATTGTGTAAGGGAACAGGGTGAGAAGTAAATCTTTATAAACTGAAAATCTGATTTCTTTGTGATTTGTGTGAAAGTGAATAAAATCTTTAAAAAAATGTGAGTTTAATATTTGATTAAATATATTATGATATATCTTTTGGTGGATATAAAAGATTACTGCATAGCAGGAATGAGCAATGTAACTGTTCTGATGCAGTTGCAATAATGCAGGAAATAATTCTACAGCGACTTCAAACTTAGTCAGCTTAGCAAAAAATAAAACATATACAATTCTTAATCAAAAGGTCATCTACAAAGAGAGCATGAAGCAGCAGTTTGGGATGGAGAGAGCTTGGGGGTGTGATTGACAGGTATGTGGTGTTGAGCTGTGATCCATGCAGATTTAACCTTGCAGAGGAGGGTGAAGGAGAGGAAGAGACAGGGGCAAAATAAGCCAGACTGCTTCTCATTGATTTTACAGGTGTTAGGGTCACAGGCAGGCCAAGACTACAGGGCCACTGGAGAACATACAAACACTCACACACTCACACACACTGGCTGGTTGGTATAGGTCAGTTATACAAGCACCAGTTCATCTTTTAATTAGCAAAAAACTTTTTTAATTAATATTTTATGTTATTACAATAGATGTTTTACCAGAGCCAGATTTGTGGAGGGCTCTTAAAAGTGTGAAATTGACTTATTTATCTCTGTCTGCTGCATTTAGTGTTAAAGCTGAAGCATGTAACTTATTCAGTGTTATATTTTCTCCTATTCCAGATTAATATGCAGAGACAGCCATAAGTAAGCCATTGTTAGGTAAATGTTCTTGAAAACTGTAAACACTGCCTCAGTGGTGTTATGAAAATTCCTCTGTTTGAGAGACAAAAACATTGACTCGACCATTGTTGCAAGTTGGGTATCTGTTCGATCAACAGCAGGAGGGGTGCACATTCAGAAAGCCCTTTTGAATATAGTGTTTATTTTTACAATTCCATTTGGCGGCGCAGACATGACATACTTCAGATTTAAATCTCATTAACATTGTCAGCATGCCATTTTTCTATGACTCCAGAGTAAGTAGTCACATATCATCAGGGTTGGGAGAGTTACTTTTGAAATGTATTCCACTACAGATTACAGATTACATGCTGTTAAATGCAATTTGTAGCGTATTTCATTAGATTCCTTCCTCCTTCAGCACTGGTAGATTTTTTCACTTGTTTTGAATATAAAATTCTGCCAGAACAGTAAGACAAAATCCACATTAATAATCCTTTCTCTGAAAAACCTAAATATCTTATGCAGTGTTGTTTCTAAAGCAAAATAAATCAAACTGATCTTGTTTTAAGGATTTTTAGATATTTTTACAGGAAAACAATACAAAAATGATTATCAAGAATATTATTTTTGACTTAATATCAAAGGTCTTACTAGAAAAAAAGATTTTATTTTAATTTTGTGAATTATCTTGATAAAAAGAATATGATCATGCCTGTTTTAGCTTAGTGTAAAGCTGACAATTTACACAAGGATTATTTCTATTTCTTCTGCTACAAACTTATTTCAAACTTAATTCTCTGTATGATTGTATGAATGTAACACATCATAAGAAAGTGTTTCACCGCTGTTCAGATGCACTTTGGATCACATCATATATATGTATAAATGTTTTCCATCTGAAAGGACAAAAAATTAAATGAAACAAATGAAAATAAAATGCACTCAAATACTCTTCAGTAATCAAAATACGTTTGAATGTAACTGTATTCTAATTACCAATGATTTAAATTGAAACTGTAGTGGAATACATATACTTAAATTTTGTATTTTAATAACAAACGTAATCCCGTTTCATGTATTCCGTTATTCCCTAACCTTGCTTATAATTTACAGCTCAGCTGAATGACTCAACAAATATTGTGTCAAAAGTGCAACAATGACAGCAGGCAATCTGCATACTTCTGGAAATTTGTGTGCTAGCTGATCAATTGCCTTTGAGAAAAATTGAAATGCTAACAGATAGCTTTCCCTAGGTATTATAGGCAATGTTAATCTTGTCAATGAAATCAATGATGAAAACATTAGTTAATAAAGGTTTTTTATGCCGTCACTGTTAATGTTGACGAGATGATTTTTTATATAACGGCGATAATTAAAGATTTTATCAAAGCAGACCATTGACAAAATATGATGAGATTAAAACAATACTAATTTTAACAGTGCAAGAAATAAACAGAAAATAAACAACAAGAGAATCTGTATACAGAAGAAGGTATTAGATATGGATTCATTTAATCCAAGAATCCAGCAAATTAATCCACAAGTATGTAATAATAAGATAAATGTTCATTAGTAATAATAATATTTATTTAAATATCATAAACATTAAATAATTTAACAATAGCTATATGTTAACATTTTAACCATAAGTAAGATTAATAAACAAGTAAACACTTAAGTAAAAATAAATAAAAACAAATGACATATGAATAGCTATTAAACAATTTTATCACTGGGGCAGATACAGAATCATGTTGTTATCACTTGTCTGACAAACTGAGTAAGATCTTTTTGATACAACGATTTAAACAAAACTTCTCTGTGCTGAAGTATGTGAAACTTTTAATAGACCTGTCAGTATGCAGAGTAATTAAAAAACTATTTTTTATCTCTCTAAATTACATCTTACAAGAATAGGAATCTTGTGTTTTATCTGTATGAAGATGGTCAAATTATTGCACTCCAGAGCTACTGCAAACAGAAATTAAACATTATAATAAAAACCTTGCCGCAAAGCAAAATAATGAAAAATAATAGAAAAATATGTACCTTTTATGACATTGTTTATGTCATTGTTTTGAAGTCAAATGTTCCCTTTGACTTTCACTTCTCATGGCCCTGATGTTGTTGATGAAAAAATTCAGTGTTCACTGCAAATTTGCCGCAAATTCGCCAGAGATAATTTTCACATGCAAATGAGCAAACTTGTGGCAAATTGTCCATTGTTGCCAAAGATTTGACAGAGGATCACTACTTCCGGTGAAGAGCGGCAAACATTTGCAGCAAATCACAAAAAAAAAAGCTTTTTTGCGGTTTGTGATAAACTAAATCTTTTGTTAAATCATGGTCCAAGAAGACTATACCACAGACTGTATATTACTAAGGTAATCATGTTGTCTAAAAGAGAAAGGACATTGATCTGATTGGATAATTTATCCTTTTCTAATAAATCCCAAAGCTGTTGAAGTACATATTAAAAGTTTTAGTTTTCTTTAGTATGAAATTCAAATGCAAAAGTAAAGTTGTTTAGTGTTCAAAACTATTTATAAACAATACTTTCAATAATTAATGTAATTTATACACATACAGTACATACATACAGTACATACAGTACTATATATACATAAAGCAATTGTCAACCCAAAGAACCCTTTTGAGAGAAAAAGTTGTTTTTTTCTTCAAATATTTGTAAATAGAACCTTTTTGGCTGAAAGAGTTATTTGGAGCAGAGTAAAGAACACTTGGCTTCTATATAGAACCCTAAAGAACCTTTTTTCTAAGAGTGTATGTATACATGAGTTTAATTACTATATCCACAACATAGACATAATATAACAACTTGCATCTGCACAGTGAACGAATAAACAGGTGAACTTGAAATCAACAGTTTGTTTGAGTTTTTTTTTTTACTTTGTGTACACCTACACAGAGAGACAAATTTATGCATAATTATAGTCTTGCCTTTGAACATACCGACAACTCAAACACTCATACTGTCTCTCTGTGCATATATTCACTCACACTCACGCATATTCAATGCCAACATGTACACACACACACACACACACACACACACACACACACACACACACACACACACACACAGAGCCATCTGTGTTGCAATAGTATGTTGGCAATCATGAAAGCACTGTATTCAGTCAAATTCAGAGTGCTTGATGACTGAACAATATATTTCCACATCTTGCAGCATCTATTGTTAAACTGACATCAAGGCACACTGTTAAGTTAACAGGGCTATGAATAGAAACCTGAACGAGTGTCAATTTTATGTTAAATGAATGGCCCTAAGTGTGACAATGAAACCTTAATAATTGTTCATTTCTTGAGACATATTGGTTTTCAATGATTAAGGCTGAGTTTGTTGTGGTGCTGTTTTTGTGACTTGCACACAGAGTGGAACAAAAGTGAGACGCGGATGCTGGATAATGCATTAGCAGGGGGACCGCCCTGTGCGAATAATCATGTTTACCGTCTTCGAGGATCCATGCAAACAAACCCCTCTCAACCCTTCTGAGGAGCAAGGTTGTGTTTGTGTATTGAGTGCATGTGGTAAATACTCTTACTCTGTCTTTTAAATGAGCAAGGTTAAATTGCAGCTTATACATTAACACATGAACAAAGTCACTTTTTTATATTTTACTTATGACTACAATTTCTCCTTTTATGCTCTCTCCAGCTTCTTTTCTTCACAGTGTTGTGTTGTCAGCTTGAATTCCAAATGAAATAGATGTGTTTGAAATGCATTCCAGTTTCCATATGAACTATGAAAGAGAAGATAAATGGGCCAGATATGTTTATGCTTGTAGCAGCATTTTGCTTTGCTGATACATTTATCAGAGCTGCGAGTGTGTGTGTATGTGTGTGTGTGCGTGCGTGTGTGTGTGTGTGGGTTTGGGTGGTTTACAAGGACCTTTTTTAGGTTACAATCTGGTAATTACAAGGGTATTATATAAATGTGGTTTATGAGGGCATTTGTAGAGTTATTCAAATCGCTTAACTGTTAATCAGAAGGTCGCTGGTTCGGTCCCCACGTCCACCACCATTGTGTCCTTGAGCAAGGCACTTAACTCCAGGTTGCTCTGGGGGGATTGTCCCTGTAATAAGTGTACCGGAAGTCGCTTTGGATAAAAGCGTCTGCCAAATGCATAAATGTAAGTGTAAATGCTTAAAAAAACAAAAAAACAAACAACAAAAAAAAAAACATACTAAACGATATTATATTGAAAATTTACAAATTCAGCACATTTTCTGTGAGGGTTAGGGTTTACATTCTGGGGATAGAATCTATACATATAATCTATGCGTACAGTATAAAAATCATTATGTCTATGGGGAGTCTTAATAAGGATAGCTGCACCAACTTGTGTGTGTGTGTGTGTGTGTGTGTGTGTGTGTGTGTGTGTGTGTGTGTGTGTAGAGAGAGAGTGTATGCTTAGATTAGAGAGTAGCTGACAACATTAGGCTTATTAGAGGCGGTTAAGCAGAAACTGTGCACTAAATGCAACTTTTTATCGCAGTTACCATGCCAAACTATATATCCTCAATTTGAGATGAAGTGAGGATAACGTGCCTGACAGCATTAAAACAAAAAAATAGCTCAGTGAAACTGAGCTGTATGAAATGGTCACTTTTTTTAATAAAAAAGTAAATTCTCCTTTATTCACATGTATATGTATCACTTGCCAAGCATTGGCTTATTAATATTAATACAAACCTTATAATAAAATTTTATTCAAAAACTGGATGACATCATTCTTAACCTTCTACCAACACCAATTGTTGGGTGTCATTTGATTACAAAGTAATTAGTTACTGTAATCTAATATTTTTTGAAAATAAAAAGTAGTGTAATGCAATAGATTTAAAATGATTGTAATCAGTTTACATTTACTGACTTTCAGTTAAGTTAATTACATTTAAGTACATCACTAGGGTAACATATTTCTAAAATAATACTACATTATTTATGAAGAATACACTGAAAATAATTATTTTCATATGTACATCTGTTGGCTTTTCTTTGACAGCTGAAAAGTGACTAAGGAGTCATTGGAAGGGAGACATTTTAGGTGCAATGTCGGAAGAGGAAATGTCGACATCGTTATTAAATTTGTTGAGCGAAAGTTACTTTCTAAAAAACTAAACTGAAATGTTTTTTTTTTTAGAAAGTAACTTAAAAGTAAAATAATTAGGAATTTGATTACTCTCCCCATGAAGTAATCAGTCAAATACTCTAATGACAATTTGAATGTAGTAAGTTGTAATGGATTTCTTTTTCAGTTACTTACCCAACATTGCTCCTATCACAGGTTAATTTGCAAAGACAACTTTACAGTAATGTGAGTACGCTATTGGTAGTGTAAATGATGTGACACTTTCCCTGTTTGTATGAGCATCCAAACCAGCCTGGCTTTGCAAAATTGGCTCAACCAGTGGCTTGAGTTTGGGAAATCTGCTAGTTTTTGCAATTCCGCTTGTTGACACTCGTGACAACGAAATTACACACTTAACCTTTAATTTTAATTCAAAACATGTTATTCATTCATTTATGCTTACAATGGGCCAGAATTCTTAATTTACTCATACAGCAAAAGATGTCTGAAGCCACTGGCAACAGTCTGATCCAGGCTTTAAACACACCTATGTTGTTTACTTAGCTTAGAGAACACAGACCGACCACACGTCAGGTGCTCTGTATAGTAGCAGCATACTGGCTGATAGCAGCAATCTTCTTCAGATCTCTCTATTTCTTTTGCACCCAAACAACCAAGCCTTTAATCCAGTGAGGTATGGAAAGAACCTTGGGGATTACTGTAAACAAGCGGGTGACCGGAGGTACACTGAAAATGAGCATGACTTATACTCACTCTATATCTAACTCTCTTTATCTCTTTAGAGAGAGAGAGAGAGAGAGAGAGAGAGAGAGAGACTGGCAAGTAATATCCAGGGCTTTTAGAATGATCTTCAATGCTCCGGTTGATTTTGTCAGGCTGTCCCAGTCAGCCTTCGCAATTGGTCAAACAGCCATGACACATAGGAGGCGCTCCAAAGTCTGAGATGTAAGGATCGTCCTGCAGTATTCTTTAAATCCCAGCTAATTGAAGCTGGCTGCCTTGCCTGTGTCTACATGAATGTGTATGTGTGTGTGTGCTGTCAAACAGAAAAGCAGCCATGATACAACATTGGCAGGCCGTTCTCGGAGTGCTAGCAGCAGCACAGCATTAAACTGAATAGAGGTGATGTGAGGGGAAAGGATATGTACTATAACGGGACCACCGTGTGGAGGCACACTAATGGAATGAATCTAGAGCTAGGCAGACATGCTGTCTGTGTCCCCTCTGCAGTCTCACCATTAATCTGATGATTTCTCGCTCCATGTCCAGATCACTTGGTGGCGCAATATCGTTTGAATGTAAATAAGAGGCAATAGGATCTGATGGTGTGTTTCAGAAGCAATAAATGGGCTTGGCCATTGCTGTCTTTGCAGCATATGGTGATTTTAAAGTACAATAGAGAGTTTTGCATATTTTTACACAGAATGTTAGTGATTTACATGACAGTACTGTGTGTATAGTTCATTAAACATTTTATATGCACAACCTATATTGGTGTTGGCTGCCTTCTCATACCTTCTCTCCTCACGTTCTTATTCCTGTAGAAAAGACCAGCATACCTATGTAGTGATCTGGATTTTACATGACCATTCCAGCAAACTTTAAATTGTTGATTTGTTGGGTGAATTTATATAGAGGCCTATTGAAATAATTATTTGATGTCTATTATTTTCTTTTGTTTTCTGTGCATAATAATTTACTATTATCACACCAGAGTATGAGAAGAATTAAAATTTTTGTTTTAAAATATCATATCTTGTTTTACATTTGAGCGATGTTATTGCCAATTGCCAATTACCCTCTGGTCCACCAATCGCATCCTGCTCTCGCTCAGAACAGCATTACAATATATTCAGTTCCTGAGATATTTGGCTCCAGTGGGCGGAGAAAACATGAATATTCATGAATTATCCTGACATGCCTGATGAAGTGGAACTGAAAATGTTAGCGCAGCACCGTCATGACTCAAGTTCGAACTGTCAGAAGGATTATTTTGAAAAGGTTGACAAATTTAGACTAAACTACAACAGTTTATATTTCTGTAACATTTGATAATTTGTCAAAAGTGCTTTTGATTAGTATGTGTGATTTGCATTCTTGCAAGAATGATTAATGATTACAGGAGAGCAAGCTTAAGCCACTAAACTGCCCCGTAGCTTTTTAAATTCTTAATTGTGTTCTCCTGTTGTATATTATTAAGTAATTAAGTAATTTTTTGCAACAATTCATAGATTGTGTAAAATGTTTTCGGTGTTTTATTAACGATTAAGGTTTCAATGTTAATGTAATTGGCTGTCAGAAAACAACAAATAATTAAACAAAGTTATACTATCAGTGAGTCTTAACACTTTATGGCAAAGAATGTTTAAATATTTCTGCTGGAAACAAAAAACAAGTTTCTGCCACAGTTATCACAGTTAACAACCTGATAGCAATTAATATGGATCACTTACCAATATAAGCCATAATATAATATTCCAACATAAAATGTTGATTTATGCTTTGTTTTTGTGGCAAGTTTATTATTATTTTTATTATTATTATTACTATCATCATTATTATTGTAGTTTGTACTGATGGGAATTGATGAAAAAAAAAAAAACATGCCACAGCTACCACAAGAATATATATATATATATATATAAAATGTACTATTTCCTATCATCCCAATATATATATATTTATATATTAATTGAAATGATAGGAAATCTGTTTCTACAAAAGACAACAGATTTGTGTTTAGTGTTTTGGTACAAATATAATTTCACAGACGACACTGTGAGCGGACATTGGCAATGGCAACATGGCAATTTATGTTGTTGGTCTGAGCTGGTCTTTTTGCCATCACTCCTTTTTTCATTTATCCTCCCTTCAATACAGAGGTTCTTCGCTGGTTTTGCTTCAGGACTTTAGACTACATGATTTTACATTAGACATCAACTTGCAACCCAGTATAGTATCACAACTGTTTACTGCACAAAGTTAAACAAAATGTCCTTAACATGAATCATTAAAATGTACTACTATAGAGCACAACAGTCTGGTACCGTAAGTAAAAATCCCATTAATTTATCCCATAGACTATCCCATTGATTTTCAGTGTTAACTTATAAACTTTAAAGACAAATCTACCATGATCTATGAAGTTGTTCACCGATGGTATATGCTTCTGTCAAAGCCATCCGTCTGCAGTATTTCAACTTAAAAATCATGTTTGATAGCATGGTAATTCATGGTAAACAACTACATTACCCATGGTACAGCAGAGAAATATCCACCAATCAGAGAACCGTGGCCAAAGAAACCAGTGAAACGTGCCTCCGAGCAACCGCATGCTCCCATGACGCACTGTGAATGACACAATTGAGTTGGTCTCCCTTCACCCTTAAACTACTTTACTTGAGCATATCGGAATATTTTGCAATATACGTAAAAACTAATCAGCTTCAAGAGGAATCACAACATTGCACACTTATTTTTGAAGCAAAAAAATATATGTAAATCAGACGGTAGAACAATGCGTACTTAAATTTTCGGCACAGATTTGCACATTCCATATACATTGCAAAGGAAGGAATTGAATAAAAAACAAGGGTACAATATTAAACTACTGACCTAAAGTTACTAAACTACTTTCCCCCTTTGTCCCTGCTTTGGGAGACCTGATGTTATATTGCATTGAAAACAGGGAATCTTCTCTGGGTACATTTGAGAGCAACAGCCTCACACACACACACTATAACTGCCAGCAGCTCATGTTTGTACCTAATGGGCTAGTTGTTGGCACCAGTTTTACCCATTTACCATTTGCCAACATTGTGGAGCAGAGGTAGACAGTGGATTGCAAAACACCTGGGGCTTTCTTGAGGCTAAAGACTGCTGACCTGTCATTCTCCTTCTCACTTTCTCTCATACACATATACAGACACCCACACTGCTCAATATAAAAGTTGTAAAAGTTTTAGAGCTGCTCCTTATTTTCACCCTACACAGTTTCTAACACTGTACTACTTTCAACTCAGACTCATAAAACACTGAAACACTGTACCAATCCTAAAAACCCAGGGCTGTTAATATTCACATTACTTTCAAAATAACTTACAAAAAACAGATTTATTTATATAGCTATGCTATAATGTATTGTAACAAAATACAATGTTTTTATGTTCATTTTACAGACCTCATGAGGATTTGGCCAGATATTTTGCTTTGAATATTCAAATTAATGTTTGTAAGGTGTACACAATTCAGATTGGTTTCTCAAATCTGATCTTTAGACCTGACTCTCTGTACTGTCATTTAGCAAGAGATGAAATCAGATCCCTTTGTTCAGACCACAAGAGGGCAATAGGCGTGACCACGAAACCGGTATTTTATAGCTCCATGTCTGACACCAGGAAGCTTTTCAAACTGTTTGGAGACCAGTTCCTTTATAGTTCCATTCATTCAAAGCAGCAGTAAGTTAAGCCATTAACTAATTAGGCAGCAAGTCAGCTGCCTACGTTTTTTTAATGCAGCCTAGATGAAGTAGATGAGTCGATTGTTGAGGAGTGGGGAGAGACACGAAGAAAAACAAGTTCTGGAGACAAAAGGTCATATATTTTTTGAAAACATTTCCTTTGTTCAGACAATGTAGTCAATATCCAGTATAAAGTAATTGCATTGGTAGATAGTGATTACTTGAGCTTTAGCACAACACCATCATAATTGTTTTTCTACAACAACTGACAGTAGCTTTCAATGTGAAAATTGAGGACAGAAAACTGAAAGATTTGGCCCAGTTCAGGTCTATTATGATATTTACCACAATGCTGATTTCTTCAATATATCGGGAGAGAGTGAGCAACAATTAGTAGGGGGTGCACCGATCTGTCGGCCACTGATCAAATTCGGTCGATATTCACTTAAATCTGTGATTGCCAATCTGCCAATCATACCTAGATTTAGGGCTGATCTTTTTTGCAGCAGGGAAGAACACATACACTGCTACTCTAATAAATGAGCGCTTGCTCAGCCCTTGAAGCATGATTATTGGCCTTTGGAGGGCAAGTTGTTGGCTGTTCTAAGCACTCACAAATTTAAACTTTAAGACATGATCTAATTCACATGAATATTCTGTTTTGTTTTTAAAAATGTGTAAGAATTACGAGTATGAATATTAAGTTACCAATTTTATTGAGTCAATACGGTAGTTATTCTGAATCGCTGCACAATGAGCAGGAAGAGGATAAAGAGGCTGATAACGGGTATAAAACAAATTAAACAACACATAAACATGCAAATACAAATATGAGCACATGTGATGTAACAAGAGTCATCACAATCAGACATGGGGAGTGATCAAGATAACAAATAAACATGTGAATACAAATCTGAGTACATGTGATGTAATGAGTCGTCACAATCAGATCAGGAGCAATAAAAACTGTTTGAGCCAGGCCCAAACATAATCTATGCAAGAAAATGAACGCTGATGTACCTTGCTACGCAACCTCGATTTCACACGTCGTTGCATTGTGAAATGTGTCAGCGTTCAATTCATAACACAACGCAAGGATGTGCTGCATTCACAGCGTTGCTGCAAGGGGCGCTACAGTGGATTTTCTTCTTTCAATCAACAACTGTCATGGCGGATTCTGGCAGCAATTTGAGTTGAATCTTTAAAAAAATATATGACCTTTTGTCCCCAGTCCATTCAAATGAAAACGGAACTCTTAAGGAACTGGTCTCTGAACAGTTTGAAAAGCACCTTAGTTTCATCCTGCCTCCGTATACAGCCTCTGAAGGCAGCGTTTTCCTGGTTTTGGACATGGAGCTATAAAATACCGGTTTCGGACGCAGCACCGGTTTCATGGTCATGCCTATTGCCCTCTTGTGGTCTGAGGTTTGTAACCGCCAGAGCAACACAAAAGTGCACATAATGTATGTACAATGGGACCACACATTGGCCATGTGCTCACGTCTGCATTTGCATAAAGTATGTTTTGGCCTTTACTCTCTTCAACAGGATTGTCTGTCAATCAAACATGCACGCTCTGCAGATGCTCTCAATATCTCATCATCAGACCCTTATCTCAGTGCTATTCTGTGAGGATCCCAATTTAAATCAGATTTATGTTGGTCACAATACCACTAATCACAGCAATTACATTTTATACTTAACGTGTCTTCACACATTTGCTTAATTAGTGATTTGTGTTACAGAAAAATAAGAAAGACAATAAACAAATCATAGATATTACTGATTTCTCACTGGAGCAGTTTGAGAGCTTGTAATGGATATGTCTTTCTTATTTTTGAACATATGTCTACTGAATGTGATGCTCTCTTGATTTTTACTTGATGCCAGTATGTAACAATGACTTTTTGATATTGACAACAGAACAATTCAAAACTGATTTCAATACAAATACATTTTACAATTAATGAAATTTTCATGACATTTCATTAACATTAGTTAATGAATTAGGAATCATGAACAATGAACAGCATTTGTCTTTTTACAGTATTTGTTAATCATAATGTTAGTTAATAAAATTACAATTGTTCATTGTTAGTTCATGTTAGTTTATAGTGCATTAATGTTAACTAATACAACTTTTGAAAATCTATTAGTAAATGTTGTAACGAACATTAAGTTCATTAGTTTATGTCGGCCGGGCCGGGCTGTGATGATGCATGCCGGCACTTAATCAGGCTAATCAAACCTGTATGTGTTTATGATTGTGTCTTTTTTTTAAAGCATGTAAGTTCACATATTTAATTCAATAACTGTACATACCCCTACCTTACACATACATTTCCACTTGCACATGTACATATAGCATTATTTTATATGTCTTATTATTTGTATCTCTCTGTATTTGTATACTCTTACCTTGTTTTATATTCTGTGTCTCACTGCAATGTTCTGTGTGCACTTGTTTCTCTCATCACCCAAAAAAATTCCTTGTGTTCGTGAGAAAACTTGGCAATAAAGCTTGTTCTGATACTGAAGACCACAAGCCACCAAACAAAGCCAAGCTGCTTGAATTTTTGCACCAAGAGTGGCATAAGTCACCCAACAGCAATGTGAAAGAATGTTAGAGAGCATGCTAAGACGCATGAAAGCTGTTATTTAAAATCAGGTTATTCCATCAAATATTGATTTCTGAACACTTCCAAAATTAAAACATCAGAATAGTTAGTTATATGGCAGCGCTCATAGCGCCATAATGGATCCATGTGCAGATTTGTTGTTGTTGATGTCAAAATGTTTAATCTCTACATTAATTCACCTCTATATGTTCTTGCAAAATGTTTAAGAATAAAGAAAGTGCTCCAAATAACAGTCACTATGATAAAATTGCATATCAAGCATAAATATATGTCGGAGCTAATTACAATTTTGATAAGACGTGAGCATTTTTTACAAGTCCAGAACTCGTAATTCTGACATGACGTGAATGCACCATTAGTCCGTTCAAAATGAATGCATGTTTGAGTCTAATTTTTAAGGACATTTTTACTTAATCTCACATTTCCTCCTTTTCTCTTTATTCGCATCTCTTCTCTTCATGTGTTTCCCCTTCTGCTTCCTTTTCGAGTTATGTGCAAACATGCCATCGTACACACAATACAACTTGTATGATGGAGCTTTTTTTTTATTTTATCCCCCTTTTATCCCCAATATGGAATGCCTAATTCCCAATGTGCTCTTGAGTCCTCATGGTGGCATAGTGACTCGCCTCGATCCAGGTGGCAGAGAACAAATCTCAGTTGCCTCCATGTCTCTTGCCGAGTGCATTACCCTGGAGACATTGCATGTGTGGAGGCTTCATGCTCTTCGGCAGTGCCCCACCGAGAGCGAACCACATTATAGCGACCACGAGGAAGTTATCCCATGTGACTCTACCGTCCCTAGCAACCGGGCCAATTTGGTTGATTAGGAGACCTGGCTGGAGTCACTCAGCATGCCCTGGATTCGAACTTGCGACTCCAGGGGTGGTACATATGATGGAGCTTTTATTGTGAAACTGGTTTTATTCCATTTTTATGGTGTATTATATTCTAGAGCAGTGCATGGAGACTGGGAGAGAATGAAAACTGTAATTCTCCTGGGGCTTTCTGTTGACTTCTCATACACACTAACTCACCAATAAATTATGATTCATACATGCCATTTATACACTGTAATGCAGAACAGATTTTAATGCATTACTCTAAATGTTGTGGCCTGAAAGCCATTAAAAAAACTGCACATCAAACTGCACATTGTCTAAAGCCCAACAGTAGGGTTCTGGAAGTAAAAATCAAATTTTTTGTCATCACAGAGAAACTGATTTTTAACGATAATGTAAAAACCCTTCAAGACAGATCTATCATGAGCTCAGAGATTGTTAAGCAAAAGTAAAAGCTTATGTAGCCACTAGTCAGTGTGATTTCAGCTTCATTTTCCCAAAACAATTATTAAAAGGTTTTTGATTCAGTAATGTCATTCACAAGGTTTTGCGCAATGTGTCATTCATTGCCTCAAAGTAAAAAATGCATTTCATAATACTAGTAATAGACTTATTGTTAATATTTTTAAATTATGCAGTTGTTTATGATTCATTTACATCATGTGCATCATTTGGAATGCAAATAGTATGTGTAGTTCATGTGATATGTACCCAATCTGTACCTTTTGTTATATTCTCAAATTTGTAAAAACTTTTTCGCCTTATATAAGTTCATGTTAAATATGATTCATCAGGTGAAGATGGAGAAAGTGAATGAGAAAAATACTTCAAGAGCTAATGCTACTGAAAAATTAGGTGGTCTTCTGTATTTGATACATTTAAGAGAATAAGAATATAATTTTTGTGTATTTAAAAATGGCCCACAATCATATGCTGGGGAGCAGCAATGTCTTTTCAGCTGATCGTTTTGACTTCTATGCGGTGACTATAGCTTTGTAGGATATTGCAAAGACCTAATACATCAGCCTCAAAGCTCTAATAAAACTTTCTAGACCAAAAAAAAAAAAGAAAAGAAAAAAGTGTTGTATCCAGATTGGTTCAGATACCATGAATAAGCCTAAATATTGTAATGAATATTCAACAGAACTTCGGTGTGATGTAACATGCCAATGTCAGCATATTTCAAGATATTTCTCCTCATTTTCTCATCCTTTGTTTTTAGAAATTAAGTGAGAAACTGTGCATTATTATTATCATTATTATTAACAATTACTAATAAAATTATTAATAACTACACAAGGTGAGATGGTGCTTGAATAAGGAATAATTGGCAACAGGCCATTGAAATAATGCACACCCTAGGTGGTAATGCAGTCATGACATGCAGCGGAGTTTTCCAACAATTCAATAATTCAATAATTAAATTAACATCGCTTCAAAATCACCAAGATGTAAGTTTAAGCAATTCTCAGCAGCAGCAATTGTTGCCATTTTTGTATATAGCTTCTCTGATGTAAATCTTAACAACTGTTTTCAACCCTAATGAAACGAAGGTTTGCGATGACATGACGACTCTGTTTTTCTCAGTTTTTTCTTAATTCTAATTCAAACCAACAGTACTCAAAAAATAGCTCTTGTTCTTAACTTGATTCAATAGTGAACAGTGGTTCCATGTGTTTGAAATGAGTTTTATTTACTTGTAATCTCATCACAAACACTGTGTAGAAAGAATAGTTAAATTGGGTAATACCAACAAAATTAGACGCGTCAATGTAACTCAAATAAATCTAATTTATTTACTTATGTAATAACCAGTGAAAGTGAATGTAAGCATGTTGCAAATACATAGAGGTTGGAAGCCAACATAGTATAGTTTAGCAATTATGCTGTGGTTAGCAATCAATTACATTTGAAACATCTACCTGTGCTCATCATTAGCTCAAGCATCATTCTTCACCATAATGGTAACCCCCAAAACACAAACATTACAGAAACTCTTCTAAATCTCAAAATAACAAAACATTAAACACTAACAAGTATCCCCCCTTTATATTCAACTTGCACCAGAACACATAAAAATAACACTTCATTTGAACATTTACGCTCCTTATCGAGTGAAATGACCTGCCCAGTTTCATCAATGCTACATTAGCACCACAAAAAGTATTCATGTATTCCCAATTCAAATGGATTAAGTAAACATCCTTTTGACACATTAAAATTGATTGAATGCATCAAATCAAGTTGTGACAAAATGTTACAGAATTGTTTTGCTTCTGTTCATTTTAAATAAGTAACTTAAACAAGCATCAAAAATCCTTTTTTGAGTGTGTTTCTTTGCTGTAATGGTTGAAAAGCTATGTTTCCATGTGCTGACAAAGGCATTACCCTTGACTGGTGACTCTACTTGTTAAATCTTCCACTTTAAAAGGTAGTAGAAGATTGAAAAGTAGCCACATTATAGTAGGGTATTTTTTTTTAATTTTTGTTGAAATGCTGAAATTACTTTAGATATTTCTTGTATGTGATTGGAAGACAATGAAGTGTACATTTTGTTGGCTCTTACATGTGTGGACATATTTAAAAAATCATTAACCCCCATGGAGCCTGCTATGATCTCATGTTGAAATCAGAAACAGTAGGTAGACATTTTTTAAATCGGTCTGTGCTTACCAATATTCAAACCACTACCCCAAGCTGAAACTTGAAGTGTTGTTGAAGTCAGGAACTTCCTAATCGTGCTCATCGTTGATTATATGAAGGCAATTACTTCCTTGTTCCTACAGGACCAGTTCCTGAGTCACAGAGGTTACTTGTGGAACGTTCTACAAGTAGCACAAGAGGTAAATGTGATCCTACTTGTTATGATGCAAAATTTCCAATGGGGGATGGTGCTTGTCAGTAATTTGGTTGAATGGGGTTGATTTCATGGTACATAAGGATACTTTCGGAAGCAACATGTACATTTCCCGATTGATGGTGTTGAGCTTGCTGTGCATTTTTAAATAAGGCTGAGGACAATCTTGGTGCAATGAACAAAATTCAGCACGGCAATAGGAACCTCTTGAAAATGAGAAAGTGGTGGGATCTTATCTATAATATATGAATGTCATATTAATGAATCTTAATGGAGCGAAGATCATATTTCCTCATTTTTTCTATTTTGATGAATGGGAAATGTCAGTCTTTCATAGCTCTTAGTAGAAAAAAAGACATTGGATAGATTAAAATTATTTTAAGACTGAGGCTATGAGAAGATGATTGCAGTCTCCAGTTGAAAGTACAAGATGTCAAAAAGCTTTGCATTGTGATACAAATTGGTTCAAGCATGTATTAATGATCAGCCTAATGTTACTGCAGCATAAGATCTGCTATATGAACATATCGTTTTTCATAGCATAGTGCTTTTTCTCTCCATCTCTCTTTCTCTCTCTCTGCCCCTCCCTCATCTGGTGGTTGAGTGCATGGTGAGTGGGTGGAGGTTTTGACTCAGGCCTTGGCACATACTGTTAGTCCGGTGGCAAAATACCCCCTTCTACATCACATGTCATAGGATCTCATCTCCCAAACAATATCTTGCCATACGTGAAAGGCATGACCAGTTATCTTCTCATATGGCATCACCTTCAATTTCCTGTTGTGCACAACTTTCAGAAATTGTCTAGCAGGGGGCCAGTTCCCCACTCGTTTTCTCCCAACGGAGAATGAAATACAAAAAGATGAACAGAAGAGCAGGTGGAAGTCTTACACCTGCTCAGCTGCACTTATTTCCATAATGGAAGTGAATGGGGCCAGTCCATAAATATTCAAATACAATATATTTTTCCAAACATATAGCCACAAAATGTAAACATTATGCATGTTAACATGATTTTATTGTGATAAAATTGCTTACTGACCTTATCAGTATAAAGTTAGGTAAACCCAATACGCCTTTTTATCACATTAACATCATGGTAACATGCATAATGTTTCCATTTTGTGACTACACTTTAGAAATGGTGTGTATTTGAATGTTTATGGACTGGCCCCATTCGCTTCCAATGTAAGTGCCTTACTGTAACAGCAATTATTAAATAAATAATAATATTATTTTTTTTTTTTTAAAACATTAAACATATTTTTTGTGGTAACAGCAACACTATGCCACAAATGCTGCTGATTGAGCTTACATTTTATTGATCCTGGAATATTCTTTTAAAATGATCTCTAAATAAGATTTTAGAAATAATTTTAAGATAAAAAAAAAAATGACACAGATCAGGTCTAACTTTTTGTTATCAGTATAAATATATTGGGACAGTAAATTTGTCCAACAGGATCCTCACATGACTTTTCATTTGACTAATATCTATTGGTTGTGCATGTAATTCATGCTGAAATTTATGGAGCATGAAATGTTATGTCTCTTTCTCTTCCCTCACCTTCATTTTCTGGTTTTCTGCCAATCATCACATACTCCCTCCCTCCCTCCCACGCATGCCTTTTCTTTTACTTACTCTTCTTTTCTGTCTTTCTCTTCTCTTACATGTTCTTTCTCTTTTTCTTGGCCTTTCCCTCTCTGGACCCTTTTCTCACTCTCACTCTCTAGTGTGTCAGTGTTTTTAGGACTTCACTCTTTGAAGACGTGATTAGAAATCCCCTTTAATGTTCAGCTAAAGTTGTCTGTTTTAACCAGCAACATCAAACATGCAAAACACACACACACACACAGTCTCACGCATGCACAGAGACACACACAAACACAACAAATGCCTTTCACTCCTTTCATTAGAGGACTCTCCAGCCAAGCTGATGATGATTTAGTAAAGTGAAACCAGTAGCGTCTTTGGTGTAACTGTATATCAAATGTGCCCGTTGAAAGCTTTAAGGCCACAGAGCTTTGGTTTCCTGTTAGAAATAGACTGGAATAGCACTAAAAACATTCTTTACAAGTATCAGGTTGCTACTTCATGGCTTTTCCCTATTGTTAAGAGAACTAAACCTAAAAATGAACTTGATAAACATACATGACACATCCTACATGAAAAATCTTACATTACGTGCATTTGGGTTCTCAGAGACCACAGATATAACACTTGAATAAATGCAAATGATTTTTACATGCTAAGATTTTCCAAGTGCACATTGTAGCAGAACACTCCTGCCAATAATCTACTGTACTTGGATTTGTGGTATTGTATTTTAATTTTATTTTAATTGATAACAAACAGAAACATTGCTACTATGTTGCAGGCATTATCAAAGGGTTAGGTGTGTCAGGGGGGTGCCAGAGCATATTAGGGGAGCCATTCACAGAGAATGATGATAAATTCAGGACAATCATTAAAATATTTATTCAAAGAGAGCTGCAATGTAATATATCTTAAATTTTATTGTAATTTCACCCTCACATACCTATGTAAACGATTCAAATCGTTTAGTAGATAAACAATCTACTAAAGAAAACATCTGTCTTGACTTACGCATCGTCTAACAACCTTTATCTCATTATAGCTCCTCCCCCCCACCCCTCCACAACACATGTGGTGCACATAGGTGAAATCTTCATCACATTAAGTATCAAAATAAAAAAGGATGAACAAAATCACAATGTGTCATCTTAGATATGCTATGACATAATAACAGTTTTTCCACTAATGGGCCAAATGAGGGAATGCTAGTGCCTACCAGGACCCGTTTCGTTCCCACTATCACTACGGGGGCTTCATCGTGTCTCCTCAGGGCTTTCTCTGGGCCAACGGCCACCAATTACCCTTGGGCAAAACAAGGCCAACCGGGTACTGAGGCGAGTTCAATGTCAAAGGCGGAGTTTTGCCGAATTTCCAAGGTTTTGTATCAAGCACACAACAGGTTTGTGGATTTTTTTTTAAATAAAAGGCGGATACAGTACACATCTGTTAAAATGTCCTAATGGACAAAGCGGTGCCCAAAGAAATAATTTTCCTTGATTCTGTGAACTTTCATTGATGGTGTGCTGGGACATTGACCCACTGTAAGTAGAGAGACCACTCGGGACACCATGGCAGTTACAGTCTTATCTTGCTGTTTACATTCAATATAAAATATTCTAGATAATTAGCTTGAGTTTTTCTCTTGCTTATGAAATGGGAGGGGTCTGTGATGCTGGTACCGCAGAGGCGTATTAAGGGCGGGTTAATGGGCAATGGTGTGGAGTTACTGGCCCGATGGTGGGATTGATTTTGGTCTTGCAGCTCGAGGTCAGAGGCTATTGATCTGGCTGGCTATTTGATAGTCCTGGCTTGCACTAGCTCGATAGTGGAAAAGTGGCTAATCACCTGTGCAGTTTCTTAGATACATACAAGGAAAAAAAAAAACAGCAAAATAATACAACTGTATTGTATAAGTGTATCGGTCCCACTTCATATTATGTGTTTTTATCTACTATGTTCTAACATGAAAATACATACAATAAAATGCACTTATGTAACTACTATATGTTGTTCTGCAAAATTCACACTAGATTCTTGTTTGCTGCTACTGAGGATGAGGTTATGGATAGGTTTACAGTTATGGTTCAGGGCAGGGGTCAGCAACCTTTTTGACTTAGTGTGCCATTTTTTAATTTCCTGGTCAATGGCTGTTCCGACGTTTATTTTTTCATTACAAATTATATTATCAGCACAACAGTTTGAGTGAAAATGTTGTGCAAAACCTGATGATTATGATATAATAAATATCCTGCATGTGAAATTTCACAGAGCATCTTAAGTGCTTTAATGAAAGAAAGCACTCTTGCACAAAATGATTTAAAGTTAATGTCACAAATTTGCTTATTTTATTACTGATCACAAAATTGTGTGTAATCTTAAATTCTTATATTATGTCTTTGTAATCATGTCATCAATAGCATGGAGTGAAAGGAGCAGGCTATTTGATTTATATTTGTATTATATTTATTTATATTAATATATATTTATATATATTTTTAAGTTTTTCACACCTGCATTCCAATCTACATCTTGATGTAATCCTTCCTCATAATCACGCAGCGTGTAAGCCATTCACGCGTCGCAAGCCGATCAACTACTTATCCCTTTTTTGTGAATTGCACCTGCAAAATCCTAAAACTTGATCTCCAGGTTTAATTTTTATTTTGAATAGACTCAGATTTTTGAACCCCACGATGTGGGTTTATACTGTAATTTTGAGTGTGTGACCAAGGTTTAAGGTGGGTATACCTGTGTGCTGGGTTGGAAATCTCAAGGATTAATAGTGGTGTTTTCCTTATTACATGATGCGTGTTCTGAAAGCAAAAAGAAACAAATGATAGACGGAATGTAGGCTGTCATCCGTGCAGCCTGACCGAAGCAAAGCAGGCACGTTTACTTGCACGATTAGCTGTAAGTGAAGCATTGCTAGCTCGTGATGCGCAAATGGCTTGCACGCATGAGTCTATTGGGTATATTGCAGTCTCATCACATTTTTACTTTTTGTTTAGCCTCCCATTCAGCTCATGAAAACACGCTGCATGATTATGAGGGAGGATAACATCAAGATGCAGATTGGAATGCAGATGCAGAATTAATATAAACAAAAATTATCTATTCCTCTCTCGCTATTGCTAGAACCCCAGTGATTAGCCCTCTGCATGTCAATGCTGGCACACGTGCCATAGGTTGCTGACCCCTGGTTTAGGGGAAGGTTTGAGGTAGGGTTAGGTTTAAAATTGGGGTAAGCTTAAAAAGTGTAACTACAGTTTTAAATTAATGCAGATGCTTTAAATGTACTGTAGGTGCATAGCAACTTCACATATGTACATAGTAAGTACATTGTATCAAATGCTTAAGTACATAGTAGTTAAAGACACCTAATATAAAGTTTTCCAGTATATATTATATATTTGGACCACTACCATCAGCATTGGTAGTATAAATAGTAATAAAGTAAAAAGGTTTTCCTCCTCACAGTATATGATATATTGCCACTACTTCTATCAGACTTTGTGATACAGCAGGTTAAATATTCAATAATTTTTAGATTTTTACTAGGTCAGAGGGATATTTTAGACAGTAATAAGTTCTTGAGAAGCTCAAGCCTTGGAGCAAGCAAGCATTTTGATACACTAAGCCCCTTGACACAGAGAGATGGAGCCTTGCCTTAAACTGACTAATTTCATTTCACACAGACTAACCTCAGAGTGTGGGTAAACAAACAAACTAACACACACACACAGAGAGAGAGAGGGGGTGGTAAAGAGAGAAAGAGAGATAGGAAGATAGACATCTTCAAACAAGAAGCCTTTGGAAGAGCATGAACTGAACCGAATTCCCATATATTTATTTCAGTGTAAAATATTGTAGTTTCCCAGTAGGTCACTAAACCTTAGAGGTGGGGAAAATGACAGTACAGTTAAAAGTAGAACAACATTTTACCACTCAAAACTGCTTCAGTATTCTAATGCCAAGTTTATTTCTATTACACTGAAATGCAAATACAGAAGAGCGAAGAATATGTGCTCCGCACATCTCTGTACATGAAAAACACACTGGAATTAAGGTACACTATGCAGTAAAAAATAAAATACACTGAAATGCATGTGCTCTATAAAACCTAGTCTCATATAATGAATATTACTATAAGTACTATTCATTTTTGCAAACCGAGTTTTGCGTGCCTCTTTCTACGCTTTGCTGCATTTTGGATTGTTTTGTTTCCTGGTGAAATAACACTAGAGGCACTAAAACAACTGTGCATTTTATTCATTTTCACATAAATCATGGGTACTATAGCTTCATACTATAGAATTCATAAACACTTTTTTGTTTGTTTATTATTCACACCCTGCTATGTTATTGTATTGAAACACTTTTACTCTAACGCATCATATGAAAAACTATCCAATTTAACACTTGTATTACAGACCCACATACGTTTACACACATATTCCAACATGATTAGCTTCTGCTCTAGCTCACCTGATAGTGTGTTGGACTTTAGACTTGGAGAAAAGCCTTGAGCCCAGCCAAGTGAATGTGAAGCGAAAGTATCATAGAAACTAAACAAAATGACGTGGCTTCATCAGTGCTTTTTGTGTCAAATTTGTTTTTAAAACACTTTTGGTTAGGTTTAGGCATTGATTAAGGGTAAGGATGTTTTTGTTCCCCTCACAATTATCTTTTTGAACAATATTGATTAGGTATAGGTGTTGGTTTAGGGTAAGGTTGTTTGTTTTGTTCACCTCTCATATATCTTTTTAACTGGTAAACTTCAGCCAAACCTGTAATGAAGCGCATAATTATGGTGTGCAAATATTGTCAGATACATTTCATGAGATTAGGCTGGCTCCATGCTACTTCTATGGCTCTACAATGAAGTAAAACAGATTGTTCAGCAAAGTATAATGAACATGAATGTTAAACAAAGGAGTAAAAGATTGCTATATTTCAGTTTTGAATCACAGTTTCGTGACCCAAGATATCATGCGAAAATTGCCAGGTATCACCAGGATTATTAGATGAATTGTTGTTATACAAGAAATATATATATATATATACACCATGTTTTATGTATGTTTTTTTAAATAACAGTTATTTCCATATTGTCAACAAATAAACATAAATTAACATTTTTAATTCCAACCCAAAATGCTCAACCTGTTTGCAGTTCATGCAACTCAAGCATCAGCAAATTCCTTTTTGACATCCCAGATCCTCCAAGACATAGAAAAGTAAATAAAGCAGAAAGTGTGTATCCTTACTATATTTCAGATTTGTGAGATTTTGGACCTCAAAGATTCAAAGCACTGAAGTTTAGGTGGACTGACCTCATATAGGTTTTTCCTGGTCATTTGGTAGTTTATATATTTCATATGTGCATATTTCATGATCTGGATCACTGCAAAAGATGGCTTATGATCTTTTGATCAGGTGGTGCTAACACTGATCTGTGCTCAATGTTTAAATGTGCCAAAGAAAGCCAAACAGGAAAATCACATTTTTAACAGCATGTCTGCTTTGAGAAGACCTCAAGTTTCATATGTTTGTTTTGTTAGTATCAACTATTCTTTCTTCTCTCTAGTCTTTCCTGTGTGGGTGAACTACTGGCACCTCAAAGAAAGCAACTGACAAATAAGACAAGGTGTAAATATTATACTTTGTCAAAAAAGAACAGTAGAACAGATAATGAACTGCTGCAAGTGTCTCTGGAGAGAAGGAACAGCTATTGCAAATATTTCAGAAGGGTTTTAAACAATATGATGTACAAAAAATGCTTAAAACACCTTCAGGATTTATGGAACAAACAAATCCCACAGTTTCAGGCAGTTATAGACCTCTTGTGGGCTTTAAGTTCATATCTGTTAGCTTTGAGGCAATCTTTTAGTTACTGTACACCTAAAAATGAACTTCTATCACATATATAGGCCTTTATCTTTAAAAATGACTTCCAACCAAAACATTTTCAATAACATACAAAATATTGCCCTTAAGACTGTGAAAGTTGGAGGCCTGGGTAGCTCAGCGAGTATTGACCCTGACTACCACACCTGGAGTCGTGAGTTTGAATCCAGGATGTGCTGAGTGGCTCCAGCCAAGTCTCCTAAGTAACCAAATTGGCGCGGTTGCTAGGGAGGGTAGAGTCACATGGGGTAACCTCCTCGTGGTCGCTATAATGTGGTTCTCGCTTTCGGTGGGGCATGTGGTGAGTTGTGTGTGGTAATGCACTCAACAAGCCACGTGTTGAAGGATTACGCCACCCGGATTGAGGCAAGTCATTACGCCACCATGAGGACTTCGAGTGCATTGGGAATTGGGCATTCTAAATTGGGGAGAATTTTTTTTTGAAAGTCCCTATACAGAACAGCACCTGCCTCTGACTAGCATTAGCAAGCAGCAAATTATAGTTCATGGCTGTGACAAACTAAAAACTAAAAAAGGTCCTTCAAAATGTCCTACATCAACTGCCTGTTTATGTCAACACAGGCAAGAAAACTGCAGTCATTAAGGAATTTCATGGATATTTAGGTCTATATCGAGTTACAATGTGGTAAAGTATGACTAACATTTGTGTACAAATCTAAATCCAAATGTTTTAAACTTACTAAATCTGTCACAGGGCTCATACAAACACACCACCACACACTGCTCTCTTTCACACTTTCTCTCAGTCAGTTTATTTGTTAATCTTTATATGCAGTGAGTATTAGAGTTGCCAAAGATGCGGTCCACAAATGTGGATGCAGTCAGAGAAGAGGGCAGTTTCCATGGCAACTGATAGACCAGAACGACTCTATGTACCAAAGCTGCCAATCAGACCACAAGAAGAGAAGAGAAGAGAAGAGAGAGAGAGAGAGTTTACAGAGAAAAAAAGAATAAGGACAAATATATTTTCATGAAGGTTGAGGAGATTGAAATGCCATCATCCTTTTAGTCCAACACAAAGCACGAACACACACATGCACATGCAATCTTCTACCACCCTATTCAGAGTCAAGTCTGCAGAGTAATTTACCAAAGCTGAAATCTAAGCAATGCCAAATCTTAGACACATATTTGCACATCCTGGACACAAAATATGGCAATGTATTAATTTTAAGGGTTGGAAGATTTTAACGATCTAATGAGATATAAGGGGATTAAAGCTCATATGTAGATGGACTTATTAAAATGAATACAACAATTCCTTTCTGCATAACATAAATATAGCCATTACTTACCTTTTATTAACAACGTCATTGTCGCACAGCAGAGGAGAGCAAGAGAAGGAGTGAGAACAGAAAGTAAATTAATTAAATTAGAAGTCAGTAATTAAATACACTGTGCTAGAACAGAAATAGCAGCTATCAAACAGGAATTGTATTAATGTGTTTCTATTTGGAAGCACTTCAAATCCCCCGGCATGGTACTATAGAACAGTCCAATTGTTCTGCATGTAAAAGTGTTTCAAATATGCTATATGGGAGAAATCCTGAGCCCTAGCCATTTACTGGCAGAAATGTTTTTTGAGTGAAGGTTGTATAGTAAAGCTTTCTACTTATTGTGAGCAATCTTTCACAATTGTTTCAGGGATCTTTCATGCGTGGCAAAACAAAAAGACTGCAATTGTCCTTCAATAGAACAATGAGTACCACACGGCAATGGTAAATTTTTTCAAGGCCTGTGTTCCACCACGTAGTTCTTGAAAGCTGGGAATATTTTGAATGGTACTTGTGATTCTTTGTTTTTTTTCCTCTGAACAAGTGGAAAAGTCACTGGGATTTATTTTCAAGTTTTACCTTTTTAAGGGAGGCTACACTGTTTTATACACTATTGGGCCAATAAACAGCTGCACCACAGAAGTGTGTGGTATTTAACACAACAACCTGCCACTTATGCATCATTCCATCTACATTTTAAGCATCTAACCAGTCCTTGTCATTATTTGAATTGAAAACACAGCATGTTTCTCTCTAAATTAAGTTTATTATAGATTGCGCCTTATCAGTGTTCATTTTAACTTGTATATTTATTTTAGTCATGAAAAACATACAAAAAAAAAAATACATTTAGTCAATTTTTAATAAAGTTCCATATTATTTATACGAGTACATTTTATTCGGCCTAAAATGGCATTGAACTTTTGTTGACAAAATCAAATTTAGTTCACGATAATGTGCATAGTGACAAAACATGTACCTGAATCAATTCTACATTTTTCTTTCTTAAAAATAAAAAATAAAACAATTCTTATCACATTTTGGTCAAAAGCGTGTATTAATTGGAAATTTAAAAAGTGTTTAATTATTGTCATGTTGTGTTGTCTCATCTTCATTATCGTAAACAAACTAAAAAAAAAACCCTCATCAAAAAAAATTCTCAGTAATTTCATTGACAAGATTAAATAAATATTCAGGGTTCAATACAATTTAAGATCAACTGACAGCATTTGTGGCACAATGTTGATTACCACAAAAATGTATGTTGACTCCCTCCTTTAAAAAAAATCAAAGGGTTAGCAAATACGCATGTTAACATGATTTTGGTATGATAAAATCACTTACTAACCAAACAACGTAAACCCTAAAAGTCTAAAACCATAAAATTATGATTTTAACAACATATCAGATAGTACAAGTTTTATCAGAAGAATGAATGTAAGCACTTTTCACACATTTCTGCATTTAAACCAAGGGCCTAGATTTGGTTTGAACACTGGGTGGGTTTTACTTGCTTATCTTGATTATTGGGGTTATATCCCTCATTTACACACTTGGTTTAAACCCTCAGAAAATATGACCCATTCACTTCCATTGTAAGTGCCTCACTGTTTTGTTTTTTTTTTTTAAAGAGAAGGAGGGACGTGTCAAAATATTTTTTTGTGGTAATCAACAATATGACACAAATGCTGTGGATTAAGCTTTACTTGTATTGAACCCAGAACATTTCTTTAACACTGTGCCTTATTCACAAAATGAACACTATTTGCTTGGCCCAATCAATATTGTGCTATTAATAACCACAGAATGCAGGTGGTATACAGATTTTAAAATGCTACCAGTGGGTGCAATTCATTCTTAGTAAATTCCACCTAAATTATCCTTGGTTACACCACTAGCAGTATTACTTTTTGTCTGGTCTCAAGGGGCGTTACGAGTAGCACAATATCATAGCTTGCATTGTTAAAGTAGAAGCATAGGAATTATTATATCTTTATTGATACTGCGCACTCCTTTGTGCTAGTAGATATGGGGCCAAATGTAGTACTCTCTATCTCCCACTTCCTCTCTCTTTCTGTCTGGATGGGACGACAGTGGGGAAATGGATTTGTTCCCTTGCCCCTGAGGCAGATTGGAAATCTCCGGCCTGTCAGGCAGTTCACTGGAATTATGGGAGTGAGTGGCTCCTTATTTGTGGTTCGCCTGCTGCTGCCAGGTGATGGATAGAGGAGTGGAATCACCAGTCACTATGGCAACCATAAAGATATTGCTTAGGTACCACCCTGGTCCCCATTGTTCTCTCTACAACTCTTCAGAGAGTTACAGCCTTAACTTCTGTTGCTTAGTTTAAACCAGACAATGTAATGTAAAGGCTTGGTTGACAATCCAAAGTAAAATGTGACAATCCGATGTACTGTAAACATCAGTTATCCACAACCAGTTGTACCAGAGTGTACTTTGTTAAAACTACAATACAGTAATTACCTAAATTGATTTCCTGCATAATTTAAGTGGCTGTTAGGTCTTTCTCAGAAGGACTGTTACAACTTGTGTAAGACAAACAAGCTCAGGTGGCTTGCTAAGGGAAAAAGCTACTTAGTGAGTATTTTATTTTTACCCACAGTATTGATTTTTTATATACAGTACTGTACTGTGTGTGCAAAATTACAAAATAAACATTTTATACCACAGCAGATATACAATGTTTCCAGTTATTTAGGTAATCAACCTACAAATGGCTTACTTATAGTTGAACCTGCATATTAAGCTAAGATGACAGAAATAATTTAAGCATCAAAATGTATGATAATATTATTGAAGGTGTACCTGAGTCATTACAGATTGGTCTGTAAGGGTTCTTTTGTTAAAACTCTGTGCTAGGTCATAGTAAGTGCCTGACCACAGTTTTAACAATGCAACATAATTGCCATTTAATTATGTGAAATACATGGGTTTTGAGAACTGCAATAAGATATTCTAAAATGGAAATCAAAATGAATTATCAAAGAAGCAATCAAACAGGCTGTAGCTTAGGGTTGCATACAGATAATGTGAGTGCCAGTGGTAAGTGCCAACATGCTGTTAGAAAAACTTTAACTGGGCGATTTACAGCTGTTTTAAGTGGTTTTGAGTGGAATGGAGTGTATTTTTCCACTTTGCCCTTTTCATCTACAACAAAAATTATTTACTCAACACATGCGTGAGTTCCTGTGTGTGAGCAATGCATCTATCTCCTCATCTATTATTTGTTCCACTAAATCCCATAGTAACCCCACTTAGCATTTATGCATGCATTCTTGATGGAGAGAGTTTCCATATAAATGACAAGGCAGGAGCACAAGCCTTTTACATGCCTCTCTATCTACTTGCACCCATGAGGACTTGATAAATCACATGTGGGTTTACTCGCAATCATTAAAAATATAAGTGGTTCATATCACATTTTACAAAAGGAAGGTCAGTGAAAAATAACAACATTATGCTGCTTTCCCATCATAAAACATTCAATAGACATCCTCATATCCATTACGCTAAGGGCAGCACGGTGTTTTTGGGCTGCTGGAGTTAGGGGAGCAGTGGTTATTGAACGACATGGTCTCTGGATCAGTAATCATCTTTTTGGCATTTTTGAGACTTGAACAGACTGTTGACAATTTCTAAATTGCAGTATCAACTCTGTCAAAAATAACTTGAAACAGTATTTTTAATGCATTTAACTTCAGTAATGCTACATATTTCAAAGTGAAACAGAATATTCTGTTGAAAATAATGCAGGGCAGTATTCTTTTTATCCATTGGAATTTGATTAGATATGTTAATTTGATGTTATTAATTAAATATATTTGGCTAATCCACACAGCTATGTTAACAGCAGAAAATGTGTTTAAGGTGGAAAGGTTGTTTAATTTTGATAATGTGCCCTTATTAATCATGTGCACAAGAAACAGGGGTATTTATTAGGAAATATAAAATAATAAATTTTCATTAAATTGTTTTAAGTTGAAGAGGTAATTTCTGCATCACTAGTGTTACCACTCAGAAATGCAAAACTACAGTATGCAATCAAACATTTTTTTCCTCTGAACAATTACCCTGTCTATCATAAGTCGAAAACAGATAGTCCTGTCCAAAATTAAGTCACTGGTTGAGCAAATGTTGCTATGTTGTGCTGGGAGGAATGCACAAACAATTAGAGCAATGCTTTGATAGAGCCACAGTGTTTATATATTTTTTTTAAATGAACATGGTTACTTATTCTACACTTAATCTGCATATTAAAATTGCATAAATATTACACATTGGAAAAAAGTCACATCTCTTTTAAATACATTTTGTGAATTCAAAATAGCTGCCTTTAAATAAACAAAGAGGGGGAAAATATAACCAGCCCTAAACTTACCCTAAATCCCTTAAGTATCTGATTAATTATGCATTTCAACACCACACCACAGAATTTTGCTTTATGTACTGAATGTTCAGTGTGCTTGGGGTAACTCAGTAGGTTCTCAAACAATAAACAAATAACAGAAATGAAGAAGTGATCAAATGAACATCCCAGGGTGCTCCCACATTACATCAGCTGTGACTAACCTCTCTACTGCACAAACAGCCCCAAGACAGGGCTCTAGATTAAAATGATTCATTTGGCTTTTTTATTTCCCCCTTGTGATTCTGCATTTGGTAGTCTTTTTAATGCTGGCTCTATCACTGAGCAAACAAATAAAATCGACAACAAGTTAACCATTTCTTCTGTTCCTCAAGAAATATCTCATTTTAATTAGATTTATTTCAAATCTGAAGGGGAATTGAGGGTGCTAATATAAATTTAAATCGAGAAAGTGGAGGAAAATGTTCAACCCTAATCCTTTTACGGTACTACACATGATAAAAAATAAATAAACACAGATGGTTTCAACCCATAAGCACATAGACTTTATGCAGCTGAAGCATAACTCCATGTGCAGTGTTTTGGAAATCTAACTGGGGTAAGAAGGCTATGGCTATTTATACAGTGTGGTGGTGGTGTAGTGGGCTAAAGCACTAAACTGTTAAGCAGAAGGTTGTCGGTTCGATCCCCACAGCCACCACCATTGTGTCCCTGAGCAAGGCACTTAACTCCAGGTTGCTCCGGGGGGATTGTACCTGTAATAAAGGCTCTGTAAGTCGCTTTGGATAAAAGCATCTGCCAAATGCATAAATGTAAATATAAATGTATACATAAAAATCCTTATTTTGAAAATACTACTGTACATATCTTAAAGCTGAAGTTTGTAATTTCTGTGGCACAAATAAACTAAACTTTTGTTTACAAGCAGCTTTATGAATACAACCCTGTCTTTTGTTGATCAAATAAACAGATATTCCCGCCCTAATAACGGCATTGGTTAAGTCAATGTTATTGTGTCAGTCTAGACTGGTCACTCAAAAAATAAATGTATAGTGCCACAGAGACACTTGTTTACAGTTTTGAGAGAATTAACCTAAAAATGGCTTACTTATTAAGCTAGGATAAGAGAAAGTGTACGTATATATATATATTAAAATAGATTGTGATGACAGCTTTCCTTGGCACAAGTCAACAAGATGTTAAAGTAACTATTTTGCAAGATTATTTTATTCAGCATTCATATAATTTAGCTATGATACACTGTACCTACACTGACAGCCAAAATTTTGGAATAATGTACAGATTTTGTTCTTTTGGAAGGAAATTGGCCCTTTTATTCACCAAAGTGGCATTCAACTGATCGCAATGTATAGTCAGGATAGTAATAACGTGGAAAATTACTATTACAATAAAAAAAAAAAGTCAAAACCAATAAAAAAATCCTCCAAGTGCAGCAATGACAGCTTTGCAGATTTGTAGCATTCTAGCTGTCAATTTTCCCAAATACTCAGTTG
Source organism: Xyrauchen texanus (assembly GCF_025860055.1). Taxonomy (NCBI): domain Eukaryota; kingdom Metazoa; phylum Chordata; class Actinopteri; order Cypriniformes; family Catostomidae; genus Xyrauchen; species Xyrauchen texanus. The sequence goes on from NC_068294.1 coordinate 16,221,219, forward strand.
ACATTTTACCACACACTTCCTGTAGCACTTGCCATATATGTGGGTGTCTTGTCGGGCACTTTTCACGCACCTTACAGTTTAGCTGACCCACAAAAGCTCAATAGGTTTAAGATTCACTCTTTTCCAATTATCTGTTGTCCAATGTCTGCGTTTCTTTTCTGTTTCAAAAGAGGCTTTTTCTTTGCAATTCTTCCCATAAGGGCTGCACTCCTGAGTCTTCTCTTTACTGTTGTACATGAAACTGGTGTTGAGCGGGTAGAATTCAATGAAGCTGTCAGCTGAGGACATGTGAGGCGTCTATTTCTCAAACTAGAGACTCTGATGTACTTATCCTCTTGTTTAGTTGTACATCTGACCTTCCACATCTCTTTCTGTCCTTGTTAGAGCCAGTTGTCCTTTGTCTTTGAAGACTGTAGTGTACACCTTTGTATGAAATTCTTTTGTCAATTTCTAGCATTGTATAGCCTTCATTCCTCAAAACAATGATTGACTGATGAGTTTCTTTTTTTAACATTTTTGTTCTAACAATGACTTTAAGACATGCCAGTCTATGGCATACTGCGGCAACTCGAAGATAAACAGTTAAGACAATGTTAAGCTGCATTTGACGAACCAAATATCTTTCAACTGTGTTTAATATAATGGCACGTGATTTTCTGGTTCAAAATTAGCAATTTATACTCAAGTACAAGGTATTGGAGTGATGGTTGCTGGAAATGAGGCCTGTCTAGTTTTGATCAAAATTCATTTTTTTTTTCAAATAGTGATGGTGCTTTGCTTTTTGATCAGTTGAATGCCACTTTGGTGAATTAAAGTACCAATTTCCTTCTGAAACGGCTAAATCTTTATATTATTCAAAACGTTTGTCTGCCATGTATAGCCAGCCTGGTCTCATGAAATTTACGTGAGCATTGCAAAGTTTATGCAAAATTTAAATGACGTGCTTCACAAGACGTTTGGTTGCACTTTTTTAAGGTTTTTAAGGTGAATTTTAGATGGAGGTTTTAATAAAACATAACTCACTAACCTAAAACTTTACTCTAAACTTAACCAATAGTGTCCAAAAAGAGAAATGAGACTTTAACAAAACAGACATCCTTACCCTTAACCAACACCTAACCTTAACTGATAGTGTTTTAAAATGCAGAAGCAAAATGAAAAGCACATTTTCTGAAGCAATCTTCTATGTCTCTGTCGTGTCATGTGTCAAACTGAGTTATTGTATGGTTCTGAACCACAGTCCTCCAAGTCCAAAGTACAATGATCTAGTAGGTGCGCTACTGTGCAAGCTAATCATATTGGAATAAGTGTATATATGTAGGTGGGTCTGTAATACAAGCTTTAAAATGTATAATTTTTCAAAAGATGTTAGATTAAAAGTCTCAATATCATAACTTAGCAGGGTCTGAGTAATAGAGAGAAAAATATGCATCATAGAAGTCTTGATTTGAGTGAAAGTGAACAAAACACACAGTTGTTGTAGCGCCTCATTTGTTGTAGTGTTCATTTCAAATGGACATTGCAGGGAATTGTATCTGGAGACGTATAATAAGTTTTGCAAAAATGCATATAGAGTCACATTTTCACTGTGAGACCAGGTTGTATATAGCATTGTGAATGTGTTCTAGTCTAGAAAGCATATTCAATGCAGACAAGAATCTGAAGTTCTTTTTCAATGCAATTGTGGCAAGCCACTTTTTTAAATGAATTCTCACTAGGGCATTTTAAAGTTCACTGAACTACATTTGCTATGTTTAAAGGCTTTAAAGTGGCCATTAGTGACGTATCTTACAGATTCTTCTCACTGGGACATGTTTAATAAGTTAGCTTCATCAAATTTCACCCCATCACTTTTGGAGGTTTGAGATCTCCCAGAGTTTCCAATTAGAAGCAAATTTGATTAAATCCTGGTGGCATAGGAGAACATTTTAAGTTTCATAGATTACTTTTTGTTCTGTAGTTCTTCAGAAACCAGTTTTACTTATATGTAGGTGCGGACCTAGAAACCAATATGCTAATCTGAAGAAACTATAATGTAATATCAAGAACTTTCATCTCTTAAGATCCATTAGCCAATGCAAGAACCCTATACAGTAAAAATGGATCTCGATAAGAGGGTCTTTTGTTGAACCTAAAGTGTTTCAAAAATGTATATAATGAATAATAAGCAAATGTGAATAATTTATGTATGGTTTTGTTGTGCATCAGGTGCAACAAAATATAAAAAAAGTTTTATATATATATATATATAAAACTTTTTGGAAATTATGTAGTGAAGTTAACATTTTGCTATAAAAGTTTCTTAAGCAAAGAGATGTACAGTAATGCTATGGGCATATTTCAGTAGCTTCGTTTAAGAGAAAGATTCAGTTGAAATATGCTCTGTGGGATGGATCAGGTCTTAATCACAGCCGAAACATCTGGGAGCAAGCTAGCAGTACGCTAATGAAATGGCTAATAACCATCTCCTTCATCCTGCTTGCACTGCATACGTGGCATAGACATCTCAAGGACGCTGATCCTTCTATGGCACACAAGCAGGTTGCTGTTAATTACTGATCTTTACTTGAAGAGGCACGTTTCTTGCATCACTGACAGAATGGAGCCGACCATTCCCTTTCCCTTCTTAACTACAATCACTTGACCAGAATGGTCAACCAGGTTCACTAGGTAAGATTTGTTGGGGAACATTTACATTTATGTATTAGAAGATGCTTTCATCTAAAGCAACTTTTAGCATAAAAGCTATACATTTATCAGCATGTTTCTGGGAATTAAACCCATGACCTTTCCATTGCAAGCATCATGCTCTACCAGATGAGCCACATGAACCCTAAATCTTGGCCATGGCAGTCCACCAGCTAGACTACACCAGCCCAACACTAATCAGCCTGGAGCAACATGGAAATCTGTGCTGGGCTCAGCTGGTCTTTTCAGAAGGGCAATATGGTGAGTCAACAGCTGGTTGTACTGCAGTTTGAATCTAGTAATTATACACTAATAAGATCTAATTGCTATACTTTTGCACTTTGGTGACGTCAACACAGAAACTGAAGTTAAATCTTGGAGTCCTGAGATTGACTATTTAGCAGCTGAAAGATAAAGGCATTTTTAACATGTGTCTTTTAACTTTTTTAAATAATCTATTAGTGACATTTCATACTGAACTGCAAACTGATAACATGTTCCCTGCTGTGCTCTCAAACAAGGCCAGGAGAAGAAAAATAGTGAACAGTAGATGGGTATTTTGAAGGCAGTCCACGATATGACAATTTCCTGTGATCTGGGACAATCTTTCAATTTTTTTTTTTAAATCAAAGCAAATGTGATGGTTGTTGTACAATCTGTACAATGCTTCAGATTCTTTCTGCCAATCAGTTTCTGAGGGGAGAGGGGAAAATGTCTTACAATATAATCATGAAGAACACTTTGAAATGGTCTGCCACACTTGCACCGCACCAAAATATTTGCCGTTCTGGGACATAAAACTCCTTATCTTTCAAGGTGTGTGATTCCACCATTGAGAACCCTTCCAGGCAGGCCAGACTTTCAGAATAGGATCGCGTCAAAGTTCAGCATGACTTTGACATGCCAGAGTCATCATGCCAAATTGCATATGTGCAGTGATTTCTATTGATTTTTCACTAGCTTAATCAAGAAAAGGTAGGCAATTAAATCTAATATTTGAACATATATTTGTGCAAAACACTCATTAAATCATTAAATCCCAATGCTTTGCTCTTTCAGAAACTGCACTTCATTTTAGTCCCTATCAAGAGGATTAGTTTTGCAGATTACAAATGTACGTTCAGGCATGCAGGTCACTGTTTTGCTTTCTTAACCGATTTGAATCATGAGTTCGGAGATCATATGCTAATATGGAAAGATTGGGCATGGTCCCCTGACCCTCAAATCAGCCAGTGTTTAGCAAACGGAGTGTTCCGGTAAACAAATCCGTAAAGATAAACCCCTGATTCATGTCTAATCCTGACTTCAGGAAACAATGACTGATTTATTAGGGATAGGCAGGAAGCATTCAGTACTCAGATAAGTACAGAATTAGAAATATGAAGAACATGCTGTGCAAGACTAAAATGAAGCAGGACTAGGCTTAATCACTGAAAGGAACTGATTTAAATAAAACACGACTTACTTTTGTTCATGGGATGTCTTCCTACCATTGAGATGCCATTCAAATGTTTGTACTATCTTTCAAGTTTCAAGTTTTATTGGTCACATACATAACCATACACATACATTCATGCATTTTAATTATCTGAATATTTTTTATTTATATATATTAATTTTTAAATATTTAAAGATAACTATGTATAGTTATTTCATCATTATATATTGAATTATTGTTATATGAGGGGCTTTCTCAGCAAATATTTGTATGTGTGATTAATCATGATTAATTAATCGGGACACCATGTAATTAATTTGATTACAAATTTTAATCGATTGACAGCCCTATATATATATATATATATATCAAATATATAGTAGAAATAGTGCATAATGATGGATATAGAGGTGGTAACAGCAACTGTTTGACTGGGAATATGTACATTGTGCAAGGTAAAGTGCAATTGTGTAAAGTATTATACATGCAGAAGAATTGAAACGACAGGATTTGAATCTAGGAAAAACCCAACCTTTTTAATCCTGGAATTCCTCAACATAATAAATTAACGGACCAAGCATCAACTTCCTACTGAAAGCCTGTTTTTGGACAATAAAATGGTCAAGACACTCTAAACAATCTAATTTTATGTAAAAAGGGTCAGCAGGGGCCCCTCAGCATGACCTTATGAACATCCACAGAGTTAAAGCAGACTTTTCCTTGAAAGGTTTCCAAAAGAACATCAGTTTTGCAAGACTCTAATATTAACAAATTTCATCTTAATCCAGGAACATTCTACACAAAGTCACAGTACTTTACCGATTTAACCTTCTAAAATGTACAGTATGCATTTAAATCCAAGATTTATATAATACCTAGTCTTGCTAGATAATTCTGAAAATTGCTTTGAACTGTGGTAACTTGTATAACTGACAAATTAATGATTATAGCCTGATATACCTCTTTAAAATGTGTGCAATGTTTTATCCATGTTGTATAACCAATGGATTAACCAGTATGATTTGTAACCAGGGATTTTCATGTTAAGTTACTTACACATATTTATGAAAGACTGTCAAGTTTAGTATGCAAACGCTCACTTGGTTACATAGAGGAAGCTGATAACAACTCTTGTACCATTTGCAAGATATAAAGTTAATGATTAAACATGCACTATTTTGAGCGGGAATTTTGTAAAGGAATCTGAAACAAAGGACCATAAAAAAAAAAGTCGGAAAGGACCGTCCAGTCGACCATGTGACTCAGGACAGGTGCAGGACACTTTGGGGATGCAGCCAATTTCAGTTCAAATGTTTCCAAACAGGGATAACTCTCTTCTTCTCTCTCGTAATCTCATGTCTCTCCCTTCTGCAGTCTCTACTCTGGCTCTTCCCTTGTGGTCTTCTCTGGATCTCTTCGGAACCAGATCTATGCCATGTGAGGTCCAAGGAATCTCAGGACTCAAAGTCCCGAGGAAGACTCTCATGCTCTATGGTCCATGAGAAGGCCTCGCTTCAAAGCCAACCACATCATTCATACAGACAATAAAAATCCGATCTTACAGAGGTTCAAAACACTGATGGAACGAACTTTCGTCCAAGAGCCAAGCAACACAAAGAACGCAAGGAAACACAATGACATGCAAGTAGATCTCCAATATTGTGCTCAAAGTGCTGGTGTATTAGTTAAATACTTTGGGTACTCCAATAGCAAATAGATGTAGACTCAAATAAGGTTAAATGGGTCTTAAGGCATTGTCAACAGACTCATTTTCACTGTACTGATCATTTATTTCACATTCTGTCACTCTTCTCACCAACCTTTCTCATACATATACATATATATATATATATATATATATATATATATATATATATATATATATATATATATATATGTGTGTGTGTGTGTGTGCATTAGATTAGATTTTAATGTTTAGAATAGCAATAAAGTTAGTCTTTAAGATGATTTGACTAAGGTATATTTTAATAACTAATCTCATCCCTGTTTCTAAAAGATTTTGCTTCAAAGCTGTACCTAAATATGTGTGATATTATTTTCAATAAGCCATGATAATAATATTACACCAATAAGTGAATTAATCATAATTCCCTTATTAAAGCCAATTCCTTACAGTAGAAATTGTGAGCGGATACAACGAGACATTGTATTACGATTTTAATGGTGGAGAATTTTATTCAGACAAATAATCTAGTTATTTGTCATTTATCTCATTTATAATCGTTGTCGAATGCAACTAATTTCATTATACATTGCGTTACCTAATAATGCAGTATAAGGACAGTTTAAATTAGTTCATAGCTCACATATTTCAAGACCCTAAATTCGCTTACATATAATGTGTGAGAATGAGGGTACTTTAACGGTTCTCTTCTAAATGTAGCATACCAAATACACTTATATATAATGATGTGAGAATGCAGGCACTTCATTACCAAATACCCACCTATATAGATGTATAATATAATAATATAATAATATGATAATGCAGAGTGTAATATTGCTTCAAGTGTGTGGTGTTGAATAGTGACTCTAGTCTTGGTTTTGTCCTTGGTTCAGGACATGGATGGCCTGGGGAAAGAAGCTCCTTCTCATTCTCTCTTTTGGCCATCAGGGAGCGGAAGCATTTCCCTGACCGCAACAAAGAGAAGAGTCCATTATTAGGATGGCTGAGGTCTTTCATGATCTTTACATATCTGCAAATATTTGCATTTTCTATGCATATCTGTAGTATCTATACTATGCCTGAAAAATATATAATGATTGAAGCACCTATTTTCTCTTTTTCTTTGTCTAATTTTTTCTTCTAATTCCTCTCTCCTACTATGTCTGTGTACACAAGCATGTGCATGCATGTACACAAATACACACAGTAGTTATATATATACACATAACATTATTATTGAAAACATCCTCACAATACATCATTCTTCACAACTGCATATTGTGTAAGAATGGAAAGATAAATCACATGCCATTATTTGAGTAATTATGCTAGGTTTTATTTAGAAGCGGATTTGTCTCAGGTTTTACGCTGCTCAGCTGACTGTAGAGTGTCATTTTCCTGCTTTTAAAATTGTTATTGCAAACATAACATTCCCATGGACTATGTATCAAGCTCTATACAGTATAGTGAAACTTTGAAACCAACCATTGAAAATAAACTATACAAATAATAAAAAATAAGTGCCCAAAAAAAGAAAAACTTTAATACAACACAAAATTAAAGTGTACACAAACCTCTTAAATAAGCACTTAATACAGCATTTGTTTTGCTACAATTAGCATATCCCTGTTTTCTCACTTTATTTTCGGTCAGTAAGTTCATTGTAGACGTGTTGACGAATAATTTTGACTGTTTATTTTTTCACAAAGTGGAAAAGACTTAACAGTTCAGTAAAAGGTTAGCACTAAACGACTATAATTTCTTGTTCTGTAACTATCTTGTAAGGAAGAAAACTTATGTGATGTAATAAACAAAAAACAAAAAGAATAACATGTCCTTCGATGAATAAGGCTGTCCCTGACTGTTGTAGTACAGCACCAAGTTCAAAAACAACATTTTGCATCCACCCAGCTTGGATCACCATAAGTGGTCCTAGGCAAATTTTTGATACTAATACAATTTTCAAACAGCAATTTTGCATTTTAAGTCATGCATATCACTGCTCTTAAATCTGGTAAAGCCCGGCACCTATTGTAATTTTAATTATTTTTGATGATTTATTTAAATTATAGTGCAGTGATCCATTCTACAGACAACTCCAAATAAATTACCTGATTGTTCAAGGAATTAGTAAATTCCAGCATAATTCTAACAAACATTTTTACAGTGTTTAAAACGACATATGGTACAATGAACAAGTACAATGAGCCATTGTGTTTACACTTTTCGGGGAAATCAAATGGCTTACTATTATTTAGCGTATTTTAACATTAAAGATTATACAAAATGTATAGAATCTTCAAAATTTCATCTAATATGCATCCACAAATGTCTGGGCTAAGATCTGTATATAAACTAACCCAATAAGACAGCCCCTTATGTTCACCCCTTACAGTAAGATGAAACAGAAGCATGTTTCAGCATCTCTGGGATTAACTCACACCTAAACAGCTGAACATTTTTAAAAAGTGGATACATACACAATCAAGAGAGTTTCACGGATCATCTTTAGTGTGTCTGATATCAACACAGACGAGAAGCACGAACACCTGGAGCGCCCTTAAATACAGGTAATCCATTAAATTTTAGAAAATTCTGCTCGACATGTTGCATTTGTAATTAGGAGTAATTGACTGATGTATGTCGTCATGACACAGAGACCCTCCCCTCCAAATCCGAACACAAGTGGTCACAGGAGATGCATTTAAGTGACAAGGTGTAAACAGCCATGCGTCTCACCTGACCACATGTGATCAGGTCAAACAAAACGCATCATAATATCAGGTGGAAACGGGGTCAAAAGGAACAGGAATGATGAGAAACGGGTATGACTTAAGATGTTTTGTACTATGTCCCTTTTGTATTATTGCTTGCTGTGCTTGGTGACTTTTAACCACCACTCCTTGAAATGGTCTAATATAGTGTCTCCCAACATTTTTTCTGCCAAGGCACACATTTTCTGATTAAGAAATCCCACAGCACACCACTTTCCCACTATCCCACATAACCATCGTCAGTAGTTTTCCTTTTAAATAACTTGTCCATGTATTCTGTTCACTTGTAATGTTTGAAATTTGGCAATGCAAAAAATGCAAGTCACATAGGCATGCTGTATAATGAGGTCACAGGTGACAAGAGCACTAATTGGGTATTTAAAAAAAATACGTCTTTTCCAATTTGTAGATTTGTTCTTGCAAATTAAATCTTGCAATGCCACAGCAAATCATTTCTTTGCAAATAAGTCTTTGAGAGAAAAAAAACACAATATAAGTCACATCTCTGTATAAATCGCACTGACAGAGTTCAGATGTCAAACGCGCTCTGAAGATTACAGTCTCTCAGAATCTACACATTGTATCACAGAGTTTATGGGCTTTAAATGGGAGAATTTGCTTTTAGTAATCGTGTTTAACAGTTTCTCATATTCGGTTTATGTTTCATGAGAGAAATGTGACAAGTAAGCCACATCTGTTCATAACATCTGTAACTATGCTATGCCAAATAAACAGCTTTTAGTCTGTGAGTAAAACAATACACCTGTTGTATTCTATTCATTAATTAACGTTAGCGACTGTGGATATTTCTGATATTTGCAACCCTCTTTGCAATGTATTAATTATTTGTTTCACTGATTGAATGTTTTTACTACAAGTGTGATGAAACGTCATTTTGAGGGCATGTGAGGAGTTGCATTTCTGAACTGGCCAATTTAAAACGCTTCTACCCCCTTCACACACACACACACACACACACACACACACACACACACACACACACACACACACACACACACACACACACACACACAGTTGTGTTTCCATGTTTTATGGGGACTTTCCATAGATATAATGGTTTTTATACTGTACAAACTTTATATTCTATCCCCTAAACCTAACCCTACCCCTAAACCTAACCTTCACAGAAAACTTTCTGCATTTTTACATTTTCAAAAAACATAATTTATTATGATTTATAAGCTGTTTTCCTCATGGGGACCGACAAAATGTCCCCACAAGGTCAAACATTTCGGGTTTTACTATCCTTATGGGGACATTTGGTCCCCACAAAGTGATAAATACACGCACACACACACACACACACACACACACACACACACACACACACACACACACACACACACACACACACACACACACACACACACACGTTGTGTTTCCATGTTTTATGGGGACTTTCCATAGACATAATGGTTTTTATACTGTACAAACTTTATATTCTATCCCCTAAACCTAACCCTACCCCTAAACCTAACCCTCACAGAAAACTTTCTGCATTTTTACATTTTCAAAAAACATAATTTAGTATGATTTATAAGCTGATTTCCTCATGGGGACTGACAAAATGTCCCCACAAGGTCAAAAATTTGGGGTTTTACTATCCTTATGGGGACATTTGGTCCCCACAAAGTGATAAATACACGCTCACACACACACACACACACACACACACACACACACACACACACACCCACACACACACACAGTTCAAATCACAGCTGTCTCGCAATTGCTTTTAATGCTTAAAATTTCAAGCTTCAGACAGATCGAACAAGTATATTCTCACAAAGTTCCCTCTGATATTTAGAAATGAGCTAATGCAAGACTACTTGAGGGACAAAGCAAAAAGACATTCAAACACAACAGAAACAATGGTCAAAGGTAAAGCTGTGCTGTCTGTAAGGCTTACAAATTTAAATAGCTGAATTTAGAATCTGCTGTTATGAGGAGTGCATCAGCCTGACAACACATTGTGTCATTAGCTTCCATCATGTGAATAAGGATTGTCCAACAAGCTGATTATAGCGCTTTTGATGTGCAACTGTGATGCAACCATGGAGCAACATCTCCATGATGAGATGGGTAATCACAGAGGAAATGAACCCTCTCAGGCAGCTCAGTCCATGCTCTTTAATGGAGCCTCACTCTGATTAGTCTCCTTTTCTGTTATTTCATAGTTGCTAATGCTAATGTCACTAGTTCAGCTTTAAGCTCCCACTACTAAAAACATACTTGGTACTTTCCAAGAATAATGCTTTCAATATCAAAATAGAACTTAATAGCTTCCAAAATATTACAGTACTTTTTGCTAATATCCACCTGACCTTACCTTTAAGGCCACATCCACACTAATCCAGGGTAGTTTTCAGTTTCCTACCCTCATAATTCTCCAAAGTATGTTGAAATGTTTTGGGTGGAGGATAATGGCGTTCTACTGTGGAATAGAGTTGTAAATATAGCTATATCAAAGCATTTATAAACAAAACATGTTAGTGTGGAAGACTTAAATTAGACTTTTTTTGTTTTTTCATGTTCTGGCATTCACACTTAAACCTGACACAATTATGACTGCATAGAAATGGTTTGGTTGATACCCTGGAAACACAGAGTGAGCAAGGTAATCGATTGCACATACTGGAAATTGAGTCAATATCTGCACATCCGCACACGCGTTCATTATGAGTTTCTTTCAAACAAAAACATAAAAGTTTATCTATAGCTCAATATTAAATATGGATGTTTTCTGTCTGGGGAGTGCAAATTATGTAAAGAGTAATCACATTTTTCTGCATAATTAAAATTGAGTTGGTACACCAAGACTTGGAACCTTTTCTTCAACCTTTGAAAAATGTATCAGCTGATGCATTGGCCTTTTTTTGGAGTGTGACATTTTCAGTAAAGGTAAACAGTGTTTTACTTTTGATTTGTATTCTAATTTATAAATAAAACAAACTATAATCCATTGCGATATCAATCATGAGAGTAATCTCAAAATAAATATAAAAAGAATGTATAAAATTTCTTTCTAAAGAAAAAAAAGTGCTTAGCTTGCTCCATCTTCCTCTACATGATGAATTCAACCTTGAAAAGATGGAAAATTGGGACCTTGAGCTTCAACTCCACCATAAGTCAGGATATTAAACTAGAGAAAGACAGTCCTTACCTTGGACTGCATTAACTGTTTCAGTGGCACGTCTTTGTTCAACAGTTGCCTAGTAAAGTAAATTACCCTTTCGAATAGGAGTATATTTGCTTCTCTCACTCTTGCGATGGTCTGAGAGAACTTGTGAAACTGTCATGTTCACTGTTGTCTTTTGTTTTTGTGCTTTTATGTTGAATGTTCATGTTCCCAATTTTTCTGATGTTTGTTGATGCCCGGATCCTGTTGTCTTGCCTGCCCTGCCTGCCTGTCTTGTTTTATTCATCCAGTTTCCGTGTTCCTTTGATGTTCTCCTGTTTTAGTTTTGTTTTACCCATCGTAGTTATTTCCTTTGTTGCTGTCTGTTTACCCTCACCGTTGTTTAATAAAAACCGCACGTAGATCCAACCCCTTGTCTGCCTCCTCCTGCATTCATAACAGAACGATCAACCACGGTTTAAATGCAGAAAGGAACAAACAAGGGAATGAGGGACACCTGGGGAAACAATCAGGGAAGGAGATATAATCAGGGGAAAACCAATCATAAAAAGAAACTGCAAAGGACTACAAAAACCAAACAGGAAACAGGAACTAAACTAAACGTCAACATAAAAGCACAAAAATAAAAGACAACAGTGAACATGACAGAAACGCTCATCTGCTTCCCAGCCTTTATGTCAATCTGTTCCTTGTCCATCTGCTTTCCTGTCCACCTGTCTGGTCCACTCAGGGAGAAGTCACACTAAAGAGATCATAGCCTGTTCATTTCATTCCCAGGAAGGAGACAGTATTGGTTCTTTGATTCTTTGGCTCTACAGCCAACGACCCATAACCAGATAATTGAATGTAATGGATAGATCCAATGATGTCAGTACATTCCCAAAAAGTAATCTTGTGTCCACTCTTGAGAAATCCAACAACTTATGTAAATATTACGTGTATTAAGTATGAATCTTGTCACATTCAGCCTAATGAATGTTGTGTTCACTGAAATATGACGCTTCAAAGCAGCTATCTGCACTTTGGATGTGTCACACAATCTAAATGTAGGTTGGCTGTAACAGTCTATTGGCAAAGACAGAGATCTTAATCTGAACTGTTTGTTCAACTGCAGAAAGCAAACCAATCACGGTCAGCCATGACTGGCGTCACAGAAGAACACTGGCCTGTGCTTTTTTTGGCCCTGGATCAAGTAAACAATTTGTGGAGGCTGAGTAAGACACAGCTCAGCCCTTTTCCTCTTCACTTTTCATCTATCATCACTTCTGGTCTTCTTTTTCTCTATAAAATGGACACATTTCACTGAAGCAGCATTTATAAAATTAGACATTTTGTCTTCATTTATACTCGGAGATCCTTGATAGTGTCGGTGCATGTGGACATGCAATACATCATCTTAAGGTCTGTTTCTACTTACATGAATTTGGTGTCATGAACTTCAAAGCTGGTACAGACGATCACATATCAGGTCTATTTAGATATGGTGAGTTACAAAATAATGAGCTCTGGCCCCAAAATGTTTTACATATGTAGAGTCCTTCGATTTGTTGAGCGAGGGCAAATCACATGAAACTTCAATCTAAAAATGTTGCAAGATACATCCATCATAATCTAGGAAGATCCATGGAGTGTTTTCTTAGAAAACAGTTTATCAAATAAATAATGATGCTCCTATTTGTTCCAGGTGAGTAAAAAAGTGACAGAGATCTATAATGAAGCGATATCTAGGCAGGGTAGGCTATAGAATAATTGCACTACTGGTCAAAAGTGTTGACACGCCAACTTACCTGCAATTTTTACCTAAACAATATTTCTTCTCGATCTAACTTTTTTTGTTTCTACCTTATTTTTCAGGTTGATTTGTTAGATTAGCTTTTTGACTAGAATACAATCAATTAACTTCACTGTCAATCACAAATGTGTTATATGTGATAACATCCAATAATTGGTACAAGGCAGTAATGGCAGTACAATGGAAGTATGGGAACAAATCAAACTGTAGCGGTATCCCACATACTCACATACTTCAGCAATATTCAACACCATTTTGTTGTAAAAAGGGGTGGTCACACTGGGCTTTGAGCATGCACATTCGTTTTATTTATTTATTTCTTCAGAAAGAGCCAACGGACCAGGATATGATGTCATGTGCGAGCTTCTAGTTTTAACAAATAAATGACAAATAAGTGACAAAAAATAACAAATAAAAAAAAAATATATATACAGAATATACACTGTCTACTAATTTTTCTGCAACAATAAAAATGTATTGTTTAAACTGAGGCAAGAGGAGAGCATGTAATGTTTCGATCTTTCATTGGTTACACATCTTCTCGTTATCCAGATTTGCAGGTCACAATTCACCAAACATGAACTTTTGTACAGAGCAAACTTGGACATTTCTACCAAGATGTGTTTGAATGGGAGTGAAGGAGAATGAAGCATAGTGTGTCCTGGGCTTAAGTAGTACAGTATGTCTGTACACAGAAAAATGTAACATGAAGAATACTACAAGTACCCTGATGATAATTTTTTAACCAAAATAACAGAATGTAGAATGTTGGACAGCTTGCCCTATGTAGAGGAGGGCCAGACAAAACAATTGTAATAAATAATTAATTTGGTAACTACCAAAATGTCTGACAACAACACCTTGCAAATGCGAGTTGAAAGGTAAACCACCACCCTACACTTTGTGAATATGTATGTTATTTGAGATATACTGTAATTGTGAAACTGCAGTTGGCTATGTGCTATAGCTGTCAGAAACACATCATGTGCTTTTAAAACATCAGTTCTGTCAGCTGATAAATGGTGAATGCACAGTGTTTTCCTTTACAGTCCAGACCAGCCTCATCAGGGACCTCACTAAAAGTGCCTAACTATCAGAAAGAAACAGAGACAGTAAACAACCGAGGACAATAAAATGAGGAGACCCAGTCTCTAATTGCCTGGAGCATTTTGAAGCAGTTAATGCTATTTCTCACAGGGTACTTGGTGACAGGAAGAGGAAGTGATAGGTTCCCTTGAGCCAGTGTTGCAGAGTGTACTCTCTCTTGCCCGAGGAGTACTGAGAGGTAAATTGGCTGTAGGTAATGAGCTCCTAGAGCTGAATGTAGCAGTTGGAATTGGGGAACTCCACTCTGTACTCGACTGGAATGCTCTTAGAGAGGATTAATGCGGAGGATATGTGAAATGGGGGTGAGCTCTTGTCATTAATACCATCTGCAGTTTAGTCAATCTCACAGACATCAGACTCAGTCACAACGGAGAATGATTAATTACTGCTTCAGTGTGCCTCTGACCAAGCTGCACACGCTAAATAAGTCTATTTGTTTATTATTAAAGGCTTGGAACATGCCGATTAATAAAACTACATTTAGAAAGAAAAATCTTTTTGGTCTAAAGGCGCTGTGGAAACACGCACCTCATGTTTACTCAGATGTGGGGAAAAGAGGATGCGGGTGCGGCCCGGGACAATGAAGCGTGTTTCAGTGCTAGAGAAAAATACATACATAAAGAATACAGCGCAGA
The DNA here is from genome assembly GCF_025860055.1 of Xyrauchen texanus. Taxonomy (NCBI): domain Eukaryota; kingdom Metazoa; phylum Chordata; class Actinopteri; order Cypriniformes; family Catostomidae; genus Xyrauchen; species Xyrauchen texanus. Next base: position 16,236,503 of record NC_068294.1, read on the forward strand.
AAGATCAGATATGATGAAACCGGTGCTGTTGTTTTGTCGCTCTGCTCACTAGAGAAGATGAGAGGGTGTAACCATCGTCATGATGTCTTGCAGTCAAGATGGAATCAATCTGGGGTCAGGATCCAGCACGAGGTGACTTGCGTAGCGGGGGCAATAGCAACTTCATACAGTCGGAGGCTGCGTTTCCACTGAAGCAGAAGAAATCCGCACAAAGCCACTCCCAACCCAAGGGAACCACTTGCCCCATGCTGCTGTCAATTTTACAATCCACCTTGCGAGCTTGATGCTCATCTTCGATAGGAAGGAATTGAAAGCGCTCGTTCACATACGCTCGGCACGTGCCAGTGGAAACGTATGACAAGAAAGCCAAACTGTTAGTGTTTTTAGCAACATGCATGTCTAGATGTAGAACATAGGCTAAATATCGAAAATTACTCAAAAGCTTATCATCGATATAGTGGATTTTTTTTTATCGCTATAAATATTGATATCGTTTTATCGCCCAGCCCTATTTGGAACCATTGTGGTTTTGAACTGTGTGGAACATGTCCAAAGTTAATGAGATGAAATACACATGTGAATACTCAGCACCCGCTTGGACTTCATGCATCCACTAAATATGACCTTGGGACAAGTTGGTGAAAAATGTAATTGATAAAACACCTTAGAAATGTGAAAGGCTTACATTTTTGTTTGTAGATGATATTTGGTTTTCAATATGTAATGCAATGTAATTCAAAGATTTGTAAGTGTGACTTGACTGTCCATAAGGTCCCAAATACTTTTTTTTTTTTTTTATTTCAGAGAAGGCAAGTTAACCTCTAGATTTTCAGGAATTGTGTCAAAACATTCTGTCGTGACAACCATGCAGTCAGAATGTCTCCACATTTTGAGAATGTACTCAAATAGCTAACCCCAAAGGATCTACAGTTGACAGATTCACAATTTTTGCCTTTTTCACTGGCTTTGATTCTGTAGCAAATGCGAGTTGTGACAATTGTCTAGTTCTCTCTTAGTGCATTGCAGATATAAGCTGTCACAAACAGCTGAACCTCGTTGCAGTGCAGGAGGGTTTGTTTGTTAAGCACACCTAATTTATATGTCCCCATGGTGGCAAATCCATAGTGATTTGACAGAGAAATGTAAGTCTATTCAGTATTAAAAAATCGGCACATAAAAGAAAATTCACAAGATGCTACTAAAATGTTCACCAACATAACAGCATGGAGTATACCAGTGGTGCATCGCTCTTGCATTTTCTGAAATGCAAATCATCAGTTCATGTAAATACTGCATGGGACCCAACTGATAAACTGTTTGTGAATCTTCAAAAAAGTGTTATTGTGCAGTCTTAAAACCAGTGGGACTCTGCTGTCTGAACGCCCCCTTTTCCTTTTTTTTTTTTTGTCAGACACATAGGTCTTTCGATCCATCCAAAGCTGTTATTAAACACGTTTTGAAAGGCAGTAATCAACGTTTTACTTACTTGCTCACTTACTTGATATAACATAGTAATTTATGGTAATTTGCACTGCATGAAAAAGAAACGCCCTCCATGTTGCCAATACTGTACTGATACATTGCCCTATAGACCCAATAAATCAGATATTTTCTTACTTTAAAAAACAAAAAAACAATGCTTATATACTTCTGCTATATAACCTTCCTGCTTTCTGTTTAGTCTTGAAGCTGTCACCACAGGTTGAGATTGATGAGAGTGGTTTACCATAAAGTGTGAATCACAATAAATTTACGACACAATCTAGATAAGAAATGTACATAGTCAGAGGAACATTGTCTTATATGCCAATCTTCATGTCAAGGTATTGTAATGCTAAATACACTAACAGATATACAGTAGATTCATGGTGACTATAAAGTCACATTTCTTTCTATTTCCAAATAGAAACCTGATTCCTTTTGAAATTTTCATCCATTGAGTTTCCTCCGGCACATTCACTCAGATTTGGGTCACTTAACCTCCCAGGTTATGGATTCAAATGGCCTAATCGATAGCAATTTTAAAGACATCAGAGCTAATCCCTTCCACTTCATCTAGCTCCAGCGTGAAGGCATGGCAGCAGACAATTTACTGAGTCCCTCACCTGGGCAGGACAACAGGAGGAGGAAAGGCAAGACTAATAGTGCATTCTGTAAACTGATGGAACCTAGAGGGACAGCACTGTTGATAAATGAGTATTTGATTTAGGCTACTTAAAGGTTTCTCTCTCTACACTAATTCACTGTGATGTTTTAACTTTCAAGATTCAAGCCGTTTATTGCCTGATAATGAGTCCAGAGGGATGCATTGACACTAAAAACTCCAAGCGTTAACAAAATACTTGCCGATAGGGTGGAAAAGAATCACAAATTATCTCTTTAATATCTGTCATTTATTCCAGACAGCATTGAATATTTTAGACAAATTTAGACTTTTGCCTATGTCTCTCGCTTCTCAGATTTTTCTCCTAAGAAAAACAGTAATCTCACTACAATATCTATAGAGTCTCAGTGGAGATCTAAACAATGTCTCAAACGGTGTCCCAAGATACCAGAGATTATCAGAGATTTCGATATGAACTTAAACTTTTCTCTCACATTCTTCTAAAGGCTAATTTATCTGAGATATTCTGTCCATTGACTTTATAGCTCTATACTTACTGTACAACAACAACTGTTTTTTATTTCTTCTAAGGAATTTTAGGAGAAACATCAGAGACAAATTGTATCCTTTAATTAAACATAACTCATAATGGAAGTCAAATGAAGCATCCTGACCTATGAAAGAGCAACATCTGAGCAAATGTTTTTTCCCAAGTGAAAATATTTAAAGGAACGTTCCAAGTTTGATAAAGGTAAAGCTCAATCTATAGCACTTGTGGCATAATGTTTATTAACACAAAAAATAAATAAATGTTGACCCTCGTTAATAAAAAATAAAAAAAGGTAGTGAATGAGGCCAGTCCATTCATAAGTATAGCCACAAATGTAAATATTAAATATGTTAACATGATTTTAGTGGAATTAAATGAGGGTTTACTGACATTACGTTGTGTACCAGATTACAGTGTCAACCGGTGTAACAAAGTTGTAATATTGGATATCATTTTACACCGATAAGGTTAGTAAGCAATTTCATGGCACTAAAATCATGTTAACACATGTAATGTTGGACTGGCCCCATACACTTCCATTGTAAGTGCCTATCCTCCAACCACATTTCAAGGTTGATTTTAAACCATGTTTGAGGTAATCACCATTATACCACAAAAACTTTTGATTAAGATTAACTAGTATTTAACCTACAACCTTTTTTAAAGACACACAAATTATCTTCGGCTACTGCTTCTCAAAACTGTGTCCAGCTGATCAGCCCACTGGTGATATATGGGAGAATCTGATTTGAGCTAGCTGGATATTTTCAAGTGGTAAAACTCTTTTCTGCTGTCAGAAAATATTATGCCTCTAACGACTTTAGGGTCTGATAAACCCCAGATGCCCTTACTGTGAACATATCTAAAGACAAAACACACTTACTAATGTGTAATGTGTAACTTAATATGTATGCACATACGCACCCAGCCATGAAATGACGCAAGGTACTGTACATCACTTTTAGAGGCCAGACTAGATTGCCGGCTACACTAAAATTACAGTAATTTGAAGCAAAGCAGAACAGATATATTATCTTCTTAGAATCATGGTCTACTACTTTTCTCTCGGCACTGGCATATAATTTGCAGATGTCTATGATGAGCTCAGAAAGACAAATGGTGGAAGAGGACGATTTTCGTTTTTTTTTTTTTTTTTATTCATGAGAGGGAACAAGATAAAATGACAGATCTGTGTGGTTCAATAACATGCTTTTATGATTTTAAACTACTTTTGTATAACAAAGAGACAAAGTTTCATAAAAGGCCATGGCGGAAGGGAAGGCTTGAGGTTGTTTATCCACAAAGCACTATATCCTGCTAGAGTAATGTCTGAGAGACATGAATTATGAGGAACTTTTTTGCTTTCTTTCCTGGCTGCTATTGATCTATTCGGAAACACACACACACCACTAAAAGTTTGTGGCTTATAGTCTTAGTGACTCTAAGAACTGGAAAATGCAATAAATAAATAAATGCAATAAAAACAAATCCTGCTCAATTATCCAGTGACAACAGAATACAGCAAATAAATAATTTAATTTTCAAGAATAAAGCCATTATATTGTCATTTCCAAAATATTCTGAAGTTTATTTGCCCAACATACAAATATAATTAAGCAACTATAAAGCATTTTGATGACAACTGTTTATTCAAGGAAACTGTGATTACATGGTGTTTCGTTATGATGCGTTGTAGCTCTACAGGATGCTAAACAGCTTGTGTGAAACAGATTATTATTATTGCTTACATTTATTTTATTAACTCAGTGCCATAATATATATATATATATATATATATATATATATATATATTTTAATTTATTTATTTATTTATTTTTTTTTTTATATATATAAAATCTTTCTGTAGTAAGTAAATGTCACCAGCTGAGAGAAGACCAGAGAGCAAACTGCATTAGTCCAAATATATTTATAAGGTGATATGTGGGTGGGCTTGTCTGGTACAAGATATGTGCAGATGGGACTAAATGGGAAATTATTATAGCACTAACTGGACCAGTTGAAAGCCTTCTTGCATTTAATAAGATCACAGCAAGAGTGTGGCATTCGAATGCAGTAGGCTGACAGAATTTTATGATATGGCCAACATACATACATATGAAAATGACAGGCACTGTGACCCCCTACCTTCATCTATTTAACCTTAATACTGGAGGCATTCTGGTGCAATACACATACATTACACTTTCCCACAATCCAGTGTGTTGAGATTATTTAAATCAAGGACATCAAAAAGTAGTACAAACCAAGGACCCTCAGGGCATCTTTCTTTAAAAATAGCTATGTGATTCCCTGTGATGTTCAGGTGTTCTTCTTAGGGCTGTTTGCATCACACAGCATGCGTTTGCATATAAAAAACTTGAATGATTACAGCACAGTAAGCCTGTGGTAAGAAGCTATTGCAGTAGAAAATCTTCCCTATAGAGATCTTAAAATCTGAGGGTGGATAGCACTGAGAGTAACCTTACTCCATTTTGATTTCAACAGACCTTGAATGAGGCAAAACAACTGCTGTAAACCAAGAATACCTGCACTCAGCTATTTTGGTTATTCTTCATTTTCAAATGCTTTAACTAAAGTACATTACTGTACATTTTTACTACAGGGACAATCCACATGGAGAAAGCTGAGGTTAAGTGCCTTACTCATTAACATAATGGTGGTAGCTCACGGATCAACCTCTTCAGGGGGTTGAACCTACAACCTTTGCGATAGAATCGCAGATGATTTATTACCAAGCCACATGAACCAGTGATGCCTTCAATTGCCGCGTTTCCACTTTCGGGCCATATGAGGGTATGCTAGTGTGTACCAGGCCAGTTTCATTCCCACTGTCATCATGTCTCCTCGGAGCATCCTCAGGGCTAATGGCCTTTGGCCCGCCAATTATCTATGGGTCAAACAAGGCCAATTGGTGATTTAGGCAGGGTCAATGTCAAAGGCTGAGTTTCTCAGAGTCAGGTTAGTGCCAAAAATGGCGGACTTTCCAAGTTTTGAATTTAGCACACAACAGTACAGATTCGAGAAAAATTAAAAACATTGCAGGCATAGTACAAATTCGTTAAGATGCACAGTGGACAAAGCAGCACCCAAAGGAAAATCTTTCCATGGTTTGAGATCATAAATGTTGTGCTGGGATATCATCCAGCTGTTAGTGGAGAGACCACTCAGGACACGATGGTTGTCAACCAATTCTAGATAATTAGATAAGCTTGAGCTTCCCTCTTACTTGTGAAATGTGCGGGGTGTGTGACATGGTACTACAGTGGCGTATTAAGGGTGGGTTTTAGGGCAACGCTGCGGGGCTATTGGCCCAATGGTGAAAACGAAGATCGACTTGGTCTCGCGGCTCAAGGTCCGGGGCTAATGGCCCCGGTTGGCCATTTGATAGCCCTGGCTTGTATAGTGGCCTGATGGTGGAAAATAATTTAATGTGTATCAACCTTCAAAGCACACTGTCCTTGTCAGAAATAAACTAGTCTGTGCTAAAAGCAAATAAAAAATTTCTCCCAAACATATGAGGTTTTAACCCAGATAGCAAAAAATATCCGCACGGCTTCTTTTTGCCGCCGTCCCTAAGCTGTCGGCTATAGGTGCGTCCCACTGGCGGGGATGAAGCGTTTGCCGCCGAATTCGTCACGGCCATTTCCCAGATAGAAAAAAATATCCGCACGGCTTCTTTTTGCCGCCGTCCCTAAGCTGTCGGCTATAGGTGCGTCCCACTGGCGGGGATGAAGCGTTTGCCACCGAATTCGTCACTCCCATTTCTTGCGACATGCGGGCCACCCGCTTCATTTTCTCTGGCGTTTGCCTCCGGCTGATCGACGGCGGGCGGCTGGTGGCAAGCCGCTTTGAAATGCAAGGATTTCTACTCTCAAAATCGACCAGCCATGTTGGCTATTATTATTTTTTGCTCCAAAGCCATTAGGGTTTATAACGGAGGCTTGACTCTTGATTCCATGATAAGGTAAGGTTTAGGAAATGACATTTAAATTACTTTGAAACTCTGAAGCGATTATACAGTAATATTTGTAAAATATATTGAATTATTTTATGCACTTGAAAATTGTTTACATTTCTTTGATTGCTGCGCATTTGAGACATGCACCAATAAACCAAAAATAATTCCTTTTGTAAAACTTACTTGGCAATAAATATCTTTATAATTCTGATTAGGTTTTAAAATAGATATTTAATTCATGGTATGAACAATTTAGCAGAATAAATTGATGAAGTTAGAATTTTTCACGAATGCCTGACTATCAGTGAACAGTGAAAGACATCTGCAACATGGCCAAAATATCGGGTATACTTTAATTTTTTTTATTAATTTGCAACCATGGTGATATCTATCATAAACATGAAAATCCCTGTTTTGACGTGAAGGATAAACTCAATGAAAAAGCGAAATTATCCTCTCGTTTCACAGTTGCGCAGAAATTTCGTTTATGTCTACATTTTTTCCAACCTCGATTTTTTTTGTTATTTTACCTTTTACAGGTTTTGCAATTATGACATGTACAAATGTTTAAGAAAGTGTTAAAGTCCCTGTAAAGGCAATAAAAAAAATCTAAACGCATTATAAATGTTAAAAATGTATTGCTAAAACACATGACAAAGACTGAACTGTGAAGTTCCGCTGTCGCCATATCTGTTTCCGGTTTACTTGCGCGTCGCCCAAAATGTCGGTTTTTACTCGATGTCTCCAGAATCTTCCGAAAATATGCGTCAGCGATGTTCATCGCATTGTTGATGCCTGATCCCCTGCTCCGACAAGCAAGAGGGACAAGGGCTTTAAACTCTACATATCGAGTTATCTGCACAACTACAAGGGTAAGTATTTTAATCTAATGTGGTGTGCCGGCATATAGCGGCTAAGCTAGTTCGCCACGTGTTCATTTTTAATGTAACGTTAGTATAGAAGCTTGTTTTTTCTTAGTTTTAAAGCAGACTGTTTGTTAATTTTTGTGATAATTGTGATATCAATTATATTAACTTGGTCTCCTCTCAGTTTCTAATAAAGATCAGGACACTGGTGAAGTCACTGTCAGGGCATTGTGCTTCAGGTCCATAAGGAAAGCAGATAAACCTCACAGTTTGAGTGTATGGTGAAGCTAGAATTAATAAGACCGCAGTTATAGGCTTGTTACTTTAATAGCCCGATGTTCCTGGGGACTCGGCTAAGGTTATTCATGATTAATGTAACTCAAATGAAAACAGTTTTTGTAGGCAGGTAAGTTTCCCTAGCTGGTCCCCTCTGTGTAAAATGCGTTCTTATTCAAGTTTTCAACTCAGTCATTCGTTTAAGATGCAATCTTGTGTTATAAGTACAGGTGAAACTCGAAAAATTTGAATATCGTGCGAAGTTCATTAATTTCAGTAATTCAACTTAAAAGGTGAAACTAATATATTATTTAGACTCATTACAAGCAAAGTAAGATATTTCAAGCCTTTATTTGATATAATTTTGATGATTATGAATTATATAGAATATTACATGACATTAATAAAAAAAAAGGATTTTAAATACAGAAATGTCGGCCCTCTGAAAAGTATAATCATGCATATGTACTCAGTACTTGGTTTGGGCCCCTTTTGCATTAATTACTGCCTCAATGCGGCGTGGCATGGATGCTATCAGCCTGTGGCACTGCTGAGGTGTTATGGAAGACCAAGATGCTTCAATAGCGGCCTTCAGCTCTTCTGCATTGTTTGTTCTCATGTCTCTCATCTTTCTCTTGGCAATGCCCCATAGATTCTCTATGGGGTTCAGGTCAAGCGAGTTTGCTGGCCAATCAAGCACAGTAATACCATGGTCATTGAACCAGGTTTTGGTACTTTTGGCAGTGTGGGCAGGTGCCAAGTCCTGCTGGAAAATGAAGTCAGCATCTCCATAAAGCTTGTCTGCTGAAGGAAGCATGAAGTGCTCTGAAATGTCCCGGTAGACGGCTGCATTGACTCTGGACTTAATAAAGCACAGTGGACCAACACCAGCCGATGACATGGCTCCCCAAACCAACACAGACTGTGGAAACTTCACACTGGACTTCAAGCATCTTGGATTGTGTGCCTCTCCATTCTTCCTCCAGACTCTGGGACCTTGGTTTCCAAATGAGATGCAAAATTTGCTCTCATCAGAAAAGAGGACTTTGGACCACTGAGCAACAGACCAGTTCTTTTTTCTTTAGCCCAGGTAAGACGTTTGACATTTGAAGCCCATGTCCAGGACCCGTCTGTGTGTGGTGGCTCTTGATGCAGTAACTCCAGCCTCAGTCCACTCCTTGTGAAGCTCCCCCACACATTTGAATGGCCTTTTCCTGACAATCCTCTCCAGGCTACGGTCATCCCTGCTGCTTGTGCACCTTTTTCTTCCACACTTTTCCCTTCCACTTAACTTTCTATTAATGTGCTTTGATACAGCACTTTGAGAACATCCAACTTCTTTTGCAATTACCTTTTGAGGCTTTCCCTCCTTGTGGAGGGTGTCAATGATGGTTTTCTGCACAACTGTCAGGTCAGCAGTCTTCCTCATGATTGTGAATTCAACTGAACCAGACTGAGAGACCATTGAAAGGCTCAGGAACCCTTTGCAGTTGTTTAGCTGATTAGAGTGTGACACTTTGAGCCTACAATACTGAACCTTTTCACAATATTCTAATTTTCTGAGATTCTGAATTTGGGGTTTTCATAAGCTGTAAGCCATAATCATCAAAATTATATCAAATAAAGGCTTGAAATATCTTACTTTGCTTGTAATGAGTCTATATAATATATTAGTTTCACCTTTTAAGTTGAATTACTGAAATTAACTTTTGCACGATATTCTAATTTTTTGAGTTTCACCTGTATTAGGCTATCATGATTATACAGTGAGCAAGCTATATAAATAAGTATTTAATATAATAAAAGTGTAGAGCAACAACCGAGGGTGTAAGGTAAAGGCTGAATATTGTAGATTTATTACAATATGTTGCATGTTTGAATTAAAATACCTGTGGATATGCAGGAGCACACACTCTACAAAGGCCTGACTGGAGATTTGCCTGATCTATCCGTCCGGTGAGTTCAGGTGAGTAGGGATATAACAATAGCACATTTCACTGTACAGTATGATATATCAACCAAAATCTGTATACCAAAATTTCTTTATTTTCTTTTTCCTCCCCTTTTACAAACAAATATTCTGCTTCAAAGAAAAAAAATGAAATTGATGTTATCATAAGGGTTCTTCATTATGAACTTGTATGCCATGCATAACATACTGTGGATAGAAATTACAGGGAAAGTTACTGGTATGATAATTGTGGTTATATTATATTACTATTATATTTAGTGTATTGCTAATCAATATATTGTTACTTCCCAGATGACAGCGGCTCACTTCAAGAGCAGGTGAAGCAAGTGGGACAATGTTGAAGACATTTGCTCGCACTGGGCAATCAGGTACAACTTGCAAACAACACCTGTGGTTGTTGGTTTAATTCCCACTGGGGCCACCTGCACATGTAGTAGACCTAGATATAAATGTCATAGTTTAGTAGTTGAAGGACCAGGACTGACTACTTTATTCTTTTATTCTGGGAACCCCTGTAGGTGCAGATCAAACCCTAATGCTGCGACGTCTTGGAATTTGGCGATGTTGTGCGTAGCATGGACGACAAAATGCTATGCTGCATCGTTTCAGTGCCAATGTGTCGGTTGGAGAGTTATCCCTGCCAGGGGATCTGTTACTCCCCCCTAGACACCCAGGAAGATTTGGCGTTGCTTGACAACAGTTTGAGGCAGGATAAAGAGCTCCAGCAACGATTTGTAAGTGTGCCGATTTCGTTTATAACGGTATAGGGTAATCTAAAAAGTAAAATTAAGATCGTACACTGCATATTCTACAGTCTGAATCCACAGCCTGTCACATTTTAAATTTATGAGAAGCTTCAGAGAAATGTAATTTGTAACATGTTTTTTTTTGTATTTTCAGCTTCGGTTTTTGGCAATCAAATGTGGGAGGGACCTAAAGACAACCGTGTGTGAATGCTTCAGAGTATCTTCTCTAATCACCTTTCCATCAATACAAATTGGACTGGTGTAGGGGATAAAGCATGTTTTAGAGACATGTTCCTGAAGACCATGGTTCAAAGTAAGTTGGATATTTTTTTTATATTTAAGTACATGTGTATGACCTTATGCCATTCAAATGGAATGACAGATCTTTATTTTCTACAGGAGCCATCCGGAAGAACCCGGCAACCCAGGATGCCACTGATGAGGTGATCCAGGTTAACGTTACGCGTTACCTGAAAGGAGCATCTGAACATGAAGGTGGAAAAAGGCGCCGCACAGCTGAGAGGGACCCACAGCCGACCCCTTAAATCTAGGCTGACTACTGACACCCCAGCATCACTGACAACTGGAACCCTTTCTTTATCCTGCAGTCAGTAACATCAAGACCCCTAAAAAAGCCTGCTAAAAGTGTCAGACTACACTCACCCAATCCACACTGTTCACTGTGGAAAGTTTTTTTTTTTATTATTATTATTTTATTTTTCTCTCGTGACCCTGCTTTGAGGGCAGCTCCTTGGATGAATATGGGACGGTTTGTCCTTTTATACAGGCGCACGAGGAATCACTGAAGATATGCCAATTTGCACTGCCTCATTCTGGAGGTCGGGGAAAACCGGTGATTCTTAGCCCTCTACGCCACACAGTCCCCAACCTCTCCAGACATTCTGATTGGCTGTGTTCTCTACAGCCAGATTTTCTGCTGTTAATTATATTTATTCCCACTTGTTGTCATGTGTAAGTTGAATGTCAAAATGTATATTATACCTGTTATCCTGCACATTCCTTGATACCAGAGATCTCAATTATTTCATATACAATTTGCTGCTTATTTCATTGTTACAGTGCTTAACTATTCTATTTTTAAATATAGCTTGTAAATCCTAGATTATACATCTAATACTTGATATTTGCACATTATCTGGTATCAAATATTGTACTTACCGTGACTTTAGTATTGGCTTATTTCATTCCGTCAGTGCTTAACAATTCTATTATAGTTTGTAAATCCTATTTCATACCTCTGATACTTCATATTGCACATTAACTAGTACCAAAAATTCTACTTTCATTCCATCACAGTGCTTAACTGTTATTCTATTGTTAAATATAGCTTGTAAATCCTTGTGCCACAGGTCAGCATTGCAGTTATAATGGTATATTCTACTCCAGAGCTTTACTCTAAATTATTACCACTTAACCTATTGTTAGAAATGACTTGTAAATATGATGTTATACCTCAATTTATTTGGTATCCTGCACTTTCTTTGGTACCAAATATCCTCATTGCTTGTGTTTACTGGTAATTCTTTTCATCCCAGAGCTGACCTCTTTATATTATTAATAATTATTGTGTTACAATAGAGTTTTTTTAAAAAAAAAGAAATTGGAAACCTTCTTTTTGTGTGTGTGTGTGTGTGTGTGTGTGTGTGTGTGTGTGTATATAATGTTTGTATTTTTCTGTTATTTATATTTCAGTGATCTGACATCTTGTTTCATTGACAGTTACTGTACTTTGAAATGTGGAATTAAAACGCCAAATGGAAATTTGTCTGGTTTGATCAATCATTATTCTTGATAAACTGCATGCTGTAAATATATATATATATATATATATATATATATATATATATATATATATATATATATATATATATATATATATATATACACAATAAGCGGCGGCAGATCACTCGAAAAAAGCGTTTGCCTCCGACGGTCCTCCTTCGATATAACGGCGGCGGAGCGGCGGCTGGCCAGCGGGCCGTCCGCGGAATGAAGGCGGTAGGAAGGCGGCGGCTGCCGCCGGCGGACCGCCGTCAAACGTGTTTGCGATATCGCCATTCTGCCGCTTCTACTGCCGCCGGCGCACCGCCAGCGGACCGCCGACTTATTGCTATCTGGGAAGGTTTATGCTCTATTGAGTTTTAAAACAACATCTGCCTCTACTTCCCTATTCTAAAACTTAAACCTAACCAATAGTGTTGTAGAAGCAAATGTGCAGCCTGATCTGATGAAATTTACGTGACAATAGCAACAATTTGCAAACCAAAATTACATGCCTAATTACACATTTGGCTGCAGTTTCCCAGTGAAGTGTCCAGCGGGTGGCACCAAAATTAGTGAAATTATGTTAATCAGACAAGGTTTTTAAGGTGGAAATTAGATGGACATTTAATGAGAAAAAGGTACCTCCCAAACTTCAAACTTTAGACTAAACCTAACAAATAACATCTTAAAAGATAAATCAGAGGTGAACAATACAGACATCCTTACTCTAAACCACAACCTACTGTAAACCCAACCATTAGTGTTTCAAAAGCAAATTTGACATGAAAGCACAGTTTTGTGTCACTTCTATGTCACTTACCCTTCATTTTCACTTTCATTTCGAGCATCCTTTTCTGAGTTTGAAGCTCTATCTCCGAGTCCAAAATCCAACACTCTATCAGGTGCGCTAACGCTGTTAATCACATTGGTTAATCAAGTGTGTAAATGTAGGTGAGTCTGTACAACAAGTGTTAAAATTTAACATTTTATAATGATGCATTTGAGTAAAAGTCTTTTGATATAATACCATAGCAGGATGTGAGCAAAAGAGCAAAAAAATAAGTGTTTATAAAGTCAGAAACAGCCGTAATACCCATGACTTGTGTGAAAGTAAGTAAAACAGGAAACTGCAGCAAAACATAAAGAGTGGCATGTAAAACTCAGTAGGCATGCATGTAGTAATGTTCATTCTATGATGCTAGGTTGAAAATGTGAGATGAAAAAGTGTCATTTTGTGGTGCTTCAATGACATTTCCAGCTGTGGTTAGTCCCTTTACATATTATCAGACAGTCTCTTCCTGTCTAAGTGGGAAGGTCTTGGTCAGAATATGCTGTAATATGAACCAAACTTTATGCTGAATTCAAAAGTCTGGCTAAACAAGACTAGTGTTCCCTAGAGATCTGTCTCTCTTTATCTTCTCAGCTCTTGACATTGTTCGTGGAAAGGGGAAATTACTTGCAAAGATACACATAGGAGTGTCTCTGTGTGTGGACAAATTTAGTAAGTACCAGAGCAGTGTCCTCTGAAGCAGGAGACACATTAATTAACACATGCTTTCCTTTCAGAGCTCATTTCAGTGAACTGGCTTGGATTCACTGAACCTGCTCCTTATAATTTGTTAACATTCATAAGCTGCAGTCACATATTGCATATGCCAAAATGCATATTGCATCTGCTGACAGTGTTTAGAAACTGGGCTGTGGCAATATAATGGGGAATTAATTTAGGCCCTATCCTAACCACCCGAATGATAATATAAATCTATGTTTAGACAATGTAAGGTGACAATGCACAAAGACAAATAGGAATATATAAATGCTAATTTCAAAAGCATTCAGCAGTTTGATTATAATACACTAGTTGTTCCCCTTCACCTACAACTCAATTTAGCCCTAGCTGAAACATTATCCTGCATGCAAGCAATTGCGTTTTGTACTTGTATGGTAAGTGACAGTTCGAAGCATCATTTTAAGAGCATACAAGCCCTTTCATTTGAATTTCAAAAGATGAGAGGAATTGCACATTTGAAACTATGCTGCCGGTGTCATTATCAAAGGGCGGGCAATATTCGGTAGTGAAGACATTCCGAGAAACAGGTCTGAAACAAAATGACAGTAAGTTATTTTAGTCTGGTTGCACAATGTTCTTTCAACTGAATGCCTGCACATTAACAGCAACATCTCTTATATGTAAGGAGTTTAGACTGCCCAAAAACAAGAGCAACAAAGAGAAAGAGAAAGAGATAAAAGGTGGGGAAGAGTAAAAAATCTAACCAAACCCAAATTGTGGCAACACGACAAAAATATTGCATCATCCAAATTTATCACATAACTTTGGGTCACAGACTTAACAGCTGTGGATGTAATGACTGTTGATAATACTGCTGTCTCCAGGATTGTGAAATTACCAAAAGAAGCCCTTCAGAAAATGAACTGCTTCAACAGAAACCCTTTCTGTCAAGTATAATTGCTTCAACAGAAACACCTTCCATCAAGTATAATAATGGTGTAAAAGTAGTTATTCTGAATGTCGCATACTAAAATATTTATGTAAAGCAAACACGCGCGCACGCACTTTCACAGTCACACACAGCCAGAAAGACACACTCACACTCCTCTAGGCTCTTTCATAAGACTGGCATAGCTCTCTCTCTTTTTCTTCATGAAATAATTGTCTCTCACTTTCTCCTTCTGGTCAGAATACTGTGTCTATGTCTGATGGTACAGAATGAAAATTAATGACAGTCTTGACTTTGACCTGTGAGACTGCAGTGGGTGTAAGATCTAATTTAATCCTAATTCAGTATAATGAATACTGTGTAATAGTAATTTTGTAAGAAAAATAACATACAAATACAAGGTAAAAGCATACTGTAAGATAAATAGTATTTTAAATAACTGATATATTGAGATAAACAATCTGTTCAATGGTTGGACATACCTACTCACTCATTCTAAATTATTTCTGTTTTACACTTTTTTAAATAATAGTAAACACATCAAATAAAACTATAGGAATAAACTAGAAATAAATACAGTAAATAAATAAACAAATGAACGAACATGTAACCTCTTCAACTATGGGGCATTTTTGGGCTGCCCCCTGCAATCTTTTATATAATATAAAAGCACAACATTTATACGTACTGTGGACTAATTGCCAAATTTGGTCTCATTGTTTTAGAAACACCTCCAAATATTATAAATGTTTTTGTTATTGTTGTTCTAATTTCTAAGCATGAAATTGTTGTTCTGTTCACTCAACCTCCCTCCAAAAATCTTATTTTATTTCACTAGATGGCAGAAAGTACTAGAATAATTTTTTTGCCACCTACCATCACAAAATGCCATAATGCTGTATCGCATTTTTGCCCTGACTGATGTGCTCATCCACAGACATTTAGCCTAATTTTCAGTTCAAACATCACCCTCATTGCTTCATTGAATATCTCGGCCTCTGAGTGGACTAAAAGCTCAGTCTAGATGTTATTAGAAAGCTGAAATCCTCCCCTTTGCAGTGAAATGCGATAACATTTTATAATTAATAGTCGATAACATATATTTCCAATTATTTAAAATTGGATCATTCAAACAAGCAGGCTCACAGACAAGTAAAAAAATGCTAAAAGCGGATATAAAGTTTTTAGCTATTTGGGACTCACAGCTGAAGTTTATCAGCACATAAAAGACAGTTGTAAATGATGTCTCACAGATATATTTCACTTTGTGATTCTTTTGAAAAATCTTTCAAACTGTGGTATTAGGGCAACAAAAGAAACTGTACAGTCACATTCCTGAGAGCTTTAACTTTTATATTCATAGTAATATTTTGTATTTATACTGTATTTTTGTTCTTTATATAACAGATTTGCACTACGTGTGTGTATGTGGGTATGTATGAAGGTGAGGGTATGTACGTATATGTATAATTATTTATTTTTTATTCTTTTTTGTTTTTTTGTTTTAATTACCTATGTCTTGCTGCTGTTTTTGGTATTGTTTGTATTGTTGTACACTGGAAGCTCCTGTCACCTAGACAAATTCCTTGTCTGTGTAAGCATACTTGGCAATAAAGCTGATTCTGATTCTTCTGATATTTCTACCACATGACCTCTAGGTGGTGCTGATTTGCGATGCAATTTTTTCAGGCCTTACTTTGTTATTTTTGTAACATAAATGCAGAAGTGATGGTTATTTATTATTCAGATTCTAAGCTTTCCAACAATACCCCATATGCCTGACTTATGTATTTTCAATACTTTAACATTTTAAGAGTAAACTATTTTTGTGACATAACACCCTCTTTTGGACCTGCAGGCAGGTAAGCGGAGTTGAAGTGGTCTTAATTCATTTTTTTTTTTTTTAATTCATGGGCTGTGGCCCTGTTTTATAAAACTTTTTTTTATTTTTTTGCTGTCAGATGGCTACGTAAGACATGTCCAGAATGAGACTAAATCATAATAAGAAGGCAGTAATATATGTAGATAGCATTGAAAAAATGTATCTTGAAAAGCTATAGGCAGACTGATTCTACCTTTATTTAAATTAAATATCCGGAAATGTATGATGTGTTAAATTTATGACGTGACAGTACAGTGCTTTTTTCCCATTCTTCTGTCATTTCCTGAAACTGTGATTAGAGCCAGAGACAGAAATGAATGGTAAAACAAAAGCAGTAGAGAGTTCAGAAGAGTCATGGTAGGAAATGTCAAGATAAAAAATGTATATCCTGAGGTGTAGTGGTCTCTCTCTGCCACTTTCTCACACACAAACGCACGCGCATTGGTGCGGTTATCCTGATGAGGACTCTCTATGAACTCTCTACATAATATGATTTTCATACTGTAAGAACTATGGATTCTATTCCCTAAACCTACTGTAACCCTCACAAAAAACATTTACATAAAAAAAAAAAAAAAACATAATTTAGTGATTTGAATTATGGGTACACTAGAAATGTCCTCATAAACCACATTTACAGCATAACACCCTTGTAATTACCAAGAGAGAGAGAGAGAGAGAGAAAATTGGTAGAAATAATCTATAGACACACAAACTCACACACTCTGTACACCCTTGAATAGAGCTGACGAGATCAAACTGGACTTCAGTGGGTTTTATCCCCCCCCCCGAACAAAATTCAGCAGCACTGCTTTTAGAAGAAAGCGAAGCAATTGTACCCTGACAAACACTCCACCATCTTGTCTCCACAACAACAAGAGAGAGAGAGAGAGAGAGAGAGAGCGAGAGAGCGAGAGAGCGAGAGAGAGAGAGTTGTGAAATACATCAGTCACAGACAGAGCCCAGCCATGAGAGCTGCTTATGAATGGATGGCCCTTGAAGAAACATCCTGCTTCATCATGCTTAGGTTAATAGGAGCAAAGTGTGCTAAATCGCATCACTACTGATTATGTCCTATGCATCTTAATATTTATATGTCTTGCTGCTTTGAAAAGACACTTTGTGTAATGCATCAACAGACTCTCTTAACTCTCTGACAGAATTTATTTGTGATGTGCATATTTGTGCTTAGTTGACATTAAACTCTTTTGGGAAGATGAAATGTCCTGCAGTGTGACGTGCTATGATTCATTTAATTACAGAGATAGTTCAACCAAAAATGAACATTTTCGAAACCTTTTAAAAAGACAATACATAAATAAAAATGTAAATAAATGGTGACCAGCTAGAAAACTTAAGATATACACTTTTCCTTATTCATTCTACTATCATGCTACTATTAACTATTTGACTAATAGAATTAGGTAAGCTAAGCTGAAAGCAAGATTTTTTTGCTAGTTACACTACAAGCTACATGCAGAAGTAGCTTGCTACATTTAAGCTGCTTATTTCTTTTTCTTTCTTTTTTCTTTTTTAACCAAATACATGCAAAATACTGCCATAGACAAAGCATATAAAAGTATATTTCATATAATGTTTATCAAAGCCATGATGCATGTCAATTACTTGTATGTGTAAAAATACATACTTTCAAAATAGCAAAAATCTGAGTTACAGCCAATCTTTAGAAGTTAAAATACTATTTCAAAAGTATAGCCACAAGATTTTAAGGATATACATATAAACATGATGTTAGTGTGATAAAATCACTTACTAACCTTACCATGATGAAGTAAAGTCAACAAACCCTAAAATGACTGTAAAAAATATGATTTAAACAACTTTACAGCTCAAATAATACACGTTAAAGAATAAATAAAATAAATTTTCAGCATTTTGGTGAAGGAGTTTCGCTCTAAAGGATTCAGTGTGCAAATGAGCATGGCGTGTGTTTTTGATTGAATTGTAAACCTATTCAGATTGGCATGACTGATTCATTTGTGAATCGGACAAGTTCTGTTTTAATACTGCTGACTGTAAACACTGTATACACAGTTTGAAAATGCAGAGTTGTACTTCCTAGCTTTGCTACTGATTTAATTGAATTTTATTTTATATAAAAACAAGTGAAGCTACGACCTTGTTACTGAGAAATGTAGTTAAGCTACAGCAAAGCTAGTGCCCATTACTAATTCATTGAGCTGCATGCTTTTTCATCATCTATATTCATATAATCATCACATTTATCTGAGGTTTCTTTGCTGGAATCCACTCATTAAAGTATACATACACAGCTGACAATCCGATAAAAATATTTTTTTAAGCGCTGCTGAGCCCAGAGCCCACAGATGGCCTGTCATTTTTAAATGCGTCAATTATGATGTGATTTCCCATAACACTGGCTATTCCAGTTCCAGAAGTACCTTTAAATAAGTCACGCAGGTGTTGAAAATGCAAATGGAAGCAGGTGTTTACATCCAAAATGACTTGCCTTTCATTCTGTATCTCAGATGTTGAAAAGCAGGCAGTCACTTTCGCAAAAGTGGAATAAGGAGAAAGACATTCTAAGTTTGTTGATGCTTTCTCCCAGATGCTTTTTCACATAGCACAACTTCAGTCCTAAGACTGTAATAAATAAGCACCAGGGGCGGTGTGAGAGGTAAGATAAATTAAATCCAAAATTGCTTTGTCCCTGCTTTCTATTACACTGTGCTGTCCGCCGCTCCCAACTTCCCCATCTGCTGTTACCTCAGAGGAGAAACTTCAGGTGCCTTATCCAGACATGAATAATAAGCTTACATGTTAATATTTATATTCCATTCAGAGCCTATTTGGAGCACCCCATACACTTTGCTTTGGCTTTTTTCTATAGCCTGTGAGTGACTGTGGTGACTTTAAATGAAGCCATTCACATTGCTGGAAAAATGGTGTAATTTATGTTCAAAACGTGCTGACCTGTTTTCCACATATCTTTAATCTTATCAAAGCTTTAGAAGCTTTAGAAAGACCAAGAAAAGACAGATTGAATGTAGTAATGGGATGCAGAGAAAAAACTGATACACAAAAGATTTATGCCAGCGGTTAAAAAGCATTGAAGTATAAAAACATGGAAAAATATGGTATAATTTTTCTTTCTTTAAATGATGTATTTTCCAAATGCAGAAAACAAAGAAAAAAATATTTGTTTATGAGGCCATTTATTGAGGTCATTACATGATTATGTCCCATGGCAAAAAACCAGGGGACCATGAAATTTGAAAGTTTATCTTATTGAAGCATACAGTGCAAGAGCCTCAGGTTTAACGAGTCACAAGTGCAATTTTGGGGCCTGAATTTGATTCCCGCTGTGATGACTGGATGTATAACAGAATTGCTAATCTTTAATAGCATTAGAATGAAATATCTGAGATAGTTTAGTGTTCTTTAGATTGAAAACTTTTGCATTCAAAACCATAAAAAAAAAGGAACATTTTGGACTAAACTGTGTATTGCCATGTGACACACTGAGTATCAGTATAACACTGAAGATGAAAAGCCAAGCTTTAAATTGGCTATCTATTCAAGCAAAGCCAAACATGCAGCAAAGAGCTGTGATTTTATCATTCTAAATTATAATTAAGCTGTGAATTGAAAACCTATGGAAATGTTAAATAATCACATTCAGACAAATGCATGGTTGCATTTCAACAAGAGATCTGTTCTCTAAAAGGACAGGCTTCTTTTCTAAAGTGACAGCACTGGAGAGAGAGAGGAGTAACAGTAAAATGTGCTGGAGCTTTTTCCAGTAACTGGACTGAAAATGTAATGTAATGCAATCACTGTTCTTCTATGTACTGTCTTTACTGTGAGTGCTTTTACTGAACGTTGAAATATACTTTTCTTTATTTCTTGAATTACTTCAAGAGACTCATTTCTTTTCTAGGACAGCCAGTGCATTCCATTTTGGCCCAAGCAAAACATAATTTTGAACTCTGAGAAAATGAGGACAAGGTTTTGTCATAACTCTGAAGAGTAAAATTTGCTGAACTCAGAATGTACACAGACTAATGCCAAGCGCACACTATAAGACCGAAGATTGTCACCCTGCTCACATTTCTAAAGAATGTCCTATTAATTTCAGTTAGGAAACGTCTAGGTTACGGATGTAACCTCTGTTCCCTGATGGAGGGAACAAGGTGACGCTTGCCAATCTGGGAACGGGCCAAGCCTGGCTGGGCCTCTTTTCTCTCTATGTTTCTTGCATAGAGCAATAGACAGTCGGGGCCCTTACACGCATTGAGGGAAGGGGGTCTTACCCAGTTTCCCCTATTTTCAGGGGAGACCGCGGAGACCACCCTGCCCAACTGGGGAGGTATGGTGGTGAATACGTCACATGTGTTCTTAGGCGACACGTGGAAGTGGCGGTGGCAGATCCAGCCTCAGCGGTGGAGTTGCTACACACAGCGACCGGGGGCAGCGAAACTTACCCAAGGAAAACGCGGGTCTGCTCGTAAGGGGACCGTGTCAGCGGAAAAATACACACAGGGGAGTCAGCGTAGGAGGCCCTTACTCTGTGGAGCACCTATACCAGTACAGGGTAGCCATCAGGGTACCCGCAGTGGCTTGGGTCGGCAAATTCCTCCGCCGAACTGCGGACCCATGAGGGCTAGGGAGGAATCAACCAGGGATTCACGTTGAGTGGAGTCTCCTGGGAAAAAAGACGCACTGTTTTACCTCAAGCGAGGGAAAGGGCGTATACGCGCAAGCGATTCACCCGGCCAGCCCATCAGCGTGTTACCGAGTTCTACTGGCTCGGACCTGAGAAAACACGGGATGAAACTGACTCTGGTGCTGAGAAAAGACTCAAAGCACTTACCTTGCTCCGGACATCCGGCAGGGGGCGGGTTGGTGACTGAGGAGGAGGTCCTCTAGTGGCGTCCTCTGGACTCGTCAGAACCGGCCGGCCGGGGAACAGTCGTGGGGCTGAAGGCGGATCTGGGGCCGCGTTCAGCGTGCCGGGACTGTTGAGGCCTGGCGGCAGAGTGCCGTGAGAACGGCATTTGCAGGCCAGGTGACCCAGAGACAAAAGAGGAAATAGCTCTATTATTGAGAATGTGAGTACCCTCCGTTAGGGGGTGTGGCAAATGAAATAAATTCAACAAAAGATTCTCCTTCCGGCCCCCCAACGGGGAACGGAGTGGTCTTACCAGCTCCGGAGCTAACGTCTCAGTCTCTGGGTCGGTCATCTCAGGAGCACCTGGGAGCCTTCCGGGTCCTCGAGGGGGTCCGTGAGATGAGGGGGCATCCATCTTCTGCGGGGAGCTCCACGCCAGGGCGGAGAGCTGGGCCCATGTTTGTTGAGGCGGAGCACCGCTTTTCTTTCTTTCTTGAAAGCCGCAGGAGGACGCCCTCGGCGAGCAGACAGGGCATGGCCCCTGGTGGCACGTTTGCGGCAAGGCAGGATGTGAAAATAGCCTCCATCTGTTTCTTCACCACTGAGGGCTGCTGGGTAGAGTCGTCAGGTGGTGTCGCCGAATGGACGGAGCTGGGAGACGGGAGCGTATGAGAAAGCGTGCTTTGTCTACCTCCTCTACTTCGACCAGGTCCAGTCCATGTGTTGAGTTTCCGGACCACAAGGGGGGCCATCGCCTGTTTGAGTGCAGTTCCTGCAGCACGTCAAGAACAGGACTACCCAAGTGCACATTTTTGGAGCCTTGGCCCGGTGGACTGCAGGGGGGGGCCATGGCGTGCAGGGGGGGAGTGGTCTGGGACCGCTCTACCACCGAGGGTAGTGAGAGCGGAGGAGCGAGGAAGCTTGGCTTGCTCAGCTCGTCATGCACATCCGGGAAGAAAGGAACCAGGGGTGGGGCGGCTGTGGCGGCGCACATGCCCGTGGAACCAAACAAGTAGCCGTGAGGGGAGGGGGCGGGATTTTCGGTCCAACCTCGCGTTCGCTGTACCCGGGGAAGTATATCGGACGTCTGTGCATCAGGCTCAGACTGGGCGCGCAGACCCGAAGGTGGCGGCGCAGACGAGTCATGAGCATCAGACGCCGCTGTAACGCTCTCCGATGCAGCGGTGATTATCGTCATCCAATCCCGGGAGCTCAAGGGACAGGCAGGCCGGCCATGAAGCGGGCCGCACTCATCCCGAGCAGATGGGAGCAAGCAAGCGTGCTGGGGAGGCGGGTGGTTCGCTGGGATTTACCCGGCGAACACAGCCCGTCTTTATCCCCAAATAACATTCATCGCCCGCGGCGCCTGCCCCAATCCCGTGGGAAAGAGGCGAGGCGCGGGGGGCGGCTGAAGTGGCTTTCTCTCACTACAAGAAAAAGCCTACGACCGCAATGCTGTCATGGCTATGTTCTCGCACTGAAAACATAGACCATTCATAAAAACGCTGCCTGCATGTAATCGCAATCCAGGTACGCCAGGCAGTTTTTATGACCGTAGGAGGTGGGGAGAAATCGACGCATCCGGAAACTACACAGAGGCGGAAATGCGTCTTTAAAAAGGAACTACACCGCTGTGTATTGCTATTTTAGAGAGAATCACTCTCTTAAACAACTCTCTTAGAGTTGGGTTTCTGCACTGTCGAAGCGCCCAGGGGCAATTGCACTGCCGTGCAAGAAGGAGAAATCGCCGCTGTAATGCGCCCTCAATCCAACAGCATGCAGAGCGTCAGAGGAATACAGGAACTAGTGTGATCTCACGCGAACAGCATGCACAACCATCGGCTCCGAAGAAAATTTCTGAATGAACTCTAGTATTTGCCTCGCCTTTATACCCGTATGTCCGGGGGCGGGGTATGCAAATACTGACTGCCAACTTCTCATTGGCCTTTTTTCAATGGATCAGAGGCATATTCGGCGCTCAAGAGAGACCCCTAGTGTCGCTTCTCCGACACAACGTGGAGAGAGCGACAGACGGGGAACCCTACATAGTGCAGGCTGATATATTCAGTTCCCGACACAACCGCTACGTAAACCAATCAGGCAATTACAGCCTGTGTCAAAACATATACAGTATAAACAGTACTCACCTCAACAGCTTTGACTTAAGTTCAGCAGCTCAGCCTTGCATAGCATTCCTCCTCCTCCTCCTCCTCCTCCTCCTCCCTAGCTTGGGGGGGTGGGGTTTCTCTCGACTCAGATGCAAAAAGTTTCCAACAGCAGAAGCATATTGACCCATGTTAAGCAGCAGCAGCGTGCATAAAGCAGATCTAGTCTGTCAAGACCAAAACTACTACAAGGTAATATACATTAATAAAATATTTTATCTTTAAACTACTCTGAGAGTTGTCCTACCTGAACTCACAGTTTCTTGTCTTTTGTTGTGTTGGTGCACACTTTACACAACTAATCAAAGTGTGTCAGTAGGTGTGTTAATTACATGTGTTTATCATTCACCTCTCTGAATCTTGCTACAATCCAGAAATGTATTTGCACATAAACTTTCACAACGTAACTGTTCATTCTTGACAACATGTCAACAAACATCAGAGAGGACTTGCAAAAAGAAGAAAAAGAGTGTGTGCAAACTTGTCGACCAGATTTCAAATCTTTCGAAAAAGATTTTAAATTATGTTGTAGCATCCAGGACTAGTCGAAGTGGATCTCACAACAGCTAAACACACACTAGATCAGCATTACCGATGGACACGTGCTGTGAGTTCACTACGATACAGGGATTTTTGTTTGAGACCTTAAACCAACCTGGGGTGCGTTTCCCATACAAGTACGTAACTCTCGGCTTAATCAACATAATATGATGCATCACTGGAAAATGTAACTAGTGAGTCCCAAAACTGTAGTAACTATGTGGCACATCCATCATTTCAATCACAATGGTTCAACAATATAGAGTCAAGTCAATTTCAGTATTTATCAACGGTACACCTTTGTCGTTAATGATATAATTTTTTTTAATCATAATCATAGTTTCATTTAAATGCATTCAAATGTAAATCTTATGGCTTGGTAAAGGAGCGTTCTACGAGTGACAAGCAAACAGCCAATAACAAGTTGCGTTGCTGTGGGGTTGGGTTGCGCCATCGCCATGAGACATCAGAGCACACAAACACATGCAAAAATGACTGCCGTGCAGTTTTTTTGGTTTCTTTACGTCTGACCAACATCAAAACACCGTTGTGTGTAAGCTTTAAAAAAAAAAGAACAAATGTCCCGCCCAAGTACGGAAACACAAGCAACTAATTATTTCATCACTTTAACCACTTCCACCCTTTGGAATATGCAGCATGTTGTACGCCACAACCTACATCTACCTCACCTCAACAAACTACCCACAAGCAGTCCACGATGGCGAGGTAGGCCTAGTCAGCAACAATGCCTTATGAGAAATCCTCCAAATGATTTTTGTAACATTTTATTTATTAAGTTCAATAGTTTCTTTAACACTTATGTATTTAATCTTCATATAAGATATAAGAAAGTAGATATTTGATACAATGTATTTAGATTTTGACTGTTAAAACTAAAATAATTTTTTGTTTGCAATAATAGAGTGGGCAAATTACAAATACAGTGGTTAAATTCAAACCTTTTTTCTACTGGTGTTTGTTTAAAAAAGGTTATTAAAATGTATAAATTATTATTGATACCGAATGATATGAAACATTATACCGAGATAATTTTTTTTAGCTGTATCACCCAGCCCTAGTTACTATACCAACATTTTTGCACAATTATTTTTATGTGCCTTGTTGTATATATAACATGGTATTTTCTGGTGAAATTAACATGAGATGCACAACAACAACCACTTTTTTCCCCTTTCATAGAAATCACAAGTGGCAAATTATCTGTTATCTGTAGATTATACACTTTTCTCCCTTCTCTTTTTTTTTAGCTTTTTCCTGGTTTCCTTAAAAATATGATATATTTTATAGATGAACAACCCTTACATCCCAAATCTGACAGCTAAAGCATTTAATGTACAATAAATGATGGATTTTCTTTCTGTTAGATCCTCATCTGTGGCATTCTAAACAGGGAAGTGACTTATTAAAATAGGCTTTATCTCAGTTGCAGGCCAGGGACTTGTTTTTAGTGTTGGGATTGTTCTTCTCACCAGATGGCTGTGGTGTTAACAACAACAACCCACTTTTTGTAGCTGATACTCAAAGGCACAGGATTCAGCACAAAAAAAAACAGACGTGACTGAACGTGCTAATAAAATTGGTCTGCTCTCGGTGTAAACACAGTTAGGGCTGTCTTAATATTTGTCCTTCTCCAATTCTGCTTTTCCCATTCTCAATTCTGAAGTTTCAGATACTGACTGTAGAGAGTGGTCACTATGTTGCTAATGAAGTACACACGCACACACAACACACCCCTTTGAGGTTTCAGGAGTATGGAGATGGGATTGTTTCATATTAACATACAAATGGAAAGAGATCCCCACAGCCACCACCATTGTGTCCTTGAGCAAGGCACTTAACTCCAGGTTGCTCTGGGGGGATTGTCCCTGTAATAAGTGCACTGTAAGTCACTTTGGATAGAAGCATCTGACAAATGCATAAATGTATATGTAAACAAAAAGTTGGTTCACAAATAAATTTAATGAGATCTTGTGATGAGAGTCTGTGAATCGGTCTCAATCACATAATTTTACTGTGTTCAAAGGATTCATTGTTGTACTCTCAATTTTGTAATATATATTGTGGTTTAATAGTGCAAATGTTTTTATTCATCCTATTTACTGTATTTATTGGTTTCATTTTTAACACATTTTAACTCATTCTGATGTATTTATTTAAAGATTTTGTATTTAGGAATGGAGAGATGAGGGTTATCTTTAATTAAATAATGTCTGTTCGAATTAGCAAAGGCAGGAAATTGTGTACTTAAACCAGCCGCCTCTAGAGGGAGTGGAGGATATGGACGATGAGTGTTTGAGCACATGGACAAGGTTGTAGCACTGCTTGAGTGCATATATACTCTAGCCTACATTGTTTAGTGAGGGGAGTAAGTACTGTACATAGTACCACAAACAGGGCTATTTTTAGAGTTTTTTTTATGAAACCTTGTTTTTATTAGTGCTTTTAAAACACTTTATTTGCACATTTGCACCGCTACTGGATTAAACATCTTTTTTGGAACGCTATTCCTTCTCTCCATTGTGATTCTCCTTTGTGACTGCTCCAGTCCCTATCACACATGTTAGGATCCATGTGCAGGAAGTTTATTAGAACACAAGCAACCAATCTAAATTGGCAGGCAAATAGAAGTAGAAGTTACGTAGGCGGTATAATCCAATAAACAAAAAAGACAGTCCAACAAGGCAAACAAAACCAAGAGGTATCCAAAAAGAATAACACTTCGCAACGTGACAATGCAAACAGCATGGTATTTATATAGTTCAGACAGTGGAAGTAACCAATGAAGAAATGGTACAGAGTTAGTATTTGGGAGAGGGCTCCTTCTGGTGGTTGGTAGGAGGGGTAACAACCTCGGCTGTTACAATATTACACATATTAATTGGTGTCCTATATTGGAGCTGGAACCACTGAGTTTTGGAGCAGGTGAGTACTCTCCAAGTTGAAGGGCAATACACTAAAATAGATGGCAATAACTAAACTAGACAGTCAATTATCACTGTCAGAACATGATGTTGTATTTAAGAAAGGGACCCTGTAATACTACCTCCTAAAACATTCACACAAAAGTGCTAAAATGAAAAATTATAATACATATTACCTTACAACTGCTTTTATAAAATACATTAACATATCCAAATAATATATAATCCAACCAAATTATTGGCATAGCAGATCATGTACACTGTAATATAGGGTATTAATTTATGGTTTGTGCACCTAAAATCATCTCAAATGATTCATGTTTATAAATACACTTTCTGTAGTACTGATCTTTTGTAGTGCCAAGTATTGTGTCTGTTTGGATCTGCCATGCAACATTAAGAGTAAAGGTTTTGAAGGCGATTCATAAATGAATGCTGGACAGAGTTGTGTTTGTGTTTTTTTATTTATTTGATTCAATTTATTTGTAAACTAACTTTTTAGTTGTAAATCTCTTTCCATTTGTATGTTAATATGAAACAAAAATAACCCCATACAGAGTGGCTGCATCTTCATCTTTCCATCTGGTTAAGTTCCAGTGTGATCTGTGGTCGATCTCAAGTGACAGATGCTCCTCACTTTGTTTGTGTGCCACACACATATGCAAACAGACTTTTTCTTTTACTTTTTTTTTTTTTTAACTAAAAGCATACACATCCTGTATATAGAGAAAAACACATGCACGCAATTTCCCCATTGCTCTTTTTAACGGTGAAACCTGCAGTGTTTAAAAATAGACACCAGTGTATAAGCAGGGTTGGGGAGTAATGGGATACATGTAATGGGATATTGTATTTAAAATACAAAATATAAGTACCTGTATTCCACTACAGTTAAAAATTAAATCATTGGTAAATAAAATGCATTTGCATTCAAAAAGTATTTTGATTACTAAAGAGATTACTTTGCATTTTATTTTCATTTGTTTCATACAATATTTAGTCCTTTCAGATGGAAAACATTTATACATATAAATGATGTGATCCAAAGTGCATTTAAACAGCGGTGAAACACTTTCTTATGATGTTACATTCATACAAGCAGACAGAGAAGTAAGTTTGAATTAAGTTTGGAGCAGAAGAAATAGAAATAAACCTTGTGTAAATTGTCAGCTTTACGCGAAGATAAAATTCTATTTCTAGCCATTTTACATGCACGTTACACGACACAATCATATTTTTTTAACAAGATAATTCATGTTAGATCATAATTTCTTTTTTCTAGTAAGACTTTTGATATTAGGGCAAAAATTATATTCTTGATAATAATTTTTTTATTGTTTTCCTGTAAAAATATAAACAAATCCATAAAACAAGATCAATTTGATTAATCTTGTTTTAGAAACAACACTGCATAAGATATTTAGGTTTTTTAGAGAATGTATTTTTAACATGTGTATTTTGTCTTACTGTACATAACAAGTGAAAAAAAATCTATCAGTGCTGAAGAAGTAATCTATAGTATTTAGAATATGTAACTGACCTTGAGTAATCTAACGGAATATGTTACAAATGACATTTTACAGCATGTATTCTGTAATCTGTAGTGGAATACATTTAAAAAGTAACTCTCCCAACCCTGAGTGTAAGCAAGTGTTTACACAATTTACAAAGCAATGCTAGCACTGCAGGCAGCATTTGGACTACCATCTGAGAGTGAGCCAAGTCACATAGAAACACAATAATATTAGAGCACTTCAATGTGGGGGAAACATTGATTACAAGACTTTATTTAAAACATAATTTCAACTAAATAAAGTGGGTCTCTTTCACTAATAATTTTAGTACGCTCATGCATTCTTACTTATGAGCGCAAAGTTTGTTCAAACATAATGTTTACTAAATTCACAAGTGGTCCATTAGGTAAGCACATTCATCTGTTTTAATTCTAATGTTCATGAATTTACATTATTCTAAATCAAGGAGAATGGGCCTTCAGTTAATAATTAGCATTGTACTTTGCAAAACCATCTCTATATTAGGGCTTTCTGCACAATCTCACCTGTGCAGCCATTTGTCATTCTCAGAAAATTTATTCTTATGCTTTCTGTTGAAACACAATAACCACCTTATCTATGAGCATAGATTACATGCAAATGGCTATATTGTTTATGCTGAACCTACATACAGAACCCATTTATAAAAAAATATATATTTCAGCTAAACATATTCTATGTTTCTAAGGCAACTGGTAGTCAGTGAGGTTGCACGTTTCATTTGGTTCTGAAATGTATTTAATTTTATTATTATTATTATTATTTTATCTTCAAAGTTCTTGATATATCATGATATCTGTGTGAAAACATTTGTGAACAATGAGTGCCAGTGAGTTTTCACAGCTTTTAATTTACTTTATAATTCTGAGACTAGAAAAAATAACTATATTGTTAAATAGCCGTCATCAAAGAACCAGAAAGTCAGGCTTTCCCTATCTGGAGAGTTTAAAGCACTTGCTTTGTTACAGCAGGGGTAAAGTTATCCATGGATGACCATCCCACAGTCAGGGGAAGTTTTCCTCTGCTTGCCTCTGTGGGCAGTATTATTGGCAGGCTTTTGAACATCACATTGTTATTTCAGCTCTGCAGCACGTAGCTACCGCTAACTCCACTGCTGCCTCCCCCAGGGCCCAGGGACTTTTAATCTAATTAAAACAGGCTGAGAGACAAGTTGAAAGATAAGGTCGCCACGGAAACTAAGGAAGTGCCTAGCAAATGTGATTCTTGTCCTCAGCATCCATGACATTACCCAAGTTATCAGGCTTTGAGCATGTGCATGTAGCATAGGGACTTAGCTACCAGCTGACTGACAACTTTGGAGAGAGGGTGGAACTCACTGTCAGTGGCTGAGTCAATGTGACTGACAGGTTAATCAATCACAAATCCAAACAAGGACACAGTGAAACCACAAGAAGGCTACTTTCCATATTTCAGCAGTAAATTAATTTGTTTTTCATAGTAAAGCAAAAAATGCTGCTGTCATTTTCTGCATATCACGGCCTCATTCAGCATATCACGGTGCCATTTTGCGGCCATTTTAAGCCTGTCGTGGCCCGTTCGACATAATGCTGCAACCCTTTTAAGCTTATCGTTGCCTTTTCAGCCCCGTTTCGTGGCTGGCCCACCAGGAAAAGTCCCAGTTCTCCCTATGGCCAGTCCACCCCTGATCAAAGACAACATACCTACATTAATCTACAAGCAATACTGACTACATAAAATATTATTTCAATAATGTCTTTGTTTGCTGTGTCTTTTTCTTAATATCCTCTTTTTCAATCCACCAAGTTAATATGTTTTCTTTGTAAGGATTATGCACGCCATAGGGAGTCATGTGACCTTCTGTAGAGGTTCGTTTGAGACTTTGATTGACATGCTATCAAAAAATTAGAAAAATCCATTATTTTTTAAAGGTGCCAACCCTAGCAAGATATTTACAGGAAGATTTAGCAACATTTAATCCTATAATGTGGGAAGAATTATACAAACCTCACAATGTGACACACCTTGGGATATAATACATTGCACATTATATCCCAAAATTTGTTGCATTGTGAGGCAATGTACACACTAGTTCATAATTGACATTTGAATTCCTGACCTCCTGCTGAGGAAAATTGCATTCCATATTCCTATTTGTCTTAAAAGTAGTTTAATGGGGCCTTGTCTCTGGTAAGGTATTGTATTAAGCCATTAGTTGATGGGAGCCATTAATTTCCCTAATAGTCCATTAAATTTTTACACTTCGTTGAGCCAGCAGAGTCTGAAAACTTAGGACCCACATATCCTATCAATTCCATTTCCAACTGGGGCAGCTTGACTCCATTGGTCCTTAGAAAGGTCATAGCCTCTGTTTAAACAATAGTTAGAAACTTTTCCACTCTAAGCAGTATAGGTAGGATGGCTAGGTTACGTATATAACCTCTGTTCCCTGATGGAGGGAACGAGACGTTGTGTCTGAGAAGCGACACTAGGGGTCTCTCTTGAGCACCGAATATGCCTCTGAGCTATGAATAAAGGCCAATGAGAAGTTGGCAGACAGTGTTTGCATGCCCCACCCCGGACATACGGGTATAAAGGCGGAGAAATACTGTGAGTTAATTTTCAGAGGAGCTGGAACTGGTCCAGCCACTACAGTGGCTCGGCTCAGCGACGTAGCCGGGAGGACACAACATCTCGTTCACTCCATCAGGGAACAGAGGTTACATACATAACCTAGACGTTCCCCGTCTGTCGCTCTCTCGACGTTGTGTCGGAGAAGCGACACTAGGGGTCCAATTTAAATCACGCCATGCGCTGAGCCGTGTACGTGTTCTGCTGACACAGGAGTGGGCAGGTATTTCACATGCACAGGCAACCAGCTGTGTCAGACTGCACGTACCCTTCCCCAATGCCCCAAAAAAGTCGTCGGAATACTTCTGGTTACCCTAGACAGGGGAACAAGGCGACGCTTGCCAACCTGGGAATGGGCCGAGCCTGGCTGGGCCTCTTTTCTCTCTATGTTTCTCCGCATAGAGCAAGTCTTACCCAGTTTCCAATTCTTTCAGGGAGAAAAGACCCTGCAGAGACCACATCTGCCCTGGAAGGGGAGGTAAGAGTGGTGAATACATCACATGGGTTTTTAGGTGACATGTGGAAAGTGGAGCAGTGGTAGATCCAGCATTAAGGAGGGGGGACTGCCTAAGGGAGACGCGGATCCACTTTTGTAAGGGGACCATACTGCGGATAATGCACACAGGGTGAGTCTGCGTAGGAGTCCTTGACCTGTGGAGCACCTATTCCAGTACAGGGTAGATTAAGTACCCGTAGTGGACTGAGTCGGTGAGTTCCTCTGCTGAACTGCAGACCCAAAAGGGCTAGGGAGGAATCATCCAGGGATCCTAATGAGTGGGATCTCCTGGGAGAGAAAGCACACAGTTTTACCTCTGCCGTGGAGGAAAGGGCGCTGGGAGCAAGCGATCCATCCAGCCAGTTCGTCAGCGTGTCACCGAGTTCTACCGGCTCGGACCTGAGAAGACAGGGGACTATACTGACTCAACCCAGAGATTGTAAAATCTTGCAAAGGTATTAGGTGTTGCCCAACCCACAGCTCTGAATATGTCCGCCAGGGAGGTACCCCTGGCCAGTGCCCACGAGGACGCAACACTTCTTGTTGAGTGTGCTCGGACCCGCAAGGGGGGGGCACGGCCTGGGTGTGATAGGCCAATGAAATGGCATCCACTACCCAGTGGGAAAGCCTCTGTTTGGAGACAGTGTTCCCTTTCAACTGTCCACCAAAGCAGACATAGAGCTGCTTAGAGCATCTAAAGCTCCGCGTGCGATCCAAATAGGTGCGCAAAGCATGTACCAGCGCTTGCAGGTTCACTATCTGGTCTCTAAAGGGCGTGGTAGGAACCTTGGGCATGTAGCCCGGTCGCGGTCTTAGGATCACATATGTGTCTGCAGGACCGAACTCCAGAGATCTCTGAAGACCGGCGAGGACCACCGAGAGATCCCAGGAGGGGAACAGGCTTGGCCCGGGAGGGATTTAACCTCCGGGCGCCTCTTAGGAGCCTGCAGTGAGAGCATGAACCATCCACAAACGCAGCCTCATTGTGATCGCTGCCCAGACACACGAGACAACACCTGTGGCCGTCTGAAGCGGAGAGCACTCTACCGCATCCAATAACTACACTGGGGCGGAAAGGCATCTTTAAAAAGACGCATCCTGAAAAGGACGTACAACGCCGCTGTGTATTGCTCTTTTAGTGAAAATATCTCTTTTAAGAAAATCACTCTTTTAATAACTCTTTTTTTTTCTCTGCGCTGTCGAAGCGCCCAGTGGCAAACTGCACTGCGTGCAAGGAAGGAGAAAGCCGCTGTAATGCGCCGTCGATCCAACAGCATGCAGAGCGTCACAGGAATACAGGAACAGGTGTGACTCATAGCAATCAGCATGCACAACCATCGGCTCCGAAGAAAATTTCGGAATGAACTCATAGTATTCCTCGCCTTTATACCCATATGTCCGGGGGCGGGGTATGCAAATACTGTCTGCAAACTTCTCATTGGCCTTTTTTCATAGTTTTTCATAGTCTCAAGAGAGACCCTTAGTGTCGCTTCTCCGACACAATGTCGAGAGAGCGACAGATGGGGAATGACAGATGCAGTGATATGGCATTTTGCCCCTTGTTGTTTACTGTGCATCCAAGCAAGTCTTTTCCATTAACTGTGTATTAGTTGTACTGTACTGCATGTAATACTGTAAATACATATCTCATGTACATTTGTAAATTCACATATTTAATTCAATAACTGTACATAACCCTACCCTTGTACATACATTACCATTTGCAAATGTGCATACACCATTTCTATGTGCATACTATCATTTGTATGTCTATTTATACTCTTACCTTTTTTATATTCTGTGTCTCACTGTAATTTTCTGTGTGTACTTGTTTCTCCTATCAACAAAAAATAAATAATTCCTTGTGTACATGAGAACACATGGCAATAAAACTCATTCTGAGTAAAAGCATAGTCTCTTTGTCATCAATATTGGATGACAGTCAAAGTACACATTGTTATGGCTTAAAATAAATGGTTTCTAGGAAGGTATGTAAACATCTTTTAATGTCAGTGTCAATATGCTTTTTGTTTTTCAAACTAATTAAGAGCTGATTTAATTAGAAAAGGTTAACGTGTAAAGCCAAAACATGCATCCAATTACATAGGAAATCGTCACGTTAAATGCTAATTTTTGTCCACCTAAAATTGGACCCAATGCGCCAAGCATCACCATGTGATGACTGTTTATGCCTCATAATTTCCCCACACTGCAATTGTAACTGTACATTCATTTCGATCTCTGAATATGCATTTACCCAGAATTAATGCCATTTTGGTCATTGTTAGGACTTATTCATTTTTACTAGACGAGTAACCACTCAGAAAAGCACCCAATACTCTGCATGTCAATATTCATCTTATATTTACCTTATTAATCAATGCTTTAAATTGAACAAGAATTACAGTACACTTAAAATGTTATAAATGACTAGTTCTATTTAAATAAATACTGGATTCTTCAAACTTTCTGTTCATCAGGTTTAGTAGCACTTCCCAAAGATGTAATTGGTTTGTAGGACACTTTTCACTAACCTTATGATCAGAATTTACTGTCAACAGCCCAACACCTTAAACTTTGATTCAACCATCCTTAATGCTCATTTCTAATAATTTACCATCCAGTCTTTAAATTATTTATAGTGGTATATGTGTGGTTTCACTCTCTCTCGTTGTCTCTCTCTCTCTCTCTCCCTGTGCACACTATGTGTGTGTGTGTGTGTGTGTGTGTGTGAGAGAGAGAGAGGCAGAGAAGAGAATGTCAGGGCAACTGAGACAATGCAGGTGAGAAAGGAAAGCATGCGTACCTCATTGATAGAATAATGTTACTTGCTTTGTCAAAACGGTGCCAAAACAGTCATGTTTCCATAGTTTCTTTTTTATCCCCTTATTCTCCCCAATTTGTAATGCCCTGTTCCCACTACTTTGTAGGTCCTCTTGGTGGTGCGGTTACTCACCTCAATCCGGGTGGTGGAGAACAAGTCTCAGTTACCTCCACTTCTGAGACCATCGATCCCCACATCTTATCACGTTTCTTGTTGTGCATGACACCGCGGAGACTCCCAGCATGTGGAGTCTCACGCTACTCTCCGTGATCCATGCACAACTTACCACACGCCCCACTGAGAGAGAGAACCACTAATCACGACCGTGAGGAGGTTAAACCATGTGACTCTACCCTCCCTAGCAACTGGGCCAATTTGGATGCTTAGGAGACCTGGCTGGAGTCACTCAGCATACCCTGGATTCAATCTCGCAACTCCAGGGGTGGTAGTCAGCATCAGTACTCACTGAGCTACCCATGCCTTTAGTTTACATAGTTTCTTGATTGGTTGCAATGTGTGTCACAAGAATTTTGGCTTGTATTTAACACTTTAAATGTGTGCAGAGCACACATTGATTTGTAATACATGATTTGTAAACGCAAAGCGACCCGTGTTCAAGAACTGTGGCTTGTATGTGAAGAAGAACAATATAAATGACCACAAGCGTGGATGGCTCGGTTATCTCATATATGATTTTTAAACTTAAATGTCCAGGAATGTAATATTACTACCACATGACTGCATACGTACAGAACATATACTGTACTTCATCAATGGTTGAATTCTGTAGATACTATGAAAGTACAGGGATTTCGGCAGCAGCCAATTTTCCATCAGCAAACAAAAGTTTTCCATTTTTAGAAAATATTATTAGAAATAGTTGTCATTTTTTTTCAAACACAAGTGTGTGGACATTCTGATATAGTTCAAATTCTTCATTTCCATGTATTGAAATTGAAATTGCATCTAGTAACAAACAACTCCAAGGCATGAGACATCAAAAAATATTTTGTGATAATCAGAACACTATGAAAACGAGAAATAGTATGTTCTGCGAGGAAGAGCTTTATGATCCCGTGCTGTTTCGTTTTGAGAGAAGAAGTCGGGAGGTACATCAGTCTATAAAGCTGCCACCACAGGCCACCATTACAGTTTCCTGTGTGGTGGATACACCCAGTGGGCTTTCATATTTCCTTTTTTTCTGTTTACAGAGCTGTACTTCTATTGAAAAAGATGAATCTTAGTGAATCAATGCCTCTAAAGACTTCTTACATCATGCGTATATACAGTATATACCAACTATATATAGAAAAGTATAAATATGTTATGTATTTAAGCTTTCATATGGCAATACTGCTACTCAATTTTTAATACATGTGCTTGAAAGTAACACTGTGTGGAAAATATTGTGGGTTCCGTTGCAAGTAGCAAGGGTACTATAAATGAAGGCACATACCTTATGTAACTACATGATTTCAGACACAATAATGTTAAGGCAGATTTCTGTTTACACTGTGCATAGCAATTGAAAACTGTTTTA
This sequence comes from Xyrauchen texanus, assembly GCF_025860055.1. Lineage (NCBI taxonomy): Eukaryota > Metazoa > Chordata > Actinopteri > Cypriniformes > Catostomidae > Xyrauchen > Xyrauchen texanus. The sequence continues at coordinate 16,272,665 of NC_068294.1, forward strand.
GATGCTATTTGCTCTCTGGTGCAAATGGTGTCAGGTGATGTTTGCACCTCTAATTAAATACTAACATACTGTAGAGTGGTATCACTACAGTGTATTTATTGTCTTAATTTAGAGTCCAAAATACATCTTTCACCAACACCTACCACTAACCCTAAGCTTCCCTTACAAAAATGAACCATTAACCATAATATATTAACAATAGTATCACCATGGTATTTCATAGTAAAATCATAGTAACCACAAATTGAAAAATGGATACTATATGAACACAATTTTACTGTAGTAACACCATTGTCAACTGCATAAAAACTATGATTCCCACCCAAAAAAAACCCATACAATCCTATTGTTATAGTAAAACCATGGAAATTTTACTCGGACCAAACCTTTATTTCAACTCCCCGACATTCATCATGATTAAATCACTGTGAGGAAATCAACCTTTTTATTCATCATCATTTATTATTATAGGTAGTATTAAACGAAATATTAAGAGTGGAGACAGGAAACAGGATGGGTATAAGTGGGACAAAATGCATAACCAAACCTGGTTCATCTACACAAGAAAAGAACATACACACCATCTTTACACCCTACTCCGCTTCAGCAGCACTAGTGATGCAGTTTGTCTTCTACAGTATTTCTGTATTTCCACCAGACTATTGGAGTGCAAATAGCGGCACTGTGTGGCAGGTGCTATTAACACCGGATTACTGTTTTTAAATCGATTTCCCAAACGCGTTCCTGTCTTTAATTGTCGAACAAGTAAAAAGTTCAGCTGACATCTGTTTCACGTCATTGATTGAGCCAATGTTGCTGTGCAGTGCTGTTTGGGACGCAATGTTTACATAGCACAACAGAGTCACAGTGTTTGTAGTTTTCAGGGGAAATTACCTTAGATTGGCTTACTTATAGTTGTCTCTGCATTTTAAGATGGAATAGCAGGTTTTAACATTAAACAAATCTGTGGCAGGGCGGAGGGCGGGGCTGGGTGATGATTCTACACACCCGGTTCCTTATCAGGCTAATCAAGCCTCCGAGAGGGATAAAGGCCGACTGCGGAAGATGGTGCGGGAGTGAGAGATTGTTTACGGGCATGTCTTGCATGTGTGTGTTTGTGTCGTTTGTTTACGTTTTTCATTAAAATATTATTTATATTGTCAAGCTGGTTCTCGCCTCGCCGTTTATATACCTTTACAAAATCCATTCTTCATATTTAATATTTTGAAAGTCTAGGCATTTTCATAAAAAAAAAAAAAAAAAAATGTAAAAAAACGTAACAGTTGCTGCTAACAAGTGATTCTAGAAAGAGTGGAGTTGCTAATTTCGACAAATTATTTAGCTGACATTTAGAACATGGTGAGGATATCAAGGGTCAAGTTCTTAATTAACCAGAAAGGGTAAACCAAGAGACAGTAAGCTAATCTTCATTCATGTGCATTGAGTCAGATTATCAGTATCTTCATGTGCTGCCTGGTTAACCTTTGATGAAATAAGCAGAGTCTGATTTTGTTAATGCCATAAAAGTCATGTCCAATTTGGCTTCTGATATTTGTAAATACGCATATATAAAAATACATAGACTATACGTGACTATTTGTGTGTGCTTTTGTGCATGCCCTGTCACTTCTGAAATGAATGGTACTCATAACTGTGGAGTCATAACCAATTATTCTCTACTTGCCTGTCAGGCAGAGAAATTGCTGATGCTCTAGATTAAGCATGTACTACTGGTGTGTCCTGCTCCATACAAATTTTAACTTTAGATGAAGTAGTGCTTTGTTCTTGGAAGATTTAGTTCTTTATGTGACAAACACAAGGAAAGCCATTCATGGAATATCAACCTCTTGAAGGTTTCAACCTTTAGTATGATTTACTTGTAAATGTGAAGGGATTTACTAGTGCCCTGCCTCAAGGTTACACATTTGTCACAAGGCTACACATCATGATAAATAAAAGCTACCATCAGCTTTATTGTTGATACCCTAATCATACAGTATAGACCATAATTTAGATTGGATAAATAAATAAATAAATATAAACATCAGAAAATACACTACTGTATATGATCAAAAGCATATGGACACCCAATTTTATTTAAAAACAACTTGTATTAGTAGGGAGTTTGTGCCCCCTAACAACTTCCACTCTTCTCAGAAGGCTTTCTACTAGATGTTTGAACATGGCTGTATGGATTTGCTCCCATTCAAACACAAGAGCATCAGTTTGGTATGGCACTGATTTTGGATGAAGAGGCCTGGCTCGCAGTTAGCATTTCAATTTATTCTAAAGGTGTTCAACAGGGTTCAGGTCTGTGCTCTGTGCAGGCCAATCAAATTATTCCACACCAGACTCAGACTTATTTCTTTATGGACTTCACTTTGTGCACATGGGCATTGTCATGCTGGAACAGAAAATGGCCCTACCTAAACTGTTGCAACGCATTTGGAAACACACTATTCTACAGAATGTTATGGATTGGCTTTCAATGGCTTTGAAGGGCCTACCCAGGCCTGTCACCTAGAAGGGGGTGTCCACAAACCTTTTCCATCTAATGTATTTTCATGTAATTTCTGTTGATTCATACAGTATATTCATAAAACCTTTTCAAATTAGTCCAAAGGGCTTCAATAACTTGTTTGAAAGATAAATAACTTGTAAAAAGAAACAAAACAAGAACATTCATAGAACTAAGCAGTTGATCGATAATCTAAAATTTTGGGCGAACAAGTGTTGATCCTGCAGGCACTTTCAGCCAGTGCAGTATTGATTTAGCAAGTTTCCAGTGCATAAGAGCTAGGCAAATGCAAACAGCAGCATGTTCTTTTGATGGTCATTATAAATCTGCTCAGATAGAGAATGCCGCAGGTCAGATATGTTTCCGCACAATTACGTCAAACATGTACCCACCCCCCTCAGAAAACAACTGAAATATCAGTGTGCATTAAAAGCTGAAATGCTTAACATACTGTAAAATTAGGCAAATGGCCAGTCAGAAAGACATTTTCTGTGGTTATGGGCACAGATCTTTAAAAGGAACTCTGTTTTCTTGTTTATGGTGAAAAAAAGATTAACAATCAAATCGCCAATTCTATGGCAGTTGTGGAAATCAGAGACTGGTAAAACCCTTTGCTACTCATTATATATAAAACAAAAAGCATAAGCAGTTTACTGAATGTGCATGGAACGAGACACTGGCTTTGAGTGATGAGCTTTCCCTCTTTCCCTGGTGCTATTTAATAACCCAGCAAACATGGCTTGCAATGGTTTCACTCCACACATCAAATAAACAGCAAAGCTCACAGTCATGTGAGATATGATGTCATAATCATGGCGTAAAGACAGAACCGCAACCATTTAAACAATAAATATTTCAATGATGCATCAGATTTCTGTTAGAAAGACCAAGATATAAATACAATAAATAACAGTCATAAGTTTGACAAAGCCCAGCTTTCTGTCAACCAATCACATTATAGACACAGATTGAATCTTGTTGCATACATGTAAAAAGCAAAAACACCTATGAATTCAAATTTTCTTTGACATCTGGGCCACTTTGAAATGTATTTATTTTAATCTTAAATATAAACACTCATTTCCAAAACAAATTATATATTAGGGCTGTCAATCGATTAAAATTTTTAATCAAATTAATGTCAAGGTTTCCCGATTAATTAATCGTGATTAATCTCATATACAAATATTTGCTGAGAAAGCCTCTTAAATAAAAATAATTCAACATATAATGATTATACATATTTATATCAATATATAATTATACATAGTTATATTTAAATATAAAAAAATTATATATATATAAAAAATATTCAGATAATTAAAAAGCATTACATTCTTGTAGCAGAAGAGTTAATCATTGATAAGTAAATACAAAAATGGCTTTAGAATACAATGTATTGTTTACTACAATATTACTGATCATAAGTCAATCATTGGCATACAGTTCACAGCAATCCATTTCACTAGTGAATTTGTCAGTCAGTTTGAGATTTATTTTGAGGGCTTGTTTAAGGACCCGTCAATTTACACCTGCATCAGACATTGTTTTAAATTTTTTTATTAATGCTATTATTATTAAGAGCCAAAAGGTATATTAAAACAAACAATTACAAAAAGGAAAATAAATAAATAAACTGTTTTATAAAAATATCAAATTGTTTACATATTTCAATACACTTTACAGCTTTCTTGTTACTCAAATTTAAATTGTTCTTAGGTATTGCTGAACTAAAAAACTAATGGTTTATAACCACCATACTTACATTTATGAATACTAAAGTTTGCCAACAAAAGCAGAACATTAATCAAATAATATTACGTATGAAGAGACATGTCATAGCTAAAAAAAACGAATAAAACATTTTCAAAACAAAGTTGAAAGCTGGGAATAATATGATCTTTAACAATCTTGCAGTAATCAGACCAAAAACAAGTCGAGTAGGGACAACTCCAAAATAAATGAAAAAATGTTTCAGCCTGCACACCACAAAATGTACAGAATATATCAACATCACAATTAAATCTCTCTACAAGAAAATAATATAATAATACAAAATTATCAATAATAATAATAGTAGTACTTATAAATAAGTTTGAAGGAAATTTCTTTGATTTTAATCGTAACTTCCAATCTCAATCCAGCCACACCCTGCGTCAGACATGCTTGTGAAGTGTCTCGGGTTGCATCATAAACATAAAATGTTTCGGTCACTGTGTCAAGTTAAATATAGTTTAATACTCAATCTTTAAACACATCTTGAGATCCCTTAGTTCGCATTTGCGTTTCTTCGAGTGTTTTGGACGTAAGATCGTAACGCATGTTTGTGTTGTGCTGCCTACTGAAGTGTTTTCTTCACTGTATAAACTGTGCATTGCTCATACAGCTGAAATTTCACTTACAGCCCTCTGGAGTAAACAGGTGGTACAACAAGCTTGCATTTCTCAGGACTCTTCCCTATTATGGTCCGTGCGATTAATTGTGTTAATTTTTTTAACGCGTTATTTTTTGTAAAATGAATCGCACTGAATTAACATGTTAAATCGACAGCCCTAATATATATATATATATATATATATATATATATATATATATAATCAATAGTTTTGGGCTATTCATTTGAAACGAGACGATGCTAAAGACAGATGTTATGGGGTCCGAAATATTTTCAGATTTGTCCACTTTAACCACATTTTGAGGATTTCTAAAGTGGTCTATATTGATCTATATTCTTGTAATCTAAATGATCATCTATTTGTATTATTAGTATAATAAGTATTAATATTATTATTAATTTTATTAGTTTATCTCCAGTAAACCTGAACCCTTTCTGAACAGACAGGCGCTCAACATAAAGTTGCAATTGCAAGCTGTTAAAGTAGATTCGCCACTGTGATGCTGCTGTTAGCAGTTTTATTAGCGTTACGGTTGATGTAATTGACACGTACAGTTGAAATTCTACTTCCGACACACTTTTTAGGTGTAGTCGGCAGGGCATCTTCCCCTGTTTCATCTGATTAATGTTTGTGTGCGATTTAAACAGTGACCTTATCCAAACTGAAAAATGGGCAATGCACACCTTCCCCATTCACACACACATACACACCCAATGTGATCTAGTTTCTTATTTACAGCCTATTTCCAAATGCCAAATTTGTTTCTGTTTACACCAAGGACTGAGGGCCATCAGCTGTGAAGCATTGTTCAGATGGGCATTATCCCTGAGTGAGCTGTGGCTGACAGATATTCAAATTTATCTTTGGGGTTCAGATTTGATGCTTACCATCTTGCATCTTTCATTATTCTGGCTAAGCAATGCAGAGATGAGAAAAAAAGCACACCCTCACAAGCATGGAGAGACCTACATGGTCATATGCACTTGCTATCTCACTCTCTTTATGCGAACTTGGAAAACACAAAGTGCACTTGCAAGGCAGCACCAAACCCTAAGTAACAAACTTCCTCAATTAATTTATGTGGTCCTAACCTCTTCCATAATTTCTTCTTTAGTTGTGTTATCTTTTTTACACTTTATACTTTTATAAAAAAATAAATAAGAAACACTGACATTTACAAAATGTTCAATTTACAAAATGCCATCATACTGAATTGTTGTTTGTTTTCTTTCTTACATCTATTTGCATTGTGAATTGTGATTAGTCTTGTCTTCTTTGTATAAATTTAACAACTTCTAGCTGTTTTTACATTGCACAGTGACTGTATTGATTCTTGTGTGCAAGCGACAAATCAAGATGCATGTTCAATATTGAGACATGGCAAAATGGCCCTGATGCAGCAATTAATTTCAGAACATTCATTTTAGGGTGAACTATTTCTTTAAGAAATCCTTTAAGTATGAATCTATTCCTGGGAATTGGTATTGAATTGGTTTATCTTTGTATTGAAGTTAGATTCCTCTATTTAAGTTACATTAGCCTACAACATGAAACTCATGAAAACAAACTAACTCTACCCTCTTCCTCCACTTCATCATCATATCTTCACCTCCTCTCCAGAACCACAGGGAGCTCAGTACACATTAGGCCTCTAAACAACACTGTTCTTTGCACCAACTACAAACATAAAGAGGTCAAACCCAAGTCTATGTGGCATTGAGTAGCTGTGACCCTTAGCTTCTGACCCTTATATGTGTGCAGTGCACTTAGCATTGGATAACTGTGTGAAATACCACCTCAAAGTTTCCCTCTCCCCTCTTCCATCTTCAAAATTGCATCACACACTGTAAAATTCCATGAAATATGTACTGTATTACATACCCCCATTCAGCCAGTAAGGCACCTCACAGTCACACCCAGTGATCCAGCTTGTTTGCTGAGACTGAGAGCTGTGCCTGCAACAGAGTATACCGTCACGTTTGAAGTGGCTATTCGCTTAAAGGATGAGACTGAAAAGAACTTTCAGAGTCTCTGTCCTCCAGTGACTCAAGATGCTGCCACAGAGCATTTGGATCTGCATATCCTGTTCCTCCCTATTAGCAGAGGTATACGCCACCTGTGCTACCACTGAGCTCCTTATTGTCAACACAACTGGAAGGATGTAGCGAGAGAGAGAGAGAGTACCATACCCTCCAAACCTGGATAACCACCAACTGTCAATATTAGTGCATCAGTGCCACGCTGGCTTTTATGTGGCCTCGTCCCTGCAGTGATTTGATTTCTAGCGTGTGTTTGTATTGCTGTTTTCATACAAGGTTGAACAAACACTGCCGAAATAATCCATGCACTTATGTCCTGTTAGTAGTTTGGTTAGTTCAAGAGCATGTTCCCCTTGCACTGATAATGCATTACACAAGCACAGTATAAAACTGACCTAGTTACATCCAACACAATGCTGTCTCCTCTTTCCACACACACACACACACACACACACACACACACACACACACACACACACACACACACACACACACACACACTGCATCAATAAATCATAAACAAGTAATAAATTAAACATTAATTCCAAACTTGTGGAGAGCCGCTAACAGTTGGCCAACAGCAGCTTCTCTCTCTCTCTCTCTCTCTCTCTCTCTCTCTCTCTCTTGCACAGCTTAATTAGGATCCTCATATTTCCAGTGAACAAACAAAATAAGGGAAAAGGAGCAGAACAATAGCAGAAAGAGAACAGGACACTCTAAGTAGGTTAATGCTCCCCTCTTGGGTCAATCTACCACCGCTTATAGTCCTTACAGTGAGGCAGAAGGAAACAGAGAATTTAAAGATTTAAACAACCCTAGCTAACTCTTGTAACCCTGAAGGCAGAAACACTGTAACATCAGTATCTTCACAACTGTAGAGAGTAAAATCTGTTAGACACAACTGTTCAGAATAGTGGTCATAGCACAATACACAAAATATATTCATTATTAGGTTCCCAATACATGGTGTTTTATTACAATGGTTCTCTCTGAAAAAACAAACAAACATTTCAACAACATTATGAATTACCCGGTTTAACGTTAAACACATATTTAAACTAAATGATGTATTATGAATGGATACATTGGATACATGCACACTGATTGTCTTGACAACAGCTAAGTTTAACACCATGTCCTAACCAGACATGACCCAACAAGGTTCCAGCAACAAGTAATCTATTTTCCCATACTGCAAGTAAAAATCCTACACAAATGCTATTTCGTATTTAATAAACAATTTTTTTTAAGCGAAAAACTATTTAAGGCACCAGGTTTGCATCCTTTTTTTCAGATAACTTCCTTATTTTGCCCAAGTAAACTGAATTTAGTTTTTTTTTTGTAACATTAACTTGATACGAGTAAACGTAACTTATCTGATACAAGTAAACGTAACTTATCTGTGGTTAAAATATAATTGTTTTTATTTAAATAATTCAATTGAGTAATAGCAGATCTTATACAGTATAAGGGAAATTATGACTGGAATCTCTTTTCACCATATGGCACATTGGTTCTCCTTCTAGTGCACATAAATCAGCACTTTTGTCAAATACAATTGAGTAAAGTCTTTTTTTGTCTTAAATTTAACAGGCTCCAAGTTCACCAGAGGTAACACCAATCACCCTCATGGTGTCTTCACACAACTATATAAATAACCTGTCTTTGCCACTGGTTATAGCTGATTAGTAAAAATGTACACGGAAGAGAAATCGCTTGTTACTTTACTGTGTCACTTCTGGTCAGGACATGTTGATAGGTGACAACATCTGCCACAACAATATTATTCAGAATTTTATTCAGAGCATTGTTTTAGAAACAACTTCATCTTTCAAAATGCATGCAACATAAGCTTGATACAAAATCATCAAAACACTTAATAAAGTTTTGTTTTGTTCATTGTTGCCGGGGACTTCAATAAAGCAAATTTTAAAACAATAGCACCAAAATACCACCAACACATCAGCTTCAACACACGAGGAGGCCGGGTCTTTCTCCTTTCCGGGATGGCTACAAATCCCTCCCCCGCCAACCATTTGGCAAATCGGACCACTCTTCCGTTCTGCTTCTGCCCGCTTACAGGCAGAAACTGAAACGGGAAGCACCCACCCCCAGAACGATCCAGTGCTGGTCAGACCAATCAGACTCTGCGCTACAACACTGTTTTGATCACGCGGACTGGGAGATGTTCCGGTCCGCCTCCGATGACGACATCGAGGTTTACGCTGATAGTGTAACATTTTTCATCAGTAAGTGCGTAGAGGACGTTGTGCCAACCAAAACAATACGGATCTACCCCAACCAGAAACCATGGGTTAACGGCGAGGTTCGTGCGGCACTCAGTGCACGGACCTCCGCTTTTAATTCCGGGAACGCGTAACAAGCGTAAACAAGCCAGTTATGCCCTCCGTAACACTATCAGAGCAGCCAAACGCCAGTACAGGCACAAAATTAAAGGACAGTTCAACACCACAGACTCTAGAAGCATGTGGCAGGGAATTAACATCATCACAGACTATAAATGGAATAAAAACTCCGCCATGAACACCGCTGCCTCTCACCCGGATGAGCTTAATTCATTTTATTCTCGTTTTGAGGACAACAACACCACCCTCGCGGAGAGAGCACTCACGGCTGACGCTACAGAGGTTGGTTCACTCTCCGTCTCTGTTGCGGATGTAACCCGATCCTTCCGACGGGTGAACATCCGTAAAGCCGCAGGTCCAGACGGCATTCCGGGCCACGTCATCAGAACGTGCGTGAACCAACTGGCTGGTGTTTTTACGGACATTTTCAACCCGTCCCTCTCCCTGTCTGTAGTCCCCACATGCTTTAAAACATCAACCATTGTGCCTTTACCTAAGCAAGCCAAAATCACTTGCTTAAATGACTGGCGTCCTGTTGCTCTGACCCCCATCATCAGCAAATGCTTTGAGAGGTTAATCAGAGATTACATCTGCTCTGCCCCCCTCTTTGGACCCATTGCAGTTTGCCTACCGCAACAACCTCTCCACTGATGATGCCATTGCATCTACACTGCACACTGCTCTCTCCCACCTGGAAAAAAGGAACGCATATGTGAGAATGCTGTTTGTAGACTACAGCTCAGCATTCAACACCATAGTGCCCTCCAAGCTTGATGAGAAATTCCGGAATCTGGGCTTAAACAGCTTGCTGTGCAGCTGGATCCTGGACTTCCTGTCAGGCAGATGTCAGGTGGTTAGAATGGGCAGCAACATCTCCTCATCACTGACCCTTAACATTGGAGCCCCGCAGGGCTGTGTTCTCAGCCCACTCCTGTATTCACTGTACACACATGACTGTGTGGCAACACATGGCTCCAATGCCATCATTAAGTTTGCTGACGATATGACGGTGGTAGGTCTGATCACTGACAATGATGAAACAGCCTACAGAGAGGAGGTGCACACTCTGACACGCTGGTGTCAGGAGCACAACCTCTCCCTCAACGTCAGTAAAACCAAGGAGCTTGTAGTGGACTTCAGGAAGAAAGACAGAGAACACAGCCCCATCACAATTAATGGAGCACCGGTGGAGAGAGTCAGCAGTTTCAAGTTCCTCGGTGTCCACATTACTGAGGAACTCACATGGTCCGTCCACACTGAGGCCGTTGTGAAGAAGGCTCACTAGCGCCTCTTCTTCCTGAGACGGCTGAGGAAGTTTGGAATGAACCAGCACATCCTCACACTGTTCTACACCAGCACTGTAGAGAGCATCCTGACTGGCTGCATCACCGCCTGGTACTGCAATAGCACCGCCCACAACCACAAAGACCTGCAAAGGGTGGTGCGAACTGCCAGAAACATCATCGGAGGTGAGCTTCCCTCCCTCCAGGATATCTATAACAGGCGGTGTGTGAAAAAAGCTCGGAGGATCATCAGAGACTCCAGCCACCCGAGTCATGGGCTGCTCTCACTGCTACCATCAGGCAGGCGGTATCACAGCATCAGGACCCGCACCAGCCGACTACATGACAGTTTCTTCCCCCAAGCAATCAGACTTTTGAACACTTGATCTCTCACGATCAACAATCAGAACTGCACTTTATTAATCATCATCTTGTACCACACACTGGACTGTCAAATATTTTCTCCCCAATTCAACGACTGACTGTATATATATTTTTATATACCCTTACCCATATTTTTTTTTTTTTTTTATTGTATGTGTATTCTATATTGTGTGTATTGTTTACTGTACATTGTATATTGTGTTGTATAAGTATGTGTACATTTGTTATGTAAATTGTGTAAATATGTTGTTTATTGTAATTGGTACTGCTATGTTATTTGGAACTGCACACAAGACTTTCACCTACTGTTGCACTTGTGTACACAGTAGTGTGACAATAAAGTGATTTGATTTGATTTGATTGAAAGCCAACCCACTCAGCTGAAAGATGACAAATTGGTTAACGTCGCTGCTCTCATCTATGGACTTCCTGTTCCTGTTGCTGAAGGTTTGAGTAATTGCTGAAAACGAGTGTTAGTAGCCTGCTAGCCAGCTTAGCATTGCTTATTCTCATACATTCATTGTTTTATAATTTTTCATTTTACTGCATTGTAGGGCTCTATGTTTAGGAGCGGGTTTAGTTATTAGCAATAATTAATAATTATCGTCCAAAGCAGATTTCATGATCATGGGACAGAAGGCAACTCTGCCGCAGTCTTTGGTCCTTTAATGGATAAACACAGTGTGCCGGTCTAATCCATGATGGCGTAAATACACAGTCCAACGTGGTTGGATTACAACACAGCAAATCTCATTCATGATAACAGTATGTTACAGTAATACCTTAAGTATTATTAACAGCAATGAGCAGACTCGGTGGTCCATAAACTGTACAAGCAATAAATTTGATACACAAGAATAACACACTATAATATTCTGTCTCTGCCCAGATGTAACCTCTTACTTGAACCATGTGAAGATGCAGGTAGAATGTGTGTTCATTCGTCGTTTGACTCCGACTCGTTTCCTCGAGGCTCAGGTGATGACAGGAGGCCATTTCTTCGCTCTGTCGGTGGACGGTATGGCTGCTGATTCTCGGCGGGCTGGCGGATAAATCAGCGGCGTCGACTCGATTGAAGATGGAAGAGAAATCTTCTTTTTTCACTCCTGCAGGCAAGGCTGTCTCCTTCGGATCTATTAGTGTTTGGTGGAACACAGAGTAATCGCAACTTGTCTAGACAAGATGGAGATTGTATGGCCATAGTTTCAAGTCGTATGTTACTTCCTTGTGCCATGAGGCTACACCTGAGAGCAGCTATGAGCTGCGTCTACATACGGCACACAAAGTCGCTGGAAGCCATGCCCAGAATGATCTCAGAAGTATTTCTACTCCCGATGACATCATGTTGGAGGGGCGTTCTGCCATGCGCCTCATCCAATAAGAGTTGAGAGTTCGATCCTTTGGAATTTCACACATAGTTGTAAAGTGAGCAAAGCTTCATGGGAAAAGTAGTCTGTTTTGTACTCCCTTTGTTTGATTTTGGCACGTTTTTTATCAGTTAGATTTATGACAGTGTCTGTAGGCCTCAGTAAGGTTTTACGACTGTGTTAGGCCTGCCTTTGTCTTGTATCTGAATACATGAGCCCACCCCCCCGCATTATTTTCTTATCCAGATTAAACTGCATGCATTTTACAGTGAGCACCCATTTTTCTCCTCTATGTTAGATGATTATTGCATTGGACTCAAAGCACCGCTTATCAAGAACAGCCATAAAAACAAATGGTTGTTATGGTAACAAATAGTTACTGGCTAGTGCGGTGGACATAAGTCTGAAGTCTTTGCTGCTCCGGCATTGTAAATGGCGGGGAGCAGAAGGCTTCGAGAGTGACCGGATATACAGTCGAGAAAGGAACCTTAGGCAGGTAGTCAGGATGAGGGTGCAAAATTGCTTTAGCCATTCCTGGGGCAAAATCTAAGTAGGCTGGCAAGACAGACAGAGCCTTTAGATCCCCAATTCAAACTCTAGAGGTTAGAAGGGGGTCTCAATCAGGCCCTAAAGGACTATTGCTAAGTCCCAAGAGGGGATCCTGGTCCTAGCAGGAGGTCTCAGTCGCATGGCTCCACGAACGAAGTGAGCAAGCAGAGGATGTCTCCCCAACGGCCCCCCATCAATCAAGGAGTGGCAAGCCGATAGAGTGACCACGTAAACCCTGAGAGTGGCAGGGCATGTGCCTACTGACATTTTTCCCTGCAGAAACTCCAGAACTGAAGCAATCTGGCAGTTAACTGGATCTGCATTATGTGCACTGCACCATCTTTCAAAGACACCCCATTGACACCCCATTTATTGGCGTAACTATAACAAAACAATAACTCAGAGAACCATACCCTGTTCGGCCAGCGTGGCACTATCAGTAAGAGGCAGGACCCTTGCTGGCGAACTCTGGCCAAGACTCCCGGGAGCAGAGAAACCAGGGAAAATGCATACAGGCACACTCTGGGCCATGTATGCGCTATCGCGTCCAAACCCAGGGGGCTGGGTGACTCAGAGAGAAGTAGAGGGGACATTGCGCTGTCTGTTGAGAAGTGAAGAGGTCTACTTCTGCCCTGTAAAATCTAACCCATAATTCCACTACCTTGGGGTGGAGTTTCCACTCCCCCGTTGGTATTTTCTGTCTGGACAGTAAATCTGCTCCCACATTCAGGAATCCAGGGATATAAACTGCCCTGACTGAAAGGAGCTTGCCCTGGGCCCAAAGAAGAATCTGACATGCCAGAGTGTTCAGCCGGGTGTGAACGTAGACCTACTTGATGATTTATGTAGGAGGGCCAGAAATACAGCCATCAACTCGAGGGAGTTGATGTGCCAATCGAGCTGATGACCCTCCCATTCCCCTTGAGCTGGATGACCACTTAAGACCACTCCCCAGCCCATCAGGGAGGCGTCTGTCATTAGCAACTTGCAACAGCAAGACACACCTAGAGTGGGACCCAAAGTAAGGAACTGGGCTCTGAACCACATAGAAAGGGAACGAAGTGCATGGCGCTTAACCCTTATTAGCCTTAGGGGACTGGTCCTTGGATGAAATCCCCTGGCTTTTAGCCACAGCTGAAATGGTCTCATGTGCAGAAGGCCCAAAGGGATCACCGAGGACGCAGATGCCATGACACCTAGTATTCATTGATACTGACGAACTGTGCAACCTTGGCCTAGCCTGACTTGGCTCAGGGTGTTCTGAATGGACACGATTCGAGCAGGAGACAATTGTGCCCGCATCGTGATCGAATTCCTTACAACGCTCAGATAGGTACAGTAATTCCCTGAGTGGGAGAGAGAACGCTCTTTTCGACATTGAGTCTCAGACCCAGAGAAACCAGATGAGCTAAGACGATATCCCTGTACTGAACTGCCAGTTCTTGAGAATGTGCTAGTATCAGCCAGTCGTATATGTAATTTAGAATGCAGATGCAGTGCTGCATTAATGCATTTCGTGAATGTGCGGGGTGATAGGGCTGAATGGAAGAACCCGATATTGGAAGGCTTCACCACCGAAAGCGAACCTCAGGAACTTCCTGTGCTGTGGCAGGAATGTGCTATATATAAGTATGCATCCATGAGATCGATCGTGACCAACCAATCATGATGTTGGATTTGGGACACGACCATCTTTATAGTTAGCATCTTGAACTTGAACGCCCTGACTGAGCGATTCATGCCTCGAAGATTTAAGATCGAACGCAACCCCCCACCCTTCTTGGGATCCAGGAAGTATCTGCTGTACTAACCTGACTCTTTCTCTGGAAGGGGTACATGTTCTATGGCCCCATGGACCAAGATATTTTGCAGTTCTTTCCACAGCAGACATGCTTGCTCAGGTTTCACGGTAGAGGAAACCACGCCGTTGGAACGCGGAGGACGGCGAACAAATAGAATTTTGTAGCCTTTTTCTACTGTTCTTAGGACCCACATATAAATTCTCTGAGATGGGTATTTATTTTGACACTTCATGTTGAGGAGATGTCGAATGTTCCGTGTCCTGGACTAAGGCAGGAAAGAACAGTACACCCAATATTTCTCTGGAAGCCTCTAACTCCCGGAACACAAGAGGCGGCGGGAATGAAGACGTTTTGTGGGGGTATCGGGAGGGTTAAAGTGGATGATACACGCACCCCGTCCCGAGGGGGGCTACCCCACAAGGCTGGGTGCAAGACTGTCAGGGTTTTTTCCTCTTAGAAATGACTGCCCTGAGGTCTTGCTTTGGGGGCTGCTGAGGGTGACGAACCGGTCCCCAGTCTCTACGAGGGGGAGCACGACTCGCCACGCTTTGTTTCTGAGCCTCTATTTTAGAAGGACCGGGGGGGGGGCCCTCCCCATGAGTGCGACGAGAAAGGAATTGCCGAAGGCTTCCTCATGATTTTTCGCCTCCTGGAACCTGGTGATATCTACATTCATAGCATCACCAAATAAACCAGAAGGTGAAACCGGGGTATCGAGAAGGAACACTTTGTCCGTGTCTGTGACGCCTGACAGGTTGAGCCATAAGTATCTCTCTCTGTGCTGACTAAAGCAGACATAGCCCGGCCAATGGCATGGGCTGTCTGCTTGGTCGTGTGGAGAGACAGATCCGTGGCTTGACGAAGCTCGGAGAAAGCCTCCTCGTCGACCGTGGTGCCCGCACTCAGGTCTTTCGGCAGATCAGCCTGGTACACCTGTAACACTGCAATAGTGTGCAGGGCAGCACCAGCCTGACCTGCTGCCTGATACGTCTTCCCCACAAGTGTGGAGGTGGTCCTGCATGGCTTTGTGGGGAGAGCGGGTCTTTTTAACGATGATGCCGAGCCAGGCGAGAGATAACCCACAAGTGTCCCTTCAACCGGCAGCATCACCGAATACCCCTGTGCCTCAGCACCCACGATAGTCGAATATATCGACGTCGAGGGCACGAAGACACAGGAAGTATAAGGTTTCCTCCATGAACGAGACAGCTCGTCATGGAGGTCATCAAAGAAAGGAAGGAACTGTTGAGGCATTCCTTCCCTTGGCCACCAGACAGAACTTGGAGCATTTAGGGGTCTCTTGTTCGTGTGGCCAGTCTAATTGAAGCCTGGCCACCGCACGAGTAATTACCTCAAGTAATTCCTCCGATGATTTATTATCATGCCCGGAATGCTTGGAGGTGGGTAACTCGAAGTCTGCATACTCAAAAGATTCATGGTCCCCCTCATGAACCGAAGAGGCGCCGAAGAAGGACCAGCTGGATCTGGGGAGAGAGCGAGCAATAGGGACGGAAAGGTTTCTGCGCACTGCCTGACAAAATCTAACTCCTAACAGAGGAAAGTAGAACGATTCTGACAGGCTCATGAAGCACACACACACAGAGTGATCTGAAGTCAAAAGATCTGAAGATGCACCTGTGACGCATCTATTTATAGCATTTCACTTCTAGTGCTTCTAGATCTTAGTGCTGCCTTAGACACAATAGATCACAACATTCTCATGAATAGGCTATAGAATTATGTTGGCATTTGTGGACTTGCATGAGCATGGTTTAGGTCCTATATAGCAGACCGCTACCACTTTGTCTATGTTAATGAGGAATTGTCAAACCAAACGAAAGTTAAGTATGGAGTGCCACAGGGATCAGTTTTAGGGCCTCTGCTTTTCTCCTTGTATATGCTTCCCCTGTAAGATATTATCAGGAATCGTAGAATAAGTTTCCACTGTTATGCAGACGATACACAACTTTATATTTCTTCAAAACCTGACAAAATTTCACAATTCTCCAAATTAGCAGAGTTTATCAATTAAATCAAATATTGGATAGCCAAAATTCTGGCCTGTTAATAGTTCCAAGATTATCAAAATCCACAAAAGGTGCTAGATCCTTTTCATATTTGGCCCCTAAACTATAGAATTGTCTCCCTAACACTGTTCGAAATGCAGACACACTCACTCAGTTTAAGTCTAGACTAAAGACACATCTATTTATCCAGGCATACAACTAATTTATCCGTAAACTCACAATTAGGCTGCTTTAGATAGGTCTGCGGGAACCAGAAGCCAGAAACAATGATCATGATCTATAACTCTGCAATAAATAGAATAGCATATATGCTAATATTATTCTATTTGTATCCCTTTCCCAACCTTGAGACTGCTATCCTGAGGTCACCAGAACTGGCTGGATCCAGCTCCATTCCTGCTCATGTTGGACTCCACTGCTATGTGTCTCTGAGTCATGACGACTAAATGCAGCCAGTGCCAGCCAAACATCACTTCAGTCTATTACAATGGACTTCAGAGGATAAACTGGTGCCAACTCCAACCATAAGACATGGAATACGTCATATATCATTGCCTGAACCTTGGATTTAGGATAGACCTCACCGAAATTACCAGCTGGATGTACTGCGATGCACATCTCTGCCTCCATGACCTCGGTTTAATGATGAACTACACTCTTATAATGGAATACATAGAATACCAATTAATTGTCAACAAAACCCTTCATCAGCCAACTAACAAAGGACAATGCATCTATGTGAACTTTTGCAGTTAATCCAGGATGGACTTCAAAGACATTAGTCAGTAATCTTACAGTTCTTACAAAATCTTTGTTTAAAAACAGACCCTTAACACTTACTTAGTTTAATCATTTTAAACCATGACTTGCACTATACATAATTAAGTAATATTGGCATTATATTCATGATGCAAAGTTATTTTTCTCCATTAACCAACATCTTATGGATTTTTGTGTTCCTTGCCACAGTCACCTTCGGCTTGCTCACTGGGGTTATAAACACAATTATTATTTAATTACTTATTTTTAAACACAATTCACAATAGTATTTTATCAAACTACACAATGATGACTCATTATAAGACATTATGGATTTTACAGCTACATTTTCTGTTAATGCATGATTTTCTTTAAAGCTGCTTTGAAACATGTTATGAAAGGCGCTATACAAATACAAATATTTTTTTCTGTGTTTTCTGTTTTCATGTTGTAATATTAGATCAATAACTGAATGATTTTTGACATATGTTTAAAAATATGTGTAGAATGCATCCAGCAGTATGCCTCCCAAATTTCTGGGGCCCCAAGCATTTGCTTGGTTTGTGTGGTGGTTAAAACTGCCACTGGTAATTGTTCAGTTGTAGCAACAGTAGTGGTGGTGGTAGACACAGAAATATTATGCAATTTTTTAATTAAAATAATTTAAATTGCTCTGTTGAAACTGAGATTTATCACAAAGGCAAATAGAGACAAAGTAACAAATCTAATGTTGACAGTTTCATTAGAACATTAGAATTAGAAAAAGAGCAAACCTTTTCTGTTTTGGCATATGTACTCTTTTAATAGTGATTAACCGAGGCAGTAACACAAGCCAAACAAAACAAGTCGCAGTTGTACTCCAGGACAGCTCACATTTCTTTTAATTAAATGCATGCAAGATCGTGTCTGACATTTTCAATGTCCCCTGTGAGTGAGTCTTTGGCTGAACAAGACTCATCTGGTCTAATTAAATTGCAACAGAAGCTTCAGATTGACTACGTTGCTGACTGCTGCTTAGACATGCGGCTGACACTTTGCGTTATACATGCGTAGATGATATACTCCCAATGTCTTTAGAGATCAACTCAATTTTCCCCTCTACATACATAAAAACAACTTAATAATAGCTCTCTCATGCCCATTCAAACTAAATATTCTCTTCCCTCTCACACTTGGATGCAGTGTTGGGGGTAACGCATTGCATAATGAGATTACTTTTTTAAGTAAAGTTTCTTTTTTAAATAAGTAACACTTTTATTTTCTTCAACTTTTCTTTCCTAGTATTGTGAGAAACCATTAGTTAAAATGTGCAAGTTGTTTGAGAGGACATTTTGTTGTGATGTCTGGGCAATGCATGATGGGAATTGTAGTTCAAGAGAGTGTGAGGCTTGCTTATCAGTGATGCACAGAGAATGAATCTGTTGTATGTGTGCGCATGATGAGTATTATATTTTTAGTGAGTATGAGTCATGCTTATTCTGCAAATACAGAGCGCAATAAGTCTTCTTTTAGCCCACCCTGAGATTTAAAATCTTAAAAATCTTAGAGTCTTAAACATTTTTAAATATAGCTGGTAAAGGAATATAAATATGAAAACAGTGGAATCTAGTTGTACTCATCATTTGCAGCAGTGGATTTGTTCTGCACATGAGCTTGTGTGTTGCAGCCTTAAACCTTGCCGTTGTAATAACAATCACAGCCAAAGTTAAAAATTTAACCATATAAGGCAACATAATAATAACAATAATAAAAAAATACAAAAAAACTTTGGTAAGTGAAACTTTGTTTCCTGCAATTGATAAAGCTAGAGAATTATTTCTATGGCCACGGCATAATTATGCATACGGTCACATTCTACAACATGCAATGATAGCTGACTTCTTGTCCACGCAAACTGCTTTGTTTTAAAGCTGCCTGTAACCACAGGTCTAGTATAAGTTTGCATCCAAACTGCTCCATGTTAAAGCATTTAACATTCAACTTTCAGGTGGGTGAAAAGGGATTGATTCATGTATAAATACACACTGCATTAAAAAGTCTGTGGGCATTGTCGATGGGCACCACAAATGATGACATATGATGCAGGTCCATGGTTTCGACTTTGCTGCATAAAGTAAGACAGTGGTTATTCTTTAATAATTAATGTTGGCTGCCATGCCGATGGAAAAACAAATCATTAATTTTTCTGTTATTGAGTCTCTTAATTAAAAATATGACGTGAATAGACCTTCTTATTGTAGCCTTTCTAAAAATCTGTTTGTTTAGCATGTTGTTTTGACATGAGTGTTGTACAGTATGTAGCATGACCCGTGATGCCTCTTGTAAGCAACGCATGGCTCATTTGTCTGCAATGCAAAGCTATTTTGCTTTGAAAGGAGAGAGAGTGGCAGTCTGTGAGAAAAAGTAATACATTACTTAATTTAGTTACTTTTTATAAGTAATAACGCAATATTCTAATGAGTTATTTTTAAAAAGAATGTTCCTCAACACTGCTCACATGTACATACTATTACAATGCTTCACAACCAGGGCTGCATACACACCATATTGAATTTTAATTTTGCTTTGCAAACCTGACATACAAATCAGACATTTAAAATAAAAAAATTAGGGCTGTAAAAATGTTTCAATAAATAATCACAATTAATGTCATATTTTATTAATTTCATGATCATTAAAAATGTAAGTAAATACAACACATTTCATTCATTTTTAAGGATATCCAGGATTATATGACAAAAAAGTTGGAACACTGCTTATAAGAATGGAGATATTGAGTGTAAAGGAACAGTTTTAAAGTTTCACTGATTCTTGTGATAAGGGACAAACCCTTTTAATAAATTCAATTTGAAATGGATATATTTGTAGACAAAAGTCTCAGCTAACGAACCATGAAAGTGAACAGGTTTTTATCGCTTTTTTTCTGAAAATTGAGATTTATTCTCTGTATAACATAACATCTTGCTGTAATTTCTGTCAACTCTGTCAAACACACTAAAAGCATGTTATTTTTATTTGATACATCCAACAAGAGTGTAATGCAAATGTAAAGTTAGGACACGATTTTGATTGGCAGTTTTTCTTTTTTACTTCATGTATTGTTTAATTTCTTACAGATCCCTACCTTTCAGTTGATATTTATTTGTATTCATTTGTTTAATCACTTTGTTTGACAGTTTAACATTGTGACCTTTTGCTGAGGACAGGTTCATGTACATGTGCATTCAAGTATTAAGCATATTTAAAAACAAATCTACTGAAATTCTTTTTTTTTATTTTTATTTTTATTTTTTATTTATTTATTTATTTATTTTTATTATTTGTTCTGCACGGATATCACAAGGATACAGTACAAGGAGGGGAACGAAACCCACTTGGGTTTATACAGAGTTCCACTCCACTTACATGAATAAACAACAAAACAAAAAAACAAAAAGGCACACAGACAAATAAGTTGAACAATAAAAAAGGGGAAAAACATATTTTCAAAAACCTAATTATCCTTTTAACTTAAAAATTACAGATGTCAAAGGGTGATGTTAAAGGAGAATCAAAAGTGAAGAGCAGCATATGAAATATACTATAGAAAACTATAACCAAATTCTATCATATTAAAATCAAAAGGTCTTTCAACTGCCTTTTAAAGACAAACAAGGAAGACATAGATCTTAGGGACAAACTTAACTTACTCCATAATTGAGGACCCCTAAAGCTGAGGTCAGTTTTATAGCCTGAAGTTCTAGAGAACGGTAAGACAAGATTTATTTCACTATGCCTTGTTTGATGGATATGAGTATCAGAAATAAAAGTAAAAAAGTGTTGTAATGTTAGTGGAAAGTCTTCTCTCTTGTAAATAAACTTATGAATAAATATGCATGATAAATAAACATTGACTTTCTCAATTGGTAAAATCTTGAATCTAAGAAATAGCGGTGCCGAAGGAGCATATTTAGACGAGTATGAAATCATCCGCAAGAACTTCTTTTGAATTTTAGAAATTTTTTCAAGATAATTGGGAAAAGTAGCACCCCAGACAATATTACAATAATTCATAAAGGGGAATAAAAAGCTATAATAAAGCGTTAAATGAGCAGATGAGTGAATTGAAGGTAAAACAATTCTTAGAATATTTAACATTTTAGAGGATCTTGTACAAACTAGATCAACATGTTTAGACCAGGTTAAACCCTCATCAATCAGGACACCGAGAAATTTTGTTGAAGCCACTTGGATAACTGGAGCTCCATCAATTTCTATACAAGCATATTCTCTGGGATAGAATTTATTAATATTGTGAAAAATCATAAAGTTACATTTTTTGACATTTAGCGTTAGCTTGTTAGTGCGAAACCAATTTGATAATATTTTTAACTCGTCATTAACATGATGTATCAAGGTGACAAAATCCTCGTGCACTGCAATGAGATTGGTGTCATCAGCAAATAATATGGGTAAGAAATGTTTACAACAAAGGAATAAATCATTAATATAAATTAGAAACAATAAAGGACCCAAAATAGAACCCTGAGGAACCCCCAATGAAATTTTAGAAGTTTTAGAAAAGAAACCATTAAAATAAACTAATTGTTCTCTATTAATAAAGTAATTGCGGAACCAAACTAAGGCAGTACCCTCCACACCATATCTATTAATCTTTGAAATCAAAATATCATGTGAAACAGTATCAAAAGCCTTACTTAAATCAAGAAAAATACCGAGAGCAAATTTTTTTTTATCAAGGGCATTTGATATATAATTTACAAGTTGTATTAATGCATGTTCTGTTGAATATTTTTTCCGAAACCCATATTGGTGTTTATATAATATGTTATTAACAATTAAATGTTTACTTAATCGTTCATAGACGAGTTTCTCAAATATTTTAGAGATACAGGGCAGAATGGATATAGGGCGATAATTGCTAAACACCTTTGTATCACCTGATTTAAAAATGGGAATAACTTTTGCAATTTTAATAGCTTGGGGTATAATTCCAGATTGAAATGATAAAGAGATAACATAAGTAAGAGGTTGAATAATATAATCAATGGTCTCCTTGAGGAGGATACTCTTAATACCAAGTTTTTTAAAGAAAAAATAATATCACGGACCTCCTGCGTAGTTGGGTGATCAAGATTAGAGAGGGGAGTGTACCGCCCATTTATTTGGCTGCATGGATCAATATCAGTCTTCTGGATATTGTGAGCTAAATCATAACCAATTTTGGTAAAAAAATTATTAAAGCCATCAGCTATATCAATGGGGTCTGATAGACACCTATCATAGTCCTCATCTCTGTAGGTGCAGATGCAGCCTTCCTATTATGACACAATACCTGATTTATAATATTCCAGGTTGATTTAATATCATTGGAGACACGATTAAACTGGTCAGCGTAAAACTTTTTTTTAGTCGCCTTAATTAATCTTGTAAATTGGTTCCTATATTTTTTGTATGATTCTAGGTTATGAGGAGTGGGCTTGGTGACAGACTTGCGATACAACCGATTTTTCTTTCTAGATAGTTTTCTCAATTCACCGGTAAACCAGGGTTTCTCTCTAACTACTTTGGATTTCACAGCTATTTCACAGCTTTAAAAATATAAGTAATAAATGCCCTGAGTAAACACATTTCCTTTAGATTTAACTTGTTAAGTATTTTTATTATAATTAATGTATTGATTTTAGGGCTGTTAATCGATTACATTTTTTAATCAAATGAAATACATGGTGTCCCGATTAATTAATCGTGATTAATCGCATATCCAAATATTTGCAGAGAAAGCCCCTCATATAACAATAACTCAATATATGATAATAATAATACATATTTATATCAATATATAATTATACATAATTATCTTTAAATAATATAAATGATATATATATATATATATATATACACACACACACACACACACACACATATATATATATATATATATATATATATATATATATATATATATATATATATATTCAGATAATTAAAATGCTTTACATAACTGTAGCAGAACAGTTAATCATTGATAAGTAAATACAAAAAGCGGCTTTAGAATACAATGTATTGTTTACTACCATATTATTGATCATAAGTCAATCATTGGCATACAGTTCACAGCAATCCATTTCACTAGTGAATTTGTCAATCAGTTGAAGATTTATTATGAGGCCTTGTTTAGTCAATTTACACCTATGTCAGACGTCTCGGGTGCGTTGTGTCATAAAAATAAAATGTTTAGGTCACTGTGTCAAGTTAACTATAGTTTAATACTCAATCTTTAAACACATCTTGAGATCCCTTAGATTGTATTTGAGCTCCTTCGAGCGTTTTGAACGCAAGATCGTAACATGTTTGTGTTGTTTCAGCCTGCTGTAGTGTTTTCTTCACTGTATAAACTGCGCATTGCTCATACAGCTGAAATTTCACTTACTGCCCTCTGGAGTAAACAGGTGGTACCACAAGCTTGCATTTCTCAGGAATCTACCTTATTATGGTCCGTGCGATTAATTGTGTTAATTTTTTTTACATGTTATTTTTTTGTAAAATTAATCGCACTGAATTAACGCGTTAAATCGACAGCCCTAATTGATTTGTTAACATAAAGAGGACTTTTGTACATATCTCAAGAATCAGTGGTTTATGCATATCTAAATGGTGCTACCCTAAATAACTCTAATAATGCAAATGTTCTACCCTATTGGCTTAGCACATGTTCTCACATGATCAATTAATTTGCTTAAAATCTTGCACTACAAACCTTGCCTGTAAGCCATGTTTGACATAAATTTAAATTATTCCTCCTTGTTTTCAATAATTATGGCTTAGATGCCTGTGAATTACCAGATCCCAGACTTTTTTTCATGATATGGCTTTTTGAGCTTGTCTGTTACATCCATGCTAATATTATGCAGCTGATGTCAATGAGATCACAACAGATGGGGCTTTAAATAACATGAGTTCAACAATCTCACAGACACATTTTTGAGGATTTCATCATCTCACTCCAAACCACGTCAACGTTTTGACAGGCACTTCAAAATTGCCCAGACAGGGAGAACAATGTTCGCATAAAGAATCTAAGACGACTGTGAAGTAAAGTGATTCTTCAAGAATTTGTGAAACACATGGCTTTTTCACTTTCCATATGATGGGGAAGAAAAACAAACTGCAGTCTCTTGTGGCAACATTACAAATGGTTAATGTGTGCAACTTGCTATGTTATAAAATGCACTATGACACATTTCAGAACGCAACGAGTGAACTCCAGCTTGCGTCGCAGGAAGCACCTCTGTTATTGTGGTGGGGGCGTGGCTAAGCGCCGATTTGTGAATGAAGAGTGAGATCAGGAGATGAGAATGGCAAGCATCATCACCTGGCAATGATTGTTTCTAACGGCTATTTGTCATTGCAGTGAGAGTGGAGACAGGCTTTAAGGGTGAGTCAGACGCTAGTCCCGACAGAGAGTGATGAGACACAAGCTGGAGAAAGACTCTATTGTTTTATGTCTGCTGAAAAGCGGATTTCTGAGTGTGACCTCTGAAAAGTGGAAATATTGAGTTTATAAGAAATAAAAACGTACTCTTGGAGTTGGATTCACCGTCTCCCGCTTCCTCCTTTTCTCTAACTGGGAACATTGTTACAAAAAGATATCTACCGAATCAACCCTGAAGGTTTTTGATTCTGAACTCAAGCGAAGTATAAAAAAACTTTAGCAGGAACCAGTTTTGATTATTGAATAGCATTGAGATTGGAGTCATCTTGCCCTTGCTGTGAAACAAGCAATCTCTGATCTTCTTGTACAAGAGCAGCTGTGTATTTCGGTAATTTTGTATGCAGAGGTGAAAAGGGTGTATTTGCATTGCATAGAGGTCATGTGATATTTAGCACCAGGATGCCTTTTGATCTTCAGCAGAAAGACAAAAGAGCAAAAAAACTAAGCGTGATGAAAATATTGATTTGAAATCTAAGCCAGCACCATTGCCAAAGGGAACAATGCATATATGAGGCTCATTATTTCCTGTTCAAAGCGCTACAATTTGTTCCAACTTCCAACCAGATGCACTCTGTTTTACCTCACCACACTAACAAGCAGCATCTCTACCCTCTGTTCTGTGAATCAGACTGTAACTAAATCTGAAACGTGTTAACTGCAACAAATGGATGTGGTATTTAAAGTTGTATCTCTGTTGTCTGTTTATGCTAATGATTTTAATGTGCACACAAATATACTCACACAGACATTTCTATATGCCTACTCATGCTCTAGATTTAGCTGCTTTAAGACCAATAAATAAATGCTGTAGTAAACATAGTTTTATGCATATCATAGTGCAAGTCGGCCATTTTCATGATTCATTCTTGAATTTTGATACATATGACATAATACTGTTAAGATATATGGTATACTGTATTATTTTTTTTGTATGTATCTCTTCTGTTTTTTTAAGAGTTAAATATAATATATAATAATATATTATTTAGGTATAATATCTTAAAATACTCAAATGACTATAACTGAGAATTGGTGCACACAAGAACTTTGCTTGCATTTGGAAAATCCCTCTTCAAGTCTCTAAAGTAAGTCTTTTACTTGGACACTGTGCAGTCTCAAATGAATTGACCTTGCACCATTACACACTAATTGCAGTAAGTTTTACAAAGTGATAGTGGAAGGAAAGAAAGAAAGAAACAAACAAACAAACAAAGAATCAAAGAAAGGAGGGATCTGGTCAACTGTTTTCTTAGAAGTGTCTATAATGCAACCTACTGTAACTCTAAGAGGTCTTTTATCAGTGCTATGAATGTCACACACGGCAGCAGATATGTGTCCCTAAACAGAGACATTAAATATGCATCAGGAAAATGAACAAACTATGCCTCTATTTAGGAATAGGGAGGGCCACAAATTTGCAGGATGTTCATGGAATAAAAAGAGATTATGGGACATATGGGACCAGAGCAGCACACTCTCATAAGGAAATGTCACTCTAGTGACTTTTATATCCTGCACCACAAAAATTTCACTCTGTTGCTAAACTTATATACTAGACTTTATAAGGCTAAAATAAATATGGTTAAAATAAGATCTGTCATCATTTATTTTTGTCCATACTTTAATGGAACACATATGCATATATTTTCTCTTTTCCATACAATGAAAATGGACACAAATTTGAATATTACGGCTTAAAAAAATGGCAAAGGCACCATAAAATTTCCATTAAAATAGTTAATTCTACTTGTGCTTCTGAAGCCATAGAGTAGTTTGTCTGAGGAACAGATTAAAACGTAAGCAGTTTTCCATGAAAATATTCACACAATGCTATTGTATGGCTTCTTAGCTCTTGGAATGGAGAGCATCAGTCGTATAGACTACTTTTAGATTTTAGTTTTTTATAATATAATTGTACTGGTATATTTAAAATAGCAATACAATAAGACATATAAAGGCATCACATGATATATATATATATATATATATATATATATATATATATATATATATATTGGTGACAAAAGTTTGGAAAAATGTGCAGAATTTGCTCTTATGGAAGTAAATTGGTACTTTTATTCACCAAAGTGGCATTCCACTGATCACAATGTAAAGTCAGACATTAATAACGTGAAAACTTACTATTACAATTTAAAAAAAAAAAAACTTCTCATCAAAGAATCGTCCACATGCAGCAATGACAGCTTTGCAGATTTTTGGCATTCTAGCTGTCAGTTTGTCCAGATACTGAGATGATATTTCACCGTACGCTGCCTGTCGCACTTGTCATAGATGTGGCTTTCTTGTCGGTCACCTTACAGTCTAACTGATCCCACAAAAGCTCAATGGTGTTAAGATCCATTACACTCTTTTCCAATGGTCTGTTTCTTTGCCCACTCTAAACTTTTCTTTTTGTTTTTCTGTTTCATAAGTGGCTTTTCTTTGCAATTCTTCCCATAAGGCCTGCACCCCCGAGTCTTCTCTTTACTGTTGTAGATGAAACTGGTGTTGAGCGGGTAGAATTCAATGAAGCTGTCAGCTGAGGACATGTGAGGCGTCTATTTCTCAAACTAGAGACTCTGATGTACTTATCCTCTTGTTTAGTTGTACATCTGACCTTCCACATCTCTTTCTTTCCTTGTTAGAGCCAGTTGTCCTTTGTCTTTGAAGACTGTTTTTTATTTTTTTGGCAATTTCAAGCATTGTATAGCCTTCATTCCTCAAAACAATGATTGACTGACGAGTTTCTAGAGAAATATGTTTCTTTTTTGCCATTTTTGGAATAATACAACATATATAAACCTTAAGACATGCACGTCTATTGCATACTGTGGCAACTCAAAAACAAACACAAAGACAATGTTAAACTTCTTTTAACGAACCAAATAGCTTTCAACTGTGTTTAATATAATGGCAAGTGATTTTCTTGTACCAAATTAACAATTTAGCATGATCACTCAAGTATAAGGTGTTGGAGTGATGGCTGCTGGAAATGAGGCCTGTCGAGATTTGATAGAAAATGTATTTTTATAAATAGTGATGGTGCTGTTTTTTTACATCAATAATGTCCAGACTATACTTTGTGATCAGTTGAATGCCACTTGGTGAATTAAAGTTCCAATTTCCTTCAGAAACAGCTAAATCTGTACATTATTCCAAACTTTTGGCCATCAGTGCATATATATTAATTTTGGTCAGTATTTGTGTCTTATAGCAAAAAAGAGTTACAAGTGCACTTCATCTACCATTTGTCTCCAGTATATGTAAGTTGGGAGACGTTTCTAACCCAGGTGAATCAAGGACAACAATGACAAATTCATTTTTATGTAATGATGGATGCTATTCCCTACAATTCCACAGCAGGCAATTTACTCTCACACAGGCTCTGCTGTGTCTTACCATGTCTGACCCCTACTGTACTGTCACTGACAAATTCATGCCTGACCAATGCACATTTCCTTCCTTGACCCTGCCTATTACAGAATACAATATTAAATAGAAAACAATGAAAAGGAGAAGCTTATTATGAATATTTTTCACTCATCAAAACAATCAAGACATTGAGAGCTCAAATAGATGCAGAACCAAACAATGCAAATCACAGTGCATGTTTTTACCCTGCAGGCTGTGTGTAGAACAGTGCTAAGCAATAAGTAAAAGTAAAAAAAAAAACTAACCAGACCATGCTCAGAACACAAGGGATGCATAGTGACACAAAGAGAGAAAGAAGCGCTGTGTAGCAGAATCCTTTTCAGGGATGACCACATTTTCACCCTTGTTTTCTCAAATCCAAAGAGATTAACAATACACTTACTGTAGGAAGTTCATCTAGCGTTCAGGAATCATTGGAGGCTATAGAGATTTTGTGAAAGAATCCAAATTCCAAACATTTTACACTTTATGTTGTTGTTGAGTCTTAACATTTGCAAGCATTGATTTGTTTATACTGTATCACCAGTTTTAAATCATTTTTGTCTTAAAATTATCATTTAATCACTCGTATGTTATTCCAAACCCATATGAATTGCTTATTTGCATTAACTTTCAATGGATAGAAAAATAGAAGAAAAAGTAAAGATTCACTAAATGGTGACTAGCATCTTGTTTTGTGTTCCATAGAAGAAAGATTGCCATATTTTTTCTTGAATAAATGATGACAGAGTTTGTATTTTTGGATGAACTTTCCCTTTAACAATAATAAAAAAAAATAACCCTTTTATGTGAGTTCCTTGAGGTAGTACTGGCATAATAGATCCAACAATTTGCTGCTCCATTATTTGCGCATGAAGAGAAATGATCCTGTGTTAGGGCAGGTTGTGTGATAATCAATAACTGTGTTCCTAGATTCTGACCATTAATGCTGCACCTTGCAGAAGCCATTACGGAGATCTAATGCATCTAAAGGGGCACAAGCCCAGCTACAGATGGCAAGCATTTTGATGCATGATTCCTTATTTTCACTGTAGCAGGATTATTATGCTGCTGCACAGTCAACCCTCTGCTTCCCTCAAGTTTTGGAGGTATTTGGGGAAATAAATCTATATAAACTCTGTTTCATTGCATGTATTGAGCGTGTGTATGCATGAAGTGGCGCCTGCAGCTGTACGGCCGTACGCAATGTGCGTAAAATGTGCGCTCCGACTGACCTGATAAATATTTACTCTCAGAATATTTTATCAATCATGAATTGTGTCCCGTGGCTGTTTAAAAGAGCTAGCGATGACCAATTTGTGAATGAATAATTCTTTTGAGTTTGTTCTTTTCAGTGAATTGGCCAAAAGGGCTTACAAAATAGTCTGAATCGATTCGTGATTCAGTACATTTTGTTCCTACTGCTCTTTAACAGTATCATTTGGAGCGTTTTTTTTTTGCACAGCTAAACAGTATTCGGATATTTACGAATACAAAGAGCAAACAGTGCTGAATACAGTGGAAATTTCCCTACAATAAACTGAGACAAAAGACTGTCTTTTTGAGAGGTAATTTTGAGAGGTGACTTCAGCTAATGATGTGTCATGTGAATGAGGGTCTGTTCAAACTGAACGTGTTTTAGCATACGCTCGTGCTGTTTTTCAATAATTTCCCATGTAAAAATTCACTAGATGGATGTCTTTTGACAACTGTGTCATGTTGCACCGTGTTTTTAGGATCTCTCATGGGAGCGCTGCATTTTTAGAAGACGTTTTAAGTTAAAAAGAACTTAAATGGGCCTCGAGACACCTGCGTTCTGCTCTATTCTTTGTGGTGCTTTTTGCTTTTTTAGCGCTAGAACTCATCTGTTCTGAATGGCTACTGGAAGAAATGCTTTAGCAAATAGCTACATGAACGCTACTCATACTCAAGAAAAAACTAATATTTTCTCAAAGTCACCAGAATTGAATGCTTTGGTGTTGTTTTTTACAAACAAATATCATGGTGAAGCATGCCCCCGGACCCCCCTAGATTTAAAATAGAACAAGACAGATTTCTGTGCAAACCCTTAGATGAAATCCTGCAGGCGCCCATTAATGCCTGTATATTTATGCATGTATGTGCGGAGAGGTTAGACAGCAAATATACATCTTTGAACAGCAGTCTGCAGAGACTTTAAAAGCTTAGTGAAATGAAAATGTGGTTTAAATATAGATTGATTAGTTTGTTTGTTGTTGCAGATTGATGTTTTCAGAATAAACTTTGCATATATTTAGTTCATTTATCTTCACTACACAGAAAAATATTGTGTGCCACCATGTTACAACATGTCTCTTGACAAATGGATACAGTAGGAGATATCGGTCTGGTACTCACCACGTGGAGAAGAAATCTTCCCCTTTGGCCATCTTGTTTGTTTTTTTTCTTTACTTAAAGCCTTTTCCTCAAGGTGTGACTTTTAAATCTGCAAGAAACACAAATGAAAATATTTCAACAAAGAACCGAGATGAAACAGAGGGGAAAAAACAAGGTGTAATTAGGAAGTAGACAAAACATACATAAATATAATAGCCTGGAGAACAACAGAACACAAGTAAATTAAACATCCTTATGGATGTGAAAACCAACACAGTATGTTATTACTTCCAGTGCTGTCTGTAAGCTCTGTGTTTCACAGCTTTACCAGTAATCTCTAGGGCTCAGGTTTCATATGCGCTTCCAGCAAACACTAACCAAGCCACAATGAAACTTTTACACAATCAATATCATGTAATATGTACAACAAAAAGAGGCTTTACCTTTTCATTTCCTACTTATGCTCTATACAGCATTCCTAACTATGCCATTGGACATTTTCTTGTTATGTAAAATCCCACAAACTGACAATAAGGATTTGGAATGCCTATATACTCTACCAATCCACTCTGCCTTATGGAAATCACTTTATTCTGAGAGTATCTCTCTCTCTCTCTTTCTCTGACTGAAAACACACTAATGAGTCTCTCCATACAGGCCTGGTGATAGACAGAGGCAAGGTGATTATGCAAACACCAGGCCCTGAATTACTAATGAAAGCTGTGGAACACAGAGAAGACGACTGTGCAGTAAAAAAACAAAAAAAAGTTGTTTCTGGACTTTCTTGTAAAATCAGTCTTGACACTGAGTGCTATTAGTAGCCCATTAAGAAGTTCAAGGACAATAGCTGTCCTCCTGTTTGATCATTTATCTCCCGGATCTTGTCGTTATGCTTGGTGCCTGAGATCGAGACAATCAGAGAATATCAATAGTGTTGCTAGGAAGAGGGCAGACTTGGTGAAATGATTCCTCATAGTCCTCTTTAAACTCTGCAAAAGATATTGTATATTTCATAAGGCTGTGTTGTTTATCCTACCCATAAATATTGGAGCCGTAATCTTGTTGTGTTTAAACATGATGGAGTGAATCTGGTGGGATTTGAAAGGATGATATTTCAAAAGCAGACGTCGAAAGGACACTTGATATTGATTCATGCTTGTGGGCATTACGATCTGCCCTCAAAAATAAGGACAACTCAATCTATGAAAGATGAAATGACAGTGCATGCCTTCCCTTTCTTTTTCACCTATCTGTGTGCAATAACAACAAAAGGAGAACAGCCAAAATCAAATGCATTTTAGAGAGAGTGTAGTTGTATTAAAATGACTGGGAGAAGTTGGAACACGCAAAATGGTGGATGCAATAAAGTATTGTCTTAAAGGTAAAAGAGCCAATCACCTTTTTGATAGAGATAGTGTTGTCACAATACCAAAATTTCAGTGACCGGTAGGTCTACCGATATCACAAAAATGTCACGATTCTTGATACCAATTTGTAACCACAGAAAAAATATGTACTATGCTATTGAACGCACTCCTTTAGCCTATTAAAATGTTTAATTAAAACAATAGCATGTTTCCTTCGAGTGTTTTATTTAACAATTAATTAACATTGGTTCAAGTTTTTTTAAGTGAGACCCTTTGAAATATTTTTTTTCTAAATTCTGTTTTATTTTTTCCCAAATTTCACATTTTCTTAATTCCATGTTTTAAAGATTAATATATATATATATATATATATATATATATATATATATATATATATATATATATATATATATGTATCAAATTAAAACATTGATGGGAATTTCTATTCAGTACAACAGCACTCTTGCTTGTAAGATATAGGTTCAACATTATAATAATACAAATAATATAAAATAATAATAAAATACATACTAAACACTAGTAAGATATTTCTGTTGCAATTTATTACATTTCACCCATGACGGTTTTATTTTGAATCAAACTTTTTTTTTTTGGACGGGAAGGCTTTTACGGTTCTGTGTTGCCGGTAGTTTTACACTTCAGGATAAGATGTTGGTTATATGACACAGTGTGATTATTGAAGGACACAATGCTGTGATTTAATTATATAAGCAGCCGTTAGTCAGTCAGACAGTGCGCAGAGACCAAATTGAATCTGTGCTCAGTATTACCGGTAATGCAGAAACACTGGAACCATTATACATTTTTATTTTAGCATTGACTTGGTACCAAAGAACCGGTACTTTTGGCATCACTTAAAAAGATATTTCCTGTAAGTTATCTCAAGAATGTGTATTGCACTGGACCAGACTTAAAATTTGGGTTTATTTTTTTTTATTCGATCTAAAGAAGCACAATGTCATTGTTAGATTTTACTGTTGAATTGAAATATATTATTTGATTGTAATCTTGACTACCTGTTTTGGAGATATTTAGTCTTTCCTCATTCAAGTAGATAGGAGCTGCACTTGTCCTATATGTTGTATATATCCATGGGAAATATGGATTCTGGGGCATTCTCAAGATGACTGCTGAGTAGACTGATTTGCCTGGAAAATGACTTCAACCCCTTCCTTAATCATGAGTCGTAGTTTTTGGAACTTCCCAAAACAACAGTCATTACAAACAGACTGGGGTAATGGCACACAGCCTTTTGTGGTATAATAATCACTTATGACTATATCATGATTTTATATTATTTTGAATAACTGGGCAGCCCTGAAGAACTGTGACATTACTCAAGTGATACACTCTTTAGGAAATCACGTGGGCAAATAAATAACACACAATATTTATTTATATCACTGGCTAACTCATGCTATCCCTGCCCTACACAGCACTGCAGTCTATGCTTGTTCTTTGCAGGTGTCTGCAAAGAACCCCCCACACACACACACACACACACACACACACATCCCCCTCGTACCTCACTCACAGCCTTCTTGCCTGTTTAAACAGCAAGTGAGATACAGATGAATGCTCTCATATATCTCATTGAAAGCTTTTAAACATTAAAATAGATGAATTAAAAAGTGGAAAATGTGCATGAAATAGGCAAAGTTACTCTTGACAAGCAGAGATTTCCGAGAAGTGCACAATAAATGGAGACTTCATCTGATCTACTCTTAAGATCAAACTGTGTGCATTTTCATTCAAAATGCTTATACTTTAGTCATATTAAGTTCACAGACTCATCATTGTGTTGTAAATATAGATGTAACAAATATTGCTTTTTTCTATTATTTGTTATTTGTACGCATTTTGAAGTCATTATTCATGCCTTTCCAAATAAGTTCTTTGGCATTGGGCACAACCCTAGTATTACAGCTACTTTATATGTTATTTCATACTTATTACATGGAATAAGACAGGACAGATAGAAAAATGCATGGATACTGGAATATGTTAAACACTGGTCTGTCGTCTCATTGGCAAGCGGCCACAGTGTTATCTATTTCATCCAATTATTCTGCCCAGATGGACATTTTGCTAACTTCTTGTCAGTGTACTTGATTAGTCTTCAGTTCAAGCTTGATTTGCCCTTTGCTGTGCATCAACCTGGGGCCTGTTGGAATGGATAACAACACACTTAATCCCATCATTGTGGCAATTAAGTAGATTGAGTGCTCTGGTACAAACAGGGATTCCAGTGGGTGCCCAGGGAGTGGCAGGCGACAGGGAGGGGGCAGTTGATTGATGCTCCCAACAGCCTCCAGGAGGCAAATACTATACAGAAGAATGCATCTGCTGCAGATCCAAACATATGGTTAACCACAAGAATTTTTTTTACTGAATGTCAGTTTAATATTATATAAACTCTAATACAATGTGACATTTTAAGAAGGAAGCTTCTTCCCTTCTGAGTTTAACCAGACATTAGTGTGGCTTGTTAGCATGGGTCAAGTTTGATCATGGTGGGGATCGAGTGTGTCAAGCTTGTGGTGACACACTGGGAATATCTCACAGCTGGAGGGAAGGCTCAGTGTCATGGTGCTCCTGAAAGGGTCTGGATTACATTGAGCTGAACTAACTTCGCACAGCATAGTTTAGCATAGCTTTAGCATGACAGAGAAAGTTCATTTTATTGTTTCCATTCATAATAATTACTTCTCTCCCAAGTGTAGTCTGTTTTATCTTTACTTTCTCAGTGCATCTCTTGTAGATGATAATTTTATGTTTTTAGTGTAGGATTATCCATGAACGAAGCCATCAAATGAACACAACACCACATTCTACAGATCAGAGAGATCCTCCACCGAGCCATTAGAGAGTCATAAAAACGAATCCATGGCGCCTAAATTGCTGAAGGAGACATTCTCGCCCATGCCTGCTTAATCTCAAACTAGGGTTTGTAATGACAGAGTTTACAAATAAAGAAGATCCTTCTATGTTCAACAAACCTAAACCCTCTGTAAGACCAAATGGCCAAGAAACACCTTGTGAAATTATTGCATAATTCCGTGGCCATATGAGGAAACAGAGACTCGTCACATCTGTTTCTCTCCCGGGACACCTACTCTCCCCATCTGCACATTCCAAAGACATTCTCTCTTAGCTCAGCAGAGACCGCATGGATTCCACTCTCATGGTTTTCATAGGCAACAGTCTCAAAATTGCTGCCAATAAGATGTATTAAATCACCAGTAGTTGCCTTAAATATTTGTATGTATCATGTATGTTTTATATAACCTGTTTACATTTATAACTGACAAATTTATGATTAAACCTTTAATCTTGTATGATTCATCTCATTCTACTAAGAATGTTAACTTTTCAATTTGATAATATACCCCAACAATCAGGTATCATGATGTGTAATGTATTATCCATGTTGTAAAACCAATGAATTAACCAGTTTGATTTGTAACCAGGGATTTTCATGTGTGAAATGTAAAAGTTAATGAAAGCATGTCACATTTAGTATGTAAATGCTTGCTTGTTGACGTAGTTCATGTGTTCATGTGTTTTGCACTGTTTTCAAGATATAAAATGTTCACGATTAAACATTCACTATTTTGAGCTGGAGTTGAAAGAATCCTCCAACAAAAGATTTTAAATCAAGTTTGAAAAGGACAGACCAGTTGACCATGTTACTCTGAAAAGCCATTTCTGATTGGCTCAGGACACCTTTGGGGGTGTGGCCAATTCCAGTTCAAAACTTTCCTACCAAGAAAGAACTCTCTTAGAATTCTACTTCTGCTCTTGGAACTGCCTCTTGGAACTGTCACTCTCTTCTTCAGCTCTCTTGCCTCTTCAGTTCCTCATCCTCTGTATTGTTCATTTATTTCACATTTTGTCACTTTCCTGACCATCCTGTTTCATGTTGTATGTGTTAGATTAGTTTATATTTAGAATAGCAATAAAGTTTGTCTGTATTCAAAGATAATTTGACTGTGGTATATTTTGATATATAATATCATCCCTATTTTTAAAAGATCTCGCTTCTAAGCTATACCTAAAATATGTGTGATAATATTTTCAATAAGTCATGAGAATAATATTACTACAATAATTGAATTAATAATAATTCCCTTATTAAAGATAATTCCTTACAATAGAAATTGTGAGTGGATACAACGAGATGTTGTATTACTGTCACGATTCCCTGTTGTCTGCTCTGTGTTTCTCCCCTGTCACCTGTCCCGAACTACACTTCCCATAATTCCCTACCCTCATCACTGCCAACAGCACTTCATTGTTCTCACCTGTGTTTAATTTAATCATTATCCTTCTTTGTATTTAAGCCCTGTTGTTTATTCATTCGTTGTCGGTCGTTGAATGTATGGTTGTCCTCGATGTTTCTCCTGCCCGTGTTCTCCGTGGATGTTTATATTTTATTTTCCCATTGTGGATGTTTTGTTTGTTCCCTGTGTTGTTTTATTTTTAGTTATCCTGTTCACCCTTTTGTTCCTTTATTAAAATGCTGCATTTAAATCCCCACTCCTTGTCTGCCCTCGTCTGAATCATAACAATTACGATATAATGGTGGATAATTTTATTCAGACAAATAATCCAATTATTTGTCATTTATCTTGCTTATAATGGTTGTCGAACACGACTAATTCCATTATAAATTTCCTTACATAATGATGTAGAATAAAGACACACATACTGTTTGGTGGAGGTACGCAGTCACTTTAACCCATCCCGTGTATATTTATACAACCAAATTTGAAACATATAATGGTGGAGAATTACGGAACTTTAATCTGTACCTTGTTTACATCAACCAAATTTGCTACATTAGTAAACAGGGAGAGAGTTTATATTGCTTTCATATTGTTATATTTGCTTAAACCTTCATGTATGGGTTTTGAATTCAAATAAATGTGTTTTATTTAGTCCAGCTCTGTGAAAATTGTCATGACTGTATACAATCTACATTCAAACAATAAACTATTAATAATTATAATAACAATAACAATAACAAGAACAATAATAACAATAATAAATGTAGCTGCATGTAGTGACGCAAGGGTGAAGCCAATTATCAACACCATGAGCAGCATTTATGAAATGTTTTTGGTTAGAGTCCGATGGACAGTGTATGGGGAGTTAGAAAATGTAAACTTTCAACCATAATAAACCCATTCATTTTAAAAATAGCTACTTATAATTTTTTTCCAGTATGTGGTGCTTTTCTGAAACTACTCAATAACTATCTGGGCATGATGGTTATCATGCAGGAAAGTATTCAAGAGTTATAAGCCAAAATAGCAATTCTTCTACCTCCTGACTAGTAGGGGGCAGTGCATCCAAACGCTGCAGGTAACCTCAGGGCCTAATGGTGATGGCACAAACCAAGTTTCCCAATCCCTCCCAATCCCTCAAAGCATTGCGGAGATACAACCTCAAATTAAATTTTGCACGTTCTTCGTCGAATTTGTTGAAGCACCATTCGAAATGGTATAGTTTATCAAAATTCTGTGAGAAGCATTTTGTTGTGAGTGCCTCTAGATGATGCAGGCCAATTTTCGTGCAAATCAAATAAACGATCTAGGAGGAGTTAGAAAAAGTATGTTTTCAAAACATTAAAAATGATGGACAGGAAGTTTGCTCGATCATGACATAGTTGGTTTCATTGTTCTTGGCATAAACCATGGAATCTATCAAGACCAGTCTCATAACATTATGCAAAAGGAGTCAATAGCTATTAACATTTTTATAAATAGCATTATAATTTTTAACCACAAAACTGCGCTGTCCCAAAACTGTCCCTTCAGAGCATTGATCCACAGACACATACCGAGTTTCGTAATGATACGCCAAGTCGTTTGTAAAATACAGCACTTTATGTCTAAATTCAAAATGGCCAATGTCCAAAATGGCCAACATATGATCATCTCATTGGACTTGCTATACCCCACTGAATCTAATAAGACCAATTTGATGATTTAATGACAAACTGTTCAGAAGTTATAAGCAAAAATTAGCTTTTTCCATATCTCGTGCACACTAGGTGGCACTGTTCCGAAACTGTGCAGGCACCCTCGAATCATGGGGACTATGACAAATAATACATTTGGTATGAATACGCTAAAGTGTTATGTAGATATACCCTCACGTCCATTTTCGCGTACTCTTCGCCCAATTAGTTGAAGCTCCATTCAAAAACGGTATGGTTTATCACAATTCTGTGAATTCTTTGTTGTCATGAGTGCCTCTAGATGATGCAGGCCAATTTTGGTGCAAATCGGACAAGCGGCCTAGGACGAGTTAGAAAAAGTTGTTTTTTCAGAAAATGTTAAATGGCGTAAACATTTTCATGATGGAAAATTATGTATTAGGGTGCAATCATCTTGAGCCAAGTAATCAAAGAAAAATTTAACTAGTTACATAAACGTGAGTGCATATTTGGGCAGTTGGTGGTGCTAGAGGGTTTGAAGTAGAGACAGCAAATATGTCAACTAGTCCAATGGAATGAATGAACTCCACGGGCGGGTGACGTCATGACCAGGAAAGGATATAAGCACATCCGGTGCGTTACTCGCGTTAGCTTTTAGAGCCGAAGCAAAGTCGATCGCAGGGATGCAGGAAGTATGGCAGGGCAACGCATCGTCTCGTTCCCTTCTCAGGGAACTAGGGTTACAGTCGTAACCTGAGACGTTCCCTTAGGAGGGAACTCGCGATGCGTCGATGACACTTTGGGAACGATAATACCAATACGCCATAATTACAAAATGCCAGATGATAAAAACTGTCGGCAAATCAGTAAAAAGCACCTGGGATCCTGGGGCAGCTTCCAGGTCCAGGCTATAAAACCTCACAAAAGTTAGCGGCGAGGACCAACCTGCCGCATCAGAAACCTCCTGAAGGG
The DNA here is from genome assembly GCF_025860055.1 of Xyrauchen texanus. Classification (NCBI taxonomy): domain Eukaryota; kingdom Metazoa; phylum Chordata; class Actinopteri; order Cypriniformes; family Catostomidae; genus Xyrauchen; species Xyrauchen texanus. Next base: position 16,311,720 of record NC_068294.1, read on the forward strand.
AAACTCCTGATACGAGGGCTTTAGAGGCCGCCATACTTCGAGTAGAGTGAGCTCTGACCACCGAAGGGCATGGCTGGCCAGAGGACTCATATGCAAGCGAAATAGCCTCAGCTATCCACTTACTGATTAGATCTTCTCCACGGGGCAGCCCTGTGGACATAAGTGTCCAGTGCTCGCACTGGACACAAGAGATTCAGTTTTTCCTGATCCGAAGATGTAAACGGAGGAGGACAGAATGCCTGCAGTACAATAACCACAGGCCTCAGCCTCAAGGTGCCACGAAGGAAACGAATAATCAGGGGGTCTCGACCCAAAGATATCCTACCCACAGGGGCATGGAAAGCCACAATGGCAGCCACGTAAACCTTTAAGGTAGAAGGACATGAACCTGATGTAAAATGATCCTGGAGAAACTCAAGTACTGTGTTGACTGAACAGTTAACTGGATCTCGCTGATGCTGGTGACACCAAGACGTGAAAACTTTCCACTTAAGTGTATATAATTTCCTCGTGGCTGGAGCTCTGGAGCTAAGTATGGTCTCACCGACCTCAGTCGAGAGACCACTCTCTAAAAGTTGGGCCCCCTCAGAGGCCAAACCCATAGGTTCCAAATCTCCGGTCGGGGGTGAAATGTTGTGCCCCCTGCCTGAGACAGAAGGTCTCTCCTGACGGGTACCTCGAAAAGAGGGCCGTCGAGGAGATGAATTAGGTCCGCAAACCAAATTCGACTCGGCCAGTGTGTAGCTACTATTAATAGACTTACTCCGTCCTGGCGGACTCTCTCCAGAACTCCTGGGAGCAGAGCAACAGGGGGAAATGCGTACAGACGTAGCCTCGGCCACGTCTGTACCATAGCGTCCAACCCAGGGGGCTGGTTGCGTGAGGGAGAACCAAAGTGGACAGTGCGTCGTAAGCTGAGACACAAACAGATCCACTTCTGCTTGGCCGTAAAATTCCCAAATGAGCTCCACCGCCTCGGGGTGGAGTCTCCATTCCCCTGGCCTCAGCACCTGCCTCGACAGGGTGTCTGCTCCTATATTCTGGTACCCTGGGATATACACTGCCCTCAGGGAGAGTATTTTACCCAGGGACCACAAGAGGATCTGGTGCGCCAGTTTGCAGAGTGGACGTGAGCACAGACCCCCCCTGTCGATTTAAATAAGAGACCACCGATGTGTTGTCTGTACGGACAAGCACATGATGGCCCCTCAGATCTGGGAGGAAATGTCTCAACGCACTGAAGACGGCCATCATCTCCAGGCAATTTATGTGCCAAGAGAGATGATGGTTCCTCCACAGACCCTGAGCTGAGCGGCCTTCCATTACCGCTCCCCAGCCGGTGAGAGAAGCGTCTGTCGAGATAGCAACTCAATGGCAAAGAGCTCCCAGCACCGGACCCTGGGACAGGAACCAATGTTTCCTCCATATAATCAAGGCGCGGATGCACCGCCGCGTGATCTTGATCATACGAAGTGGGTTCCCCCTCGGGGAGAACCCTCTGGTCCTGAGCCACCACTGCAAAGGTCTCATGTGCAGCAGGCCAAAGGGGATCACATTGGACGCTGCTGCCGTGAGGCCTAACAGTCTCTCGAACTGTTTCACAGTGCGTGACTGGCCTAGCTTCAACTCTTTTGTGGCTGTGATGATAGCAGCTACACGAACAGGTGATAGTGTGGCCCGCATCGTGACTGAATCCCATACCACACCAAGGAAAGTGGTTCTCTGTAATGGAGAAAGCACACTCTTCTTGGCATTGAGTCTCAACCCCAATTTCTTCTTATGAGCGAGAACGACATCTCGATGCCGAACCGCTGACTGCTCTAATTCCGCCAGAATCAGCCAGTCGTCGATGTAGTTCAGAATGCGTATGCCCTGCAGCCTGAGCGGGGCCAGAGCTGCATCTACGCACTTCGTGAACATGCGGGGTGACAGAGCTAGACTGTACTAAGGGTACCAGTCTCTCGAGACTGGCCTCTGGTGTTAAAGGAACAGCCACTCTGGCGACCTGAAGCATATTGGCAGGAAACAACCGAACTGACTGTTTTTGGACCCCCCTCAGAGGGCTCACATCTGACGCAACGTTGAGTCGACATTGCGCCAAACTTCCGCTGGATACCACTGCACCCCGAAGCACCAAGGGTGGCGGGGTTGGCAGACTGGTCCCATGAGGACCCCGAAGTGGAGCGGCCACCGTATTCTGAGGTGTACACCGCTCCACCCTGTTAAAGGAACAGCCACTTCGGCGACCTGAAGCATATTGGCAGGAAACAACCGAACTGACTGTTTTTGAACCCCCCTCAGAGGGCTCACGTCCGACGCAACGTCGAGTCGACATTGCGCCGAACTTCCGCTGGATACCACTGCACCCCGAAGCACCAAGGGTGGCGGGGTTGGCAGACTGGTCCCATGAGGACCCCGAAGTGGAGCGGGCACCGTATTCTGAGGTGTACACCGCTCCACCCTGTTAAAGGAACAGCCACTTCGGCGACCTGAAGCATATTGGCAGGAAACAACCGAACTGACTGTTTTTGGACCCCCCTCAGAGGGCTCACGTCTGACGCAACGTCGAGTCGAGATTGCGCCGAACTTCCGCTGGATACCACTGCGCCCCAAAGCACCAAGGGTGGCGGGGTTGGCAGACTGGTCCCATGAGGACCCCGAAGTGGAGCGGGCACCGTATTCTGAGGTGTACACCGCTCCACCTCAGTTGGGGCTGTCCTCGATGGTCTGACATGCATAGCATCAGGACCCTTTTTTTTTTGAGCCGAAGCCTTCTTAGCCGTAAGTACAGTCCTCAGATCCGGCTTAGACTTAGCCGACTTCGGCTGAGAGTGTTGGCTCGGTCCCCAAGATTTCGGGGGAGCACGAGACGCAACACTTATTTTCTGTTGCATACGGTGCAAGGAGCTTGGCTGGGGATGCTCACGCCCAGCATCCCCAGGGGGATGACTCGGCGAGGAAGGAATTTTTTAAAAGCCTCAGATTGTTTTTTATTTTCTAGAAATCTTCAACAACCGTATTCACCGAGTCACTGAAGAGACCAGAGGGAGACACAGGGGCATCTAAAAGAAAAGCCCGCTCTTTATCTTTAATCTCTGCAAGATTTAACCAAAGATGTCTCTCAGTAGCTACGAGGGCTGCCATAGACCGTCCCATAGCACGGGCGGTCTCCTTCGTAGCTCTGAGAGAAAGATCTGTAGCCCGACGAAGTTCTCGAATTTCGTCGGGACTAACTCCCTCACTCCTATCGATATCCCCCAGCAGATCTGCTTGATAGGCTTGGAGCACTGCCATCATGTGCAGACAGGCTCCAGCTTGACCTGCTGCCGTATAAGCCTTACCCACTAAATTGGATGTGGTTTTTAGTGGTTTATTCAGCAACACGGGATCCTTCAGGGACGATGCTGACCCAGGAGACAGATAGCTAGCGAGCGTCTATTCAGCTGGGGGCATCGACCCATAACCAAAATCTTTCAGCCCCTTTATATTTGAATATGTGTGAACATGGGGGTTAAAAAGAAGAATATGGTTTATTCCATGATCTACATAGCTCACTGTGTAGATCCAGAAAAATGGAAGGGCCCGGTTGAGATGAAACATTAGATGTGAGATAACGCTCGTCTAAATTGCTTTTAGGAGGAGTATCTCTTTTCTGCTGGCCAGTCAACATTTAATTTATTAACAGCATGAGTTATCACCTCAATAAGCTCCTCATATGCTGGGGAGAGGGAGGCGAATCCTCTCCCCCTATTGTGTTAGTGTTTGTGTCACTCTCATAAACGCTCAGTAACTCCACCTCCTCAGAGCTAGAGCACCGAAGCATCGGGCTCTCTTCCCGGGCGGAAGAAGCCGCAGCGCGGGCTTCCGACACCGGCAAGAGAGCAATGGATCCCTCGGAGAGATCCATTTGCGAACCCCCAGTGAGCCTTCTCCGGGCTGCCTTGACAGCCGCGGGTCCAGAACCCTGAGGTTCGCGAGCCTGTCCATCATCCTCAAATGCGGACAGACGGGAGCGGAGCATGCAGAGCTGCAGACGCTCACAATGGTGACAGTCAGCCCCTCGAAAACTGACATCGCATGCTCCACTCTCAAACAAACTACACAAAGCTCATGTGTATCTCCAACCGTGATATAACGAGGGCAAGGAGAAGCACAGGCTTTAAATAGTTGTTTCACCATAATATCAATATAAAGAGAGACAGACAACAATAAATAAGACAGACAGTTTTGACACAGAGCGCTTTGCTGAGGCACAAAAGCTAACGCGAGTAACGCACCGGATGTGCTTATATACTTTCCTGGTCATGACGTCACCCGCCCGTGGCGTTCATTCATTCCATTGGACTAGTTGACATACGTGCTTCACGGGCGTTCACGCAAAGGCGTTCCCAAAGCGTCATCGACGCATCGCGAGTTCCCTCGTAAGGGAACTAACAAAAATAAGCTTACAATTAAGTGCACAAAATGTAAAGAAAAGTAACTACAGAGAACAATGAGTAACAGTAAATTAAACGGACACTTTCAGGGGTCACCCTCTCTCCCTCAGATCATGACAGGAGAACACATACTCTGCTGCTAAATCTATACATTCAGCCTTCTCTCCAAGAACATATGAAAGTTTCTCCACATTACTCACTCTGCTGAATTCAGGCAGTATCTTTCCTATGACTTTAAAATATATGTGTCTGATTGTCTCATATTTACTGCATTCAATGAGGAAGTGTAGTTCATCCTCTATGACTCCTTGAGTGCAGTGTGAACACAGTCTGTCCTCTCTGGGTCTCCAGATCTGTCTGTGCTGACCCGTCTCTACAGCCAGACTGTGCTCACTCACACGATACATCTTCAAAAGCTTCCTTTGATGGTAATCTTTAATTTTGGTCAGATGGGATGCCAATTTATATTCTGTCTTTTAATTTTTTGGAAATAGGATATTTAGTTTATTCTTAGAGCTTGATTTGTTAGTGATTAATATATTCTTCTCAGGTTTTGTTTTGTATTTGTTTTAATTCTGCCTGCCTGGATTGAATTGATACATTTAGCTGATGTTTGTCCACTAAGTACTGTAAAGGGTCACTCTCTTTGGTGCTCTGCTCTGTGTATAAAAGCACAGTGGTGGTGATTTTTTGTGGAAGAGTCTGACAGGTGGAACCAGAACTTATTGGCTCTCTTTTGAATGTCAGTCAAAATATGGAACCTGCCCAGTTCTGCCTGACAGCCCATGTTGAAAGCACTTCTTTGGAATCCCAGAATAGTTTTTTAAAAATTCAAGGTCGAAGATTTCATATTAACTTTTGTCCTAGGTCTTATAATGCAGTTTATATTTGGTGCCCCAGATTTCACTCCCATACAGAATGATGGGTTTGATGATGCTGTCAAAGATTTTCAGCCACAATGTAATAGGGAGGTTAAATTTAAACAGTGATTTTCTCATGCAATGATATACCTGCCGAGCCTTGCCTGTTAAGTCTTTTACTGCTAGATCAAATTGTCAAGAGGCCGAAATTGTCAGACCTAGATAATTAAAACTAGTAACATGACTAAGATTTGTTCTCACTAGTGTAAATATATATATTTTGTCCTTGTCCATGTTGATTGGTAATGCTCAACTACTGTAGTAATTTTCAAGAATTGAGAGCCTTTCACATAATCGCTCTTTAGTAGGTGAGAGCAGCAGCAGGTCGTCTGCATATCGAAGACATTTCATTTCTCTGTCTCCTAGAGTGAGTCCAGGGCTAGATGAGATTTGAATCATTTTAGCCACTTCATATATGTAAATATTAAATAAAGTTGGAGTTAGGCTGCAGCCTTGAACAACTCCTGTATATGCTGAAATACTCACATCTTCTGTTATTTATTTTAATTCAGCATTTGATTTCTTTGTACATCTCCTTTATTAAATCATAAACCTTTCCTCCTATTCCACTCTGAATCAGTCTTAGGAAGAGTCTGTTATAAAACCTTTTTAAAATCAAGGAAACAACCAAATATCTTCTCCTGCTTTGTTGGGTTGTGTATATATGATCAGATGCTCTCTGTTTTTACATGAATCTCTCTCTCTCTCTCTCTCTCTCTATCTCACACACACACACACACACACACACACACACACACACACACACACACACACACACACACACACACACACACACAAATACACTCCCTCTCCCTCTCTCTACATTTTTAAGTACCTTTGCTTCTCGTCCATTGCATGCTTTTCTGTTTCTATTTCTCTCCAGCTCCCTCTACCTCTTCTTTCTCTCTGCTCTTTGTCTCTCTGATTTTCCCTGTTCATGTTAGGTAAATGAGAAGTGGCAACACACACAGACACATGTTCAGTGTCGGCTCTCATTATCCCTGAGAGCTCTGCCTCCCTCTCGGCCTCTGTGACACTTTGCGACACAATCCAATGAAAAATAACTTAACGATTTAAGAGTGTTAATCAAATTAGTGCACCCACAAATAAACAAACATAGAATGAATGGAAATCAATGTTTTACCTAAAGACAGAGAATGGGAAAATAGATAAAGAGATAAAGAATGATAGATTCACTGAGAACTAGTGTAATCCACATCTTTTAAACAAATCTTTGTCATAATATACTCTTAATGTGTTTATTTTGTTTGTTTGTTAGTTCATTTTTCTTTTAACCTACGATTTCTTTACAATTTTCATAGTATATATTTGAAATCCTGTAGATTGCTTATCACAAATGCCATTCTTTGAGGTGCCAGGCCTGCTTCCTATTGTGACACAGCGTGTTAGAAAGATCATTACACAAACATAATGAGCTTGTTAAGGAAGAGTTTAACATAGGCAGATGAACAGAGCATTAATCTCTTGCTGTGGGCTAATTAGGGTAAAATCCCTAAACAGAGGCATATCAGCATTGTGACCTCTGTCTCCATCCTCTGATTTAACAATTCATAAATTGCCTGCACAGGCTTATTTCCCTGTTAACAGACCTGAAGAGGAACCTGATACCACTATAATTTAAATCACACAAGCCAAAAAGTAAAACTACTTAGAGATTGTGCAATTTGAATCTAATTTCAATACAGTGATGGAATATAGATCAATCACCTCCATATGTAGGTCCAGTAATGACTGTTTGATTTGTTTGCACAATACAGCAGTGAAAAATAACTGAAGAAAATTACACATGTTCTAAATTGAGATTCATCTTGAGAACAGTTATTTATATTATAGGTGTAAAGCTCTGAGGTATGTAGTGCATGCAGGTCTTCATCTATCTGTAAAAAAACACTTTGCTATTTATCTGGGATGTATTTCCCAATAACGATCAAACTTTGCAGTTAAGAGCATTTTCTATTAGCAAATTTACGAACGTTTGCTATTTTTTACATGCGTTTCACAAAACTGCACTTAACATGAATGTGCGAGGACGCACTTTAAGTGGTAATTAAGAGAGTCATTGTCCATGTGACAGTACTTAAATGTGACCTTATAGTGCTTTTCATCACTGTAACTTTATTAGATTTGTGCATAACTTTACAATCATTGCCTCATTAAAATTACATTTAAAATATCTTCTTAAATGTTCGACCTAATTAACAAAAATGTTGTGCATACTGTAGGGTTGCAACTGTATGAGATTTTCACGTTATGATAACCATCTCAGAAAATATAATGGTTTCACGTTATCACGGTATACGGTATTACACAATTATTATGATCAGTTACAATGAACCTTAAAGAAGTGAAAACAGAAGGGTTTTTTTTTTGTTCTTTTTTTTTTGGTTGAACAAACGCTTTTAAATAATTGAAACTTGAAACCATTTTTTTAAATTGAAGTATGTGTAAAAAAAAGTCTACCTTTTGAAAATAAATAGAATAAATAAGAAAGCTAACAGAATTATAATAATAAACTCAATTATGAACATGATAAAAAATAGCATGGAACTATAAAATGTTATAAATCTAAAGCATGTTATTTTACATGTTAGCATAGTATGTTAAATTAACTACTAAATTAAAAATAACACCAGCTGTGTGAGCTTTTAAAGTCTGTCTGTCTGTACCTTTAACTCAGTGGTTCTCAACTGGTTTTGCTTTAGGACCAGATTTTACATTGGAAATCAAATGGTAACCCACCACAATAAAAACGTAAACTGTATTTAATGTATCCTGGGTCGCATTTCCTTTTATGTTGCATAGTTTTGTTCATGGTTTTCAAGTATAAGGACATGCATCAAGTGACATTATTTTTGTTGTTGGTGTCAACAACAAAAGCAACAGGAAGTTTTCTCTCCCCCCTTTTAAAATTTTAAGAGCATATTTACTTATTTGAGCCCATTTTTATAATGTTTGTTTCCTAATTTCAAACATGATTCAAACAGAACATACATATTACACAGGAAGAAAGGCTCCTCATTACCATGGTTAGGTCAGTGTAGCTAGTCTTGAATAATAGTAATAATAATAACAATTATAGCTGCAAGCAGCGATATACTAAACTTTTTTTAGTCCCTTCAGAGCATGGTGCCAAAGACACATACCGAGTTCCGTATTGATTTGCCAAGTCATTCGTAAAATACAGCATTTTATGACTAAATTCAAATGGCCAACATCCAAAATGGCCGACATTTTTCATATCGTTAGACTCGCTATACCCCACTTTAGCTCATTGCGAGATTATCATTACATCTGCATTCCTAAATAGGCTATCACTTTGGCGGCCGCCGAAAAATCTTCAATGGGAGAACCATGGTATTGTTCTTTCCCTTTTTTTCTAAGGATTATTATTATTAGGGCCAAAGCACTGAAATTGCGAGTGCTACTGTTCTTCTAAAGATTATTATTATTATTCTTTTCAAGGTTTTCGGTACTTTTGGGGTACATAACATGCATGAAAACTCTTGAAAGTGTGCACACAGATCAGAGTTGTTGACCATTAGGGCTTGGCAAAGTTGCAGGGAATGGCGTGCGGGTGGCGGGGGTTCTGTAGCACCACCTAGAAGATGGGCATGTTCGGGGGGCTTTGTAGCACCTCTCTTTTGAGCTACTACCACCAAACTTTGTACACATATAGATCTCTTCAAGCCAGACAACTTTCGTGCTGACAGTCATAAGCTCTGCCCAACAGGAAGTTGGCTATTTGTTTTTTTAAAAGGGCATGTTCTGGAATTTGAAATATTCTTCCTAGGTATTTCATGTTACAGGTACCAACTGTGGGCGACATCATGACAAGACATTGTAGATGCTAAATTGCAAACTGATTTTTTATATTTTGGTGTCGCCATGGCAAAGCAATACATTTATGCACAAAAATGGAAAACAGGAAGCGACTTCTGTGTGTTTGATGAAAATTCAGCTGTATGTTTGATAATGAGGGCTGATCACATTGATGCGGCAATTACATCATTGATTGCGGTCATAACATCAACTGCCAGCAGGAAGTATAGCACTTTTAACAGATTTTGAAGTAGTCATCTTATATTTACCCAAATTGCGTCAAATTTGTTTCGAATAATGTCAAATGCCTGTGTTCAACTTGCACTGTTTTCCGAAAGCCACCAGCAGCATGGTGCTTGGGCCGGTCATCTCTGCTGTCAGCTATATTTATTATTATTATTATTAGACTTGTCTGTAATCTTTTAAATAAATTAAACACATATAGGCCCTATCCTGATATTAAAGTCTCAGCATAAAATGTAGCTATTGGTATTTAAATTGAATGAGGTGTAATTTTGCAATTGTCCTGCAGGTGTTGCATGAGTATGTGTCCTTACGATGCTCTTAGAGCTGTACGATTGCTCCAGAGCACTCATAAATCTACGAGAATTTTCAAATACTACTCAAGTTACGATGCTCTTTGGAAGTAGGCTGCAAAACTAAAATGAATCGTAAATTGGATTCTATGATCTGATTAAGCTTACAATGCTTTTGGGATGAGGCCCTGATGGTTATTGATTAAGTTCATAAATCTTTAATTGGCTTTTAAGGCCTTATTTCACATGTACTACAGTTTGTATAACAGTTGTTTGTTATGTACAAAATTGACTTTAAAAACCTTTATTCTAGAAAACCTTTATTCCTTGCATTGACAGTAGTGTGATGATCAATGTAGCCTTTGCCATGTGTAAAATTTAGAATTCTTGAAAAGATTACTTAGTTTGGTAAAATGTAAGTAATCTAAACCTTTTTAGTATAATCTAAAGCTTGTTTTCAAATAACAACAGCTAAATATCCTTAAAACAAGATACATTTCCCTGAAACACAAAAAGGGGTAAGATATTAAGTCTTGTTTTTAGAAAATATATCTTCACAATATGTGTAGCTGTCTTCAAAACAGTCATGACAAGTCATAATAATTGCACAAAATGATGGAATTGTAATAAATTGTACAAGTTGGCTCGTACAAAAATGTGTCTTAAACTCCGATTGAGAAAAATACACAAACCAAAGAATGGTGTTATTACAATTTTCCCTAAGTTTGACCCTGTAAAGAGATTAATGGAAAGGAGGTGAGAACCGGCTTGACAATATAAATAATAGTTTAATGAAGAACTAAACAAAAAGACAAACACACAAAGGTGTCAGACAGCTGCCCATAAATCTCTCTCTCTCTCTCTCTCTCTCTCTCTCTCTCTCTCTCTCTGTCCCACTGCAGTCTCCAGGTGGCCTTTATCTCTCTCTAAGTCTTGATTAGCCTGATTAGGGGCTGCTTGTGTAGCATCACGACCCGCCCGGCCCTCCACCCTGTCACAGACCCCAAACCTAAACGTTATGTAGCATGGATGAAAGGTAAAAAGTGCGGTTTTGAACAAGTGTTCTCAAACTTGTAACCCAAAAACCAAACCTTGACCGACCCATACATTTTAACCACTTAACAAAGCCTTAACCTAACCATGATTTAAATGGGAAAACAACTTTCGCCATGTCAATTATGAAGTTGGCATGAGACTAAGTTAGTTTACTTGCTATAATTAGACGAACCTCTGTAGATAAAGATTATTCTAGAATCCTAAATTACTCAGTGGCATTTGATTCAGCCTCATTTGAATGTGTGTCATACTCAGATTTGAATCACCTTACCTCTACAGAATGGCAACTTGGCAAATATTGCTTTCCTATTCCCCTTTCTTTCTTGCTCACTTGTGAGACCAAGGCAGCTGTAAAATATGGTCACTAGTAAACTGAAATTCATCAAGCAGTCTGTCTTGCTTGAATTTATATTCAATTCTTTAGCATCTGTTATGGCTGAGGCAGTTCAAGACATGCTAGTATTGTAGGGGTGAAATTGTGCTTGGATAAATAAACTTATAGGTAAAATAAAATCCAATGAAATATATCACAGCCTCAATAACAGTTGTGGTGTGAATAATCTCTAAATCGGTTTCTTGGGAAAGAGAAAAAAACATAACTGCTAGATGCTAGCAAACAAAAGATCATAATTTTCATGTGACAGCAGCCATGTAATTTATGTTGTTATTTATTCATAAATAAGAGAAAAAGTATCTTATTAATGTGGTATTTTCCAACATTCATAACTCTTACACTCAATGAGCACTTAATTAGGAACACTTGTACACCTACATATTCATGCGATTATCTTATCAGCCAATCGTGTGGCAGCAGTGCAATGCATAAAATCATTCAGATATGGGTCAGGAGCTTCATTTAACGTTCACATCAACCATCAGAATGTGGAAAAAATTTGATCTTTGGGATTTCAAACGTGGCTTGATTGTTGGTGCCAGACATGGTGGTAATTCTGTATTTCAGTAACTGCTGATCTCATGGGATTTTCACACATAACAGTCTCTAGAGTTTAGTCAGAATGGTGCCAAAAACAAAAAAAAACATCCAGTGAGCATCAGTTCTTTGGACAGAAATGCCTTGTTGATAAGAGAGGTCAACGGAGAATGGCCAGGGCTACGTTTCCCAAAAGCATGTTCCCAATGGCCTCTACAATCAACTTAAGTTGATGATGCTTTTGGGAATTACAGTCCAGACTGGTTTGAGCTGACAGAAAGGCTATGGTAACTCAGATAACCACTCTGTCCAATTTTAGTGAGCAAAATAGCATCTCAGAAGGAACACCACGTCGAAACTTGAGGTGGAGAGGCTACAACAGAAGGAGACCACATTGGAAACTTTATTAGGAGTATAGTGTTCCTAATAAAGTGCTCGTTGAATATATATTTGACATTCATGATTTCTGTGTTAACCTGAGAATATAAAGAATGTTTCTCTTTAATGGGTTTAGGATATTGTCCTGTTTTATTCTAAAGCCGTACAGGGAAAGTTTATCTGCCTGTCTCCTAGAGAGCTCATCATAGATTGAGATGCACCTCTACCTCAGGGGAGTTGGACTAAATGAGCACACATACTGCTTAGGTAAGCACAAAAAGGCCACACTGAAAATCATGGGAAGCAACAATGCAGTTGCTAAGAGAATAGCATTAACTACATTCCATCAAATGCAATCAATAGCATTCCTGAATCCTGGAGGCTTATTCATCAGAATAGAAGCTATTAAAAAAATGCCCCCCTCTGTGAAACTGTATTCCCTGTCCAGAGTCTCTTAGTCAGACTTTCACTTATTGTTAGCATGCTGTGATTTGAAAGGTGAGGGGAAGGATTGTGACAAAGAGCAAAACAGAAGACAAACAAAGGCATGACACCAAACCTTGACAAGGAAAAGAAAAACAAATAACATTGGCATATTCAAATCACATTAAAAAGCATTCTTGCAATTCAGACATGACTTTGTTACATGACCTACATTTTCTGATTGGCTAAAACATGGTGTGCCGCTATAGGAACAATATTAGGGACCAAAAAATCTCTAACATTACTTTTAAAGCTTTTGAAATGACAATAAATACCCACACTTAATTTAGCCTGTGTTCATCAGAACAACTATTTTTTTCTTTTATTAAGACCAATTTTAAGGGATTTGTTTTGCTAAGCCTCACAGCCAATCCTCCTTATTATATTAGCGTCACAACTAATGAGTGAATGTCCTGAGTAGAGCACCAAACTGTTTCAGAAATGAATTTCTGAAACAAAATGCGGATGTAGAAATGTAGAGGGAATTATTCTTGAACCTTTCTGTGCAGTTGACAATTAAGTAACACAGTAACACAAAGCGGATCAAATTGACCTGGGTCAAAACACATTTTTAATCATCAATTTGTTCCCATTGACCTCCATTTTTTTCACATTGAGCTAAAAATATTAATACAAATGATGTGTTTATGTTTGTGTTTTGTGTGTGTGTGTGTGTGTGTGTGTGTGTGTGTGTGTGTGTGTGTGTGTGTGTGTGTGTGTGTGTATGCGTTAGTGTTTTTTTGTGGATGGATGAGTGAGGGTTTGTGGGTTAGGACATGGTGTGACTGTGGCTGCATATAGCCTCCTCTATGTTTGTGTTTGATTTCAGAGTACAATTTCAAATGTCAGGGCATAGAAATGCAGAAATTCTTCAAATAAAAACTGTTCTGTTGTCGCTGTCGCTGTGAAGGACCTGTTTATAGACAGACAAAATGTATTTTCACTTTTTTTTTCACTGAATTTCACTGAATGTCCCAATGTCGTGAGGGGGCTGCGTGAACAATAGTTCTCGTGCCTTGTCATGACTGGTCACAGGAGATCAACAGTCAGTGAACATTTTCACTAAATTAGATTTCGGTTTGTTTCCAGTAGTGTAAAGTTACCAAGTTTTTTTAGAATTTGTACATTCTTGAGTATTTAAATGCGATGCACCTTTTACTTTGTTACATTTTTGAGCCAAATAAATACTTTTTAATCTGATACAGAGAAAACTTGTTACTCGTTACCCAGATTAAATAAAGTTTGTTTTATTATTTGCGAAATAAGAGAGCAGAGAGCAAATAATAAACAGTGCAATGTAATTGACTGACAGCCAGAATGAGCATACAGATACTCAGCACATGCACTCATGGAGTCTGTGTCAGACCAGCGAAGCACACTTCTATCAAGGACATTAGTGAATGTCTGAATTTAAGATGCAGAAGAGAAGATCCAGCTTACCCTATCTGTGTCCAAACAGTCTAAATGTATTTAACGCTGAATCGTTGGATGACTCTTCTTAGATGCAATGGAATAAAGGCAGTAGTGCTGCTTTCAAACTCTCACATGATGTGTGCTTATGTCTGCACGTGCTGTAAAGAGCGCTCATGTCGAGTTGCACCCGTCCATGATTTTCCGGGATTGTCCCGGACTGGCCTGGGAAAATACCAAAGTCCATTCCCAAAAAGTACCGGAATTTGAATATTTTCCTGATGCATATTCCCATATAAACACTTGTTGTTTATGTGCACAGTATTCAGGAAGACTGATCAAACATGCTCTGCTGATGTCAGGATAGAGACCAGGAGATCGGAGGTAAGTGATTCAAATACTGTATTATTAAAGTGTCACTCGTGCAAGGTTGGTATAAGGTGAGTTTTCAGGTGCAGGTTTGGTGAAGATCGCTGGATGTACGGAGAACAACAGGTAATCCAGATAACTTCAATCGTGGCATAATACTCAGTCTCAGTTCGTTAATCCATTCTTTCTTCTAGGACTGGTCAGAGCAACTTGGACAGATATCAAACATGGGCTTTCAGGAATCGGACGGGAGATCTGGAGATGGCAGAACAACAATGCAAAGGGTTAGTATTGAGTCAGGTAAGGAAGCAGAATACTCAGGTGTTCAGGTTTCACAGGGTTCACAGGATACGGGAGGAAACGGTCTGTTCCTGTTGGAGGCTTGACAACGACTGGAATCGCGGTGAGTGTTTTTATGAGCTGGTTGATGGAGTAATTAATGATGACCAGGTGTGTGTGTTTAGTATTCTGGGGAGAGTGATCTTTGAGTGGTGGGTTGAAATGAGCCTGATTGATCCCTGACATTACCCCCCCCTCCAGGGTCCGCGCCAGCGGATCTAGTACCCCGACGTCGTGGGGGCCTACCTCGAGGTTGTGGGGCAGGTCTTTCAGGGTGTTGTTCATGGAATTCTGTGAGTAACATGGGGTTGAGGATGTCCCTTCGAGGCACCCAACACCTCTCTTCTGGTCCATAATCCTCCCAGTCTACCAGGTATTCGAGTTGCCCACCTCGACGTTGGGAGTCCAGGATCTCCCTTACCGTATAGATGGGGTCGGCTTCAATGGGGGGTACTGGGGGATTGTCATCATGAACTAGGTCTGTAGAGGGAACAGGAACAGGTGGACGATGGGTTTTTAGAAGTGAGACGTGAAATGAGGGGTGGATGCGATACTGGGCCGGCAGACGGAGCTGGTAGGTAACTGGGTTAAGCTGTCTTACAATGGGAAAGGGACCAATATATCTTGGACTTAGTTTGCGACAAGGTAGTCTTAAACGGATGTCTTTGGTCGAAAGCCAAACCAGTTGTCCAGGTTGATATTCGGGGGCCTCACGACGATGAACGTCCACAAAGCGTTGTTGGCGGTTCAGGGCTTGTTGGAGATGCTGATGAGCTTGGTTCCATACCCTCTCACTGTCTTGGAAATAGGTGTTAACTGCAGGGACTTCTGATGGTTCACCGGACCATGGGAACAATGGGGGTTGGTAACCCAGCACACACTGAAATGGCATTAGGTTAGTGGAGGTTTGTCGAAGGGAGTTTTGAGCATACTCAGCCCATACGAGATATCGGCTCCAGAGGTGTTGGTTAGAATGGCAGAAGGTACGGAGGAAACGACTGACATCTTGGATCTTCCGTTCCGCCTGACCATTCGCTTGCAGATGATACCCTGAAGTTAGACTCACTGTTACATTCATTAATGCAAAAAATGCTCGCCACACCTTGGAGATGAACTGTGGTCCCCTGTCCGACACAATATCCTCCGGAATGCCAAAATTCCGGAAGACGTACTCCATCAGTAGTTCTGCGGTTACAAAGGCTGTGGGTAAGTTCTTCAGGGGAATTAATTTGCAAGCTTTAGAGAAGCGGTCAATGGCTACCAGGATACACGTGTTCTCGTCTGAGGTGGGAAGGTCTGTTACGAAGTCGATTCCAATGTGCGACCAGGGTTGTTACGGAACAGGTAGAGGCATGAGTTTCCCAGTGGGTAAGTGACGGGGGTTCTTGTTCATGGCACAAAGAATGCATCCTTGGATGAAGGCCTTGATATCTCGTACCATGTTGGGCCACCAGTAGCGAGTTTGGAGAGTGGAACATGTTTTGTTAATTCCAGGATGACCTGTGCCAACAGATGAATGTGCTGAGGAGATTAGCGAGGTACGAAACTCTTCGGGTACGTAAATCTTTCCGGCTGGACACTCTGGAGGACTGGGGTGGTGTTGGGATAATTCTAGCAGTTGTTCATTTAAGTCCCACTGAATGGGATTGACAAACATCTTTTCGGGTAGGATATTCTTAGGTTCCTCGTGGGAAGTTTCGGGGGCATGGAGACGAGACAAGGCATCCGCTCGGACGTTCTTCGAACCAGGGCGATAGGAGATCTGAAAATGGAAGCGAGTAAAAAAGAGTGCCCATCTGGCCTGGCGTGGGTTAAGTCTCCTTGCCTCTTTCAGGTATTGCAGATTTTTGTGGTCTGTGAGAACCAGAAATGGGTGTTTGGCTCCTTCCAACCAGTGTCTCCACTCTTCCAGAGCTAGCTTAACCGCCAGGAGTTCTCGATTGCCAATATCGTAATTTACCTCTGCAGGAGATAACTTGTGAAAGAAGAATGCGCAAGGCATAGGTTTGGGTGAAGAAGCCGAGTACTGTGACAACACAGCTCCTACTCCTGTAGTAGAAGCATCAACTTCAACAATGAACATTTTTTCAGGATTGGGATGCTGGAGTAAGGGGGCTGTGGTGAACGCGGTCTTGAGAGACTGAAAAGCATGTTCAGCCTCAGTGGTCCAGAGTAGTGTCTTTGGTTTTTCCTTGAGTAGAGAAGTCAGGGGAGTGGTTAGCATGCTGTACTGGTGAATAAACCTCCGATAGAAATTCGCAAACCCGAGGAATCGTTGTAATTCTTTAACCGACTGTGGAGCGGTCCAGGAGGTTATGGCTTTGGTTTTACGATCATCCATCTCTACTCCTTTTTCGCTAAGGGTAACCGAGGAACTCGACTGAGGTCTGATGAAAGGAGCATTTCTCCGCTTTCAGGAACAGGGAGAATTCACGTAGTCGTTGAAGTACTTGAGAAACATGTCGCTGATGTTCCACCGAGTTTCTGGAGTAGATTAAGATATCGTCTATGTAGATTATTACGAATTGATTCAGGTAGTCTCGGAAGACTTCGTCCATGAAACTTTGGAAGACTGAAGGGGCGTTTACCAGACCATACGGCATGACGAGATATTCGTAATGTCCTGCAGGGGTGATGAATGCGGTCTTCCACTCGTCGCTCTCTCGGATTCGAATGAGATTGTATGCACTTCTCAAATCCAGCTTGGTGAACATCTTGGCTTCTCGAAGTTGTTCAAGAGAAGAGGGAACCAATGGGAGCGGATAACTGAACTTCACGGTTATCTTATTCAAAGCTCTATAGTCTATACATGGACGTAGACCTCCATCTTTCTTAGGGACAAAGAAGAAACTGGCAGCAGCAGGGAAGTAGAGGCCCGAATATACCCTTGTTTTAACGCCTCTCCAATGTACTGTTGCATGGCTTCTTGTTCAGGGATAGCCAGAGAGTAGATCCGCCCTTGGGGATGGATTCTCCAGGAATCAGATTGATGGCACAATCCCAGGGTCGATGAGGTGGTAATTTGGCAGCCTTGATGGGATTGAATACATCTGAATACTGAGAGTAGCATGAAGGGATGGACACTGACAGGTTTTCTAAGGGGCTTTCAATGGAAGTTGAGTTCATTGGGATGGCGTCGGGTAAGTTAGCATTGGGTGAGACTGAGATTTCAATATTCGTGGACGAGCACATACAACCCCATTTCAATATCTTACCAGATCTCCAGTTGATGTTAGGTTGATGTCGTATAAGCCATGGACGGCCAAGGATAATATCTGCCTGGCTATTCTCAAGTACGAAAGTTTCAAACAGTTCATGGTGTGTGTCTTCAATACAGAGTAGAATGGGTTTAATCTGAGATGTGACGTACCCCTGATTGATGGTTTCCCCAGTCACTGCATGGATGGAGTATGGCTTGGTGGTGGTGGATTTCTGGATTTGGAGTTTCTGACAGAGCTGTCCTGAGATGAAGTCTCCTGCCGACCCTGAGTCCACAATGGCTGTAGCAGAGACATGGAAACTCGTAGATTTTAGGATCACTGGTATCGTTAAGGGAGCTGATACAGAGACGGACGTACAGACAGAACTCACAAGCATTCTAGGAGGTCGTGAGGGGCATGAACGAAGAAAATGTCCTCCCATCCCACAATACAGACACAATTTTAACTCTCGACGTGGAGAACGCTCTGCTTGAGACAGTCGATATGTATCCACCTGCATCTTCTCTACTGCCACTTCGGAGGGACGTTTATCGGGGTACTGAGGTGGTACAGCTGTGGGCTGTTGGGCGTCGCGATAGCACCCCTGAGATCTTTGGTGCACACGGAGAGCTTGCTGTATGAATTTTTCGACCCCCAGGCTATCATCATAGATTGCGAGTTGAAGGCGAAGTGCAGGGTTCAAACCACGTCGGTAGATGGAGATGAGCGCCTTCTCGTTCCACCCACTGGCGGAGGCTAGAGTGCGGAATTCTAGGGAATACTCAGAAACAGATTTCTTGCCTTGATGTAATTGTAGTAGTTTATCACTGTTGGATGAATCATGTACTGGACGCCCGAAAACTTCTTTAAAATGGTTGACAAACTCTTGTACAGAGGAAGTAACAGCAGATTCCTGCAGCCACAATGTTTCAGCCCATCTTAATGCAGCCCCTGATAGTTGTTGATCAATAAAGGCAACTCTCGACCTTTCAGTGGGATATAACTGAGCTTGTTGTTCTAGAGCGAGCGAACACTGTAACAGGAACCCGTTGCAATCCTCCGCCCGGCCGGAGAATGGCGCTGGACGGGAAATTGGATTGGCGAAGCATACCAGAGAGGAAGCGGGGTTTGCGGAAGTGCTGGGTGTTGGCTGACTGGGATTCACAGCGGCGGTTGTCGGTTGTGCAGGATTATCAACATAAGGGGCAAATTCCATCACGCTGTTTCTTCCCTTTTTTGAGGTCAAGCCTTCTGTCAGGATAGAGACCAGGAGATCGGAGGTAAGTGATTCAAATACTGTTTTATTAAAGTGTCACTCGTGCAAGGTGGGTATAAGGTGAGTTTTCAGGTGCAGGTTTGGTGAAGATCGCTGGATGTACGTAGAACAACAGGTAATCCAGATAACTTCAATCGTGGCATAATACTCAGTCTCAGTTCGTTAATCCATTCTTTCTTCTAGGACTGGTCGGAGCAACTTGGACAGATATCAAACATGGGCTTTCAGGAATCGGACGGGAGATCTGGAGATGGCAGAACAACAATGCAAAGGGTTAGTATTGAGTCAGGTAAGGAAGCGGAATACTCAGGTGTTCAGGTTTCACAGGGTTCACAGGATACGGGAGGAAACGGTCTGTTCCTGTTGGAGGCTTGACAACGACTGGAATCGCGGTGAGTGTTTTTATTAGCTGGTTGATGGAGTAATTAATGATGACCAGGTGTGTGTGTTTAGTATTCTGGGGAGAGTGATCTTTGAGTGGTAGGTTGAAACGAACCTGATTGATCCCTGACAGCTGAACTGCTCTTTCGTATGAATCTTTAGAATGTCTGATTTCTTTGGAGGATTCATTTACATGAACCGTATTAAAGTATTCATCTGAGTTTCACACAGAATACCTTATTTTTATCTTTACATATTTGTTGAATATTTAGTTAAATGCTGCTTTTCACCACTGTTTTCGACTTGTTTATTTACATGGATGTGTTTAAATTATGTCTTAAAATGTTGTCTAATACTGATAGTTATATATTTTTTATAAATATAATACGTCAGAGTTGTTAGGTACTTTTGTTAATAGCTTGTAGTGTAGTAACTATTTTTAAAGAGTATAGCTTTAACTCTAAATTGCTCTAAATTGTGCAGATGGCCGGCATGCTTTCCCAGGCTGCCGTGAGCATTGGGTTGGACTGGAACCCTCCGTCCTCCCAATAGCCTTCACGGCTTGACGATTGGTCCCTCGGGTCAAGGCACCCCCGGTGGGGCGACCCACGGGTACATGGTGGTCCCCCAGGTGGATAGAGCAGTCGCGATCCACCTGTGCCCCAAGAACTCCACCACTTTCCCTCCAAGGCCTGTAGGATCATCGCTGACCTCGAAAGCTCCTGCAAGTTCACCAAGCCAAGGCACTTAAAGATGTCATGATACCCCGACGAGCTGCAGGAACTGTGCTCTGCCACCGACCTCGCTCTCAGAGCTACAAAGGTCACAGCGCGGGCACTCGGGCAGGCGATGGCCACCCTAGTGGTCCAGGAACGTCACCTGTGGCTAAACCTGGTCGAGATGCGCTTCCACAACGCCCCCAGTTTGGTCACTTCAGTGACACCGTCGGCGACTTCGCCCAGCAGTTTTCAGCGGTAAAGAGGCAGATGGAAGCAATCTCTCACATCATGCCACCTTGCGGGTTCCAGCACACTTGACGAGATGTGTGGCATCCTCGTGGGCACTGGCCAATGGCACCTCCCTAGCAGACATCTGCAGAGCAGCGGACTGGGCAACACCCAATACCTTTGCGAGATTCGATAATCTCAGGGTTGAGTCGGTCTCGTCCCGGGTTTTATCAGGTCCGAGCCGGTAGAACTCGGTAACGCAGAACAACTGACCGAGTGTACCGCTTGCACTCAATGCCTTTCCCCTCCACTGAGGCACACACATCCCAGGAGATCACACTAACTCGGCTCCCTGGATGACTCCTCCCTAGGACCCAGGTCTTTGGCAGTCTCTCTGCCCCATTCGCTGTGTTTGTGGGGCTCCAAACTTACTAGGTAGGACCTACCACAGCGCCACTTCCACGTGTGGCTTGACAACCCAAGTGACGTATTGGCCACATGTTACCTCCCCCAGCCTGGGCAGGATGTAGTGTCCGCAGAGTCTTTTCCCCCTGAAAGAATAGGAACGGAAAAGAATGCCTTCCACAAGGCTTCAAATAGTGTTATGATAGCCCCAGCCGCTTTATGCTCTATGATGAGAAACATAGAGAGAGAAAAGGCCGCGACTGGCCAGCATGCTCCCATTATAGTCATGTCGCTTGTTCCCCCCTCAAGGGTGCTGGGAACCTAAGAACTGTATATGACACTTTTTTGGGGCATTGGGGAGGGTTACGTGCGGCCGATACAGTTGCTTCTAGCATGCATCAGCTTGCTTGCACCTGTGTCAGCAGCTCACGTAACACGGTTTAGTGCATAGCGTTTTTAAATGGGACCCCTTGTGTCACTACAATCGACTCAACGTCGAGTGAGTGACAGAAGGGGAACGTCATGGTTACTGTTGTAACCTCCGTTCCCTGACTCTCGCCCCCTCAATGCAAAAACCTGACTGACAGATGCACGTCCGCTTCCCTTTAGACCCGTATGTCTGGTGCGGGACATTCAAATTCTGTCTGCCAATTTTTCATTGGCCTTTTCTCAAATCCAGAGCAAGGCTCTCAAGAAAGACCCCATGTGTCACTACAATTGACACAATGTCTCGTTCCCTCCATCAGGGAAAGGAGGTTACAACAGTAACCATGACGTTTATTCTCCATTATTATTGAGGAAAGATATACCATTCCATAATACAAGGCTTCTGAACAAGGTGTTCTGTTTGCTGTGCACTAGACATAGAACTGAGGCGGAGTGCATCGGCATAATCAGGGCATATACTGGCCGTGGGTGGGAAATACAGCACTGATTTCCGCAATTCCAGCCGCCTCGTCGACGCATGATGCAATCAAGCCCGAGATTGAAAGTTCTCCAAAGATCAATCTCACACCAAAGCACCTCTGCTTACACCGGCAAATACTGATACTCCCATACTCAATGTGTGGGCTGATGCAGAGAAATAAATACAGAGAAAAAACTACACAATCAGCAGAGAACGAAATTAGATCAATAATTTTCTTTCACTTTCACACTATAAATCTCCACCCACCACGCTGTGACGGTAACAATGTCTGTGTGTGATTGTACAGCCATTTTTGTTTAATTTCCTTCTCATTACAAACCTCCTTAGATATTGATGGATATATGGAGTCAAAATATATGTCTGAATATTTTCTTCTTCTTAATATTGCAGTAATTGATTAAGATTAGACGGCAATCATTGTAGCTAGATTTGCGATCAGGTGGTGCCAGTGCTACATGGCTTGCAGGCTTACTTTATGTAAGTACACAAATGCCAACACTTTGCCATAGCAGGGTCAGGTGGAACATACTTAGTGTGCACTCTTGCATTGCTCTGGTAGTAACAAATGCCTGTACTCAAGTGTTATACTGTAAGCATCATCATCAGCTTGAAACAATAGCAGACCATGAAATCTTGCATGGTGTTTTCTCACTTCATTATACAGTAGTAGTTCACATTTACATTGCATAGAATTAAGTAAGAGCAGGTTGCATAATGCAATAACAATTCAGTTGCATAATGACTAATGTAAATATGTGAGATGCGTTATCACCAGAACCAGATGACAAATCTACATAATCCCAGAATATAGACTATTAAATGACTAGTTCAGCCAAGAATATAAAGCTATTACAAGGAATCAGAAGACTTGGGATATAGTGAAGAGTCGTATGGACTACATCTTGTCACTATGGATTGTCATTGTATGGCAAGAATTGTGTATCGATTCTTCCAAAAAAGTTTCACTTTTGTGTTAAACTGAAACAAATGAATAAAAAATATATCAAACGGGTTTAAAACAATGTGAAAGTGAATAAATACTGTCAACATAAAACAAAATGATATGCAGCCGTAACCTGCCTCCTTTGTGGTAAAAAACATTGTGGCATTGTGGAAAACAAAGGCAAAAGTAAATGGCTATCTGATACAAATCCTTGGATGAGTGTGATTTCAGATCGAATACACTGTTGACATTTAGCACTGAGCAGTGAATAATGACAGAAAGAGAGGACATGTCCTGAATGGCACACTTGATGTGGACTTATGGTCTCGTGGCCTTCATTTGCGCAGTCCCGCGAAGTCCCAGGACCGTAGGATGTACCATTTGACATTTTAGCTCTCTGAGGAGCACCCCCTTTAAAACCTCAATGCACCCTTAGGCTTAGCCCACATCAGTGCGGGCTCCACAGTGGACTATTACCCAACAGTCACCGCTGCTGATCCTCTCGACCAATCTCAGCAGACTGGAGTTTCCCTGCCAGAGGAAAAACATGGCGGACGAGGCAAAGATCAATCGTGGATTAAAAATGTATTTTAATAATAGTTTTTTACTGATTGTCAATTTAATTTTCTAGAGATATGGAATTACTCCTATTAATTTTTTTTAACGTTTTCCTTGGTGAAGTTTTTACATTCATAAAACTAATCAACATAACATTAAACCTTTGCTATTGTTGTTTCAAAGAGGATTTTTTAATTATTCTCTTAAATATCAAGACAGGTGAGAATAATTTAATGCATATGGCTGCAGCTTGTAAGATTGGTTATATTTATTGATATAAACATTTGTTCAAACAGTGATTTACTGTATACTGTGTATTTTATAACTGCTTTTGTGAGTATATGGCAGTATATCCTTTCTATACATTTTACTGTGTTCTCAGCACCTGCCTGTACCCATCCATGTGTCTGAATCATGTTTCTTTGTTCTCTAAAGATTTTAAGTGATGGGTTTTAGTTGCTGAAGTTGTATGTGCAATTTGTTTTTCAGAGGTTCTTAAATAATTACATGTTTTTTTATAGTCAGTGTGTTGCTTGACATTATTTAATAAAAAATAAAAAAATTCAAGAGTGAATTTGAAGTGTGTTCCATTACCCTATATATCAATGCCATGACTTTTTCAAATAATAATTTGTAAAACTGCATGTACAGGTGAAACTCAAAAAATTAGAATATCGTGCAAAAGTTCATTAATTTTAGTAATTCAACTTAAAAGGTGAAACTAATATATTATATAGATTCATTACAAGCAAAGTAAGATATTTCAAGCCTTTATTTGATATAATTTTGATGATTATGGCTTACAGCTTATGAAAACCTCAAATTCAGAATCTCAGAAAATTAGAATATTGTGAAAAGGTTCAGTATTGTAGGCTCAAAGTGTCACACTCTAATCAGCTAAACACCTGCAAAGGGTTCCTGAGCCTTTAAATGGTCTCTCAGTCTGGTTCAGTTGAATTCACAATCATGGGGAAGACTGCTGACCTGACAGTTGTGCAGAAAACCATCATTGACACCCTCCACAAGGAGGGAAAGCCTCAAAAGGTAATTGCAAAAGAAGTTGGATGTTCTCAAAGTGCTGTATCAAAGCACATTAATAGAAAGTTAAGTGGAAGGGAAAAGTGTGGAAGAAAAAGGTGCACAAGCAGCAGGGATGACCGTAGCCTGGAGAGGATTGTCAGGAAAAGGCCATTCAAATGTGTGGGGAGCTTCACAAGGAGTGGACTGAGGCTGGAGTTACTGCATCAAGAGCCACCACACACAGACGGGTCCTGGACATGGGCTTCAAATGTCAAACGTCTTACCTGGGCTAAAGAAAAAAAGAACTGGTCTGTTGCTCAGTGGTCCAAAGTCCTCTTTTCTGATGAGAGCAAATTTTGCATCTCATTTGGAAACCAAGGTCCCAGAGTCTGGAGGAAGAATGGAGAGGCACACAATCCAAGATGCTTGAAGTCCAGTGTGAAGTTTCCACAGTCTGTGTTGGTTTGGGGAGCCATGTCATCGGCTGGTGTTGGTCCACTGTGCTTTATTAAGTCCAGAGTCAACGCAGCCGTCTACCGGGACATTTTAGAGCACTTCATGCTTCCTTCAGCAGACAAGCTTTATGGAGATGCTGACTTCATTTTCCAGCAGGACTTGGCACCTGCCCACACTGCCAAAAGTACCAAAACCTGGTTCAATGACCATGGTATTACTGTGCTTGATTGGCCAGCAAACTCGCCTGACCTGAACCCCATAGAGAATCTATGGGGCATTGCCAAGAGAAAGATGAGAGACATGAGACCAAACAATGCAGAAGAGCTGAAGGCCGCTATTGAAGCATCTTGGTCTTCCATAACACCTCAGCAGTGCCACAGGCTGATAGCATCCATGCCATGCCGCACTGAGGCAAAATTAATGCAAAAGGGGCCCAAACTAAGTACTGAGTACATATGCATGATTATACTTTTCAGAGGGCCGACATTTCTGTATTTAAAATCCTTTTTTTTTATTGATTTCATGTAATATTCTAATTTTCTGAGATTCTGAATTTGGGGTTTTCATAAGCTGTAAGCCATAATCATCAAAATTATATCAAATAAAGGCTTGAAATATCTTACTTTGCTTGTAATGAGTCTATATAATATATTAGTTTCTCCTTTTAAGTTGAATTACTGAAATTAATGAACTTTTGCACGATATTCTAATTTTTCGAGTTTCACCTGTATATAAAAACATTATGTAAAAAAAATTGTCATCTGATTGAATTCTTGAAGTCTGTCTCAGATGCACATTTTTACCACTCATGCCCCATCATGGACTCATCGATCTGAACTCACTTATGTCACCAGAGTCTGACATAAGTTCAGAGGAACTTTCAGAGGAAGACTGCAAGGGTGGAGGGTGCCATTTGGGACAGGGCCAGATTGTGTAACCACTGCAGTTCCAGCTTCCAAGGAGATAGTAGATGACATGACCACAAACCGATTTTGTTTTACTACTCAAAGAGAAGAAAAGCACACCTTATACCCCATGCCTCTCATTCAGAGGTCCGCTGTATGGGCCCCATTCATCATTTCACTGGTGTGGGGTTACACAGACATATTAACTTCCCAATCTTGAGCATATCAGATCTCTCTCAGAGGTCAATGCCAGTGATAATGCGAAACATGCTCTGGTGCACATGAACAAGAGGCCATGATTCAGCATGATCAATGATGAAAACACCAAGTGCAACACATATCTCGATGACTCTAATATTCATTTACCAATTATCCCCACCCACATTTCGTGAAACAGTGTGTTGAAGTTTTCCTTTTCACTTCCCATACACAAATAAAAAATCCAGTTTAGAACAACATGAATCTCCATGCTTGTCCATGTTGGCTTATGGTCTGCTGTTCACCAGCAAAACTTATTAGTGAAGCTGACCAAAGAATTCTGCTGGTAAAGATATTTAAAAAGGTCGGTGGGGACACAAACAAACTAACATTCCATGCTTGAGACTAGCATATAAAACACAACATATGCTGGTGGTCAGATATGATGGTCTTTTTAGAAGGTTAGTCATGCATAGCTTTGAAACTAACTGCAGTTTGAACAAATGTGCATAGATTCATTGGGTTTCTGTGAAGTGGTCAACTGCAGATTCTTCTTTTATAAGCCATAATCAGCCCCATGTCTTTCCATTGCTGATGATTTATAATCTGGATTCCCCCACCCCCTAACAAATGGTTTTAAAAGAGCTTTAAAACTGCTTTTTGAAATTTTGAAATGCACAAAACTTTCGATATGAAAAATATATTTTCTGTTCCGGATGTGTGCTGTCATTGCAGAATAATCTCTCTCCTTCCTTCCTTTTGTTCCTATTATGTTTAAAATTTGATGAGCATGGCATCCTGTCCAGCATTTGAAAGCTTCTTCATAACTCTCAGAACACCAGGTGTAATGTGCTGCATATCATTCTTCATGTAGATGGTACAACATAAACAACAGTGGAGTTGCTTCAGGGTTCCATCAGTTTGGAAAGATTGCGCTTGTGTTGTTAAAAATGAAGAGAGAAAGAGAGTGTGAGAGAGAGAGAGAGAGAGAGAGAGAGAGAGAGAGAGAGTGTTATAAAAAGAGGACGTTTTTACATGCTTGTTTTTCTTTCTTGTGTTAAAAGCTTAACAAAAAAAAAAGGTGATACATGTTAGTCTGTTGATAAATGGATTTAAAGCATGTTGTTGATGGAGAGGCTTAGCTCAGATTAATGGATTAAAGATGGCTGTTTGCACTGATTAGATTTTCATTACTGCTCTGACCTGTTGGTCAATTAGCATTATCAGTAACACACACACACACACACACGTTTTGTTTTATATCATCGTGGGGACTTTCCATAGACTTATATGGATTTTATACAGATCTAACGATATTTTCTATCACCTAACCTTACCCCACATTGGAGGTTAAACCTACCCACACACGCACGCACACACACACACACTTGTGTATTCAACCTCTAGCTGCAAAGTTAGCCATTAGTCTAGCTACTAGGGATGTGCATCTCCATAACTGAGGCCGATGCAATATGCATCTCGATGCATAGCCAACGATACGATACATTAAAGAAGCAGTGAAGCAGTTACCGATGCAATACAATTCACCCCATTACGATGCAGTGCGGTTCGATTTCGATTCGATTCAACACAATGCGATTCAATGCAATGGGAAAAAATATGATGCTATGCAATTCAATATGGTAGGCTACAGATAGTCCGCTTTTATTTCTTTGGTTCAGACAGACAGCAAAAGTTAAATTAGCTTAACTGCCTTCTGACTTCTAAATCATGGACCTTTCAGAAAAAAAAATCCTGTGTAGTGCAAATTTGTTTTAATAAAAATTAAATAAAACCAGATATTCTCCAGTAACACTTTTTATAGTTCATCCATAATAAGGATAAATAATGAAGAAATGTTAAGTAACTTGCCAGCAGACGAATGTGCTTTCGTCTTGGCGCTTCAAGTGTGTTGTTAATTTTCGCGCTCTGTTCTCAGAAGCCCTTGGAAGGCACAAACCTAGTTGTCATGGCAACTGAATAAACAAAAATCTTGCCTGTTGCAAGATGCATTGCGAGGTCTGCAATAAAGAGCATTCTGTGCTAACAATTGTATTTCATTGTATTCTGTGCTAATAGTTGTATAATCCAGGTTTTATGAGCGAACCATCATGGGTGAGAAACATAGGTGAGTTAAATATTTGAGTTACTGGCTTTATATTATATCATATATAGCTTATAGCTTATTTCATTGCTACCTAGCAAATAAAAAAATACTAATGTATATTAAATTATGAATATTAAATATTATATTAAATATTGTTTTGCATTGACATTACATTATTATGTGAGAAGAAAGAGACCGCAAGTCTCCATTAAGACTATTTCGGGTTTGCGTCGGAGTTCGGAAGAACTTGGTGGGTTTTTTTTTTTTTTTTTTTGCTGTTGCAAAGAAACTCATTGCTCATTATGCTACTTATTGCACAAATGCTTGTTTAACCCTCCTATTGTGTTCAGTTCATTTTTGACCCAGGATAAGTAGATAACAATTTGTAAATACACATAATACACATAGTTTTAAGTATGGGAAGCAGTCTTTGTCAAGACTATCAAAATACACATTATTATTTTTCAGATTTTTTAAATAAAATTGTTTGAGATATAACATTAAAAGGTTGCAGGTGGGCATCAATTGTGGTTTATACATGATAATATGTCAATTGTTTTGTACAGCTATGAATTAGATTTTTACTTGTAAACATTTCACTGACATTTTGCATCTTTCCCACACTGTCTTACACACTTTTTTTGTCTCTCAGGGTGCTTTCACACTTGGTTCGATTGCTCGGAACAAACCCGAGTTTGATTCCTCCCCCTGCTGTTGCCCCTGCTAGTCTCTGTTCACATCATATTATTTGGGTCCGAACCGCTGAATTACAAATCAAGGCCATGAGACTATAAGTCCACATCAAGTGTCATCAACATGCATGCAAGTGGCAGCTGTTACCACTGAAACTAGGTAAAAACTTGAGATGTCACTGTGTTAAATGAAGTATTAAAGTTTGTCTCTTTAGATTAACCTCGAAAACTTGCCTTGCACAGAACACTTGTGTTTTTCTGATGCGGATGCATTGAATGTGCTATGATGTGATGAATATTAGAGTTTGTCTGCTGAGAGAGAAGTGGATGTATTGCAAGAGATGTGAATGTGAACTGCTCTGTGAACTTTTGCGATTTGGTATGCTTGCATTCATTTCAGCAGTTAACCGTACTGGAGTTCACATGAACCGTACCACAGACCACCTTTTCAAGCAGACCCCCATCCGGTTTGTGGGTGCGAACCCAAGTTCGAAAAATAACATTCACGTTATCCATTCCAAACACTTTTACATCATTTGACCCCGGGTGCGCATCAAAAGTGCTGGTGTATAAGCACCCTCAATGGGACTGCATCTTGTTTAGATACATGCGCACACATGCATACACACATTTCTGGACAAAACAGACATGAATGATGTAACAAACACAACAAATAAACTAAATCAAATGTACTACTGTCTAAAGTGGGTGTAGCAAGAGCAAAATTTTAATTAAATATTAGTCTAAATAGGGCTTCAAAAAGGAAATTGTCCACATTTTACTCTACAGTCCTCTAATGCCGAACCAGCATACAGCATGCTCACACATTAACATTCGGCAGCTCATGCACTTTTGCAAGGGGCACTTTTTCCTCGGATTTGCAGTCATCATTCAGCAATATAAGACAGTGGCAAAATTGACCAATCAATTCGCCAAATATGCAATATCACACAAGCAAGAGTGCTGTTGTATTTAAAATCAGCACTACTCTGATTAACGCACAGGCCGAGTTGTAGCTGTGGTGATATTCAGTATAACTGAATTTATATGGCATATTTTTCTAAATATGTTTCTAAATGTGTTCAAGAGTAATGATACAAATTATAACAAATGATATTAAAATCTTGCCTTTATAACAATGTAAAACCCCTGTCAATGTTGTACTTAGATTTTACTTGGTCTTTTTATTTCTGCTATTCCTCTGTGCAGGATGAGGGCAAAGAAGGTGCCAGTGGCCACCCCACTGCAGCAGAGCAGCCTCTTGACCAGACAGACAGAGCAGGAGCTGAGCTGAGCTGAAACAACCTCCTTCCAAGAAAACAGCATTGGAAGATCTCCTTGGAGGGACTTTCGATGAACCAGTTGCACAGCACATCAGTCAGACTGATGAAGAAATTAATAAGTACAGAGCTGAAACATCCATTTCCCTCAATAGCTGTCCACTCAAATGGTGGAAAGAGAATGCTAGGCTATACCCACTTCTATCCAGTATAGCAAAAGCATATCTCTCCACACCAGCCACCTCTGTCCCTAGTGAAAGTGTTTTTTCAACAGCAGGGGATATTGTGAATGTGCAGAAATCTCAGCTTCTTCCAGAAAATGTGGATATGCTGATATTTCTTAAAAAAAAAAACATTCTAAGCTAGGAAAGAGCACTGGCAAAGCCTTAGTTTGTTTATAGGAAGAGATGTATTTTATTTGTATTATTTATTTTATTTAGGATTTGTTTTAAAATGTCAATTTAGTTTTGTTATTTGACAAAGATATTTCAGTTTCACAAAGAAATGTGCAGCATTTTGTCTGAGTGAGAAATAATAAAAGGACACTTTTT
This sequence comes from Xyrauchen texanus, assembly GCF_025860055.1. Lineage (NCBI taxonomy): Eukaryota > Metazoa > Chordata > Actinopteri > Cypriniformes > Catostomidae > Xyrauchen > Xyrauchen texanus. The sequence continues at coordinate 16,342,265 of NC_068294.1, forward strand.
CATTTATCTTAAATCTCATTTTGTTAAAAAATAAAATCGTGAGAAAATCATATCGTGAAACCAGTATCGTGAATCGTATCACGAGTTGAGTGAATCGTTACATGCCTAATTATGATATTAAAATAATATGTTTAGATTATATTTTATCTAGTGTTTATCTGCCTCATTATCATCAACAAAGCTTGTGCTTGCAAATATGTGTTCAGGATAAATGAGTAAAATGCACTTTAAATATGCCCATATTAGAAAATCAGCATATTATTAAGATTTCTGAAGGATCTTGTGATACTGAAGACTGCAGTAGAAAACAAATCGGTTACTAACGCTTACGCAATACGAGAGAACCTCTCATAAGAGAACAGTTCTTTTAAATTGTAAAAAGAGTTTGCACAATGTTTTTACTGTATTTTGGATCAAATAAATGCATTTTTGGTGAGCAGAAGTCTTATGTAAAGAAAATGTATAGTCAGATTACTTCTTTTAAATGAAAACTTTATTTTGATCATTAAATCTCCTCACATTCATTCTCTTTCTGTCACATTCCTCAGTGATAGGCCCAGGGGAGGGGTATTTTGTCTCCTCAGGTGTGAATTACAATCAATATTCATGATCATTCACGCCTCCTCGCATATGACCTTTCTAACACTAAAATTGTCTTACAAAAGTTCAATTACTATATTTTTTTTGTATGAATGAGTGATCAGGATGGTTTTCACATCATTTTGTAGCAAAAACTCTAGGCTACAAGATCCAGTTCTCAAAACGCTTGTGGACAAATGTTGAGTATACACTCACCTAAAGGATAATTAGGAACACCATACTAATACTGTGTTTGACCCCCTTTCGCCTTCAGAACTGCCTTAATTCTACGTGGCATTGATTCAATAAGGTGCATTCTTTAGAAATGTTGGCCCATATTGATAGGATAGCATCTTGCAGTTGATGGAGATTTGTGGGATGCACATCCAGGGCACGAAGCTCCCGTTCCACCACATCCCAAAGATGCTCTATTGGGTTGAGATCTGGTGACTGTGGGGGCCATTTTAGTACAGTGAACTCATTGTCATGTTCAAGTAACCAATTTGAAATGATTCGAGCTTTGTGACATGGTGCATTATCCTGCTGGAAGTAGCCATCAGAGGATGGACATGGTCAGAAACAATGCTCAGGTAGGCCGTGGCATTTAAACAATGCCCAATTGGAACTAAGGGGCCTAAAGTGTGCCAAGAAAACATCCCCCACACAATTACACCACCACCACCAGCCTGCACAGTGGTAACAAGGCATGATGGATCCATGTTCTCATTCTGTTTACGCCAAATTCTGACTCTACCATCTGAATGTCTCAACAGAAATCGAGTCTCATCAGACCAGGCAACATTTTTCCAGTCTTCAACTGTCCAATTTTGGTGAGCTCTTGCAAATTGTAGCCTCTTTTTCCTATTTGTAGTGGAGATGAGTGGTACCCGGTGGGGTCTTCTGCTGTTGTAGCCCATCCGCCTCAAGGTTGTGCGTGTTGTGGCTTCACAAATGCTTTGCTGCATACCTCGGTTGTAACGAGTGGTTGTTTCAGGCAAAGTTGCTCTTCTATCAGCTTGAATCAGTTGGCCCATTCTCCTCTGACCTCTAGCATCAACAAGGCATTTTCAGCCCACAGGACTGCCGCATACTGGATGTTTTTCCTTTTCACACCATTCTTTGTAAACCCTAGAAATGGTTGTGCGTGAAAATCCCAGTAACTGAGCAGATTGTGAAATACTCAGACCGGCCCGTCTGGCACCAACAACCATGCCACGCTCAAAATGGCTTAAATCACCTTTCTTTCCCATTCTGACATTCAGTTTGGAGTTCAGGAGATTGTCTTGACCAGGACCACACCCCTAAATGCATTGAAGCAAATGCCATGTGATTGGTTGATTAGATAATTGCATTAATGAGAAATTGAACAGGTGTTCCTAATAATCCTTTAGGTGAGTGTATGTTATATGGCCTTATTTCAATTACTTCAAAATTTTGTTTTTTCAGAAACCACTCCTAAACGTTATTTTCTCAAAAATACAAACATGTGCACACATGTTGCTCACATATTGTTGTAGCTCAGTTTGTGCTGAATACAGTGTTATCAGACTTTAGCCATTAATATGTTTTTAAGCAACTGAAAAAGCACAAATGTCAAGGCATGTCAAAACTTCTCCTCTTTCACACAATCTCCTCAATTGATTTAATTCTAGCTAGGGAAAAAAGTTCCTTTTACTTTTTTAATACTTAAGTACAATTTAATGTGAATACTTTCACTCATGTATGTTTTTGGGTAGATACTTGGAATTTTTGGGTAGATACATGCACTTTTAATTGAGTAAAGGTTTCACTCAGAATCCATAATTTCACTTATAATTTCTAAGTACTTTTAACAGCCCTGGCCATGAGCCTTGAGTTCTTTGAGTCACTTTGACAAGATGTCATGTCAGATGTTCAAGAAGAATGGGATGCATTTCTATGTTTAGAACCAAATGGGTGAGTTCTTTATTCTTTAACTCTTCTGTGCAGTTGACAATTAAGTAACACTGTAACACGTAGCGGGTCAAATTGACACAGCTCGTTAAATTGCAATTTGTAGTTCAATGTGCACATTTTCGCCCCCCAAATTTTTTTTTATCATCAATTTGTTCCCATTGACCTCCATTGTTTTCAAATTGAGCTAAAATATTGCTATAAAGTGTGTGTGTGCGTGTGTGTGTGTGTACGTGTGCCATTGTGGATGGATGAGTGAGGGTTTGTGGGTTAGGACATGGTGTGACTGTGGCTGTATGTAACCTCCTCTATGTTTCTGTTTGATTTCTGAGTACTCCGTTTAAACAACTAAGGCAGGGCATAGAAATGCATAAATTCTTCAACTAAAAACTATGTTCTGTTGTCGCAATCGCTGTGGAGGACCTGTTTTAGATAGACAAAACGGGGTTTCGCTTGAACGCCCCAATGATGCGAGGGGGCTGCGTGAAATTTTGCTCTCATGCCCAATCATGATTGGGCACAGTATATCAACAGTCAGTAAACATTTTCATTAAATAAAACATATTTCGGTTTGTTTAAAATGGTGTAAGGTTACAAAGTACAAATAATTTGTTACTGTACTTAAGTAGCTTTTTTCAGAATTTGTATTTTTTTAATTTTTTTAAAAGAGTTGCAATTTTAACTTTGTCAAATTTATTTAGCCAAATAAATACTTTTTGCTCCGATACAGAATAAACTTGTTACCCAGATTCAATAAAGTTTTTTTTTTCATTATTTGTGAAAAGAGAGCAGAGAGCAGCTAAAAAAAACAGTGCAGTGTGTTTGACTGACAGCCAGCATGAGCACACAGACACAGCGCATATGCTCATGGAGTCTGTGTCAGACCAGCGAAGCACATTTTATGAAAGATTTTAGGGAATGTCTGAATTTAAGATGCAGAAGAGAAGACGCAGCTTACCCTAGCTATACAAAACTTACGCTCTAAATGTTTTAATGCTGAAACATTGGATGACTCTTCTTAGATGCAATGGAATAAAGGCAGTAGTGCTGCTTTTAAACTCTCACATGATGTGTGCTTATGTCTGCATGTGCTGAAAAGAGTGCTCATGTCGAGTTGCACCCGTCCTCCTGGGATCATACTGGTTTTTGTCCGTCTGTCCTGGAAATAGAAAAATCCATTCCCAAAATGTCCAGGAATTTAAATATTTTCCTGATGCATATACCCATATAAACACTTGTTGTTTATTCAAGAAGACTGATCAAACATGCTATGAACTGTTCTCTCGTATGAATCTTTGGAATGTCTGGTTTGTTCGAGGATTCATTTACATGAACCGTATTCATGCAGAATACCTTAATTTTACCTTTACTTTTTTGTTGTTGAATATTTAGTTAAATGCTGCTCTTCACCACTGTTAATTTATTTAAATGGATGTATTTAATTGATCTCTTAAAATGTTGTCTTATACTGATATAATATATATATATATATATATATATATATATATATATATATATATATATATATATATATATATATACATTTTTGGAATAAAGATAATACTTCAGTGTCGTTAGGTCATTTTGTTAATAGCTTGTAGTGTAGAAACTATTTTTAAAGGGTATAGCTTTAACTATAAATTGCTCACGGACAGAATAAATAAATATCTTAAACTTAATTATGATATTAATTATGTTCTGTTCATGTTAATCTCCATGAATTATAGCTTATTTACTGCATAAGATGCCCAGTCCTTATGCCCAGAGACTAAGCTTTACTTATTACACTAAACTATCACTTATTGTAATCAATATTACCTGTATAAAACTCAATTATATGGTTTTAAAAATAACAACATGGACGGGTCACATTTTTTAAGAACACATTTGAATTTGCGGTATTTACTTTTTAACACTTAAGCATTTTTAAAACCAGGTTCTTTTTACTTTTAAAAAAGTTGTATTTTTATGGATGACTTTTACTTAAGTAATACATTTGTGTGGTATCTATATTTTTATATAAATATGGAAATTGAGTATTTTATCCACCACTGAGTAATTTGACATTTTATTTTCAAGTGAAGTTGAGGTAACTGTTCTCTGATGTCACAATTTAATGCTCGAGGTGGGTGTTAAAGGTGGGCTATCATCTGTACTTTTGGTGTTTCCCATCCTTCATGCAAACACATACAAAGGTGATGTGGGTGGCTGTGACTCCTCAAAAGATTAAAGGAGATTTGGCTGTTTAGAATTTTGGAACAATTACAAGAGATGTACCCTCATGCAATTTTTCTGTATTAATGTAATTAAGTTAAATCATAATCTTTATCTTGTAATCATGAACGTTGCCACCCTATGCTACTGTACTATGGTTTTACCTTTTAAAACACAATCATAGCAACAAACATAAGAGTAAATGTATAAATAATATGCAGTATAAAACCAAATCATCAACAATATTCTTACAGGACACAGATTCTGTAGGCACAGAGCAAAATGGAATGAAACGCAAACAAAAACCATGCAATGCTGAAACAATGTCTGCTTTTGTTTTGAATGTTGAAATTAACTTAAGCAATATCAAATGTTACTATTTGTATGTGGTGAAATGTGTATTTATTCAATAAAGGTATATAGTTTGCCTGCTGGTTGCATTGTACTTTTTCACATGAACAAAATGCAAAAAACTGGGTTTGATCATGCATCCTCTGGCTCCTCTGCCAGAAATGCTACCACCAAGCTATCTGTTCATATGTGTGTATGTAAAGCTTTTCTGTACTATTGTCATGTTTATTGTGTTGGTTGATGTGTTGATACCATGTCTTTTATTATGAAAATGTAGTTCCTGTTTCCCTAGTCATGTGATGTCCTGTTTTCCCTCCATGTTCATGTGTCTTGTTTTCATTGGTGTATTGTTTCATTATGATATTATCGGTTCTAGTTTGTCATTGGTTTTAGTTTATTAGTTCTGTTATGTAATTGGTCCATGGTCCATTGTCTTGTTATCTTGTTTATAGTTTGGTCTGTTCTTTGGTTGATGTTTCCCATGTCCATGTATTTAAGCCCTCATGTTGCCATTGTCCTTGTGTTTATGTACCTTTGTTCAACCAAGCCAAGTGCAAGTTTATGTTTCATAGTCAAGTTTATGTTTTGTAGTCAAGTCTAGTTCAGTTAATGTTTTGGTTTCACATTTGATAAATCAATCTTCAAGTAATAAACTCCACTTGGGTTCCTTCATCTTCACATCATCTTCATCATTGTCTCTGCCAGTATCGTTACAACTACTCACCATCCTCTTTACCATTAGAATTAAAAACTAGAAAGAACTTTAAAATAAGCACATATTTATTTAATTATGCTTATGAGTGAGGTTTCAACTGAAACACAATTTTAGTCTATCATTGTTGTGTTTCTAGTATAGCTATTAAATACAAACATGAATGTTCATAATGTATCTAAAGAATGAAGATGTAGTTGACATGCAGGTGCTAAAGAGAATTTGTGTTTTTTTTTTTTATTTTAAATGGATATTAAATGCTGCCCGGCGACGCCGAAGAACAATCTGATATATTGTCAGCTGAAATGCCTTTGCATGCCTGGGACTCCGGAGCGACGCAACCAAAGCTGTATTAGTGGATTGTGAAGACACAGCTGTGGGTTAAACACTTCTGAATGTCAAGAGATGTGTTCGAAGAATTGTTTACCCAGGTCTGTCATTTTGTTGGGCCAGTCACACCAAGCCACCACACACTCATATCAATTGCACAAATGGTAAAAACACATCATCATTTTGTGTTTCCATCAACTTAATGCATATTTGATCTAATGCGAAACACTACAAAATCCAGCTCCTCCTATCACATTAAATTATAAGCGAGTGACAGTCAGAATTTTTCTTCGGAGCCGAACGGTTGTGCAACAGCAAGCTGAATTTCATCACTCTTTCACTCACCTCTGTCAGCGAGAAGCATTGCTGTTGGATCCGCACGGCGCATTTCCAGCTGGCGTTCTCTCTCTCTGCACGCTGTGCAGTCTATGCCCCTGGGCACTTCGACAGTGCCTTTCACTGTTAAAAGAGTGTTCTCCTCCTAAAAGTGTTTTGATTTCTCTAAAAGAGTTTGAGTTTTTCACTCACAAAAGAGCAATACACAGCGGTGTTGAACGTCCTTTTCAGGATGCGTCTTTTTCAAGATGCCTTTCCGCCCCTGTGTTGTTCCTGGATGCAGTCGATTTCTCTCCAAGACCGACGGCCACAGACGCTGCCTTGTGTGCCACATGTTACCTCCCCTAGACTGGGCAGGATGTGGCCTCCGCAGGGTCTTTTCCCCCTGAAAGAATAGGACCGGGAAAGACCGCCTTCCCCGATGCATTTCATAGCGTTAAGATAGCCCCAGCCACTTCACGTCCTATGTGAGAGACATAGTGAGAGAGAAGGCTGCGGCTGCCAGGCTTGCTCCCATGCTAGTCATGTAGCACCTGTTCCCCCCCCTCAGGGGTGCGGGGAACCTAAGGTCTGTATGTGACATCTCTTTAAGGGATTTGGAGAGGGCTATGTGCAGCCGACACAGTTGCCTCAAGCACTAGCCTGCTTGCACCTGTCTCGACAGTTCACGTAACACGATCAGTGCGTGCCGTTTTTATATGGGACCCCTTGTGCCGCTTCATTCGACACAACGTCGAGTGAGTGACAGAAGGGGAACGTCATGGTTACTGTTGTAACCTCTGTTCCCCGAGGGAAGGAATGAGACATTGTGTCCCTCCTGCCACAGCTCTAGACCTACCACTGTAAACGGCCGTACCTTATTTTCGGCTCCTCAGTGCAAAATCCTGACTGGCACTCCCTGCCCCGCTTCCCTTTATACCTGTATGTCCGGGGCAGGGCATGCAAATTCTGTCTGCCAACTTGACATTGGTCTTTTCTCAGGTTCAGAGGTACGTTTGGCGTCCCAGGAAGACCCCTTGTGTCACTTCATTCGACACAACGTCTCGTTCCTTCCCTCGGGAACAGAGGTTACAACAGTAACATGATGTTGTATAATTACACATTCCATATTCTGAAAAAGAAAGAAAGAAATAAGAGAGCGAGAGAGAGCGAGAGAGAGAGAGAGAGAGAGAGAGAGAGAGAGATAGAGAGAGAAGGGGGGTTGGATAACAGTAAGAAAAAAACAACACGTTACAGTGTAATTTCTTTAGCAGCAGCATAGCTATTCAGGTTTGGCAGCAAATGGCGTCAAAAGGTTAATGTTGATTTAATAAGCAATTAATGTAAGCTGGTACCTTGGAAATTGGCAAAAGTGAGTATGATAAAAGATTAGAATCAGCTCTAGTGTCTGAGAAGCAGAGGATTGAGTTCTGGGTAAATTGCCTTTTCGCTGTCCAAAGCCGGGGTTGTTTGTTCACAGCTTGGATAGGAGTCTAGCTGCCGTTTAATTGGTGCAGTTCTCCTGGGCACAGGTTGATGATGTCCTAATAGCACATTTATGTGAAGCTGCTGATGAGGTATGATTGTTTTTTCGATGAGTGAGAGTGCAGATCAATAGGCTCAGACTCTCTTGGCCAAAAAACCAAAAAGTGTCTTTCCATTTATTAAATAAAGGCCAGATGGCCAATGGATTACCCAGGTAGAACCAACGAGAGGCGCAGGGTGAGCTCATAGATTCAGAACACCTATTTCTGAGTCTTTTCTTTTTTTAAAGTCTTTTACATTTTTATATTTAATGGTAAATAAGAATGTCATTAGCAAAGAAACACAAAACAACAGCAATAACAAGCATTGTGACCTAACATTATAAAATGACTTTGCACCTAACATCACCATTTATATTACATGATTTTATTAAACATATTGTTAAACATTCAAATCCAGACTGAACTACACCTTGTTCTCACTCTATATTCATATGGTCATTAGAGAACCTGTGAGCACAATAGATGAAATTCCACACACTTAATCCAGTGAAAATACGTCATACAATATGATGACGTTAAAATGCTGTAATTATATACATGGTCTATTTCTCATATATCACCATCCACCATGCCTCAAAGGCATTGTCTAAACCTACTTAGTGGAGCTATTCATTATGGGAATTATCCTTTATATTATTCTCATTCATATCCTCCATTTTAAATAGTATGATGGACTTGAGTCACTGTTATGGACCCAATTTTCCAGACACCGTTGACCTGTGACTTGGCCAAGCAATCTTTTTAAACAGGCATTTTTCTATAAGAGCAGCATGCTTACGCAATTGGCAGACAGACAAGACCACAAACCAATCAGCTATACATTCACTGCACTATACTCTACAACCCTTTCCTGCTTTCTAAATGCAGTGACCTAGATGACTGTATCAGATGACTCACCTTTTGACGTATCCTTGCGGTTTATCCTGTTGCTGGCCTCCCAACAGGTAAATCATGTCTGGTCACTCACTGCCAAGTATAACAATTGTAATTCACTAGATGAAGTGAGCTTCTTTCACCTTTTTGCAAGTTTTTTTTCAGTGCAACACAAGCAAGTAAAAAATGAGGGAGGAAATTAGAAGCAGGTCTGATCGACTGCTTGAGCTTGTTCATTTCTGTGAGCTCTGGACGGAGCTCATCTCCTTACTCTAATCACCTCTTGCTTTATTCAGTTTTCCCTTTTTCCTTTCTTAATGCATTTGCATCAGGAGCACAATAAGAAAGAATACATTTGTCAGGAGGAGGGAAGGGGAGGGGTTCAGGAGAGAGAGTATGAGCGTGTGCGTGTATGTTGGTGTTGGGGTACAGTGTATATCATGGCGCTCTCTCTCGTCATATCAGATGTCATTGCTTTCTGCAGTTTTAAAAGAGCTGGTGACACAAGCTGGTGAGTAGTGTGCAAATTAAATGGAGAGACAGAAAAATGCAATATTGGTGCCAGCGGAGGCTGAAGTGTCTCACTTACAGAGCCGGCTCCAGTTCCCACATGGGGTAATTAATCCACAATCCAGAGCCAGCCATAAATGGACCAACCATAGGACAGCCATCTCCCTCTCCTCAGTCCTCTTTACATCCACTAGAGCACACCTTCACTGGCAGCTGAAAAATAGGTTACCTGCCTGGGGCCAGCCGGTGAATGTGTATGCATATGTGTGTGTGAGGCAGAAATGGGATTGCTTAAAAACAGCTAATTACTCTGCCAAATGTGCAGTGCAGGTTAATGTTGAATGCTTTATTTTTGGTTACGAATGCTTCTGTTTAACAGCTCAGCCAACTGATGGCAGGTAACATGACTGCAATCCAGAAAGTTACAAGACAGATATAGGAAGGCTTAAGGGGGGAATTGTAAAATCCCTGTTCAATATTCAGTACAGATTCTGGTGTGTGGATGCTCAGATTGGTTCTTTTGTGTCTAGGCATCTCCCTTGCTGATCATCATTCATTCATTGAAATTGTTTTCAAATTTAATAGGCAGTTAAGATAAGCACATCATATTTCTCAGGAATATAGTCAGCAGAGACTTTGCACTGAAAATTCACATTAAACAAATTAAGAATCTTGATTCCCCCAAAAAAGATGAAGAACGCCAAACCACAATACAGAAGCTGCAAAACAAAGGTCCAATGGTCCATAAAAATAGTAGAATGCTGCCAAAGATGTGTGGAGTAGAATAGAGTAAAGTAGAGTAGAATAGAGTATAAAAAGTATTGTGTAGAGTGGAGAAGAATAGTATAGAATAGAATAGAGTGGAGAAGAAGGATAATGTCAAGCCAGGAAGAGAATAGTTAAGTAGAGCAGGGAAGAGAAAAGAGCGTAGATTTGGGTGGAGAAGAGACGATAAAAGGAGAAGAATGGATAAGATAAAAACCTATGGATGAAGAGAAGTTTAGGAAAGAATAGAATAGAGAGATTAAAAAGTAGAACAGAGTAGAGTAAAGCAGAAGTAGAAGAAGACTAGAGTAAAACAGAGTGGAGTAGAGTAGAATAGTGTACAGTAGAAAAGAGAAGAACATAGTAGAGTACATTAGAGAATAATTGAGTAGAAAAGAGCAGTGTACAGTAGATACAATAATAGAATAGAATAGAATAGAATAGAATAGAATAGAATAAAGCAAATATTATTTTAGAGTCTTTTAAGGAAAGAGGAGAGGCAGAACTGGCATCCATATTTACAGGCATGTTCTTGGCAGACACATCCTGAGAAAAGTGTGTGCTTGTAACATTTGCTGCAACTGATAACAAAGGCTACAATCCAGTACTAATATGAAAAAAACAAACAAAACAGCACACAGCACCCGTAGGTTAAGCAGGCCCCTTCCAAAGCCCTTTGGCCTTTTACTCCAAGAGGATCTGGGAGGAAGGTCAGAAGCATGAAGAGAGGGAGAAAGACATAGAGGAGAGAAAGAAAGTGATTTAAAGAGATGGAAGAATATCTGATAAAAGATGCATCTACGGTGGGGTAATAGTCTTTGACTCTGACACTTTAACCTCAATGGAACAATCTGAATAAATTGTATTATGTATGAATTTATGCAGTGTTTGAGAAAAACAACAGTGAATTCCAACCATGTGAGCAAACACATAAAAGAGAGAAAGTGAGAGCTGAAATGTGCACGTTTGTTCAATCACCAGTTGTTGAGTGGGTAGGAGATTTTACACTTCCTCTCAACATCTGCACTTTTAACATGATTCTTTATGAAAGGCAAACACCTTTATTTTTTCTCTCTTTATCAAAAACACAGACACTGTTTACACTCTACAACACAGACACCACAGAACAGGGAAAAAATTGGCAAGAATATGGTGCTATAACATACATATGAAGTGAAACTACAGTATGGAACTGCAAGTAGCAATGAACAGCTCTAATTATGACATTTTTAACTGAACACCTCCCCTGTTATATTAATGCATATAATAAGTGCAAAACTTTAGCTGCAGCACTTGGCTCGTGGGAGGTAATGCTGGGCATACAACCCTTACAGCAGTGACAGTCTACTGCATGTGAAATCTCCCACCCACCATCTCAACACTACCAGCAATGTTTCTTTTTTTTTTCTAAGCCATCAGTCTTTTGACCTGCCACCCAATTAGGCCCATGCTTGTGATGAACTGAGCTAATTAAGTTGTGCATGTTTGCTTGGGTAGGAATGCATCTTATAATGGTGCAGTGCAGTTTTCCTGACCTAAAAAAGCTTTGTTTCTCATGCATTCATTACTAACTGGCGATTAGCCATCACTCACTTGAGACACAGTGCTTACTGTTATACTGCAACATCAGCATATATAAATAATAATGTGTTCAAATTCCTAAAATCACCATACTGCAATGGCACATTTAACAGTTGCCTGGACTTACTGTATTTCAAAAACTGAACAGTGTGAATTTGTGTCAGACAAAGGCTCAATGAATGACAAGATTTTAACTAAGGTATGATAATAACAGCGTTTTATTGTTATAATTTGTATTTTTTTTATCTGTGTTTTGTAGTAAAATTGTTTTCCAAATAAGAAATGAATAGCATTAAAGTTTAATAGCATGCATTGTATTTAAATGCATAAATATGCTGGTGTTTAGCAGCCCACACCTTCAGGTCAGTGCTCCCACTGCTCCATGCACTTTTAGAGAAAGTCTTTGTACTTTTTAAAATAAAATAAAAATCACAATTAACTCAATGGTGCTGCAGCATGGCCTCAGAAGATTGAAAGGTTATGGGTTCATTACTCAATTTAGGTGAGCGTTTACTCATGACAGGACCAAGATCATGAAAATATGGTCTTGCAACACTGCAAACTTCTTCTGGTTTAGAAAATCAGTTCTGAGGGCCAGGTTGATAGTTACTAGCATTTAAGAGTAGATTCTGAACCAGGTAAGATTCAGGTGTGGTATCTTGTCCTGTTTCTGGGACTCACGTGAGGTTGAGAAATAAATAATATATGCATAATCCTAAAATAATAAATGCACATTTGATGTCTCCTTTTACATGTCTGCATGTAACTTGTCATTATTTAATTTAAGCATATGCAAGTCCATGCTCTCAAAAAAGATTTTACTGTATGGTTTACCCCTGAATATTAATGATATTTGCATAGAAAACTCCCAAGTGAACTGTTTGCCAAAGATCTGACCTATTATGCACAATGCCTCATTCAATTTTAATATCATCGTTAAATAGTCTAGATATTAACTTTAAATTATGGTTGTAAACATTCCAAAATCAAAATTAATAGAAGATAATTGTACATAATACAGCCTAATAATACTTTTAATAAAGCATTTTACTGTCAGCTTTCAGTCTGACCAAAATCCGATTGTCCATAATTGCATATAATAGCGATGCAAGATTCTACAGCCATAAGGGAAGCACCCAACAAAACCTGAGACATGCTGTGTAGCACTCTTCTAAAGGCCATCCTGGTTGTCAGCCTGAGATGAAGGTGTTGAATCTGTGCTCGGGTTTTGAAGATCATTCACCCTCTAAGCTTTTCAAATATCCCGTTGAGGACTCTCATAGGGTCCTGGCTATTGTCGCTCATCAAAAAACTGTAGAGCTGCTGAGTCATCCACTCTATCCATGGTGTGATACCTCACTCAGGTTGCATTATTTGCCTCAATTTATCCCTCTATCCCTTACTCAAACTCTCTATTCACCACCTGGGGATACTGAGAGATGGGCAGACAATGGAAGAAAGTCCAATCTGCCTTTTAACACTGGTAGAATTACTAACATCCTTGTGTCCATCTTTGTCGTTGTGGCTGAAACTACTCTTTTAAAAAGTTGGGAGGATTAAGAGCTGTAGATAAAGGAATGTTTCTGTTCCTGTTTCACACTGCATGTCAAAGCATATCTACATTGAATATTACCTTTATTAATGACCATAAACTATAAATTTGTTATCAGACATCATGCAACTTACTGAATTTGCCTTAGCATTTGTTCTATTGTTGTTCCGGTTGGTTACATGCTTTGGTTGTTGTTACTTACCCCACCAGATGGCAGATTCTTTTACTTACATGTTTCCCTGCTCATCAATCCAGGCTGATTGCTTCCGTATTAATGAGGTGGGCATTGATTAATTTCTCCTTAATGAGAGTGTCCTTGAGAGGTCTAGCATTAGTGAGAGTTGCTAAGATTGCTCATTTACTTGCTAGAGGATGTTATTCCTGGTTACACTTCCTTGAATTCATCACACTTTATCTTTTTGCAATGCTGTTAAAAATTGAGCCTCTGAACCTCAGAAATCCACTACACTTATGTTTCGAGATAAGTTGTCGATTTAATTTTTCAACCTAATGAGAACTTGCTTTATCTAAGCTTGACAGGACTGGATGTTTGACTGATTTGTGCTGTGGTCTATGGGGATCTGTGATTTTGCTCACAGTTGAAGAAAGGTTTTTGGAACTTATGAACCCAGAGGTCTTTTTGCAAGAAAACCTGATCAAAATTATGAACCATTCAACAGTTCATTTAGATCCACACTAAGGTTGGGAATTGAGAACCAGCTCTTAATCTGGTTCCAGATTTTTTTCTCTTCTTGATATCAGATACAAATTATTTTCATGATGTTTGGTTTTGTGTACTCTTCTGGAAAGTCTAGTAAAAGGAAAATACCACACCACAGCAAAATAAATAGTTTGAAGATAGAGTCTAAATTGAATTAATGAGAAAGATGCCAAAAAGATAAGACAAAAACTATAGAAATACACCTTTTTATTGCACTGTCCTTGTGGTTTGAAAACAAAAGTAATACTAGGCCATACTCACACAGCAAAAGAATATGGTTTTCAGTCCTGTATTTGAGAGCCTAAAATGGTTACGCTCACACGTCATTTACTTTACGAGAGTGACAACCGCATTCTATAACCAAACTGACAACTGCAAATTTTCAGGACTCACAACCGTATTTTCGACAAACCTGTGCTATGTGAATGGAACTGTACTGGACAACTAGTTGTCAGTCACATGTGTCTCATGTGTTTTATTTGGGGTTTGTTAACTCAAGGAGATAGAGCGAGCCATGTGATACAAAAGTTGCGCTCTTCACTCACTGCTGTTGGTTAATTATGATCTGATGGATAAACTTGTGCTTCGATTGGAATAATTTATTTAATAACACGGTGCCAATTGTGATAAGACATGCTGGTGTTATGGATGTTGCCATCTTTGATATTTACATTAGTAACTGTCACTATGGGTAAAGATGTTAGAATACAGGCTTTACTTCGGTTGTTCGTTCATACAGACAGTATTCAAGCCGCTACTGCAAGCTCTTGTATGAACAGGACATTTCAAGAATCACACCTGCAAGTAAATACAGTTGTCAATCCCAAACTCTGTGCGAACTGAGCCCTAGAGCGTGACAAGCACAAGCATGCTTTCTCAAGTGTGCTGAAAGCATTGTCCTTAGAAAAATAGAGAGTTTATGGCAAATTTGCCACAAAATTTGCCACTGATCATTTTCACATGCAAATGAGCTTTGTGGCAAACTTGCAGCAAATTGTCCATTGTTGCCAAACGTTTGCTGCAGGTTCAACACTAACGGCAAAGAGCTGCAAACCTCTGGCAAACATTTGGGTGAATGACAAGCTCATTTGCATGTTAAAATAGTGAGTGACAAATTCCCTAGTTAACAACATTGAGATGATTTAATTAGCCCCTTTCATGAATACTTGTTTAATAGTCACACATATGGACCATGACTTTGAGGTCCACATTACACAGTATGCAAGGCATAAAAGCACTATTACAAGAACTATGTGATGGATGTTCAAGACCTTACACCCTGTTTAAATCTGTTTGTTTACCCACATATATTTCTAGACACATAATGTAGCGTTTCCAACATTCCCCCTGCCCTATTAGATAAAAGCTAAAGCTAACAAAGCCAACATACATTATCCTTTATTAATAACTATCCTAGGTATTTACACTGGTATTTACAGGAGAAAATGACAATTCTATAGCAATTTAGTTTCCACGATAGCTTTATTGTTTACAAACATATGCACATATGAAGGTCATAATTAAATTGCAGATCAATTACATAATTTAGCTTATTAGTTTATACAGCTGTAAGTATGACAGACTCACTCATATAACATGTTTAGGTATTGTCAGGCAAACCCCCCACAACTGAGTAGATGTAACCATCTGGACAACTTCCATTTAAATGTGATAAATATGGCAACATTTGTGTTAGCACATGCTGCAAACATCAGGACCCCCCTAAAATATCATTAAAATATGTGTATTGTAAATAATATAATGATATATTCTTAAAATAATTGTTTAAGAAATACAATAATACAAATGCAAACGGGGCAAGAACAAAAAACCCCTTGGTGTCCCCTTCAAAAATTGCTCTTGAGAATTGTTATGTTTATTGTCCCCCCCAACATTTTGATGAGATTTTCTCCCCTGATTTCACCCATGAAAATTGCTTTTGTTTGCTTGAACCAATTTGTCAGGTGCATTTAGTCATGAATATTTAGTCAAATTCAAAAAATGTACAGTCGAGGAATCCATCTGTTAGTGGATTAGACCAAATGCAACCTGGTTTTCCAAGAAATCCTCTCACCAGTGCTGATAGTAGACATAGAGGGATTTGGACACAAATGGAGTTTAAAGAATGTGTAAGTTGCAACTCAAAAAATTATAAAAGCACCGTTAAAAAATATCTTAAAAATAATCTATTCTATTTATGCACTCTGTTCTGAATTTTCCGATGGCGTATGATGCTGTTGTGTGAAAAACTGATCCAAATTGAAGCCTGTTTGCAGCAATTATTGTCCCCATCCACCATAACACTCATATTGTGTTTTATTTGACTGCATGTTTTATAATTACAAATGGAAATTATGACTCATTGTACTTGAGACTCAACCTTTTCACTAAACTTCAGCATGACTGGTTTCATAACTATGCATGATATGGTTGAAGGGAAATTACCTCCATTCCACCCAGTAATTTGTAATGGTTGAGAGTCCTATTTGCAACGTCATCATTTGCAGTATTAAAGGAGAGCTTCACCTTTTGAATTTTTCTCTCATTAGCTATGCAAATACATGCAATTACCACAAATGAATGATGGCCTTTAGCCTTCTATGCAAATTGGAGCTGGCTTGGAAGAGAGCTGGGGAACTGTGTGTGTGTGTGTGTGTGCGCGCGCATGCGCGTGCGTTTGTGTGTTAAGGGGAGCTGTCGTTTCCATCTTGAAACAATGAAAGGAGCAGGCTACTCCATTCTTAGATCGAGTTGTGGGCCTAAGAGTTAAGCTTGTTTAACACTGGTTAAAAAGCACCATTCAGCATAGATCCTCCACATGTTTTTAAAAAGTTGTTACTCAGGCTAGCCTCATGCTACTTAATAAATCAATGAGTTTAGCAACAGCCTTGGTCAGTGTCTGAAAACCAGAGATATATTTAACCACCGGGCTACTACAAACACTAAGAGGCACAGAGTTAAAGAGACACAAAGTGCTGTTTAATTTTTAATATCATACATGGTTCATGCCTGATAGTTGACACCTAAAACAGACTACTCGTTTCACTGTGCCGACTAGTGTATGTTGCATGTTGGTCTTGCTAGCAGAATTTGGAATTACAATGCATTTTATATATCTGACTGGCAGCTGCATTCCTCTATTTTACCATGTGGCACAAGGGACAGATTATCTTCTTTTGTTCTTTTACAATGTAGTCCAAAGTAATATTAGAGGCTCTTCTCATCATTTTTTGAGTAAATAACTTTGTGACTCTAGTAGTTATTGCTTCAGTGGGATTAATATGGATTTGATATGTATGGGATTGATAGGTCAGTCTTTCATGACCCCAGTAGATTTAAAGGAAATAGAAAACTAAATTAAATTAATCTACTAATGTCAGAATCATCAATCTAGCAATTGCACTAAAAAGCCACCTTTTCCTCTGTTTGTTTTGCTGGCAGCAAATTATCCTAAACCTGACTGCACTCATACACAGAGAAATTGCTCAGAAAACAAATCTAAAACATTTGACAGATTAAACTGTGTATGCGCACTCAAATGTATGATGAAAACTATTCAAAAGTTTTATACATGAGGCCCTAGATCTTTATGTCTGTATGCATGCTTTTCCTAATGGCAACCTTTACCATTACATTTCATATGTAACCATATATGTTCACCCAGTTACAACTGTCTGAGTTTAAGGAGAAACAGACTGATGGGTTCACAGTCTTACAAGTGCCATCAATTGTCAACCGATAGGAGATTGAATGGAGGATTTTATCTATTTTGCTAGTTTATATGTGGTATTGTGAAATGCATACAGTGAGTTACTACGATAATTTCCTCAAAGCAGTGAATGTCATCTGACATTTCTAGATCTCCCTAAGAGCAGCTGCAGCAATTGCTTTTACATTACCTAAATAATCACATAGAGAGTAATGGCATAGTCTTCTCACACTACACACATTCACAGTCATTCATTCCCTTTCAGATTTTCATAATATTCCACCATCACACAGCTGTTTAAACTTTGTCTTATTTTTCAAATTAAAACCTACTGCATATGACCCCATTTCTTCCAGGGCTACTTAATTATTCTGTTTGATGAGTGCCATTTTTCTCTCAGACATGCACAAACATAAGCCTTTGGCTTGTCTATTTTTCATCCAGATACAAAAGTGGAGACACAGTCTGTCCACACTGATTTTAACTGCTTACTCTCATCTTAAGCAAGATTAAGAGTATAACATTAATATCTACAAAAGCTATATTTACAAGATAAAGGGAAAAATCTGTGCAGTATCTATAGTTAATTTTTACATTTTAAAACATTCGAAGTTGGTAGATTCTTTGAAGGCAATTAGCTTATATATTATGAGCATGTACATGGATTAAATATGAATACATATGACATAGATATGAAATCAAGACCTTTTAGAATTAGCTGCTATTTTACACTAATGCAAAACCTCTTTGCATCTGTAATTTATTTCAGGAAATTAACAGACAAACTATGCCACTTATCCATTTTCTATGCTATTATTCACATGCATTTTTCAATCTGTTACATTAAAGAATACCAACAGCCTGCAAAGTTAATCAGTCAAGCCACTGTTGGCATTGTCTTTGCATCAACTAGAAAGTTTAACCATAAAAGTGCTCCAATAGAAGGCATAAAAAAGAGAAATCAAGGGCTTCCAGGAAACAGCTGCATTTGTGCAATGGAGTGTGGCTGATGGGTGTTACATGACAAACTGTATCACTTAGAGGATGAATAGACACCAACATCAAGGGCAAACTTTTTTTGAAGACATCATGCTGGGAAAAAATTCTAGGGCAATGTCAAGGACTAACATTAAAAGATAATACTTGGCCAAATGCCCAGGTGATTATCATTTTAGAACATTAAAAATGTAAAATATTTTACACCTTAAAAATTGTGCTTTTGAGAAGCAATATAAAAAATAGTGTGTGTAAATCTTCACCTTCAATTAATGTTTTTCCTTGTTAATCTCAACGAACTTAATTCAGTTTCTACTAAAGGATACAGAGGTTAAGCAGGTCCAGTCCAGCAAATAAATATTGAATGGAAGGACAGTAATTAAGTACTCAGATCAGATGAAGCCTAGAGAACCCTGGATGATGACCCCAATATTCTGTTGTTTAAATAAAGCCCTAAACTGCCTTGTTCTCTTCTCGATTTCCTCCTCTGAAATTCTGTTCATCAGCCTAAGGCCACGTCCACACTAAAAAGTTTTAATTTGAAGATGCATCTTTTCTCATGCATATATCTATCTGTCTATCTGTCTGTCTGTCTAATCATTTATTTACTTCCACTGTTAGCATGCCAACACTAAAGACAAAATGTTCTGCAGTCAGAATGTGAAATTCATAAATATCAATTGAGGCAATTGAAATGGAATGGTGGTTCTGTCAGGTCTGTGGATGTATCTGAGAATCTAATTGATCCCATAGCTTCACCTTGACACTAAAAGACCTCCCACCCTGAGATTCATCCTTAAATACAATAAGGATTCACTTCCATAGTGTTCGTCATGCATAATTCTGATCTTGAAAACACAATATTTTTCACTCATGCCATGTCATCCTCAGAAGTATTGTATGGCAAAGTGAAGATAGAATGAGGCTAAGAAGTGGAGGCAATGCTAGACTTGATATTCTCAGACAAGTTCAAAGCATATTACAGAGTGCATATCAATTTGGGCTGTCTCTGGAAACCAAAAACTGCATATGTCCAATATATTTGGATGCCTTGTAGTCAAACAAAAGAAAATAAGCACAAAATATCTGTGGTGCTTAAGATATTTCCTCGCAAACAGTCCCAGTAAGCAAACAGATACCTCAAAAGGATGTCTATGAATGCAGAGACAGTACAGTCTAAGGAGGAAGAGAGAAAAATCAATGGTAGAGACCACAATTTTTAATTTAGTGGCTGAAGTAAAGAAAGCCCTGCCTTTCAATCAGAATAGCCAATTGCTTTTTGCTTTTAGAACGCAATGCGCATTAGGTTTTGTGGCCTCATTTAAGCTACAGGAGCAAAATCTAGGATAGTATCATTGTTGTTTGATTTAATTAGTGATGAAATCTTACCATTTGTAGATTTTGGTCTTTACTTATTTAATCAGTACTAGTACCACTCAGGGCTATTACCAAAATCGCAGAGTGAAATGACTAGTTTATAAAATGGATCTGGAAAGCAGATTTTTGAAAACATTACATTCTGTTGTAATTGTGTTATTTGTGTACAAACATATGATAAACATCTTAAAAGAGCACATTAAACATATACCATATTCTTCATCTTAAACATAACATAAACATCTGCTGGATGTTTGTCTGACAGAAAATGTCTTGTCAATATACTGCAGTAGAGCATATGCTCTACAAATTGCATTGTAAATGTAAACAATGCAAACAGACATCATTAAAGATAGTGTGCTATCAAGGGCAAGGTATACTCTTATAAGATGTGTATTGTTGGTTTCTCTTTTCACTAGAATTAGCATTTGAAACACCAAAACAATTGTGTCTGTTTTTTTATAGTACAGTGCTTCAAACTTAACACCTGCCATACAAGGTTGTTTTAGAAGTTGGAACATTGCACTACACTAGCATTAGCTTGATGAACAGAGAGGTATTCTGGCATTTTCTTCGAACATTAGACAGCTCAGTAAACACTCCACATAGACTCAGTCAGCAGATTGTAACACATTAGTGCATTCAAAATAAAGGCAAATTGCTCAGTAAATTTGGCACTGCATGTTCAAATTAAATACAATGCATTCATACTGCTCAATGTAAAAACTCATAACTCTCTTTCTCTCGATCACTTTCGTCTAGTGCACTGATGGATTGTTTCTGCACTGTAGCTTTTGTCTCTGATGCTGTATGTAATTACAAAAACATCAGTGTTAGATACGCTTAATTGCTTTTGCTGCCATAAATCTTAAACCCCAAACAGATTAAATTTGTCTACACAATCTTACATTCTGCAATGGCATGATATTTATATCATTCAGTGTCCCAATTCAGTTTAATTTGATTATGTGCATGTCATTTAGAAAACATGACAGAACACTTCGGTGCTAATGACAAATATTAGAACAGATTTATTTTAATATATTTTATTAGACTATTCTATTTTTTTTTTTTTTTTTAGATAATAGGAGCATAAAGATCATAGTAATCTTTAATTGCAGTTTTTTCTCCTAAACATATCTTTATCAAATGTCACTGAACATTTGAATAAATATATTTATCTTAATTTGTTTAATCTACAGTAGAATCTCAATTTAATTGAAATGTTAATTACAAGACTATGAATTGCTAATTGTTACATAGCTTAAACCTGGATTTGTCAAACAGCATTAAGGAGATGCTATCTTGTGACCCAGAGAAATTTCACATCCAGCATAACCTAATGGGACCTTCTGATTACACTTTCCCAAGGAGTGACCCTAGGCATAGGTGCAAACATTCATAGAAACAACATGCTGAAAGTCCAATTGTTTTGGTCATAGTTATCTAATTGGAGTTTGTTTATAAAAAAAAAACAAATATAAAAACAAAAAACACCAAGTAGGCAGCAACAGTTTGTGGTCCCATATTTTCCCCCTTGGTTAAGAGTAAGTAATACAGTACGTTGTGGCAATACTGATAAAAATATCAGGAGGGATATTTTTTTTAGCCCCATGTGGTGTAAACTAGCACATTTACTGGCATGTTAGCACCACATTTGAATAGTCAGCAACTGTCTCACCCCTTGCAAAAAAAAAATTGTTTACATATATATAACAAAACAAAAACAAAAAAAACATAACATAATATCTAAACTTTGCTTATCATTTTAATGCCTTAGCTGAGCAGAGTTTAGGGAGCACTCAAACATGCTGATCAGCAGCTTGGCCTGGCTGGGAGACCATCAAACCATATTAGGCTGCTTAAAAATATTTTATTTTACTTCATTTTTCATCAAGGAAGTAATTGACTATAAGTTCTAAAATGTAGGCCTTCCTGCTTTTTACAACCCAAAATAAACAAAGCTATTTAGAACTTTCAGAAAACAACCTTATGTTAGAGTTAATGCCAGAAAGAATTCCATTTTGGAGACACAGTCAGTACCCTGGCTTGTTCTTGCTGGGAGGATGAAATGCATGCCAGGTTCCTTTCTGTTAGGGCCAATAAAGTTGGCTATTTCTATGCATTAGCACAGCAGGACCAGAGAGTGAAGGCAAGCAGGAATGCCAGATGGAAGGGAGCTATTGAGAGATATTTATGTATTGGTCATGCATTGGACCCATAAATCATTTTGCAGTCATTAGCTTTAATTTATGTTGTTCTGGCTGATGTGGCATTTGTATTGAACTTCTAGCAGTGCAGATTCGGCATCACAAAAAACAAAAGTTTTCAGTTATCAATGCTATTTTACAAATGCTATTCACAGTTAGCCATTATTAATTAACTGTGAGTAAATGTGTCCAATATCAGAAGGGTTTACAAGATAAAGTGAGTTGCATTCGTCTGGTCATATCTTAATACTGCATTGTAAAACAGTTAAAGAATGGGCAAGGAGGAGGCGAGAACCGGCTTGTCACTGTAAATAATAATTTAATGAAAACTCAAAAACACATAAACAAACACACATGACGGACATGCCTGTAATTCTCTCTCTCTCGAACAATCGTCACCGGCCGCCTTTATCCCTCGCGCGCCTCATCAGGCCGATTGGGGACCAGGCGCGTGATATTCCGACCCGGCCCCGCCCCCCTCCGCTCCACATGCATGTTGGCCTCTATGAGGTCACCTTGTGAAATAAAACCGTTCTAATTAGTCTACTGATAGAGACTGATCTTACAGTGAATTTGGTGGCAGGATGCCAAAAGTTATTCAGCTAAACTCGGTCTATGAAATTTGATTCACTGCCCCCAGTGGCCAAACCTAATCTTAACTGTAAAAGAAATTGATGCCTGCTTTTTGAGTTGATGCAACCCCCTTTTGAAAGTAACCCCATCCCTTCTAAAGTAAACCCATCATTTTTTGGAGTCTCTGAGTGAAATGCCCAAAGAAGGAAGCCAAAAGTGAGATGTAAAATGAGTTGTAGTTGTCATTTGATGTAATATAATGAAGATGAATGCATTTTTTGCATTCTCTACCCCAAACCCCATCCCCAAACCTAACACTCAGTGAAAAATGTTACCTACAAATTAAAAAAAGTAAAAGTAATCGTTTACTTTTGTCAACATGGACTAGAACCTGTGTCTCTGAGGCTGCTGATGCAAAGCACTATAAGTCGGGCCACATAAAAAGGTAAACACACTTGAATTGATGCAAGATGTCTGATGGGAGCACACTAAGATGTAAGGTGCCTCCAGTACCCTCCACTGTATGTGTGGCATGTGGATAATGAGAGATGTCAAGCAGTTCACTGAAGCACTTTAGTTTCTCTGTGCTGCTTCTCTAAGTCCAACCTGCCTGTATCAGCACCCTACATACATCTATGCTCCCAGCCTATAGAAACACTGAACACGGATTTCACTGGATTTCATGGATTTCACTGTCACATAATGATTCCATTTCACATTCATGAGATTTTTATGTGTTGCATCTAGGTTTGTTGCCTACTTTGTGTAATCTTAATCTCATTTACTGCACTTCTTTCATGCGCTCCATTTATTTCTGCTTTTTTGGTCATCATGGATGACTGTGACATTTTACATAAAGTGCCATGTGGACTGGAATATGAAATTAGTTTTTTTTTGCTGGAAGTAAGACACACATTAAGAGAAATGTCACTAATCTGGAGAATCACTGCAATCAGAAGGCATTGTGAACGGCGTTTGCGTTGGTGTCGCATCGGTTCCGACATGATAATTAATGCCTGTGTAACCAGTGCATGCGAAAGCACAACTTAACTGGGAGAGCTGGAGTTTGGGCCAGCTCATTACTGCAGAATTGCACCAATGCCCAAGAGAGGAATTCCAGAAAACACCCCATCAGCGCTGATTAATTGTTTTTATGACTTTATAAATGTTATGTAACCGACACTCTATGGATATAAATTACTGCAGTTATTAATGGTGTTGTTGTTGAAGGCTGTGGAGACAATTAACCCTTCCACCTCCCTAAGACAGAAGTGTTCAGTCAATGACAAAAATAAAGTAAGTCTCTCAAAAGTGTCCTCAAGAAGTCTGCGAGGGAAATCTTATCAGTCTGAATGACAAGCCGAGCCAGTCACAATGGCTGACTTTGATAGCTTGCGGACATTCTTTATTCTGGTTTTAAAATGAAAAGATCCTCTTCTGAAAGATTTACTGCTTATTTGGATCAATAACTTATTCGGCTCGAAACATTGTTACACATCTATCGTAAAAGAAAAGACTGCAAACATGTATCAAGGAAATTTTTAAAGGGGTGGCCAAATGGATATGCATCAAAAAGACTTTGGCTAAATCTTAGGGTATGCTAATATGAAGCTGCAGATCTGTTGATTTAATTTACATGGCCTTCACATCCAAACAGCCAAATAATACTGTTCACAAATTTTCCATGGAATTAAGAATTACAATCACACAAAAACTATGGGTCTCATTCACTTACCGTGTGTACACATTTTTGTGTGAAATCTGAGTACAAACGTTTCACTTCAAGGACAGCCTTATGTCCACATGCACAGTCTGACCTGTGGACGATGAGATAATGCTGTACGGCCCGCTTTTATAGTGTGTTTTTAATTTTTTTTTTGGCTTCGGTAACATCTTTCTCTAAACATTTGCAACTGTACAGGTGTGGTGGTTCTGAAAGTCATTATTTGAATATGGTTTGTGCGTGTTTTATGCAAATTACAAATTATAGGCACTCGCCACTTCATTTAGAATAATCCGGAATCATTAAAGGGATAGTTCACCCAAAATTTTAAACTCATTTACACACCCTCATGCCATCCCAGATGTGTTGAATTTATTTATACTGCAGAACACAAACAAATATTTTTTGAACAAATTCACAAAGTTATTAAATAACAAAGTTATTTTTTACTATCAATCTCCACTTTCACTTTTTACATTCTTCTTTTGTTTTTGGTGATTCACATTCTTTGTGCGCAAATGAACAATTGCTATGCAAAATGACTTGAATCCAGGATCAACACTGGAGAGTCCTCAACATCATAAATTAAAGACTCTGCTCTGCTGGTGCCAAGGAGTCTGAGATGACCACATCTGGCCAATAAAACAAACAAAGGAGACTTGTCCAGATAGCACATACCCGAAAACATTCATGTTAATAATAATTATTTACATGACTTGAAGACTACTCTTCTGAAGAATCCACCCATGCCATGAAATCTAAGACACTTTTGTTCTTCGATATAAACAGTTTACTACATTTAAATTAGGCCAACAAGGGAGCATGAAACACTTCCTTTGTCACATCGCAAAACTAACTTTTCTTGGGTTTTAACAGTGCATATACATGTATAATGAGCTATAACACTATCAAAAGACTTAATTGTATTGTTCTACAGTGCACAACGCTCAGTCTATTTTTGATAATAAAATTGTATCTTACACAAACGATTGTAGTCTGATGTAAACTTTAAAATATGGGTAGTGATTTGTAATCACTTATAACTGACAAATTGATGATTATAATCTTTAATCTTGTCTTATTCATGTCATATTAGTAGAATGTAAACATTCATGATAAAGTACCTCATCTTTACTATCGTTGAGATTTGCATTTCAGGAATGTTAATTATTTTTTATATATATTTAGTTGTATCCGAGATATAAAAGGGTCATGATTTAACATTGCCCTATTTTGAGCGGGAAATGGGAATCTTCACAAAGACTAATTAATTACCTTCAGATGGTGGGACGGGGAGATGATCACATCTGAAAATACACTCCTGATTGGCTCAAGACACCTTTGGGTTGCGGCCAACCTACACAGTACAAAGCCTCCCTAACTAGGACGAAAGGAAGCTCTTTCTACGACTCACAAACATGATGGGGAGTCACTAGTCTCCCTTGCAGGAGGCCTCATTTCAAAGCCGTGCCTCTTAATTCCAGTCCACAATCTTAACAGGGGTCCAAAACATTGACAGAAAACCAGAACTTTCCACTGACACAGCCAAAGAACCAAAGCAACTAAAGGAAACTTTTGCTAGAAAGTGATGGTATTTTATTGAAATACTTTGGGTAACCCGATGGCAAATCGAGGTTACTTAATGAAATATTGATGGTTCTCAAGGCAGTCTATAGATTTCATAAAGTTCATTTTACTCTGTTAATGGTCACTCACCAACATGTTTTTGATGTGTTTCTAGCTGTTAGTTAGTTTGATGTTTTAGATTAGCAATAAAGTCTTGTTTGTATTCAAAACTAATTTGACTGCTATATTTTGATAAATAATCTCGTCACTTATTTTTTAAAAGATCTGTGCTCCGAAGTTCGAATCATATCTAAACATATTTGTGAGATTATTTTCAACAGCCATGAGAATAGGACTACTCTAAAGAGTTAACAGATGCGTCATATGAACTTGCACAGCGTGGCCGAGTGATTAGACGTATCCCGTAATTAATTCACTAAGTGAATTAATCATAATTCCCTTATTAAGCTAATTCCTTACATATAAATTATGAGTGGATACAACAAGCCTGTTGCATTACATTTTAAATGGTGAATCTTTATTCAGATTTCTAATCTGATCATTTGTCATTTTCCTGCTTATAATGGTGGTCAAAAGTGGCTAATTCCATTATAAAATTCTTACATATTAATGGTGATGAATGCTGGTAGTTGTTAAGGTACTCTGCCTCAAAGTCGTTAATTTTCTACAGTTAACATGAACTAATAATGCACAATAGTTTTAAAGCATTCATTATTCTTAGTAAATGTTAATTTCAAGTTATACTAATACGTTTCTTAAATCAAATATTGTGTTTGTTAACATCAGTTAATGCACAATGAACTAACATGAACTAACAATTCACAATTGTATTTTCATTAACTAACAATAACAAAGATTAATACATTTTGTGAACAATGTTTGTGGCTAATTGTTTGTTCATATTAACTAATGTTGCAAGCTAATGTTAACAAATGGAATCTTATTGTAAAGTGTTACCGATTCATCTTATAAGTTGACAGACACAATGATGGATGTGTGCTTTTAAATATCCATACCTGAATTTACAACAGGCCATTCATCATAAGAAGCAAGTGATTAATAGAAATATCACAAAATGTATCCCTGTTGTGATGTAGATTCCAGCTGATACACACAAATTACTTTACTGCTCAGTGTCTATGTTTTAGAATGTAAAGATTAATTATGCAAAATGGAAAATGTGCCTTTTTAAGCTATTGTGATTTTGGTTGATGTGGCAGTCTAGAGAACATTTTGAATAATGAAATCCACATGATCATTCATTAAAATTCTGCAAAAAATAGTTCCCATGACCTAGATACATGACTGAATGAACATAATATTTTAACATGCAGTAAGGATGATATATAGATAGAAGTTAATGGTCATTGGATATACAGTGAGGGGGAAATAGTCATTGGATCCTTTTCAATTTATTTATTTAATGAATGCTTGATCTCAACATATATTTAAATTGTACCATCAAATTATAATAATAATCTTAATAACAATAATTTTTATTATAAAAAATACTTTATTATTAATAATATTCTTTAAAAGGCACAGACTCCCCTCCTCATATTTTCTTTATTTTCAGGCTATACATTTTAAACAAATGCCTTTATAATATACTGTGTAGTCTTAACTTACATGATGGCAATAGTTGGGAAGAATATAGTTCCTTTAAAAAAACAACTGTCTGGTTGATTATCCCCAAGAAGCCAAGATTTTGTTAACTTGCATTTGTCCTTGATTAGACAGGTGATCCATACTCTCTCTCTCTCTCTCTCTCTCTCTCTCTCTCTCTCTCTCTCTCTCTCTCTCTCTCTCTCTCTGTCCCTCTGTCCCTCACTCTCCCTACCATACATTCCTTCACAGACACCCTAGAAACTCACAGCCTATGGTAAAGACTGTGATTAGATGTCTTGCATGGTCCAGTCAGAGCTCCGTTGCTTGGGGCTCCAGTTTGAGCATGTCTATTTCAGCAGATTCATGTATTAACCAGCGGTGGGTAGAGTAGACAAAAAATGTTCTCGAGTAAAAGTACAATTACTTTAAAAAAAAAAAACTTAATTAGAAGCAAAAGTGCTAACATTAATAATTACTTGAGTAAGAGTAAGAAAGTATCCAATTAAAAGAGTACTCAAGTAGTGAATAACTCGTTACTTTCACAAATGACATAATGGACGTTAACTCCCCTATATTCCATTACATTATACACACTTAACATGTATTACAAATTATTATTATTATTATTAATGGAAATTATGTCATCATTCACCATCATGTTGTTCCAAACCCGTATGACTTTCTTTCTTCAATGCAATTAACACACTATTTACTTTCAGTGAATGTGTTTTTATAGTTTTTTTCTATATTTTTGAAAGTGAATGTTGACTGATACTGTCAGTACCTAACTTTCTGTCTAATATATTTTGTGTTCCACAGAATACAGAAGGTCACACAGGTTTGGAATAATACGAGGGTTGGGAAATGATAACAGAATATTAAATTATGGCTGCGCCATCACTTTAAAGGGGGTAGTTTATTAATTTTAATATTTTATAAATTTTGCATATGTTGATACTCGACACCGGGTGGCGTACACAGGAATGTGCACCATTAGATCGGTTGAATCATACTGAAGTAGTACATTTTTATACATAAATGCTCCCATAAATTTAAAGGAGTGTAAATGCCAACTTCATCATATTTGTCAAAGAGACCAAAACATGAGCTCATTGATGTCATTAAATTAGTCTGCTTTTTTATTCCAACCATTACTCCTGGTCTGAAACTAAAAATGTAGTTTATACCTAAATTTAATGGTGCAACGCTCAAATATTTAGTAGTGCGTAAATTGCGACTTAGTGCACATTTATACCACAACTAGGCTATGTTTTAACGTACATATAGCTGTTGCAACCGGCCCCAGGAAGCTGAATGACTCCACTGATGCCACAGTGCTGTTTAGAATGGTGAGGGGGTCACTGTTGGGATGTTCCTCAGTCCACAATCATCACTGTTTTGAGCATGTTCAGCTGCAGGTTGTTTTGACTGCACCAGTGAGCCTGCCATTCAACCTCCCTTCTCCCATAGTCTTTAATATATACACACACAAATGTCTTCCACTTGCAGACATCATCTGTTGTTTTTAATTGAAGAGCTGACTATCTGAGATTAATAATAAGGGTATTCTAACAGTTGTACACTGTATAGTGTTTTAAATTGATTGCATTACAAACCTTAAAAAGTATATAATGAAAATATATTGGTAACTCTACAACAAGACTCTTTTTGCTAACATTAGTTGATGCTTTAGTTATCATGAACAGTAACAACAATGCACAGTATTTTAGTACAATATTTATAAATCTTGGTTGATTTTAATTTATGATGATATTGTTCTATGTTTAGTCATAATGCATTGGTATGTTAATGTATACAACTTTTAATTTTAAAATGTATTAGTATGTGTTCATTTTAAATAATGTAGTTAACTAATATTAACAAATACAACCATATGGTAAAGTTTTAACATTGTTTTTTTGTTTTGTTTCATCTTTGCCAATTTACTTTCATTTACTTCTTTATTTTAATGTTCTTTAACATTGATAATACTGAAACAAAATGCACAGAACTAAAATGTAATTAAAAAATGATACTTTTTAGATAATTTGTCTTGTAATGACTCTTGTGAGTAAAAAGAAAGAACAAATATTTATGCTTCTTTTCTTCCTGTTCCTGCTACAACCAGCCTGATAACAAGCTGTCAAACAGCAAATACAAACATCCTTTTGATGGAAAGTTTATAGATAAAAATGTTCTTTGAAAAGCGCATGTCATGGCAGTACTAAAATTTGAGAAATGGCTTTCTGTGACCTCTACCGTTTCTCAATGTGATGGATGGACACTGTTTACCTTCTCTTCAACCCTCGATAGCTCCCCCAAAGGGCAGGACAGAGCAGTGTATAATGAGATTGTAATACCGATTGCAGTTAGAATATCCACTTCCAGCCACTTTGAGGAAACAAAGACCTGTTTGAAAAGGTCCTACGGCCTCTGCACAAACAAATTATGAGGAAGAATAAATGAGAAAAGGGAATGTGTCAGAAGAAAGTGAAAGGAGAGAAAGACAGACAGGCTCCGGGGCCTTGCAGTGGTGTTTTCATGGAAATCCTTGACATTTAAACCTCTGTGTATCTAGTTGGGGCTGCCTGAAAACTTATGAAGTTATGTAAAATAGAAGACAATGAAGTCCACAGTGGTCATTTACTCTCCTCTGATGGCGTATCTAGCTTTTTGTCTCTTTTTCTTTAGTTCACAGTGAGAGTGTGGGCTTAGCTGCCTTAATACAGAAGGAACAATTATTTAATATTTCAAAAGCATAAACTTTTCTGTTAAACTGGTTTAATGTGGATTGTTTTCATTGGCTTGTCATGCGGTAAAGAGCTGATCTTTCACAAAGCATTGGGGTGTCAAAAAGGGGGTGGATGGAGAGAGAGACTTTTTTTGCCTACACATCTGACCACAATAATGCGCTGTGAGAAGTCTAAGCAACCACAAAGGGGCAAACATCAGAGATTGAATGTGAGGTAGTGGGGTCTATACTGTAGGAAAATCACAACAGGTGCCATTTAACAACCACGTCTCAGAGTCTGCCACTTTGCTAGAGTCAGTCCCCCCTGTGTTCCATTGCAGGCACGAAACTTAATCTAGCCAAAAATGAATACAGGCAGCAGAGCACATACACCGCCATCCAGCATGCCTGTGGACTGACACGCAAAAAAACTCGGGCTTGTTGTAAATTGTGTATAACAACAAATAAATTGACAAATCTGCAAGGAAAAGCCTGGTGCTTCAACAAAAATGGTCAAGAACTTCAAACACGAATATGCTAGACAGGCTGCAGGAATAAATCTCCTTTATTTGACTTGGCCATTGAGCAAAGCAGGAGTTTTGTAGATTACACAGTCTATACAGTACATTGGAAGAAAGGAAATGCGTAATCAAAGTTTGAAAGGAAGAAGCCTATGGAGAGATCTTTGAATAATAGAACAACGACTCAAGAATTCTTTGCATACATATAATAGTAGGCGTCTGCATGAATTAGAACAGGCATAGCATCAGGGCATGGAGTGGGAAGACTTTAAAGGGCTTGTTCGCCCAAAACTGAAAATTCTGTCATTACTGACTGTTCTTTTTTGAGGAATCACTACATAGCTCTTTCCATCAAACAATATTTAATAGCTACCCAGTCTGTGAAGCTCCAAAAAGAAAAAAGAAAAAGTCATAAAAGTAGCATACAGGTTTGAAACAACACGAGGGTGACAAAAAAATATAAAGAATTACAGAATTGTAATTATTTTTCATTTTATTGAATGATCAATTTATTAACATTGACATTTTTACTCTAAAACAATACATTTTATGCTACCCTGGACGGTGGAAGTAAGAAGAGGTTTTGAAAGTCAGTCCTGACAGCAGCTATTTGCTTTTAGGTTGATCAGTGTCTTGAATAGACTGCCTCTGATTACTTCATTATTTGGGCTGTATTTTTTAAACTTTTGAGAGATTGCTGCAGAAACAGGTTATTGTTTCTAAGCACTTAACTTTGAAACACAACACACTTTTCTCTCCCTGTATAATCTCAGACATTCAGCCCTTGATTTCTTGGGAGTGGATCACCATTCACTCTTTTGTAATAGACATTACACTTCACCGGACCCTAAACCTCTGGTTTCTTTTTCACCACTGCTGTCAGTTTCTTTCTTCACTTGATAGTGTGGAAGAGGCCAATTTTAAGATTAACAACATTTTAGGTGATGATTTTAACCTCCATAAACAGAGTATTTGGTAAGACCCACAAGTCACTCATACATAATATTTTAAGGGTGGTAAAGCAACACTTGTGTTATGGTATGACTGGGTCTACAAGAAATGTGTCTCCTCAGGTGAGCACTGTTTAAAAAATGTAGCCTGTTAGACTATTATTGTACTTATTCTGTGACAAATACATTTGAGTCAACTATGGTCAGATTCACAGAAAACAAAATGGGAAAATTGCATATACATATAACCAGAGGTGTAAAGTAATGAATAACAAATACTCACGTTACTGTATTTAACTACTTTTCCCCAAGAATTTTACTTTTTTAAGTAGTTAAAAAATTGTATACTTTTACTTTTACTTGAGTATATATTAAGTGCTGTAACTGTAATTTTACTGCGCTGTTTTCCCACCGTCTGTGTTCACTACTTCCCTGTCCTGATTTTATTTTTATCTATCAACATTTTTGCCTAGGGAGAGTCTCATGACTCCCGTCAAATCTAATCACATGTAAAAAAACTTGAACGGCAGCTGCAGATCTGGTACCAACTCTAGAGAATGCCTAAAGCACAGTTCAACACCTGAACATCACAGCAGCACCTCAAACGGCTTTTTGCAGTGAAAAAGGCCAATTGCCAGATTGTGTCATGTGATTTTAACTTGCCCAAGCCAGATATCAGCATTAATCCTGCCTCTAATTTTAATAAACATATCTAGGTACATTTCATAGTTCTGCTTACTAGATTCTGTGTGTCTATAACATAGCCTGTAATTTAACTATCTATCACTGAGATTATTGGGCTGCTGTGAGAGATTAATGCAATGTTATCAATGGGGCTGGACAATAAAAGGATATAGATGTTTATCTGAAAAAAGCAAGATGCCCTCAATAAAACTTTTCAATAGTTTTCTATATTTAGCCTATGTTCTACATCTAGAACAGGGGTGTTCATTACATCAATCGAAATAGCAAGAGCACCACTGGTTTGTTGATCTAGATGAAATATAAAAGCTTGACTTTGATCAAAATACACTTTATAATTCCACCAATGCCTTTCTTGGTGAGGTATTAATGTAAACACAGTCGTAGCTTTAGTAATTAGTATTTTATGTAATTGAATACATTTTTTTTTATTCATTTTATACATTTTTAGTAATAATATTTTTAAAACATGTTGTTCGTTTTTTTTATAATATTGATCCCTGATGTAGAGAGTGTGTTAATTGTTATAATAAATTACTAGGAAAGTAGAGATGATCAAATAATTAATAATTATGCTTAGCCTTTGTAAAGATAGAAAAGTATCAACATTTCCGGAGCAATATTTCAGCAGAACGATCCACCAGTCACAAACTTCAGAAAATTGTGCGTCATGCATTAGAATGAGAACTATTTCTTGGCTTAAAAGATACAAAAGCTAAATCAATGTTGAACATTGTATCTCAAAAGGAGGACAATGTGACCCCACATGCTAGTTAAAGAAATAATTTCTTTGAACTCAGTACTAAATGCTCACTACTCATGAGTACTTTTAAATGAGCTACTCTTTTACTCTTACTTGAATTTTAGGATAGCTACTTTTACTCTACCCACACTACATTTTTTGGGAAGTAACAGTACATCTACTTGACTATGATTTTTCAGTACTCTTTCCACCCCTGTATATAACGCAATTGGTTGGAAAAATCTAAATACCTTTTCTCAGTTTCAGTGTTTGCAACATTACCACATGTTGCCTTTGTAGATCAGCATGAGTCTAATTTAGACTCTTGGCCAATCTGTTTTGCAAGAATATTAAATAAATCAACTTCATCTCTTAAAATACAAAATCACTATCATTAGACTAATCCTTTGAGAAGTGACTCCATTCCCACAGTACAATTGAGAGAGGTTTTGCATCTGAGTTTCACACAAGCTGTAATAAACCAATAGCAAGCTGTTATTTAAAGATGTATCATACTGATACAGGAGGGCCCAAGTGTTCCCTGGCTAGCCATTAATAAATAATGCATGAATATGTAAGGAATAAATCAAGACAGCTGTTTAGTAGACAAAATGCCCTTTTCCCGAAAGCAATCTCCGCTCAAAGCACCTGCCCTCAATCTTACTTAACAGGCAGTAGCTCATGCTAAGCTATGGTACCCGTGCTTTTATCAGAACAGATAGACCTACTAAATGGATGTTTCCACATCCATTCCTAGTTCAGCAAATGGCAAAACTATGGAAATACTGTCAGCTAAATCACATTTCTTAAGAGCTACAATGATGTATAAAAAGGATTTGTCTTTTGATGAAAGCTTAAATGTATTATTTGAGATCTTCGTAAAGAGTCACAATATCAAGATTAAAGTCTATTACAAATACTACAATAGAAGCCCCCCTACCTATTAATTTATTTACTTATTTCATTTTGGGACCCTCTGAGAAGCTAATCAATAAAACCTCATCTATTTTCAGACATCAGAAAGGGTTTTAACTAAATCTCTGTTGTGGTTTTGCCATGATTTTATTGATTGTTCTCCATTATATCTTCCTTGGCAAGGGTTTGTGTGTGTGTGTGCATGTGTGTGTGTGTGTATTTCAACCACATAGCTAAGAGAACACACCCCACCCCTGTGTTAAATCTAAGCTCCCACTGATAGATAAGAGCGGTGGATTGAGTTATCAAGCAGGAGGGTTTAAGATATAAGCCCTTACCGAACATAAAAACAGTGAGTAGTGTTTCATGACTCAGGCATAGTCCCTTTGATCCCAAAGTTTTGCAATTGAAGACACAGAGCCATTAAAACCTCAATCACTTCTCAAAGCATATATTATGTTGTATTTTTGTTATAAATGGGCCATTCTACAGGAGAGGTGCAAAATGCTGTCCCCTGCATAAATATATTTAAAAGAGCAAATAAAGGCAACTGACGCATATTTATAAATAATTAATGTCATAACTTTACACATCTTTAAAAATAGTGGTTTATATGTTTTTTTTCTTCTTCTATTGGGTGGCTCATGTCCCCAATCTAACCATCCAAAATACACTTACAAATTAAATACCTAATTTGTTTATTTATTAATTTTTTCAGATTTCATATTGTCCCCAATTTTATTGTCAATACTGAAACAAAAACAAAAAGTCTCTCTGGACTGAAGCAAAACTTGGACACACCCCAAACCATATGACCAGGAAGATAAATTAAGCAATTTCCTCTTACTGGACCATTTGGTGAGTAAATGTATTATAACATTTTAAATAATAGTGTTGTAAAGTCAGAAAACCTGGATGTGTTTTTAAAAAGTGTCATTACCGAACTTGCTCTTTGTCTTATAAAACACAAGATGTGATGTTTGAAAAAAAGTGTTTTTTGTGGCTTTCCTCTGTTCAAATGAGTGATGTCTAGAATTCTACTGTGCTGACAAACATCCTTTTGTATTTGAATGCCCTTAATATAAGGGCATTCAAGCTTAGCTTGAATTGTCAAAAACGGTCAGGAGCTTCAGTAAATGTTCACATCAACCATCAGAATGGGGAAAAATGTGATCTCAGTGATTTCAACTGTGATTGTTGATTTGATTGGTTTGAGTAGTTCTGTAACTACTGATCTCCTGGGATTTTCACACACAGTCTCTAGAGTGTAAAGAGAATTGTGCGAAAAACAAAGAGAAGAGATACATTCATGCAAGTCACAGCAGAAAGCACAGAATGAGCTAGAGACCTTCTGCAGGGAAACAACTCCACCTTGTACGTCAAGTGAAGGTGAACATACACCAGAACATAACATACCTGAAACCTTAACATGAATAAGGTCACTACCAAAACATCAAGGTCACAACCGAAAACACTGTTTTTATACAACAAAAAAAAGTTAAATAAAATACAAATAATGTTATACAATGATTTATATTTTTTAAATGGTGGCCAGGATGGGACATGTTTCACATTATTTTTCTATGAATATCAACACGATATCTTCAATATACAACATTTAGCAAAGAAATAAGTGATTTGATTTTTACAGTAGTTGAATAAATTAAAGTATAATAGGGAATAGAAAAAAGTTATTATAGTTACTTAAAGGCACCATTTTATTATTTTTATAAAATGTATTATTTTAGGTTGAATCGACAAAAACTAAGAATATCTATTTGTTTCCTATTTATTAGTTTGTTTATACTGTATGTTTTTTTTTCTGGTTTTGACAAACATAGAGAAACTGTCTAAAATTAGGAATAATTGTGAAAATTCATTAAAAGGTTTCAGTGTACCCATAGAGAATTTATTAATGTTAGTTTACAGTGCAATACAAATGTAAACTACATTTGGGAAGAAATTAAAATTTGTTTTTTTTAATTCATCCAACCCTGAATTTGCACCACTTCTGTAGAATGACCAATATATTTCTAAAACCACTTTTTGTATTGTCTAATCAATGCTTCACTTTTCTACCACAAAAGTGCCATTAATAAAGTGAAGCACAGTCAGTGAAATATTAGTATCAGAACTGCCTGTTATCAGCACTCTGTCACATCATGTGTGTTGTCAGGTGTCAGTTGCATTACACTTGATGTAAAAGTGAACCTTTTCATGCTAACAATCGACATGTCAACCTGTCACCACATTGTCTTGAAATGCATCATTGTTTTAACAATGCAAGCATGCTTATCTTTGCAGAATATATTTAACCAGACAAACTCTTTTACTAAGAAAAATTGATAGTACAACTAGTGAACTTTTATGCACAATCTTATAAGCATACAATAGTGTATTTTGTGGAATGCAATTAACTTTGTCTAAGCTTTGCTTCAACTTTGAAATACAGATAAGTATTTATGTGTTTGAGCAAGTGAGTTACAGAAAGAGAGAAATGTCCTCTCGGGCCCAGTCTTGCCCAGTATGTGATAATGGGGCCTATAATGCACTTTGTTCTTACAAATGGAAACATTGAGAGCTCAGCAGCACTGACAAATGAGACACACTAAAAGCGTAGGGCAGAAAAATAAATATACAATTACCTGTTCAATTCACACATGTCAAAAAATGGCTTGTTGGCATGAGAATGTAATTCAGCTGTGAATATAAGGAAGGAGACTGCATTGGCAGTGAAAATAAATAAAGTATGAATAAACAAAGACATAAATAATTGCATGCTAAAATACAATTGTTTGGTATAATTTTGATGGTGATGTCAGTTGATATTTTAGTGTTATCCATAAATAAAAATTTATTATTTTAGGGTCAAACTAGAAGCAAAACTTGGGAAAAAATTCCCAATGCAAAGAAAAACAAATTTTAGCATATGAAAAAAGGATGAGAATAGTAATTCATAATGGAGAGAGCAGCACTGATCAATAAACCAGTTCCTGAGGTTATATATTAAATTATATAATATATACTTTATATTTCTTACAAATATTTTTATGACAACTTACTTGGGCAAAAAAATTATTATAACAAAGAATACACAAGTTTATATATTCTTTGTATCTTTTTATAACAATATAGTTTTTTTTTAGACAGATTAATATTTAAGTAAATTTTTACCATAAATCTCAAATTTCACTTACACTTTCAAAATGTGAAAGTAAAGTAGAGATTTAGAGGAAAAAAAGACTTAAATATTGTTCTGTTTCTCACCCACACTTATCATATCACTCCTGAAGATATGGATTTAACCACTGGAGTTTTATGGATTAGGGCCTACTTTTATATGGCCTTTATATGATTTTTGCAGCTTCAAATGTCTGGTCACCATTCACTTGCATTTTAAGGACCAACTGTGATATTCTTCTAAAAATCTTTGTTTGTGTTCTGCAGATGAAAGAAAGTCATACACATCTGGGATGGCACCAGGTGGGTAAATGATGTGAGAATTTTCATTTTTGAGTGAACTATCCTTTTAATATCGGGACAAAAAGCTTGCCCATGGTAAACAGTGTGACGTGACCCCATCTGTCAGCGAGGCAGACAACATCATGAACTTCAACTCTCATTGACTCAAAGCATTATGACACACACTCTATGACACTATGCAATGCCCCTGTCTCTTAGCAGATGAACTACATTTAAAGGTCTCATTGACTTCATGGGCCCTTTTGTAAACCAATTGTTTTTTCAACATTTTAGAGCAATAATTCTATTTTCATCAGCAGACTACATAATACAGTGTTATAGACTACATAAATAAAAAGTGAAATGCTAATTTGCTTATGCGGACATAAACCAGCTCTGCCAGTATAACGTATCAGCCTCGCAAATTACCCATTCTAATAAGCACATTATTATAACTAGTATGTGTGATAAAAGCACTGACTTGTGCACTGTTTCTGTCACAATACAATCACCTTGCTGGATATGCCTGTGTTATAGTGGGCTGGTGTATTTATAGTCAAGTAAGAGCTCTTATACCTACATTACCTCATCCTGCAGCTCTGTTACATAACTAGCATTTTGAAAGTCTGAGTTTTTGGTGGAGGAAAAAGCTGTTCCAGTATGGATTAGAGGTGTAAGCATGAGAGAGAGAGAAAGAGAGAGAGAGAGAAAGAGAGAGAGAGAGAATAAGGAAAATAGAGGAAGAGGATTATTTCCAAATATTATGCAGTCACACATCCTGTAGAAATACAACAGAGTTCAACTTCAAAGCTTAATTTAACTTAAGTTGGAAGCAATGGGCATCAGGCCACCAGGTCAGCTTTTAGTTGGAAAACAACTGCCAGTAGCACTGAGAAACAAGTTGTGTTCACGCTGGTTTTTAGGTTTGGAGTTCAGGCTATTTTCATGCCCCCCTCTGACAGGCGCATACGGGTCAGCAAGTCAATGCACAGATATGTGATGTCTAAGAGTCCCAAAATACAAAACAACAGGAGCTGTCCAGAGTGCTGAAAGCTGAAACACTTTAGGTGTTTACTGAATGTGGATGTGCAACACCACTTTAAGCATCTATCTTTCCACCAAAAAAACTAGGCTTTCAATTCTAGAAAGTGCTTCTGGTCATATGGAAGAGTGTGTTTTTGGACAATTCCGGTTTATTACAACATACCCTTGCCAAATGAGGCACGACAAGTTTCCTGCAACAAGTAATTTGTCTGTCCACACTGAAAACAAAAGTGCTGTGTGTTGCTACACTATCACAGCCAATTAGAACATATCTGTTTAATATACATATGGAGTGCTATTTTGGTCCAATTATATATTACTATGGGAGGAGCTACCTAGCCCGACACAACAGAAATACTGTAGAAACCAAGCGGCCGACAGAACGTACGGTCACTTGGTACTTGTCATGGTTGTGGCTCGTTAAATAATTCAAATTTACTTTAAAAAGATTGCATTTGTTGCTTGTTGCTTTATTAAATCCTACACCTGGTTAGGACAGTGCTAGAAGAATCCTCCAAACATGTCTGCTTGACTTTTTAAAATTATTTATTTAGTTTTAGGCAACATCCATGCACATCCACACTAAACATTTTCACTGAAAGCATGAAAGCGATTTCAAAACACTGGTTTCGGTAGAGGAAGATGCTCTAGAGTAGACATTTTAGTGTGGATGAGAGGTGGCTAAACATAGCAAAATTAATGAATTTTCAAATGAAAACATATTATTGACGACATGGTCTCGTTCTCATTTTGTGATTTGTCATTCTATTTTGATTGAGCACATTCATTGTTAACCACTTCATCATTTATTTATTACTTTGTATGTCCATAGAAAAGCACATTATAGCTATACGCATTTTTCAGGAGCAAATGGTATGACTTCTAATTTCTATCAACTCTTTAAATATGCATATGCATCAGGTGGCTAATAGCGAGGCCACACATGCCAGCACCACTGAGCTGTCCTTTGTGGCAGACATTTTGTAATTGTGCTCTGAAGTTGAGATGGTTTTCAAACAGCTCCTGACATTGAATGAGAAATCAGTTTCCTTTCTTCACTCTGCTTTGCCTTCCAGAAACATCTCTTCAGATTTTAAGGACATAGTTCTTCAATATAGCCATCGGCTGCTTGTTTCCACAAAGCTATGGCTGCCTGTCATCCTGCCAGGCAGGTCCTTGATTTCAAAGGTGTACGGCAAAGCTTGAGTCTCTCATCACACTCTCTATGAACTGCAGAGAATAATCTCTGATATTTCCCTTTGCCACTGTCAGTGCCAACAAAAATTATCATGCATTCAAATTAGATGCACACAATTGCTTGGAAATCTGCTCTTATCTTAACAGCATTGTGATGTGGTGTCCAGATTATTTGTTTCTGCACCTTGCGAAGCATACAAATCAGCGCAAATATGAGCCATCATGCCCTACATGGTGAATAATCATGGCCAAAGTGTGCTCTGCTATCGTGATACAAACGTTCTGATTGCGGAATTGCATTCGTGTGATTTACTGAGTGTAACTTTCAGATGCAGAGGGAGAGTCAGAGAGTGATTTTAACCCCCCCTTTAATGCAAATCAGAGGGTGGGCATATTGGTAACACCTCTATTTTAGCTATTTCAAGACATGCAAGTACAGCTACTATAGATAGAGTTACTGTTAACAAAAAATCACTCACCTTCAGTGTTCCCAAAGCACTACAGAAATGAACTGTATTCATGGAGCACATCACTTTTGCATATAAATGTCCCAAAACATCTATTTATGGAGTTAAACACCCAGCTTTCAAGGGATTACTGGAGAATTTGGCTTCTTAACATTTCCATCAGTATCAGTGGATCACAACAAAACCCAGGATTTGACATAAATAATTATATTTTATTATTTATGTCGTATGTTATCAATTATATTTCGCATTAATTGTTCTCGACTCAGTTTTTATGAGACCCAGTTGCCCCGCAGCTGCTATTGGTGGATTTGAACTTTTCATGAAGAAATTACACAAATTCCAATTGCAAAAGGGTGTTTTAAATAAAGTGCAACTTCTGTGACAGATATGATAAAATATGATGTATATCATCTTAAACCACCATGTAAGATCTTACAAGATGAACCAGACCATGTCTCTATCATCGCAGTACACGTTGGCTGTGAAAGGATGTGTCAATAAAAATGAAGTAATACTTCCAAAATGTGTCTTTGTATTTATAATGAATGCAATTACTTGTTCAGTAGAAACCGGCTGTTATTAAGTTTAAATACTGGATAAGACAAATATTATATTCTATACTGTATGAAGACCAATAATTCAAGGAGTAAAGAAACCTTGTCTGATGGTAGTTTTCATTCTAATACGCCACATTTCTCAGGCTAAAATAACAGCAAGTTAAAGAC
The DNA here is from genome assembly GCF_025860055.1 of Xyrauchen texanus. NCBI lineage: Eukaryota > Metazoa > Chordata > Actinopteri > Cypriniformes > Catostomidae > Xyrauchen > Xyrauchen texanus. Next base: position 16,383,489 of record NC_068294.1, read on the forward strand.
AAGCTACTGTAATACTGGTTTGGTTAATAGTTACATATAACTACATATATGTCTATACTATAAATATTATAGATATCAGTTTATAACTTTTATTAAAATTAACCAATATTATTATATTATTGAAAGCTTAACAGATTATTAAAACCACAGTTCTGCTCATTTCCACTGTTACAAGCTCATAATCTAAAGAATCCGGAAATGTGATTCCCTGCAGCATGATGTCATGGTAGCTATTATGTCATGGTAGCTATTTACCTGAATGGAGACAGACCAAAATCTTAAAAATTGTTTGTTAAGCTTGTGTTCAAATAACTTATTTCAAATAAGAAAAAAAATCTGGTAAAATCCTGCTTCTTTGGCTCAAATCAATCAATAAAAGACACTGTTTTTACGTTCTGCAAGGGCTTATATCTTAAACCCTCCTGCTTGATAACTCAATCCACAACTCTTATATATCAGTGGGAGCTTAGATTTAACTCAGGGGTGGGGTATGTTCTCTTAGCTATGTGGTTGCAAACTCTCTCTCACACACACACACACACACATATGTCGTGTTTCCATGTTTTATGGGGACTTTCCATAGACATAATGGTTTTTATACTGTACAAACTTTATATTCTATCCCCTAAACCTAAACCTAACCCTACCCCTAAACCTAACCCTCACAGAAAACTTTCTGCATTTTTACATTTTCAAAAAACATAATTTAGTATGATTTATAAGCTGTTTTCCTCATGGGGACCAACAAAATGTCCCCACAAGGTCAAAAATTTCGGATTTTACTATCCTTATGGGGACATTTGGTCCCCACAAAGTGATAAATTGTTATGCTGGGTGTGGAAGCAGGACAGGACAGACAGAGGTGCGGATCCAAACGCGCTATTATATTAAGAATAAACAAATAAGAAACAAAAGGTAAACACAAAGAAAAGTCCACGAGGGGAAAACTGGAAACTGATACACAACGAGACAGAAATAAACACGATGAAACAAACTCAACAAACTCTGAACTCGGGTAGGGAACACAGACCAGGCTTGACGACATGCAAGAAACGAAACATTACCAAACAACGACCGACAGAGAGTAAACAAAGAACCAAGGTTTAAATACACAGACAAAGTGGAGACTGAATGAGACACAGGTGAAAACAATGATGAGTGCAGGCAGTGGGGGAGGCCGGGAATTGTGGGAAATGTAGTTTAACACACGGACAGTGAGACTGAGGGCTGACAACAGGGAAAACGTGACATGGAGCAGGATCGGTGACGGGTGAAAAGGAAAACACGGAGCGGACAACAAGGAAAAGTGAAATCAACGTGATAGTGAAACAGAGAACAGAGGGCAGACAACACAGGAACGTAACATAAACCCCCCTAAAAGGACCGGATTCCAGACGGTCCTAAAGCCAAAAGAAAACCTACACAGAAGAACAAAAACAAAAGATCCAGGGAGTGAGGGGGTAGACCCGGGGGAACACAGACAGAGAAAAGGGAGCACAAGGGGCACAGAGAGAGACCAAGAAGGCACAAGGGACTCGGAGACAGACCACGGGGGCACAAGGGGCAATTAGGCAGTCCACGGGGGCACAAAGGGAAATGAGACAGGCCACGGGGGCACAAGGGGCAATTAGGCAGTCCATGGGGGCACAAAGGGACAGGTTTGGGTGGTCTGGGAGGTGGCCATCGGACAGGGACAGGTCCAGGAGGCCTGGGAGGCGGCCTCAGGACAGGGGCAGGTCTAGGAGGTCTGGGAGATGGTCGCAGAACAAGGGCCGGCACAGGGGTCCTGGGGAGTGGCTCTGGGATACTCCCTGAAGGCGTGGGCGCAGGCTCGCAGACCGGGGCAGGCGTGGGCCGGGAGGCGGAAGCCCGTCTTCTCTTCCTCCTCTGGGCAGACGAAGTGGACCGTGCAGGCTCTTGGGGAATGACAGGCATGGGGGTTGGCTCACTGGCAGGTGGGGCAGGCATGACAGGGGGCGCTACGGACGACTGGGGAGTCACCACAGTGGGTGGAGAGGTTGGGTCCTTCTCAGTCACACCCACAGTGAATGGCAAGCCACAGACCAGCACGGTCCTTAAGCGTACCATCCAGATTACCCCTGAAGAAGGCCACAAGGGAGGATTCAGGGAAGTCCACGACACTCGCCAGTTCCATGAAGTCGCGGACGTGGTCCTCTATAGGTCGGCCTTCTTGCCTCAGGCTGAGCAGCCGGTAGTTAGCCTGCTGGACCGCTGGATCCATTGGTGGGTCGGTCGTTCTGTTATGCTGGGTGTGGAAGCAGGACAGGACAGACAGAGGTGCGGATCCAAACGCGGTATTTTATTAAGAATAAACAAATAAGAAACAAAAGGTAAACACAAAGAAAAGTCCACGAGGGGAAAACTGGAAACCGATACACAACGAGACAGAAATAAACACGATGAAACAAACTCAACAAACTCTGAACTTGGGTAGGGAACACGGACCAGGCTTGACGACATGCAAGAAATGAAACTTTACCAAACAACGACCGACAGAGAGTAAACAAAGAACCAAGGTTTAAATACACAGACAAAGTGGAGACTGAACGAGACACAGGTGAAAACAATGATGAGGGCAGGCAGTGGGGGAGGCCGGGAATTGTGGGAAATGTAGTTTAACACACGGACAGTGAGACTGAGGGCGGACAACAGGGAAAACGTGACATGGAGCAGGATCGGTGACGGGTGAAAAGGAAAACACGGAGCGGACAACAAGGAAAAGTGAAATCAACGTGATAGTGAAACAGAGAACAGAGGGCAGACAACACAGGAACGTAACATAAATACACGCTCACACATACACACACACACACACACACACACACACACACACACACACACAAGCATTTTTCAGTCTTGGCTAGCCAATGCACATTCTAAAGTAAACAAACAAGTGCTTGGCTCTTTTAACTGTAAGGCGGGGACTTCTACAAAGGGGATTCCTGCAGCCACCATTGGGAGAATTGCGATACCTCTAACAAATAGGCGATTGTTTCTGTTAACTATAAGGCTGGACTCTCCTTATATTGTCTCTGGCGACCCCTTGTTGTGTGCGGTACAGGAAGTCTTTAGCCAGGTCTTCCCTCTCTCAGCTTGCAATCACTCTCATGGACCTGGTATAATTAAAATGTCAGATGTTGTCAGGGCTACCACAGAATGCAGCCTCTCCAAATTAAATAGAAATTAGGCTTAATCATGCCTCAATTTTGGATCCATTAAAACATACAGGGCATAATATTTCAAAAAAGTATTTTGCCATTGCTGTGTATGTCTGTGAAAAAGGGATGAGATTGGTGAGAAAAGAAATAAACACAATTTGTCACACAAACATGAGGCCAGTTATTTTGGTTATGTTAAGCAAATGTCCCAGAGCCAAAACATATTTTAATAATAATAATAATAATAAAACTAAAAAAGGGAAACATTGAGAGGGAGACAGGGAGGGGGGTGTTGATTTTGACTGCTAAATCTGGTGTAGAAGTGAGCAGTGATAATTTCTAACCCTGTTGTCACACATCAACTCAGCACTGCTGATGAGATCATATGAGTACAGTCTCAAAATCCCACGTGTTATTCTCTTCACCTCAAGTTTTTCACACTATCGGAAGTGTGAGGGCAACCATTCATGTTAATAACCAGCTCTGACGTATACTGTTCTGTATACATTTTTTTGTCTGTTTTCTAAATTAGAATGCATTCTGTCTTAAATGCGAAGTGTGTAATTTCTGCAGCACTAGTGTTACCAAATGAAATTGCAAATAAAATGACTATTTTCAAACAGGTTTCCAAAACACGCCCCCTGTTTTTCATTGGTTGTACAAACTGATCGCGCCCCAAACTCACACCATCAATTTAGCCAATGTTGCTATGTCAGACTTTTTTGGGTACTCAAACAAAAAAACAATCTTATAATATAATTTTAACATAGGAAAAAAAAATACATAACTTTTAATTGAATAATTGTTCTAAAGAGAGTTTTAACATACTGATAGCAACATTGAGATAAGTTTAAATGTACACACACACACACACAGAGAGAAAGAGAGAGAGAGAGAGAGAGACAGACAGACAGGGAGTGACTTATTGTCATGTAATCTAAAAATAAAAATGTGCTTCACTTGGTAATAGCTACATTAATTATATGTAAAAAATGATAATTAACATTAGGTTATGCTACACCAAAAGAGAGTGATTTTATGGGTTGGATCAGGTAGAAATAGTGTCTTAAGGTAACAATTCTGCAGTTTTACACTATGCCTTTTGTCAGTCAGGCATGTGTACAATTTTACCATGGCTAAATTAGGAGGCAAAATTTTGAAAACTGGCACTCCAATTACGAGCCCTTAAGAGAGGCGGATGAGAGCTCTCAGCATCTAATACCCTAGGAAACAAATGGAAGGATGTAACAGATGAGAAAGCACAGGCTAATGAAGAGATCCGATGGTCAAAAATGTGAGAAAAGCGCTATCAAATGCCTAATTTTATTATGCCTGGAGGTAATGAGTTTTCCCCTATTTGAAAGCAGAAATAACCACGAAAAAAAAAACAAGTCTATTTTTCCTGCTTCCAAATTTTTTAGAGTTGTCCTGTGCCTACACATTCAATATAATCTTTTAAGTATTTCTGCTGCCTCTCTGCTGCATGTTCCTAGGTGAACCATATACCAGAAACGTGATAGGAAATACAAGTGACCAAAACATTTGCTACGCCCTGGTCCACTAGCGGGAGCTGGCATTTGAAACTGGGCTTTTAAACATGTGGAGATGACGTGTTTGATACCTCTGAGTAATTTAATCTCACATGTGCCCTTTGGGGAGAAAATGTCATCCTGACACAGTGGATTAGGAGAAAGAAGAACAGAGGTGAGAGAAGACTCTTCCCTTCTTCATATGAAGATGAAGTTTAGGCAAAGGTATTTAGCCACAACACACTTGTCACGTTACAGTCTTATTATCTGTGAACAGACCAGACTGATTTCACATTTAAATCGGAAACTGTAGGTTGACTTCTCTTTAGTTAAAATCTGTCTGTGCTTACAGAAATGCAAGACAGTGCCTCTAGTAGCAAAAGTGTTATTGCTCCATTTTCCCAGTTTTATGTCCCCGAAGGGCACCAAAAACGTCCTGTGAAAGGAGTTGTTTTCTGCTGTACAGGCTGTAATACCTCAGAATTGTGCTCGTCACTGATTATGCAAACACAATTACTTCCTGGTTTCAATGAGGGATCTGAACCCGGGTCTGCTTCTGCTTCTGGTTGTGCCATAGGAGAAGGTACACATGCTGGAGCCGATGCAAAAATGTTTGATGGAAGATGGCGCATGTCAGTAAGTCGGGATACTGTGGCCGATCCTAGGGTACCGCAACTCTCGGAAACAACATGCCGACTTCCCTTGTGATCACGTTTAAGAGACTCACGTGCCATGAGTCAAGCCATCTACTTGTCAACAAAGTGTTACTTTTACCATGCTTGGGGGTTAACTAGCTGAAAGTAGCGATGCTACTCATTTTAATACGCTTTTAGTAGTGTGGCAATATATCAGATTTTTTCACAACATCACTTGTTTACTTAACATATTGTGCAAGCAGCCTTAATGAGCTAATGCAATAATCAGACACACTCTTCTCTTTCAAATAGTGTTGTGAAGTGCATAATAATTTCAGTGGATCCTTTAATTTACTGTATATGGTTAAAAAGAATTGGTTCAAATAGACAATTGACTTATTTGAATTTAACAAATAATCATTTGAGTCTGCCATCTTTAATTTCTAGTGAACACTCAGAGACCCAGGCATAGAGATTGATGATGTATTTTCTTTTTTCTTCCTTAATGTCTTTTTAGGAACACATTGAGTCTAAAAAATCATGATTGAAAAGCATATTTTGTTTTGTGGTAGCTATTATGTGACATTAGAAAGCAGTAAAATTTAATTTGTATATTTCTCCACCAAAAGTGTTGTGTCAGCTATAAAATAGGTATTTAAAAACATTGTGAAACTGCTACACTGGGTCTCTGAGGGTTAAATGCTATATTTTATCACCATGTTCTCAATATGTTCCCTTTACAAAAAGCTCCACTACGATGCTGCTAAGCGCTACGGGGAACAACTCTAGCTGTGAACCGAGCTGAAATAGTGTGTGTAACACGTCAATGAACATTGACCGGAATTTATAGCCTCGGCTGATGTAATCATTAGATGCACCTGCGGCCAGGCTATAAATGGATACGTCACCAGGTGTCGTCAGAAACTTTTTTTTCAGAGCGATTCTGTTTCTGTGTGTTTTACAAACCCTGTCAAAACTTTCTTTCCTCTGTTAGGAGTTAGAATCAGTTAGGCGGTGTGCAGTGAACGTTGTTCTCTTTTCTCTTCTGTTTAGAAAATATTATATATATATATATATATATATATATATATATATATTTCTAAAAAGAAAGAAAAGAAACGCGAGAATGACTGAAAGCCGCAAACGGTGCATGTTCCCCTCTTCTCGCTCTATAGCTGAAGACGACACACATCAGTTTTTGCTGTTTGTTTGGGGGTAAGAGCACGCTGCTCTCGCGTTGCAGCAGGGCGGGTGCGAGCACTGCGATTTGCTTTAACAGGCAGAGTGTGTCGTGCTCGCCTCGCTTGCTTCTTGGAGTCAGCACTCACGAAAAAAATGATGGATTTGGCTGAGGAGCAAGAGACGGGTTGTTCCCTTTCTCGGCATCGTCACTTAAGAAGCCCTCTCTCCCCTCAAAGCCTTGTAGGACAACCTCCACTTTAGTGGGAAGGGCTTATCAAGCAGCAGGTCAGGCTGGTGCTGCTCTGCACACTATGCTGTTTTACAGGCGTACCAGGCTGACCTCCTGGATGACCTGAGTGTGGGTTCTGCGCTTGACGAGCAAGCCTCAGACCCGCCTCGGTCCTGACTGAAGGGAGGCTCAAAAGCAAAGCGTGGCGAGTCGTGCTCCTCATTTTATTCAGGATGCGAAACACTTGACAACCCCTCAACAGGAAGTGTTAAAATATAATACCCATCTCAGAGATCCTGGCAGTGTGGAAACTTCTGCCGGATATATTCTTTTCTGTGGGTCTCATAAGGGCGTCAGGATTTAATTCACTCGCCGCTTTTCAGTGTTTCAACGGCATGTTCTCACTACCGTGAACCGGATTTATTTTTATGTAAAAACAAAAAGGGGCCATGGTATGTGTCCCCCTTCCAGAGAGAGAGTTAGGTTATTACACTAAATACTTCCCGTTTCCCATGGAGGGAGGGGTGGCATCTGGCTTAGATCTTAAAGCTTGAACTACCCGTGGGTGTTCAAGTCCAAGATGATGCCTGTCAAGACGGTCGTGTCTCAAGCCCTACAACTCGTTTGGCTGGTCACCATCGATCTTATGATGCACTTCTATACTTCATTTAGAAGTTCTGCCACAACATGGAAAGTTCCTGAGGTTCACTTCCGGGGGCGAAGTCTTCCAGGGTCAGGTTCTTTCACTCAGCCTAGCCCTTTTTACCCGCACATTCACAATGCATGATGTAGCGCTGGCTCCTTGCGACTCTGGGGCATCTGCATTCTGAATTATTTAGACGACTGGCTGATCCTAGCACAGTTCCAGGAACTGGCAGTTCAGCACAGGGACATCTTCTTAGCTCATCTGTTTCTCTGGGGTTGAGGCTCAACGCCAAGAAAAGCGTCCTCTCTCACACTCAGAACACTGTCTATCGGGGCATTGTATGGAGTTCAATCACAATGTGGGCACAACTGTCTCCCGCTAGGATTGAGTCCATTCAGATCACCCTGAGCAAAGTCAGGCTAGGTCAAGGTTGCACTGTTATCAGTATCAAAGATTTCCAGGTCTCAGGGCGACCGCGTATACGGTGATCCCTCTGAACCTTCTGCTCATGAGACCGTTTTTGTTGTGGCCAAAAGCCAGGGGATTTCTTCCAAGGGACAAAACTCCAAGGCTAAAAAGGGTTACGCGCCTCAGGCTTCGTTCCCTTTCTATGTGGTTCAGACCCCGGTTTTCTGCCTTGGGTCCCGCTCTAGGTGCGCCTTGTTGTCGCAGACTGGTAATCGACAGACGCCTCCCTGACGGGCGGGTAGCGGCCTTAATTGGTCGTCCAGCTTAAGGGGATAGGAGGGTCGTCAGCTCGGTTGTCACAGTCACTGTCTCGGGTTGATGGCTGTATTTCTGGCCCTGAAATACCTCCTCCTGAGGCTGCCATGTCTTGGAGCGGGTGGACAATACAGCGGTAGCCTCTTACATAAATCATCAAGGAGACCCACGTTCTTGTCAGCTGTATTTCTGACACGTCGGATTCTCCTTAGGGCCCAGGGTAAGCTCCTGTCACTCAGGTAAGTTATATCCCTGGATGCCCGTATACGGGAGCAGATTTACGGTCCAGAGAGAAAATACCAACGGAGGAGTTAAGAACTCCACCCTAAGGTAGTAGTTGCCCAGAGTTCGCCAGCAAGGGTTTTTGCCTCTTACTGATAGCACCGCGCTGGCCGGACAGGGCTTGGTTCTCGGAGCTATTCTCTTCCCTCAACGGCTCGCCTTGGGCGATTCCGAATAGGAAGGATCTTCTATCTCAGGCACAGGACAATATTTCATCCCTGCCTCGAATTGTGGAATCTTTCATGTTTGGCCCCTAAGGGTACCAACTGAGGGACACAGGGCTTTCTCCTGAGGTTATCGAGACCTTTTTAAATGCCGGGCTTTTTCCACTTGGAACAAGTTTGGGTGAGATCTTAGGGCAGAAGAGGACCTCTTCGCCTCTATGAATAGCGCAATGTCTCCTCTACTTCTCCCTGAAATCACCCAGCCCCCTTGGGTCTGGACGTTAAGACACATACATGACCCAGAATGCATCTGTATACATTTCTTTCCCCGGTTTCTCTGCTCCCGGGAGTCTTGGCGATGTTCACCAGCAAGGGTCTTGCCTCCTATTAATTGCGCTGCGCTGGCTGAACAGGATATGTTTCTCAGAGTTAATTCCTCTCCTCGACGGCTCGCCTTGGGTGATTCCGAACAGGGAGGACCTTCTCATCCTTGTCCCGAATTGTGAAACCTTTCATGTCTGGCCCCTAAGGGTACCAAATGAGGTTCACAGGGTTTTCTCTTGAGGTTATCGAGACCATTTCAAGTGCTAGGGCTCCCTCCACTTGGAACTGATCTGGGTAGATTTTACAGGGCAGAAGAGGACCTCGTCGCCTCTGTTGATAGCGCAATGTCTCCTCTACTTCTTCCCGAGTCGCCCAGTCCCCCCGGAGGGGGTGATCGTAGTAACGCATACATAGCACAAATGCGCCTGCATGCGTTTCCTTCTACTAAAGTTCTTATTACAGAACCAGCTTACTACCAGTTTGCTTCAGTTCTGGATTTTCTGTAGAAAGAACTGTCAGCAGGCACTTGCCTCACCACTGCCAGGTTCTGTGTGGCCACTGTGGTTTGCCACGGCTTGGTGGGCGGGGTGCCCTCAAAGAGGCATCCTCATTATTGCCCGGGCCTACGAGGTGCGCGGTCAAGCTTCGCCAGTAGGTTTTAGGGTGCACTCTACCAGAGGGCTCTCGTCCTCTAAAACCTTGGCTAGAGGTCTCCCTCTGCAGCAAGTTTGAGATGCGGCAGGTTGTCCTCTCCGCACACATTCATTCGATTTTTATAGTTTGGATGTTTTGCCACTCCGGGCTCTTATGCCCTTGAGTCGACAACTCAAGCCCATGCCTAAACAAGTATGTGATGCGGCAGGCTGGTCCTCTCCGCTCACATTCATCAGTTTTTATGACAAGTTTGTGTTGCGATAGGGTTCTCTCCGCACACATTCATCGAACTTTATGGGTTAGATGCTTTGCTACTCCGGGCTCTTATGCCCTTGAGTCGACATCTCAGCTCATGCCTGAACAAGTTTGTGATGCGGCAGGCTGGTCCTCTCCGCACACATTCATCAAAATCGAATGGTTTAGATGTTTATGCTACTCCGGGCTCTTATGCCCTTGAGTCAACATCTCAAGCTAATATCTGAGACCTCTCGCATTTTTGTGAGTACACTGCACAACCGTAGGGGTCCGGACAGGCCCAAGTGCGGCGGCGTGGGTATTGCGTTCCCCATAGCGCTTAGCAGCGCAGCATCATAGTGAAGCTTTTTGTAAAGGGAACGTCTCGGTTTACTTGTGTAAACCTTGTTCCCGGAGAAAAGCAGAACGAGATGCTGCGCTGCTTTGCCGCACTGGGACGTCCCAGGACTGCTCTTCAAAAAGAAGTATCTGACGACACCTGGTGACGTATCCATTTATAGCCTGGCCTCAGGTGCATCTAATGATTACATCAACCGAGGCTATAAATTCCGGTCAATGTTCATTGACCTGTTACACACACTATTTCAGCTCGGTTCACAGCTAGAGTTGTTCCCCGTAGCGCTTAGCAGCGCAGCATCTCGTTCCGCTTTTTTCAGGGAACAAGGGTTACACATGTAACCCGAGAAGTTTTCTAGTTTTATTAGTTGTATTTACAACACATTTATCTGTTCAATTTAATGTTGAAGATCCTCATCTAATGAAGATCCTCATTGTTTTTGTGCCAGATAAATTGTGCTTTTATTGCAGGTTGAACAATATTCTGTCATAGTTAAAATACTACTTTTTTCGTAGCTTGTTGTGTAGATTTTTGACCACACAAATCCACACAATTCAGCTATCCACCAGTCTTCAACATGATTGGAATGTATCTTACCTGCCAGGCCTTCTGAACACAAAAGCCAATGTGGGTTCTTTTTTGTTTCAATTCTCAGTTGTTATGTCAAGACCTCTGCACACAACAGAATTTTCACTGCAGGATCTGTAAAATAGATAAATGACAGAAGCCGTTTAGTTAAGTGTGCTTGAATATTACAAGCAGATATATGTGCTTCATCTGCTATCCATCTGAAGCTCCATCTGACACCATGTGACATGGATGTTCACATTGGGGTGTAAGCCAACTTAACAAGATCCTGGACAATGCAGAGACATTTAACCATATGTACCACCTCAAGCCCACACTGGCAATACAGCCTAATGGCCTTCCTGGGCAAACTACTGCCTCTACTGCTGATTCATTAAAAGATTGTGTCTCCCGGCAGTGCAACAATACAATACCGCTATTCCATCTGCAAGAGATGCTGCCTGGGCCTTAGGCAGGGTTTTGTTAATAAGCAATCCTAAACCACAACAGACAGTTTTATTCTGCATTTACCTTGGCTAGATTAAAGAAACACTGATCCCTGGTCCATGGAGTCCACAAATGCTCCCCAGAATTGGGTGTTTAATTTTACAGGCCCTGTAATGAGCTGTTTCAACAGTACACTGCAAAAAAAAAAAAGTTTTCCAGTGGAAATTTCGAAACATTCTTAAAACATGTTCCTGATCAAAAGCTACACTTTGATGCTGTGCTGATTTAGCGCTTTGGGGACGTCTTTTAGGAGTGACCAGCAGTGAATATGTGTGCAACACGTCAATGAAATTGACTGGAATTTATAGCTTCTGCTGGTTACATCATCAGGATGCGCCGGTACCAGGGGCTATAAATAGATGCGCCACAGGTGCATCATCAAGTCATTTGTCTTCAGACCATTCTGTGTGTTGTGCTTCTCAAGCCTGTCTTTCTTTCTACTTTCTACTTTCCTCTGATAGGAGTTAGATTTGTTAGGCAGTGTGCAGAAAACCTTTCTTTCTTCCTTCACATGAGCAATAAGCAAGGCAAACGGTGTGTGTTTCCGTGTTTACGCCATAAGGCTGAAGCGGACACACACCAGTTTTGTTTTGTGTGTTTGGGGGAAGGGCATGCTGCTATTGCGTTGGGGCGGGTGCGACATTTTGGATTTTGATGACATCTGGCTGAGGAGCGAGAGACAAGTCCGTCCCTATCGCTCGCTCTCTATTCAGATCCAACTGGTCCTTCTCATGATCTCGAAGCGTGCCCCGGCACCTCTGCGGTTCATGAGGGGGACATTGAATCTCTTGAGTCCGTGGACATTGAGCTACCTACCTCTGAGCATTCCTCACATGATATTAATGTGGTTGAGCAATCACTCAAGGTGGTTACTCATGCGGTGGCCAGACTACAATAGACTGGCCACAGGAACAAGACACCCCCAAATGCTCTAAACTAGAGGACACATTTCTGTCTGGTGGCCAGGGGAAGGGAACGCAAAATCAGTCCCTTCCCTTCTTTGAAGATGGCATATATATGATGAGCTTTCTCATTCATGGAGGAAACCTTATTCTTCCCTTATCTTTGTGTCTTCGATGACGACATATTCGGCCATCGTGGAAGCTGAGGCACGGGGGTATTAAATGATGCCGCAGGTAGAAGAGACACTCGCAGGTTATCTCTCGCCTGTCTCAACATCGTCTTTAATAATACCTACTCTCCCCACAAAGCCGTGCAGGACCACCTCCACGCTTGTGGGGAAAGCTTATCAGGAAGCAGTTCAGGCTGGTGCTGCCCTACACACCATGGCAGTGTTACAGGCGTACCAGGCTGACCTGTTGAAGGACCTGAGTGTGGGTAGTATGGTCGGCGAAGAGGCTTTTTCAGAGCTATGTCGAGCCATGGATCTGTCTCTCTGTGTGACCAAACAGACAGCTCATGCCATTGGCCAGTCGATGGCTGCTTTGGTCAGCACAGAGAGACATTTATGGTTGAAGCTTTCGGACATCAGAGATAAGGACAAAGTGTTCCTTCTTGATGCCCCGGTTTCATCTTCTGGCCTCTTCAGTTACTCAATGAACACAGTCATCACATGTTCCCCTTCCAGAGAGAGAGTGAGGTTACTACAGCAGATACTTCCTGGTTCCCAAGAAGGATGGGGGATTGCATACAATTTTAAACCTTTGAGGCTTGAATCGCTCAGTCAAGGCACTCAAGTTCAAAATGTTAACCGTCAAGACCTCAAATACAACATCATGATTGGTTAGTCATGATCGATCTCACTGACGCATATTTTCATATAGAAATACTGCCACAACACAGGAAGTTCCTGAGGTTCACTTTTGGGGGCAAAGCTTTCCAATATCGGGTTCCTCCATTTGTCCTAGCCTTATCACCCTGCACATTCACAAAGTGCATGGATGCAGCACTGGCTGCTCTGCGACTTCAGGGCATCCGCATTCTGAATTTTATAGACGGCTGATACTAGCACAATCACAAGAACTGGCATTACAGCAAAGATATATCGTCTGGTTTCTCTGGGTTTGAGACTAAATGACAAGAAAAGCATTCTCTGTCCTACTCAGAGAACTACGTATCTGGGGATCGTATGGGATTCGATCATGATGCAGGCACAATTGTTTCCCGCTCGAATCAAGACCATTCAGAATACCCTGAGCAAAGTCCTGCCTCTTCCTGATAGCGCCGCGTTGGCTGAACAGGGTATGGCTCTCGGAGATAATGTCTCTCCTCGACGGCTCACTTTGGGTGATTATGGAGAGGAGGGACCTTCTGTCTCAGGCACAGGGGATTATATTTCATCCCCGGCCCGAGCTGTGGATCCTTCATGTTTGGCCCTTGAAGGGTACTAGCTGAGGAACACTGGGCTTTCACCTGAAGTTATCGAGACTGTTCTGAGTACTAGGGCTTCCTCTACTAGAAGAAGATATGCCAATAAATGGGATGTCTTTAAAAGATGGTGCACTGCACATAATTCAGTTCTGGACTTTCTGCAAGAAAAATTATTAGCAGGCACATGCCCCTGCCACTCTCAGTGTTTATTTGGCTGCTCTTTAGGCTTGCCATGGCCTGATTGATGGGGTGCCATTGGGGGAAACATCCTCTGCTCGCTCGCTTCATTCGTGGGGCCATGCGATTAAGACCTCCTGTTGGGAACAGGATCCCTTCATGGGACTTAGTGATAGTCATTGAGGGTCTGGTTGAGACCCCCTTTGAACCTCTAGAGTCAGCGTCTGATAAGCTTATGACTTATGACTCTCAAGATGGTTTTCTTATGGCGATTACTTCTTTAAAAATAATTGGGGATTTGCAGACTCTGTCTGTCTTGCCATCCTGCTTAGATTTTGCCCCAGGAATGGCTAAAGCAATATTGCATCCTCATCCTGACTACCTGCCTAAGGTTCCTTTCTCGGCCGTACATCCGGTCACTCTTGAAGCCTTCTGTTCCCTGCCGATCAGGAGAAATTTCACAGACTGTGTCCAGTCCGTGCCCTTCAGACTTATGTCCACCGCACTAGCCAGTGGTGTAAGTCAGGGCAACTATTAGTTTGTCATGGGAGCCTTAACTGGGGGGTGGCTGCCACCAAACAAACAATGTCACATTGGTTGAGGGATGCTATTGCCCTGGCCTATGAGGCGTGTGGTCAAGCTTCGCCAGTAGGTATCTCGCGTTCTTGTGAGCACAAACTACACAACCATAAGTGGTCCAGACATCCATAGTGCGGCGGCGTGGGTGTTCTCATTCCCAAAGCGCTAAATCAGCACAGCATCAAAGTGTAGCTTTTGATAGGGAACATCTCGGGTTACTTAACTATAACCCTTGTTCCCTGAAAAAGTAGAATGAGATGCTGTGCTTCATTGCCGCACTGAGGATACAGCTGCTCTTCAGACAAAATACCTGACGATGCACCTGGGCCGCATCTATTTATAGCCCCTGGTACCGGCGCATCCTGATGATGTCACCAGCAGAGGCTATAAATTCCAGTCAATTTCATTGACGTGTTGCATACATATTCACAGCCGTTCACTCCTAAAAGACGTGCCCAAAGCGCTAAATCAGCGCAGCATCTCGTTCCGCTTTTTCAGGGAACAAGGATTACAGTTAAGTAACCTTTTGAAACAAATCTAATCAAATTTAGTAAGATGCATGCATAAAACACCAAAAACTGTTTGCCAATGGAGTAAGAAAAATAAATCAAATGGAAAACTAGTTTATTTAGCTTTTTTCTTGTTTTAAGTCTAAAGTTCACTTAATTTTGTCAGATTTCTCTTAAACCAAAACTTAATATCTTATCCAATTTTGCTTGACAAGTAAATAAATAATGTTTTAAGAATGTTTACATACTTTTACTGGACAAGAAGACAAAATACTATCTTTTTTTTTCGTGTATTAAAATGATGGAGCTACTTTCTGTGAATTTCAGGGATGCTTTATGGCAGGTCATACAGTATAGATAAAGAGCTTTTTCCAGTACTTAAATGTGGTTGCCCCTTAGGTAAAGTCACAGATAACCATCGCTGTTTACCACAAATACACCTTTTAAAGAAAGCCCAAAGTCAGAAAAGATATTCTCTCCTGAGAAATACGATAAGGTATATTGGTTTCCGTTGGGTTATTCCCCACCCCATGTCAAGCGCTAACAACCTAGCTTTCCCACCTGAACCATCAATCTTGTGTGATTATGTTGGGTGCGTTATGCACACAGCTTGCCTTTTGCCTGCCAGGGGGAGAGGAACAGTTTGAGGCAAGATTATGAAATTAGATCATTATGGAGAGAAACAACTCCATGGCAAATATCTGTTTAATCAGTTGCTTGAAGTGAAGGTTATCGATCAAATGCACCATCATGCATACCGCTTACTTCCAATTGAGTGCCATTTTCCAGTAGAGGCCTGAAAATGAATGTATGTGGCAACACTTGGTTATGGATTAGAAGTATGCCTCAAACCTCAGGATTATGAAGATTAAAGTACATTACATTGAAAAAGACATTCAATTGCATGCTAGCAGTCCCACTCAACATGGAGGATTGATGGTCCAGAGCTGGGATTTACATATCCCACTACTAAGAGTGATGGACTTCCCTTACCATGAACTGGAGCTGTTCTCATGAAAATGAGACTGGCAATGAAGGATGGAGAACAATCTGCATAGTCAGCTTCCATTCACCACCCACCCAAGCAATTCTCTATGGCAAACAGGAAAGTCAACAGCCTTTTTTTGGTGTAAATGCCATTGTAGACATTGAGATGACATGAGAACATTGCCAAAAGAACAAGTCCCTTTTTAATTAATAATTTATTTTGGTAATTCCAGTGAAGACACACATTAATGCTAATGCATGCAATTACTTTCTAGAGAATTATGTGCATCCAGCTTTGTGGAAACAGTTTGGGGAGCCCTTGATTCTGCTCCAACATGACATTGGCCCTGTGCACAAAGTGAGGTCCATAAAGAAACTATTTACTGTGTCTGGTCTCAACTAAATTGACCAACCTGTATAAAGCCCAGAGCTGTTCTTATGGCTGAATAGGAGCAAATTCCTGCACCCCTATTCCAACATCTAGTAAAAAGCATTTCCATAAGAGTGGAAATTGTTATTGCAGCAATGGGAGGTAGCATTGCCCATGGTTTAAAAAGTAAATGTTTAACAAACACACATAAGTGTGTTCTTCAGGTAAAGAAGATTGGGGGTATGCCAGAGATTGAGAGTCTGTAACTTTGAAGTTGATGTTCGTCTTTGAAAGATGTGAGCAGGTCATCAGTGCAGGGCTCGCAGTGGCTTTAAGGCCTTTAGAGGGTTTCAGAGATAAACAGGGACTGACTGAGACTGATTCTCCACAGAAAAAAGACAGATCACCACTGGAAGATTAAGTGGAGTCGTAGAGGAGACCCATAAGGCTACTAGAGTAAACTCACCCTCCCTTCACTCATCTCCATCCAGCCTAAATATACTAATTTATCCTCTGGAACAATCATAAGACTGTTAAAGAGGTCATGTTTTGTTTTGCCATTTTGTATGATGCATGATCCTGTTTCACTAGGTTAGGGTGTTAGAAATGAATTGTGCTGCTTGTAAAAGGTTTGTGAACGATTCTTTTTTTTTTTCCTTTCCTTATTTTTCCCCTTCTTCCCACCCACGAGAAAGAGTAATTCACCATGTGAGGATTTACAGGGCTGTAACAGAGAGAGAGAGAGAAAGGGAGCAAGCAACATGGAAATCAAGGAGGATTAATTAGAGCAGAGACCTAATGAGGATCCTCACAGGAGCAGACATTACTAAAGGAGCAAATGTGTTTAGCAACCTTACAAAAGAAGAGAGTGAGAGAAGAAATGGGGATAAAGAGAAGATAAAAAAGAGGGATCAGTAGAAGAGAAGAGGAACATAGCAATAAGAATAGGAAGACAATGACCTCTTTACATAAGAAGTATGACCCTTCTAAATTTAAAAGGTACGAGTGGATGGCTGGGAAGGAATGGTAGTAACATGACTCTTGCATATAATCTTTAAAGAACCTCCACCTGTCACATGCATATAATCTTTAAAGAACCTCCACCTGTCACATGCATATAATTTTTAAAGAACCTCCACCTGTCACATGCATATACTTTTTAAAGAACCTCCACCTGTCACATGCAAAGCATAAAAGACTTTGTCAACATATATGCTATGAAGAACTGCATATCTGACACTCTTTGCATTCCTCAAAAGCTGATAATTGATGCATTATATTTTTAATTAAATGTGAAGTGCACCGCTAGGATCACTGAACACAATTGCAAATAAATAACTGTTTACAGTAAAATACAGGTTTCCTGAACACTCCCCCATCTGCCAGTGGCTTGATAGTCTTGACCTCAAAATCACATCATTGACTGAGTTAATATTATGTCTAGGAAATCGACACATTACAACTGAATGCTCAGGGACCCTGATATCGAACCCATTCAGCCGAGTTACTGAAAAGAGCCATCTTCCATCAGACATTTTTGCATCCATTCAAATATGTTTACCTTTTCCTACTGATAGCATGTTGCACAAGCAATCTCATAGCTATGGATTTTTGTTCTATGGAAATTAGGAAGCAATCATGTTCACACAATTATTAATGATGAGCACAATTTGGAGGTTGCATTTTCGCTCTAAGATTACTTTTTCACTGACAGTTAGGTTTAGGGTTGGAGTTTAGGTTGGGGAGTAGGGTTAATAAAAATGTATTCTAGTTGATTGTATTACATAATTTTCAACAACAACAACAAAACAACTCACTTCACAACTCGCTTTTGGCAAAATTCTGTGGATATTTCACCCAGAAACAAGAGATCCCTTTAAAGTCTGTCACTTCAGTGCAGAGTCCCGCCCATGGACCCAATCTCAAACGCCATTGGTCAAAAGCGGCCTATGACCGATGACATCATCTTAACAACAAAACTAGCGGACAGATTTGATTTCTGTCTCCCTGCATACAGCTGCGCAAGTCTGCGGTTTATACATATCCGAATCTACACACACAAAGGAGTTTTCCCACCTTCTGGACAAAGAGAGACCACGTTTTTCTAACCTCACCATTTAGCCACGGTAGAGTAAGATTAACTTAGCTTTGTTCCAGTCGTGTAGTATACTTATTACAACCGGTTCATTCAATTTCACTACGAGACAACAGTGAATTTATTTAGAAAACGGAAAAGGCGACCAGCTTCCCTTCTCAATCGTTTTCTATCAACG
Organism: Xyrauchen texanus; assembly: GCF_025860055.1. Taxonomy (NCBI): domain Eukaryota; kingdom Metazoa; phylum Chordata; class Actinopteri; order Cypriniformes; family Catostomidae; genus Xyrauchen; species Xyrauchen texanus. The sequence goes on from NC_068294.1 coordinate 16,401,928, forward strand.
TTGACTGCCTCCTGCATTTCTCTCCATCACCGGACCCGAGAAATAACACAGAGACCCATCTTTTCGCTGACGAGTGTAAGACAAAGGACCCACTCCAGATCGTTTTCTCCTGACCACTTAACGCAACAGGAATTCAAATGGTCCACCCTGCTGAAATCACACAGGATTTCCCAATTAAGGCTTGATATCTGGGCAGATTTAGGTTAGAAACTGTGACTTTTCTTATAAAACTAAATCATAAATTTGATGCTGAATGTTTGATGTTTTGATTACAATTGTATGTTTAACTATGTTCACTGATTACTGTTTTGATTTGTGAGATCATAATTTTTGGGTGAAATGTTAATTTATTGAGGGATCTGAACTAACGATTCAATCACGCTGTTACCAGCGTGTCTCCTCCGTTAAACTGCATGCACCCCTGTTTGTTCGCTCTATCTCACACACACTGAAATTCATCAGAGTGAGCCGCAAGGTGGTTTTATGTTCGACTCAGGCTGGTGTTTCAAATTCTCCTGTCTGTTTCGTTCAGTTCCTTTGTGTTTCTGCTCATTACCACCCGCACATGGTATTAGCTCCATTGCTCTGGAGCCATCTTTCTTTCCCTACACATTCAAATAATTGTTGACTCTGCCCTTTACGATCTAATCATCCATTTTGAAACTAGTTTCCATTTTGAATTCAGTTCGCCATTTTGAACCAAGTTCTCAATGTTGAAACTGATCCTCCATTTTGAAACTGGTTCCCCAAGTGGAGTTTAATCTGCCATTTTGTTTCCTTTGTTACCGAATCTAGACACACACCCACATACATATATCCATACACTAGCATATAGCTCCACTATTTAGTTTGGACTTCCATGTCATGTTTTTGTGTATTCATATAGTATTGGCGGTGTTCTGTGCTTTTTTATTATAATAAATCTTGTTATATTATAATAAGAAGTAATCCTAGTTGTTTGTTTAAATATTTTTGTTGAAGCCAGCCTCTTCCCATTTTGATTATTAATCAAAATACTCAACCTTCAGGGTAGAATTTTATGAGATTTGATCAGTCACTTACTATCATTTTTCTCTTGTCAAAGAGTGGTGCCCCGAGGATATTATTTAATTTAATTATTAATTAATAATTATTAAACATTATTTATTAGTTATATCTGATAGTAAAACTGATCTAAACAACCAGTGCACCCTACACATCCAAGCCATGTAGGCTCACATCCACATTGTTGGGTAGGGCCTCCACTTCAGTGGGTCAAGCTGTTGTGGCTCTGCACACCGTGGCAGTGTTGCAGGCTACCAGGCGGATCTGCTGAAACATTTGGATGATAATGATCCAGAGAATGAGTCCTTTCAAGAGCTGCATTGCACCAAATATTTGGAGCACTGGGTTACCAAGATCACTGCCCAGGCCATAAGCAGTTCTGTGGGTTGATTGGTGTCTGCTGTGTACCATAACTGTGTCAATTTGTCACATCTGAGTGACAAGGATAAAGCCGTCTTGCTTGATGCCCGGAAATGCCAGCAGGGCCTATTTGGTGAGGCTTTTGATGATTTCACCAGGAGAGTTTAATTGAATGAGAAGCAATCACTGACCTACAGACACATCTTGCCAAGGCAGGGTAGCTCTGTAGCCCAGTCTGTTTGCTTGCACCCTTCCTAGGGCAAGAAGTAGAACACAAGCATCAAGCCAAATACTGGGTTAGCTGCCATCCCTAACCAAATTCCTTCCCGTAGAGTGAGACAGAGTCTCCAATAACACAGGAAATGCAGCAACATGGACACTTGCAGCAGGTGGTGCTTCCTGGACATTGCCCTAGCAGTCAAATAAATAAAAAAAGCAATCCAGATGGGACCTACAAAACAGGGTCTTATGCACATGTATACTGAACACAGTCCAGAAAGGACTTGCTTGAATGGCTTTCTCTCCTTCACCGTACTGGTGCAATATGCAACAATTCTACACTCACAGGTATTTTGTAAGATATTCAGTTGTGCACCAACCTACTATGGTTAAAATAGAATCCTGAAGTTAAGTTATATAAATCTACTCACTACTGAATTGTTGATGTGCTATCAGTTCATTCAGAAAATCCTGATGGTGAGGCGATGGGCTAATGCCCATGCAAGCAAAAGACGGAGGGCAAGCATCACCAGCCAATCAAACTGGTGCATTGGTATATGGTTTTAGGTCACCGCAACTAGGAGATGCTCCTTCCTTTCAGGAAACCAAGGTTACATCAGTAACCGCAACGTTTACGGGGCAGTGGTTGGAATTTCAATACACTGCAAAAGATTTAAAATGTATATACAAATCGTATTTATTTATATAAAAATATAAAAAAAAGATATAAATTACTTGAGAAGCAGAGTTGCATAAAGATATTAAGTCTTACTTTTAGAGAAATGGAACAAATTATGGTGGGGTTTATTCTTAAAATAAGAAATAAAATATGCTGATGGGACAAGGAAAATATATATTTATATTTTTTTCATAAGCATAAACTTATATTTTAATTAGTATTACATTTCTCTGAAAATAAGATAAAATATATTATCTCATTCTGCTTGTAAAGTATATTGATCTTGTTTTAAGAATGTGTAAAAAATATTTTTTTACTGGAAAACAAGACAAAAATACTTAGTAAGAAAATATTTTTTTGAAGAGTAAGCACAGATCAATTTGAAGAACTTTCAACCTATTATACCTGAATTCACAGTGAGATCAGTCTTGGCTTACTTAGAGTTGTCTATCTACACAAGAAAGCATTTAAATGAAGAAACAATTATGCACATCACCTTTAAAGTTGATCAGTAGAGTTGATGAACTATGTTTCTTTTCAAGATAGATTATGCTTTGCATCTTTTGGTGCTTTGGTGTCTTTCGTCATTATGAACTCTACTCCCTCTTGCAGATCTGCTTTAAGATGTTGTTTGGTATTTTTCTTACTATTACTAAACATTTAGGAATGAGAGTGTGTTTCTGTAAGTGTGTTTTCAGCTTCTCTGTCACTTTCATTTTTTTTCCAACTTCCAGCTACTTTTGTTCGTAACACTAATAACATTCCCGTTCTTTATCCAATCAAAGCTTAGCCACCTTTTTGCTTCCATTGCCGAGCAACAGACAAGTAAGCTAACCTTAGCCCCCTCATCCACCAGGTGAAATTAAAAAAAATGATCACTTAAACATGTCTTGTATGATTTCAGGCTACACTGTAATCGATCCACTCTATTTAATTAGTTTTAACATTGAAAAGCATTAGCATTGTTAGAAGTGATTATTGCTAGTGCTTTGCGAGGGTGTGTCTGAATGTAAATTTCACTGTTATAGTGTTGTCAGTGAACGTCTACATCTGCAGTCAGCAGAGAGTTTGAAGAGACTAAATGGAATTGTCTGCAGTACCTATTTTTATGTTGAACCTACATTAGTAACATGGGATTAACGTTTTGGTAGGCTATAAAGCAGAGTCTATCTCATTTAGAACATTAACGCTAGGAACTAGGTATGTGAAAATACTGGTACTTTGGTACCAAGTCAATACTAAAATGTAAAAAAAAAAAAATGTCTCGATAACAGTGTTTCTTAGTACCGAGCACCAATTCACTTCAATGCCTACGTCTGACTGACATACAACTGCTTTCAAATGCTTACACACAAATTTGACATATTTGGGGGGGAAAATGAATGCACAATTAATAAAATGAATTCATGATATGTCCTATTGTGATTATTAAACTGCAAAAGGCTGCAATCTTAGTCTACATATGCTGCATGACGTGAATGTGAGAAGCCGGACACTCGTACCCTAAAAACACATAATGAACATCACGTTTGCATGTTAGAGAAGATGAACTGGGAGCTTGATCATTGTGAGGCATGTAGCACATACAGAATATGTATTTATATAATATAATCGCAGCATTGCTGTTTCATAATCACTTCAAGGGCCATGTAGCGAACAGCTTATATGGAGGTGTTAAGCTTCCTTCAAAAACATTCATCAAAATAAAAGCTTAATTAAAGAAATATGTTACTTAGAATAATAACAACAATAAAAACTATAATTATAATAATAATAATTAATAAGTAGTAGAAATAGTAATTTTTTAAGCTATATATCACAAGCAATAGTGTTGTTGTACTGAATTAAACTTTTCATAAATGTTTTTATTTATACTGTAATGCTTTGTTGTGCAGCACTTTATTTGACAAAAAATAAGACCAATGTTGTGTTTAAGCTCAGGTTGTGAGGATCATTACAGAAAACACATTTATTAATTAATTTGATTTGACAGCATTTTGGTGATGACATTTAATTAAACTTTAAAACACGAAATTCATAAAAAATACAAATAAAATGGAAAATGCAGGATTTGTGAAAAGCAAAACAGCAGGTTTCAGTAGGGCCCTATTAAAAAAGTTAATAAATAAAAACTTGTAGCAATGCTTAATTAAGAAAAACTTGAGAGAAACAATCATTTGTTTTAATTTACTGTAATTTACTTACCTTGATTTTTTAATTTTTTTAAATAGGCTAAAGTGTTTAATTACATTTTACCCCTTTTGGCTATAGTTTCAAAATTGGTGTCAAGAATTGTGATATTTTACTGGCATCCATAGCGGCTATTGAAATTTTAGTTTGGTAACAACCCTACTAGGTACACATTTAGTTGAAGTAAACAGAATTTTACACCTCTGTTGTAGTGGGCCTTGTTTGATATAAATAATCATAATTGTATTTTAGCTTGGCTCAAGTCACTGCTTTCCAGTATGAGACACATTGACAGACAAATAAAAAAAAATCTGTAAAAGTTCCCCAAAATGAATGTTGAAGCATTTTGGTAAAATAAAAAATAAATAAAACAAAATTATAAGTAATGAGGTAAATTAAGTGACATAATTATATGAAACACACAAAAAAGCAAATGTGTTCTAAAACTAGAATGAGATAGTAGGCTTGTAGTAGATTCTTATTAATGAACTCAGGCCTAATGTTTTTTTGTTTGTTTCATTCTTTATTTCTTTTTTCTACAAAGTGAATGATTTTGTTAAAATTACAAGTAAACAAGTGAGATAAAGGGCAAACAAATCTAGTTTGACTGCAGGCATAACTATTAGAGCGTGCAAAAAGGAAACTGTAGAGAACACTTCATAGAAAGATTTAATAGAATAAATAAATAAATAATCTGCTAAACCCATGAAAGTGCAGAAATAGGAATGAAATAACATAGTTATCCAGTGGGGCAACATGTTCACATGAATCACATCAACAAATGATATACTGTATGCTTTTATGCAAAACATTTACTCATGTCAATGTGGAGGTGAGGGCGTGGTCAAGTGCCCATCTGGGGAGAGAGAAAGCAGTAAGGACATCCACCTGAGATCAATTATGACTAATTGCCATCGCTATGTTCACGGTGAGAGTCGGGGGAGATAAAAAGATGGCCAGTTCACAGAGACAGACAGACTGAAATCTTTGTGTCTGTCCCCTGAGAGAGAGGGAGAGTCTTGTGTTGTGTGAAGCTGAAAAGCGAACTGTTTATTTGAGTGATGCTGAAAAGCCGTCTTGTGTTTTGAATGAAGCTATACAGTGATTGCTGGTTATTTCTGAATAAAATGGACTCACGTGATCTGTGGAAACCTGCTTCCTCCTTTATCTGCCCAACCCGAACCTTTGTTACAGTCGACTATATTAATCTATATTTGTTGTATGTATTTATTTATTTAAACACAGGGAAGGATAGTGTTTTCAGTGCTAACATAAACACGTTTGTCTGGAAAGATTGCCAGATTGAGTGCCATATGTTTGCCAGTTTCTCTTAGCAAGAATACTAGGTATCTATATAAACATCAACATATTAAGTTATTAAAGGCACTCTCAGTAAGTTTTAAATGCTTCACTGACTTTTCTTCTTCTCTGTGCTTTAGGTTGGACTTCAAATTAACACTGATGGATGCATGACGTTTGCTTATTGACCGCAGTTGCTTCAGACTAGAGCTGTTTGTTAATCTTCTGTTTTGTTCTTTTTCATTTTATTATTATTATTTATTTATTTTTCTGTCACATATTACAAATGTCAATAAAACTGACATTCTTGGCTACGATCCTAACAAATTCACTCGTTATTAGTAGTTCGTGCAGATGCTTGGCTGGCTCTTGCATTGCTCTGCGCTCTCTCATAACTGCTTCTGGTTGTTTGTGGTGATGTGACTGTGCCTTGGAGGCAAGCATTTGGAGGATATGGTTTGGAAGCTATGGTTCCAACATGGACTGCTTGTATGGACAATATTTTTTTCCACTTGTACCATATTCTGTTTTGGATCACACATATGCTGACCAAACATTATGCTGTTGACACAAGTTCCTCTGTTTTGTTGTCTTTAGTGATATAAAGGATATATGTATCATGCTTGGAAAAAAATTATACACAAACACAGACACCTACATTTGTACACATACCTGTACACTCTAATACAGAATCGTCCAAACATGTTTGCATACACATGCAGAGATAAACCTGTATACACATAGCCCATTAGATAAGTTCACATTTACTATATAGTCTAGTTAAAAAAAAAAAAGAGTTAATAATATTGACAAATTATACAGATGTATAATTTATCAACATTATGAACAATTTTGAACAGCACACTATATAGGAAATGTGAACTCCTTTTAGTAAAGTCAAACCCATCTATCACTGCTTGCTCACACCATATCTGTACACTTTTTTGTGCACATAATTTCAGGTGAGAATTGTAAATAGTTGTGTGGCACAACAAACCTGCAATGTGCCTTCAGCTTATGCAGACAGAATAACAAATGTCACGGAGTACAAGCTGTACCACTCAAACGTTCTGTCTGGATCGTCTTGGTCAAACATGCTTCTGTTTGATGTCAGAAAGAGAAAAGAGCTGACAGCATTCCTGGGAGACGGTGTGCTCTTTATCAATGAGACACAGAAATAATCTCTGAGAGCCATTTGTCCTGTGGAAAATGCCAATGCCTTTATGAGAAGCAAAGGCATTTTCAATCTGCAGAGGACACCAGCATAACCCAGAAATAATTACAGAACCTTGCCAAGTCAGAATCAGTTTTTTTAATGTTTATCAATTATGTCAGCCAGTATCCTTTGAACTAAACTCAGCAAAAAAAGAAATGTCCAATAACTTTCAACTGCTTTTATTTTCAGCAAACTTAACATATGTACATATTTGTATGAACATAAAAAGATTCAACAACTATGACATCAAAGTTTCACAGACATGTGACTAATAGAAATGGAATAATGTGACAAATGTGTCAAAATCAAAAGTAACAGTCAGTATCTGGTGTGGCCACCAGCTGCATTAAGTACTGCAGTGCATCTCATCCTCATGGACTGCAACAGATATGCTAGGATATGTTACCCCACTCTTCCACCAAGGCACTTGTAAGTTCCTGGACATTTCTGGGGGGAAATGTCCTAGCCCTCACCCTCCGATCAAACAGGTCCCAGACGTGCTCAATGGGATTGAGATCTGAGCTCTTTGCTGGCCATGGCAGAACACTGACATTCCTGTCTCACAGAACGAGCAGTATGGCTGGTGGCATTGTCATGCTGGAGGGTCATGTCAGCATGAGCCTGCAGGAAGGGTACCACATGAGGGAGGAGGATGTCTTCCCTGTAATACACAGCGTTGAGATTGCCTGCAATGACAACAAGCTCAGTCCGATGATACCGTGACACACCACCCCAGACCATGACGGACCCTCTACCTCCAAATCGATCCCGCTCCAGAGTACAGGCCTCAGTGTATCACTCATTCCTTTGACGATAAACGCAAGTCCGACCATCACCCCTGGTGAGACAAAACCGTGACTCGTCAGTGAAGAGCACTTTTTGCCAGTCCTGTCTGGTCCAGCGAAGGTGGGTTTGTGCCCATAGGCGACGTTGTTGATGGTGATGTCTGGTATGGACCTGCCTTATAACAGGCCTACAAGCCCTCAGTCCAGCAACTCTCAGTCTATTGTGGATAGTCTGAGCACTGATGGAGGGATTGTGCATTCCTGGTGTAACTCGAGCAGTTGTTGTTGCCATCCTGTACCTGTCCCGCAAATGTGATATTCAGATCTACTGATTCTGTGCAGGTGGTCTGCCACTACGAAGATGATTGGCTGTTCTTCCTGCCTCCCTGTAGCACTGTCTTATGTGTCTCACAGTACGGACATTGCAATTTATTGTCCTGGCCACATCTGTAGTCCTCATGCCTCCAGGCAGCATGCCTAAGGTATGTTCATGTAGATGAGCAGGGACCCAGGACATATTTATTTTGGTGTTATTCAGAGTCAGTCGAAAGGTATCTTTAGTGTTCTAAGTTTTTATAACTGTGATATTCTGTAAGCTGTTAGTGTCTTAATGACCGCTCCACAGGTGCATGTTCATTAATTGTTAATGGTTCATTGAACAAGTATGGAAAACATTGTTTAAACCCTTTACAATAAAGATCTGTAAAGTGAATTATATTTTTAAAAAATTTGCTTTAAAATACAGTGTCCTGAAAAAGGGACATTTCTTTTTTTGCTGAGTTTAGATGCCAAAAGTTCTGAGACATGTATATAAACATCGCATCAGAATAAACATAATTTCTTCCTTCTTGGGAACCAAACATGTATTTAAGGAATTAAGGATGTTTAAATCATTGTTGTAACACTTAACAGAAAGGTTATATTCAATAACATTAGTAAAGTGCATGGATTAACAGTGCACAATATTTGTTTTTTACTAAATTATTTGGTAAATGGTAAAATCTTAGTTAATGCTAATTATGAATTAATGTTAGTAAATAATATATTAACTAAGGTTAATGTAAACAACTACTAATAAATAAAATGCTGTTCATTGTTAGATCATGTTAAAAATGCAGTTAAATAATAAATCATTTAAAATAATAATAAAACCTTATTGTAAATTGTAACCATCATTGCATGTTAAATATACATGTAGAATTACATATACATACAGTATATAGCAATAACTTAATATATAATATGTGAAAGCATGAGAAGTAATTAGGAAACTTTGGTAATGACAAAGTGCAGACACATCACTGTCAGAAAGAGCCAAATCAGACAGGAATTCTGCTAGAAACGCCGACATTTGAATTCCAAATGTCACACGCTTCAGCGGGGAGTTTGGATCTCTGAATCATGGCTATGTACAGGGTCACTTTAGGCCTTGTGAAGCACCAATTCACTTAAGCTTGAGTTAGCAGGGAGGGCTAAATAGACAAGCAAATGTATACCTGTGCACCTGGGTTGTATTACAGAAGCCTCCTATCTTAATGGAATAGTTTACTTAAAGGGGTCATGACATGGGTTTTTTTATTGTATTATTATGTTCACTTAGGTGCAATTATAGTATTAATATATTTTTTTAAGAAAAACTTTTAAAATCTAGTGATTTATGACCTTTTCCCACCTTGTTTCTCATCCTCTGATTCAAACAGTCTGTTTTGGGGGCGTTTTCCATTTAAGACTTCAGTGTTAACGCCCACTGTTATGATTGGCTAACGTCAGTGCCTATGTATCAATTATTGACGCTCCCAGCCAGAACAATATGCAAGTAAACTAAGTAAAAACACTGTGATTATTCATAATGAATGAAATTGCGCTTTAAAAAGTAGTTTAAAGTTTAAAATAGATTACTTACAGTTTGCGTCGTCTTTGTTCCCAGAATAGTCGGCACGGACTTATCTTTGAGCAACAGTTTTCTGGCAAAGCCAGCATCATATTGAGATTTGTTCTCAAAACAGTCATCCTTAAAATGTACAGAACAAACGCTTAAGTTAACACTGCCGTGACTGGGACGTCCGCAAAAAATAAACTGCATCCATTTTTCCCTGACGTCTGGATCTTTCGGCAGCTTATTCAGAGGTTTTGTTTGACCACAGCCAGGAACAGCACATCTGTGTGGCATCGTAATTTTCCTGTGCACAAGTAGTCTCTGTCAGAGCTCGCTGTCCATCGACTGAACACTTGTGAGGCGCACGGCGATACTGAAATGAGCGTAGTTGTCTTGCGCTTAAAGCGTAGTTATCTTGTGCTGGAGGCAGTCATATGCAAACGCTGGTACGTCACTTCTAACCGTCACGTCACTTCTAACCATGAATCCAGAACGAGCTGTATTTTGAGCTTGATTAAATAAATGATTCGTTTAGAATGGGGAGGACGTCTTAAAATATTAAACTTGCAGGACGTTTTAATGATACAAAGACCTCTTATATACCAAAAGATCAAGGCAAATTTGGTTTCTCATGTCATGACCCCTTTAATCTATTCTGCATTCACTCAAAATTGTTGTTGTTTTTTTTTCATATTACATTTTGTATAAGTATATTGGTGGTTGATACAGATTTATTTATTTATTATTATATATTATAAGTTACTATTAACTTTCATTACATGACAAAAAGCCTTTTTTCATTTTTCCTTTTTTTCCTTTTGTGTTTCACTCCAAAGTGTCGGTTTTGGGGTGGTATTCGGGTTAGCAAATTAGACAGAATTGTCCTTTTTAGGGCAAACTAAAATAGAAATTTAAGATAGGAAGTTGTAATGTGGACCCAGGAACATAGAACATAATGCTAGCAACTACAAGGTCATGGTTTCCATTCCCAGGGAATGGCCAAACTGATGAAATGTAGAACTTGAACACAATCCAAGTAAATTTGGATAAAAGTGTCTGCTATATTATACAGTATGATAAAATTATATATACATCAACTTAGAAAAGGCACAGTCCCTTTGGAAACATCTGGGGTTCATTGCCTTGTTTAAAGCGCACCAGTTACAGGGGAACATAGAAACACTTTAGTTTCCAGGGTTTGACCAGGATTCCACTATGCCACTAGATTTTTAAGTCAAGTAATTTTTATTTGTATAGCACCTTCCACAACACACATCGTTTCAAAGCAGCTTTACAGAAAATTATGCATAAACAGAAAATGAAACCGTAATATCTAGAAAGTCTTCGTCATCATTGTGTAGTTTGATTATATGTGATTTTGAGGCATGTATATAAATAATAATTAAATAATAATTGTATTTAGAAACCCAGTGGCAATGAACACAAAAGTCCATAAGATGTTGGTTAATGGAGAAAAATAACCTTGAGAGACACCAGATTTACTGTGGGGGGCCAGTTCCCCTCTGGCTAAAAGCATGAATATAATGCTTATACTACTTGTATGTGCAGTGCAAGTCATGGTTTAAAATGATTAAACTAAGTAAGTGTTAAGGGCCAGTGTTTTAGCAAAGATTTTGTAAGAACTATACGATTAATGACTAATGTCTTTGAAGTTCAGCCTGGATTAACTGCATTAATATGGATGCATTGTCCTTTGTTAGTTGGCTGATAAAGGCTTTTGTTGGCAGTTTATTGCTAGTCTGTTTATTCAATTTTAAGAGTTTAGTCAAACATTAGACCAAGGTGATGCAGGCCAAGATCAGTGAGGTAATTCCCATTTCAACCGGCTGGTAATTTCGGTGAGGTCTATCCTAAATCAGGCAATGACTATCCAAGGTTCAGGCAATGGCATATGAAGTGTCCCGTGTCTTATGGTTGGAGTTGGCATCAGTTCATCCTCTGAGTTCCATCGTAATAGACTGAAGTGATGTCTGGCTGCATATAGCCGTCATCACTCAGAGACACGTAGCAGTGGAGGTCGATACCAAGCCGGAATGGAGCTGGATCTGGCTGGTTCTGGTGACCTCGGTATGGAAGTCCCGAGGTTGAGACAAGGAAACAAATAGAATAATATTAGTGTAGATGTCATTACATTTTAGAGTTATAGATCATGATCAATGTTTCAGGTTCCGGCAGACCTAACTAAAGCAGCCTTATTGTGTGGTGAAGAAAGAATTTGGTGCATGCCTGGCTGAATAGACGAGTCTTTAGCCTAGACTTAAACTCAGTGAGTGAGTCTGTGTCCCAAACAGTGTTAGGGAGACTATTCCATAGATTAGCAGCCAAATAGGAGTAGGATCTACCTCCTTTTGTGGATTTTGACATTCTAGGAACTATTGACAGGCCAGAATATTGTGATCTTAATAAACGTGATGGAATATAGTGTGTCAGGTCACTTAAATAATGTGGAGCTAGACCATTCAAAGATTTGTATATAGTTAACAGAACTTTGAAATGAATATGAAATTTAACAAGTAGCCTATGTAACAATGATAAAATTGGGCTAATATAATCATATTTCTTGGTTCTAGTAAGCACTCTGGCTGCTGCATTTTGAACCAATTGAAGTTTATTTATTGAAATTGCTGGACATCCTCCCAGTAATGCATTACAATAATCTAGTCTTGAATTCTGACCATCCAAGCTTTGATTTAATTGATACTCTCTGCTAATTTGGAGAATTGTGAAATTTCGTTGGGTTTCGAAGAAATATAATGTTGGGTATCGTCTGCATAACAGTGGAAACATATTCCATGATCCCTGATAATATCTCCCAGGGGAAGCATACATAAGGAAAAAAAGCAGAAGCCCCAAAACCGATCCCTATGGCACTCCATACTTAACTTTTGTTTGATTTGAAAATTCCTCATTTACACAGACAAAGTGGTAGCAGTCTGTTAAATATGACCTAAAACCATGCTAATGCAAGTCCACAAATGCCAACATACTCTAGCCTATTCAAGATAATATCGTGAAATATCTTGGCAAAGGCAGAACTAAGATCTAAAAGCACAAGAGAAATGCAGCCGCAATCAGATGATAAGAGCAAGTCATTAGTAACTCTGATAAGTGAAGACTCTGTACTGTGGTGTGGCCTAAATCCTGACTGAAATTGTTCATATATACTATTTCTCTGTATAAATTAACATAAATGGGATGACACAACCTTTTCTATAATTTTTTATATAAGCGGGAGATTCTCCAGGATAAAGTTGTGGCTTCTTAATAAGCGGTTTGATAACTGCCAATTTAAAATTTCTTTGGACATGTCCTAAGGATAGCAAGGAGTTAATAATATTAAGAAGAGGTTCTGGGAATACCTATTTTAAGAGATTAGTTGGTATTGATCTAATATACATGTTGTGGCTTTTGATGTTTCAATAGGTTTTGTTAGCTCTTGATGAACTATGACAACAAAGGATTAAAGTTGCACGTGAGGACAATTATGAGACTTTTTCTGAGGACTGTGGCAGATGATTGCATTTTTCCAATGTTATTTCTGATTATTTCAATTTTATCATTACAATAATCATTACTATTGTGCAGTGACTGAATATGTAGTTCAGTTGAGGCTTTATTCCTAAACAATTTAGCCACAGTACTGAATAAACATTTAGGATTGTTGTAGTTATTTTCTATGAGTTTGCTAAAATATGCTGACCTGGCAGTTTTTAGTGCCTGTCTGTATCTACAGACATTATCCTTAAATGCGCCGAGATATATCTCTAATTTTGTATTCTTCCACTTGCACTCATTTTCCGAGCTGCTTTCTTGAGAGCATGAGTGTGATCATTGTACTTAGTTTGGGACTTTTTTCTTTAATTTGCTTTAATCTAAGGGGAGACACTATCAAGAGTGTTAGAGAAGACTGTATTTACATTTTATGTTATTTCATCAAGTTCTTCTAGTCTTTGGGGCTTACTGAGTGTATGAGAAAGATCTGGAAGATTATTAGTGAAGCTATCGTCAAAATAATTGTTCTACCTGAATGATAGCGTGGTGTAGATTGAGTAACATTTGCTGATCGCAGCATACAAGAGACGAGGTAATGATCTGAGATGTCATCGCTAGAATTTCTATAGTATCAACATCCACTCCATATGACAGAATTCAATCTAGCATATGATTTTGGCGATGAGTTGGTAATGTAACATTTTGCCTGACTTCAAGCGATTTGAGAATAGCGATAAATGCTTGTCAATGTGTCATTTTCATTATCTATGTGAATGCTAAAATCATCAACAATTAAAGCTCTATCTACAGTACCTACTAGATCTGATAGAAAATAAGCAAATTCACCAAGGAAATCAGAATAAGGCCCAGGTGATCTATATACCGTAGCAAGGGCAAAATACAACAAAAGTAGTTTTTTTTTATTTCGTTAAGCATTATCAGTTCAAAAGACTTAAACTTATATCCTGTCCTCTGAGTAACACCAAAACGTCACTGTAAATTGTAGCAACACTTCCTCCTCAACCCTTCAGACGAGGCTCGTTTTTATAATAATAACCTGGGGGAGTAGATACATTTAAACTAATCTTTTCATTCATTTTAAGTAAGGTTTCAGTAAAACAGAGCACATCCAAACTATGATCTGTAATAATTTAATTTACAATTAGAGCTTTGGTTGTAAGAGACCTAATGTTTAGTAACCCTTTCTTTATATGATGTTTATCTTCAATTTATTTGAATTGTTTTCAAGTTTGACCTTAATCATAGTTTTTATTCTAGAAGATTTATTGAGGGGTTTGTGTTTGGTAGGAAACAGACACAGTCTCAATATGATATTGAGGTGATACAGGCTCTATGTGTTGTAGTTTATGTGACCTGTTTGATGTCACAAGGTAGCTAGCAGACATTCGGATATGGGACTAGTTAGTCAAATACTAGCATTATTAAGGATGGACCAAAAAAATCTTCCAATTGTCTATAAATCCTATGCTATTCAGGCATCCAGCCATTCAGTGACACTGATCTACTATAAACCTTGTCACCATGATGAGCAGGGAGGGGGCCAGAGCATATTACAGTGTCTGACATAATTATTGAAAGTACACACACCAATTTAACATTATATCTATTGATTTCCAACTGCCAAAGCCAGAATTCATTAGTGCCGACATGAATAACAATTTTCTACAAAATCTACGTTTAGAATTAGCCAGCAATTGTAAATGTTATCTTATGTCAGATGCTTTGGCATCTGGAATGCATTTAACAGCTGTGGATGGAGTCTCTATTTCCTTAGATAGAATCATCTATGACCAAGGCTCTTTCAACAAGATTCTCAGTGGGTGCATCAATGAGTGGGGAGAATTGATTGGAAACCCTAACAGGAGTGTGGTGTCGCTTTGCTGAGTATACCGCTGAGACATCACCCAAATGCCCTGCTGCGGGGGCTCTATAGCCAGAATCAAAGTTTGTGTGTTGCTCGCTGTTGTACCCGCATCTGAAACAGTATCTACAGGCTTCTCCTCCTCACTGACCTCCACTAGCATTCGGATGTGGGTTTCTAACTCATTAACCTTCTATGTCAGCCTGCCTAAGTCCTAACATTTATCACATGTGAATCCCTCACTGCTGACGGAAGAAGCTATAGTAAACATGTGGCATGTAATGCAGGAAGCAATAACATGAGCGGATGCCATAACTTACCACAATTGTTTGTAGTTGTTGGTTGTTTCTGAGCAGGGAGGGTTTGAGATCGATGTGAATCCCTCATGCAATGGCTTGCTATTATGGTTGTTCTTGATAAGCCTTGCTTTAAGATCATTGCAATAATCCGTGTGACACAGAGGAGAAAACGTGTGAGTGCTGTAAAATGCACGCAGTTGAATCGCGATAAAAATATAAAGCGGATGCACACAGTTGAATAGTGATAAGAGAATAATACAGGGGAAAACCTGATGCGTGCTGAAAAATGACAGAAATTAAAGGTTAAAAGATGAAAACAGATAGATAAGTGATGCTAAAAAAAGCTAGCAGGCTACAAACACAGACTAAAGCTTGGCGCCAGCAACTTAAACAATGAAGTTGAGATAACGCAGACTGATAGTTTCAACGGAAGCATATACCATCGGTGAACAACAATTTACCCACTACAGTAGTACACCAACAATCACATAGATACTCAAATGTGAATGATATAACTTAAAATCAAGATTGTATTTTAAGCTTTTTAAGAGGGGGCACAATCAGTCTTTCATGCAACTGAATTTCCTGCCCAGTCAAGCTATCACAAAGTAACTGTCAGGATATTTATCATCCTAACACGCATGCAGGTCTACAGTTCTGATAAATCTTACTAAAGTTTTTCCCCACAAAGAGTAACAGCCTTGAATAAGGACTGACATATTTATTCGATTTATTTAGCATCTTACCGTTTTTCTTTTTTTTTCTTTTAAAATCATTATTTTTGGGTCCTATGGAAAGCACTTTCTTGCACTATATCTTACAAAGACCGTCCAAACTCTGTATGTAAACTCTTCTATTGTGTTTTATATACAGTAGCTGTTTTTGTCTCTCTTAATGTCTATCTCTTTCAAGTTCTGACATGTTTATAGATTAGATCAAGAAGAAATAGGTAATGGTTACAGGTTACAACTTTTATTTCAGTGTGAGTTTTTGAGGTTTTCTAAAAGCTCTTTTTTATTCTGTTCTATCTGAATGCCATGGAGCTTGAAACGTGAGTAAAGTCGTTTTATATCAGCATGATGTCTTAATGATGTCTTTACAAGACTGTACATTTTTAAAGTTTAAATTTATTTTTGCATTACAAACTTCACCAAAATTAATTGCAAAAATACTTGTTTAAAATCAGGTTTCCCAAAACCTAAAAAGCACTTTACAGAATTATGTCTACTGTTAATTTTAGAGTTGATTTTAGCTAAACTGGACAGTTCTTAGAATGAACTGTAGGATGCATTTGCGTCCTACTTTGGTTTTGACACTGTGACAGACAAGGCAGTCTGTGGCTTAAAAGCCGATTGAATCTTCATCTCTCATCACATACAATGTGTGTTGTTAGATCAATGACTGCTGACAGATAAGTGCAGACTGAATCTTTGATTTCTTTCAAAAGCAAGGGATCCATCTTTAAGTCTCTAAGATCGGTATAAATCTGAACCTTTCTTAAGAAGCTACTTGTGATGAAGTTACTGGATGGTTGAGAATATATTTATTGCATGCATCATCCTGAAAGGAAACTAAACACAGGGTTTCTTATAAAAATACACTCCACATTTCTTTAAAGCAGTGCAGTAGTTCTCAACTGGTTGGTTGCATATGTCAAAGGCTGTCCATCCAATTGCTGCAACATAGTCTCATTGAATGAATGTTACTATAGCTGCATTTTAGCAAACTGAGTTTTACATTTTCTGGTGAAATAAACACTAGAGGTACTACAACAACTGTGCTTTTTATATACTTTCAAACAAATCACAGGTACTATGGATTTGACTTTTATATATGACTTTTTCCCACTATTACTCAACCCATGCTATGTTATGATACTGAAATGTTTTTACTGGAACACATAATTTGAAAAACAATAAATTGTAATGTGTGTGTTGAACTTTGGCCTTGGAGAGTGAGCCTTAATCCTAGTCAAGTACGCGTTAAACAAAAGAAAAGCAAAAGTGCCATAGAAGTGACACAAAATGACATGGTTGCTTAAGTAAATCGATTAGGATTAAGCATTGTTAAGGGTAAGGATGTTGGTTTTGTTCATCCCTCATTTATCTTTTAAGACACTATTGTTTAATTCTAGGCTAAAGTTTGAGGTTAGAGAGGTACTTTTTCTCAATAAACCTCCATCTAACATTCATCTTGCAAACCTTGTCTGATTGCAACATCATTTTACTCCATTTTAGTGCCCCCCACTGGACATTTCACTAGAAAACTGCAGCCAAATGTGTAATGAATCATGACATTTTGGATTGCAATTTTTTTTTGCCATTGTCACGTAAATTTAATGAGATCAGGCTAAATCAATCCCTATGGTGTTTTGGCACAAACTGCTTTATCAATTAGTAATATGACTAATACTAACACAGTATTTGGCCATCCTTTTGTTCCATGCGTTAAGATGGTAAATCACACGTAATATCCAATATTCATCCAATGGCATGTGGATCCAAGTACTTAAAGGTGATATTAATAAACTTGGTATTTCATTTAGAGTTCATTTTGTTTACATTTTCACAATGAACAAAAGCAATAATTTGGTATTGTGTTGGATTGCCACTTTATGTCCAATGTAAATCTTGGTCCTGAAGTTGAGAACCATGTTATAGCAGGTAAAGGAGGAGGCAGTAAAAGGCAGAACAGTCAACGTAAATTTAATAACAGAAATTCAACTTAAAACAACATAAAAAGACACACACACACACACACACACACACACACACACACACAAACTGTGGCTGCATGTGTCTCTCTCTCTTCCTCAAACTGGTGCCTCTGGCTCCCCTTTATCTCCCTCTCCTGCTGATCAGTTGACTCAGTGCCAGCCATGCACCCTCACGGCCCAGCTATGCCCTCCTCCTCATCGCACACTCCTTGAAAGCCTTTTTTTCCTTCAACAAAATGGAACTCCATGAAGCACCAAGCATATTTATATTCACTACCTAAACCATCCAAGACAGGAGACAGGACAACAGACTCTCATGTACTCATGTCATGTACTAAACCTTTGGCCCCAGTCTCCTTCAGTTTTTTTCTCCCATAATTCCACCTTCTGCCTCATGCTACATTGTCCATCTGACAATTATGCAAATCGTGGGCAAAACCATAAGCAAAGAACTGAGGAATCCATAATCAGAGTGATTTTATTTGACTGTGTGCAGAAATGGTGGTAATGATGATTAAGGCTGTGCCTCACTCAGTCCACAGAACCTGTGGTGGAACTTAATGGGGTGAAAATCTTTGGGACCAAAGCAAATTACAGGCCTGACAATCAACAGGGATAGTGAATGTAACCTAATGGCCTCTGCCTCACTTCTTCTAATAAAAGTGAAGAAAGTCATTGATTTGCCCACTCACAGGTGGCTTTTTCCTCCTCCTATTGATTTCAATTAACAGAGCATTTACTGAATCTTGAAAGGGCAAAGAATGTCCTGTACACTTCAATATTGCACTGCTCAAGTATTGCAGTAATTCAGATTTCTGATTTCCATTTGCTGTGACACAAACCATGAATAGTATAGTTAGACATCTGTGTGGACCGAGGATAGAAAATCAAACATCAAAATGTATCAAAGGGATAATTCACCCAATAATGATGTATGATTGTATTTCTTCTGCTGAACCAAAACAAAGTTCCCCTTCTGTCACTCACTCAACGTTGTGTCGAATGAAGTGACACAACGGGTCTTCCTTGGATGCCGAATTGTACCTCTGAACCTGAGAAAAGGCCAATGTCAAGTTGGCAGACAGAATTCGCATGCCCGCCCCAGACATACGGGTATATAGGGAAGCGGGCCGAATGGTTGTGCAGCAAGAAGCTGAGTTTCACTCCTGTTCCACTCACCTCTACCAGCGAGAAGCATTGCTGTTGGATCCGCACGGGCGCATTTCCAGCTGGTGTCACTCTCTCTCTGCACGCTGTGCAGTTCACTCCCCTGGGCGCTTCGACAGCACTTTCTTTCTGTTTAAAAGAGTGTCTCCTCCTAAAAGGGTTTTATTTCCTTTTAAAAGAGTCGGAGTTTTCCACTCACAAAAGAGCAATACACAGCTGCGTTGAACGTCCTTTTCAGGACGCGTCTTTTTAAAGATGCCTTTTTGCCCCTGTGTTGTTCTTGGATACGGCCACAGATGCTGCCTCGTATGCCTGGGTAGCGATCACACTGAGGTGGTGTTCGTGGATGGTTCATGTTCTCACTGCGAGAATATGACCATGGCAACATTGCGGCTCTCCTTCCAAAATGCTCACGCAGAAACAGATTCTCACCTGCGTTCGACAGCTAGATTGGTTTACGGCGGTAGACCTGAAGGACGCCTCCATTCTGCCGCGACACCAACCCTTCTTACGGTTTGCGTATCAGTACAAGGTCCTCCGCTTCGGCCTGTCCCTGTCCCCTCGCGTCACTCTTTCCCTCCTAAGGGAAGTGGGCATCCGCATACTCAACTACCTCGATGACTGCCTCATCCTAGCCCTCTCTCGAGGGTTACTATGTGCCCGCAGGGACCAGGTGCTCAAACACCTCAGCCTTCTAGGGCTTCAGGTCAACTGGGAAAAAGCAAGCTCGACCCCGTTCAGATTATCTCTTTTCTCGGCATGGAGTTAGACTCAGTCTCAATGACAGTGGGCCTAACCAACGAGCACGCTCAGTCAGTGCTCAGGTGCCTTGCTCGCTTAGAGCAACTAAAGCAACTCTTGCCTAGAGTTGATGGCTGCAATTCTTGACCTACGGAGGTTTCTCCCACTAATCCGAGGCAAGCACGTCTTGATCTGTTCAGACAACACCACGACGGTAGCATACATAAATCGCCAGGGCGGCGTGCACTCTCATCACATGTCGCAACTTGCCCGCCATCTCCTCCTTTGGAGCCAGCCGGGACTCAAATCGCTGCTTGCCACTCACATCCCTGGCAAACGCAACATGACGGCGGACGCGCTGTTGCGACAGGTTTCACCCAGTGGAGAGTGGAGGCTCCACCCCCAGGTGGTCTAGCTCATATGGGACTGATTTGGCAAGGCACAGATAGATCTCTTAGCCTCCCAAGACAACTCCCACTGCCCGCTCTGGTACTCCCTGACAGGAGCCCCTCTCGGGACAGACATGCTGGCACACAGCTTGGGACAAGTTGCGCAAGTATGCATTTCCCCCAGTGAGCCTTCTTGCATCGGTGCTGTGCAAGATCAGGGAGGACGAGTAACAGGTCATACTGGTGGCCCCCTACTGGCCCACCCGCACCTTGTTCTCTGATCTCACGCTCCTCGCGACAGCCCCTCCCTGAAAAATTCCTCTGAGGAAGGACCTTAGAAGGTAAGAACCAGCATTTTAAAATGCATTCTAAATTGCACTGGTAACCAGTGAAGAGAAGCTAAAACAGGTGTGATGTGTGCCCTTTTACTGGTGTGGGTTAAAAGCCTTGCTGCGGAGTTCAGAACAGTCTGAAGACAATAAAGTTCTTTCTTATTAAGACAAGTAAAAAGACTGTTAAAGTAATCTAAACGAGATGAAATAAAAGCATGAATGATCATCTCCAGTTCGGCCTTAGATACCAGGACTCTTATTTTGGATATGTTCCTTAATTGAAAGAAACAATTTTTTATAAGTTGTTTCGAGTGTTGCTCCAAGGACATGGCAGAATCAAAAGCCACACCTAAACTTCTGAGACTTGGCTGCACAGATGAGCCTAATATACCGATATGTTGCTTTATCTGAGAGATGCTTTGCTCAGGGGCAATTATGAGTGTTTCAGTCTTAGCCGAGTTCAGGACTAAGAAGTTATCATTTAACCACTGCTTGATACTAGTCAGACAGTTGATAAGAGAGGACAGTTTATGTAACTCAGAAGACTGAAAAGAGCAGTACAACTGAATGTCGTCTGCATACAGATGATAAGAAACCTCACTAAACTGACCGATTATCTGTCCTAGAGGGAGAATGTACACAAGGAACAGAATCGGTCCCAAGATCGAACCCTGAGGTACCCACTCGATAAGCCTGCAGTATCTGACATGATCTGATTTATAAAAACACTAAATCTTCTACCAGAAAGGTAAGATGAAAACCATTTTAAAACTGATCCAGATATCCCTACCAGATCCTGAATTTTATTAATCATAATATTATGGTCAATAGTGTCAAAGGCGGATGAGAGGTCCAATAAAACTAACACTGTGTGCTTCCCAGAATCAGCTGACATCATAATATCACTGGAAACTTTAAGTAGTGCAGTTTCCGTAGAATGCTTTTTGTGGAAGCCTGACTGGTATTTGTCAAAAATGACATTTATCTCTAAGAAAGTAGTAAGCTGCTCGGCTACCACTTTCTCTAAAATCTTAGCCATAAAAGGAAGTTTAGATATTGGCCTGTAATTCTTGGGTTGTGATGGGTCCAAACTGGGCTTTTTCAGAACAGGTTCAACAATAGCATTTTTTTAAAAGTTGGGAACCACACCAGTTAAAAGAGAAATATTGATCAATTCTACAACGCAAGGGCCAATAGAATCAAAAGCCTGCTTAAACAACACAGTCGGGAGAACATCACTGTGAAAATAAGAGGCTTTCAACTTATCTAGCAGACCGGTGACATCATGTAATGTTACTAGTTTAAAGTAGGACCACGAATGGGGAAGAGCCAAGGCACATGCCTTCTTATAAGCAAGTGGAGGCAAGATACTTGCTCTAATATTAGTAATCTTATCCACAAAGAAATTAAGGAATGCGTTACTGTCTAAAGTAGAGAGCATTGCAATGGGAGGGACAGATGGCGAAGCAATTTAATTAATGGTGTCAAACAAGAATTTGGGGTTTTTCTTATTTGAGGAAATTAGCTGAGAGAAGTATTTAGTTCTAGCACTTCTCAGCAGTTAATTTAAGAAAGCTGTTAATTCCCTAAGATAAAGCATATGAACTTCGAGTTTAGTTGCTTTCCATAAGCGCTCTATCTTTCAACGTTTACTTCTACTACTCTGGATAGATTTATTTATCCAGGGGCAGGGCTTTTTAGAGAGACAATGTTTGATTTCACAGGTGCCACTTCATCTAAAATTGCTAAACATTGGCTGTTAAGAGACTGAGCATAAACATTTGCATTACTGCAACCCCTTAGCAGGCATGGATCAAACAAGATAGAAAACCTCTCGGCAACATCCTGTTTATAATTCTCCTTTGAGCCTTAATTCTCAGGGGCGGGGGGTACCGAGGTAAGTTCAGGTCAAAGAGTACACAGCTATGGTCACTCACATGTACATCCTCCAAACACACATTTACTATATCTAGATCCAGTGAAAAAACAATGTCCACGGTGTGCCCCTTTAAATGTGTAGGTCCTGAGACCTTAATGTTAAGCCCGTAAAGTTAAGAGAGTCAGTGATGGATAGGAGATCTGCAGCTGCATTACATGAGATATCATCAATATGAAGGTTAAAATCTCCAATAATTACAACTTTCTCTAGCTTGATGATAGAGGATAAAAAGTCAGTAAAATCAGTAAGAAAGATGCCTGCAGGGCCAGGAGGGCGGTAAATGATCACACAATAAAACATGTTAGCAAAACCAACCATGATCATCTGTGTCTCAAAAGAGGAGAATGTTTCAGAGTTTATTACTCTGCATACGAATCTGTCACGATGCACAACAGCAAGGCCACCGCATTGGCATGCCGTTCGAGGTGCCCCAATCACAGAGCAACCTGCAGGGCAGAGCTCATTTAAATGTATAGATTCCTTGTCCTTTTTCCACGTTTCAGTAAGAAACATAAAATCCATCTTTTCCTTGGTGAAAAGATAATTGATAACATGAGCTTTATTAGAGATGGAGCGAGCGTTGAGCAGAGCTAATCGGAGCGATGATGGCAGGCCGGCCTCCTTAACGACACCTTGTACAATCACGTGATTTCCAGCTGTGCCATGTGGTCAATCGCTGGTCAGGCAGGTCAGCCACCAACGGTAGTAGCCTGACTGCGTCTCCACCACACCACGATGACAGAAGGGGATCTCGCCCGACGGGCAGGATGAGCCGAAGGCAACGCCACGAAGGAGTGCCCCCACACCTATATCCCAGAGAAAAACCGGCAGCATCCCACTACGTGTCTCAAATGACCTGCACTGGGGTCGGGCTCCACGGGCATAGTTCCCTCTTCAGGCTAACTCCCCGTGATGTATTTTCCACAGTGCGGTCCCCCTTGTCAGCGGACCCGCGTTTCCCCCGGGCAGCCCCGCTGCCCCGGCCGGCGTGCTTGTAGAGTCCCCCCTCATTAGGCTGGACCTACCTCCATGCCATATCCCACGTCCGGCTTCACAACCCTCGTGATGTATTTGCCACGCAGTACCTCCCCCTAAAACTGGGCAGGGTGTGGCCTCCGCAGGGTCTTACCCTCCTGAAAGAATAGGAAATTTGCGGACCGGACAGCTACCTTGCCTCCGGCCTCGCCAACAGCCCCAGCACACCAGTGCTGACAAGTTCTGAAGACGCCCCCTTAGGCCTCTTCCTCAGTCTCTAAATCCGCCCCCTGCCGGGTGCGCAGAGCAGGGTAAGGGCTTTGAGTCTTGTATCAGCACCCTAACCTCGGGACATCCTCCTGCTCCCGACATGCTATCTCCTGCTCCCCTCCAGGGAAAGACCGCCTTCCCCGACTTAAGATAGGCCCCAGCCGCTTTACGTCCTATGTGAGAGACATAGTGAGAGAGAAGGCCGCGGCTGCTGGGCTTGCTCCCATGCTAGGCTTGTAACACCTTTTTCCCCCCCTCTGGGAAGCGGGAAACCTAAGGTTTGTATGCCAAAAAAAAAAAAGAGTTGGGGGCATTGGGGAGGGCTATGTGCAGCTGGCACAGGCGCCTCTAGCACGCAATAGCCTGCTGTGCACCTGTTTCGACAGTCACGTTACGCAGTCAGTGCGTGGCGCTTTTTTATGGACCCCTTGTGTCACTTCATTCGACACAATGTCGAGTGAGTGACAGAAGGGGAACGTCATGGTTACTGTCGTAACCTCCGCTCCTGACTGGCATTCGCTGCCCCGCTTCCCTTTATACCCGTATGTCCGGGGCGGGGCATGCAAATTCTGTCTGCCAACTTGACATTGGCCTTTTCTCAGGTTCAGAGGTACGATTCGGCGTCAGAGGAAGACCCCTTGTGTCACTTCATTCGACAAAACGTCTCGTTCCCTCCCCAGGATTCATATTTCTGTATGACAGGCCAAGGAGAGCAAGAGAAACAAATTTAAATTGGAGCCAAGGCTGTTAGCACAAGTTAAATGTAATTTTCCTTATTTGCAAAAGCAATGGCTCATGTCGTACGTTCAGTGCACATTACGGCTTCCTCTACCCATTGTTTTAATAATGGTTTCTGGACAATTTATGTGAACATCCCCACAAATTTTCCATTTCTCTCAACAGAACATTTATTCTCAACACCCCTATTATAATTTGTTTTTTTCATCTGGAATGTAATTTCAAGGATTTAGCCTGAATAGTTTGGCTTGGCTATACCAACAGCCATAAACAATAACGTCAGGCTGTGCCAGGCTCTGGGCGACAACAGATAATAACAGAGGATCAGAATAGTTTGCATGCGATTTACAAAAGCAGTGTCTGAGCATACATCCTGGCAAGGTCTAACATGCAGACAAATGGTCCAAACTCAGGGATACTGAAACTTAAAATCCTTAATTGAAGAGAAATAATGAAACTCTCTCTCTCTCTCTCTCTCTCTCTCTCTCTCTCTCTGTAACCACATGAAGGGTGAAGTCAGTCAGGGATATGGAATGAACAGAAACTGTAAGTGTAAAATCCACTGACTCACTAGAGGTAGGAGTGTGGGTCATCCTGTTTGGACCCTTAGATAGTGGGGGCATTAAAAGGCTTTCCTGCTGTGACCCCACTGTGGAGAAACATGGCAGCCATCTCATCCTGGCCTTGTAAACCAAAAAAAGGCTCTGAGTGGGGAGAGAGAGACTTCAAATCTTTTTAAGTTCAAGAGAATGCAGTAAGCTTTTAAAAGCAACATGTGCACACAGACACAAAAACACCTCTCTTTAAATTCAAGGCAATGCAAATCACAGTATGCTTGGAAAAATAAACCCACATATCTGCAATTAATTAGTTTATAATTGATAAGCTTTGTGACTTTTTAATTTGAATGCAGGTGCTATTTAAACCATGGTGCAAATAAAAGTACCATTCTGTTTGCATTTTGGAGTAAAAAGTGGTGGATACTAAATGCACAACTAATTAAAAACTAACAGTATAGGGCCATCACTGCAGTTTATTTACTGTGTTTATATAGAGTCCCACAGACATTACACCAACCCCTAATCCTAAACCGAACCCTAACATTCTTTGACAAAAATTAACCATGCTTTAGTACAGTAACCATAGTATCACAATGGCATTTTGTAGTAAAATCATAGAAACCACAAAATTAAAAATGGTTACTACATAAACACCCTATTACTGAAGTAACATCATTGTTAATCGCATTAAATCAAATATGTTTCAGCCAATATGTTACAACAATATTACTAAAGTAAAATCATATTTATATTCATTTTTTTTTTTATTATTATTATAAGTATTATTAAAGAAAATATTAAGAGAGGAGACAGGAAAGCGAATGGGGAAAGACCACAGAATCAAACTCGGGTCGAAAAGGAACAGTCTCACCAGCATTACACCCCACGCCACGGAAGCGACACTCACAATGCAGTTTGTCGTAAATTCACAATTTAGCTGCCCTGTGTGGCAGGTGTTATTTACGACTGGGTAAATAGTTTCTTTCTTTCTGCTTGCTAATACACATTAACACATGCAGAATATCACTTTGCCATCATCCCTATGATCATTAGCAAGAATCTGTACAAAGTACACTTTAGAGGAAACAGTTTGATGCTTCTTTAATTTGCACTTTTTTCATTTGACAAATGAAAATCTCTGTCAAACACAAGATGAGACAAACATTTATATATTATTAATTTATAATCTATTTTCACCTCTATTTCAATATTTAGGTATTGAAATAGGTACTTATTCTAGATGATGACAAGCATTTATCTATAAACCGTTAAATCCTTTTTCTACACTGATTCTCCACCAAGCCATTCAAATGTAGCCATCCAGTCAGCTGCCTATGAGATGAATGGAAATGCTAATGGATAGAACCTTAGTTCTTGGCTTGCAGCAGATCTGTCCTCACTCAAAGAAAAAAGTAAGGATGTAAACAAGCTAATCCCTCCCATTTATTGCATTTACTCTATCAAGCTAATCTCAACACTCAAGGAGAGAAAACGTTAATGTAAATGTTTGAAACTGATTCATTGTTGTGTTACGTGGGCTAAAAATAGGCAGACTAGCTACAATGCCTGCCAATTGTATACTGTACATGTTTCACTGTTTCAAGCATTTTCAGACATGGGGGTTCAGAAAAGGTTCTGACACCTCCAAGACTGTGAGCTTGCAGCTGTGTAAAACTCCTCTCTGCTGTGCTTTGACATTAGGAACTGTAACTTGTCAGAAAATCTCCTCCTCTAACGTTTATGTTTAAAATGAGGGTTCCCACTGGGCTGGGAGGTTTCAGTATATTTTCAGATTTAGCCCTGCATTTGTTTTAACCTCCACAACAATTATCAGAGAAGCGTTAGGTCTGGAAGGTTAAAGTGCTTCAGGTTAAATGTTAAATTGTAAGGGGGCCCTGACCCAATGTGAGGGCTCCCTGGAGAGGTTTTGAGCATATCAATCCATCTCAAACTTGTTTTCTTTCCTCTGATGAACACAAATGAAGATATTTCAATGGAGATATGATGTAAATAAATCCATACAATGCAAGTCAATGGGGGTCCAAACTTTCAAGTTCCAAAAGGACATAAAGTTTCTTATGTTCTTTTTAGAGCTTGCAAGTTTGGACCTCATTGACTTGCATTGTATGGATATAAGCACATCGTATCTTTATAAAAATATCTTCATTTGTGTTACACAGAGGAAAGAAAGCCATACGAGTTTGAGACAGCATTACGGTGAGTAAATTATAAGATAATTTTTGGGTGAACTTTTCCTTTAACACTGATATTATAAAGTGACATAAATGTATTTACACTGGAATCACAATCATGGCAAACAATGTTCACAGGCTTTGTGTTTAAAAATGTTTTATATAAAGTCAGGCACAGTAAATATCTGAGGACGTAGTGGCTGACCTATGTTCACTAGCCCTAACTAGGTCATATGGGCTTCATTTTGGATGAGAGAACATACACTCATAACTGCAGCAAGCA